>NC_059349.1:17873118-18579993 GCF_019703515.2 Myxocyprinus asiaticus | reverse complement strand
TTTCCTCACCACGGTTGAATCTGGCTAGATAATTGGCTGCATTAAGGCACAATTATCTGTAAAGCTTCTTTGAATCAATTTGTATTGTGAAAAGCACTACACAAGACTTGACAATATCTTCAACATGAGTTTCATTATAACAGGAAGAGCAAAAAATAAGCAAGGCCCTCAGAAATCAGTCATCAGTGATAACCAAACATGGTAATCGTGTCATCAGATTAAATGTGTCTCTCTGGCTCCACAAAACTTACACACCCATTATCAATATCATCGTCATCACGAGCTGAGTGGGTTTTTGGGTGCGGCTTTGGCTTTATGACTCTCTGGAAAGGTTGAAGTCCTGTTGCTTAACTGAAGGACAATTCAAACTCAGGTATCAGGGGCAGGGAGAGGACTACACTACGAACGCTTCATTGTTGAATGAGCTGTGTACTCTTTGGGTTTGGATTCCAGCACAGCTTTCTAGCAAAGTATAATTAAAAGTTTTTGTTTTTGGTCTTGTGATTTTCATACAATTTGTGTGAGAAGTTTGGGGAGACAATGTCGACCGCATTAGAGGTGACTGGATTCTTCATGTGTGTGGCCAGCTGGCTGGTCACTGGCATCTCTCTGGCTAACGACTACTGGAAGATATCTAGTAATTCAGGGAACGTGATCATTTCGAACCGTCAGTATGAGAATCTGTGGCATTCATGTGCCGAGAGCAGCACTGGAGTGGCGGACTGTCGAGACTTTCAAACCATGCTGGCCTTGCCAGGTAGGCGCCAATTTACTGAAACTACGTTACTGGGCTTGTTGAAAAACTCACTGGCATGTTACAGTTTTTAGTGTGATTATTTCAGATCAAACATGATCATGTAATGGACCATTCTAGAAACTCACATTTGATTTATGGGGAACTATACTCGGACCCAGAACTTGGTAAAATGGTTTCTTTATGACCTCAATCTCTGGCAGCCATTTTGTGTTGTAGTCATCAGATAACAATATGGAAAAGTGCCTACGCCCACTTTTCTCTATATGTCGTTTTTTTCCAGAACTGACTCTTGAATAATAAACATATACATTATAAATAAAAAATAACTTATCATAACCAGTGCTGGGTAAGTTGAGTAATGAGTAATCCACTACAAATGAATAATTACTTCTGTAAAATGTAATCAGATTACTAATTATTTTACTTTTAAGTTACTGTCTAAATCACTTTTCCTAGAAAAGTTTTTGGTTTTCTGCTCAAACTCAAAATGTCTATATTTCCTTATCATATAGTTTGTAATCGGATACACCCAACACGGTTCATAACAAAGGCCTCTATAATAGTTTATGAGAAATCATTTCTTGAATTCATATAATCATTTAAATTTCGCTTGGCTGCTGAAATAACTGTTTGTATAGGCCTACAGATTGTTCATTTTTTCAGAAAACTATTCACCAAAAAACACTCATGAAGATATGATAATGGTCTATGTTTTGTAAAAGTAAACCTGCACACTGCCCTACAAAGGCAAAACACAGTAACTACACATTTTTGCTTAACTATGCTTATGTTTCCTTATTTTAATCTATGCATCAAAGAATAAACTCAGAAACTGTTCTTATTTTCAGGTCATATTCAGGCATGCAGAGCATTAATGATCATTGCCCTAATCTTTGGCCTGGTCTCTATAATTGTATCTACCATGGGGCTGAAGTGCATTAAGATTGGAGCAGCAAAAGATGAGTCAAAAGGCAAGCTTGCAGTGAGTGGTGGCATTCTATTCATCCTTGCAGGTAACCACTAACAGCATTATGAACTATATGTGTCCATAAACAGTATATGCACTTAAATTCTTCACAGTCACAAAGTAATTTGAACCATTAAAGGAATTTTTCTGTTATCATTTGTTCCCCCACATGTTGTTCAAACCTACATTACTTTCTTTCTTTTGTAACACAAATTGTTGTAAAAAAAATTTTTTATTACCTATCCCTTAATTATGTACATGCTTTAGTTTCATCCCATTGAGCATCTCGTTAATTATATAATTATTGAGAGAATTTTATTTTTCAAAGGTCTTTGCACTATGGTGGCCACATCTTGGTATGCTGCACGGGTGATTCAAGAATTCCATAACCCATTCTTTGGTGGCATCAAGTGAGAAGACTTACACACACATTCTCAATGCACTTACAGACACACATGCATAACTAACCTTCCATCTGTGTTTGCAGGTTTGAGCTGGGTTCTGGTCTCTATATAGGTTGGGCTGGTGCAGTACTGTCTATACTGGGTGGCTCATTCCTGTGCAGTGCCTTTAAAAGAATCTCTAAAGCAAAACCTAAAGGGTAAACTTCACATTTAAGACATTTTCTATCTTCTTTTTCTCACATCTAAGCTTAAAGGTGCACTCAGTAATGAATATGTCATCTTGGACTTAAACTGACACTTAGCGGTGTGGATGCAGCATTATTCAAATGCAATAGTTTTCAGTTGTTGATGCCATTGTAGAAATTCACAATTCACAGTCAGCTGGGATTAATTTAATTCCTGAGTGAAAGTGTCTAATAGCAGGGCGGTTACTAAGATTAAGCGAGAAGTATTTGACTGGTCATGTGATTCTAAAATGCCAGCCCCCATGGGGAGACCCTCTCCATGTAGATTAAAACAGCTTTTTTAAGGTTACTGATATGACTGGAGTCTTCATCTCATGTGAGTGCATATGATTTTATACATGTTTCAAAATTACAATAAATTTATTTAAAAGTAAAACTTTTTAAATGGAGGAAACAATTACTGAGAGCACCTTTAACACTTTAAAATCAGACTGATCTCACTGGAAAATCGCAGACAGCAGGTTGATTGTTTTGTAAGGAGATAAAACAGTATCAAAAAATGCACACGACATTTCACAAATCCGCACAACAGATACACATATGCACACGACAAACCACAAATGCATGCAACAGTACACAAATGCATCCAGCAGATCCACACATGCACAAGGCTATCCACAAATGCACGCAAAAGATCCACACTTGCACACAGCAATTCACAAATGCTCTTAACAGATCCACATTTGCACTCAATCCATAAATGCATGCAACAGATCCACTCATCTGCTTAATTCACAAATGTATGCAACATATCAACACACACACAACAATCCACAAATGCACGCAACAGATCCACACACACATACGACAATCTACAAATGCATGTAACAGATTCACACCCACAAGGCTATCCACAAATGCATGCAACAAATCAACATGCACGCTCAATCCACCAAAGCACGCAACAGATCCACACATGCACACAGCAATTCACAGATGCTCTTAACAGATCCACATGTGCACTCAATCCATAAATGCACACAACAGATCCACTCATCTGCTCAATTCACAAATGTATGCAACATATCAACACACACACAACAATCCATGCACACAACAATCCACAAATGCATACAACAGATCTACACACGCATACGGCAATCCACAAATGCATGCAACAAATCAAAATGCATGCTCAATCCACCACGCAACAGATCCACACACGCATCAGATCCACACATCTGGTAAATTCACAAATGCTCGCATCATAATGCACAAACATAAGCTATACAATGATTTCTTTGCTCACAGTACATTCCACTAATGCATACAGAAATGCTGAGACTTTTTCCATTGGTATTCTGCCTCGAGGATGTCAGTGAACGTGATTTTACATTTGTAGATTGTTTTGAGACTCTTGTTCCATGGCTTAATTCACAAATATGAGCAAACTAATCTCAAATGTATATGTATCGGTCTTCTTCTTCTTCCTTTTTAACACCGGATCACAAATTAAAATTGCTCATTACTGCCACCTGCTGTTAGCTTAGACCAGAGACATCAGGCTGGACTGTCAAAGAGGGATGGAGTGTGGGCGAGTTTGGTAAATTCTTTGCTTTCTTTTAATTTCAAAACATCCTGAAATTATATATATATATATATATATATATATATATATATATATATATATATATATATATATATACTATAATAAACATCTGAACAAACTATTTGTATACTGTACTATATTTCTTTTTCTTTTCTGAGATAGACTATAAACAGCACGGTCTACCTGGCACTGTTTGAAACATCTTCCTAAGGATTTTTTAGATATTTAAATGAATTAATAAATAATTTAATAGTTATCACAAATATCCATCATAAGTTTAAAAATTCATGTTGTCTGGGTAATTATTATTCATTTCCTTGGACAAATTACAACTGCAGGTTAGACTGTTCTACAGACACTGCTGTTGCATATCCAGCAAACATAAAAAGAAATCATACAAGGTGAAACATTGGTTTTTTGTTCAATTTATAATTATTATTCACTAGTTAATTGTTTTGAAAGTTGCTGAAACAGTCATTTGTCATTACTAAATATGGATATTTCAATTATTATTTTATAGAGATTTTCTACTTATATCTCAAATACAAATAATTTGTATTCATAGATTTCAACAGAAGTATTATGTAGAGTACCATTGTCTTCAGTGAGTTAAAAAATGTCCTCATAATTTAATGCAGAAAATGGAGGATTCTGCTTTTAAAGCCGATAAACATCTCCTGGAACTCATGTTATGTCATCATTTAGCATCAAAGGAATGTTGAAGACCATCCAGATCAGCTTGCTCATATTTGTGAATTAAAGCCATGGAACAAGAGTTACAAAACTATCCAAAAATGCAAAAGCACATTCACAGACATCCTCGAGGCAGAATATCAATGGAAAAAGTCTCTGCATTTATGTATGCATTTGTGGACTGTACTGTGAGCTTATATTTGTGCATTCTGATGCGTGCATTTGTGAATTGAGCAGATATGTGGATCTGTTGCATGCATTTGTCAATTGTCATGTGAATTTGTGAGATGTTTTGATACTGTTTTATCTCCATAGTTTTGTCCTCTTAAAACCGGTCTACACTTTCCCCCAATGGCCGAAGCTGGAACTACTACTGAGAACAAAACAGCGTTCTTACACTTACTTCTTTGAAAGGATTCGACATAAAAGGCACATTGCGTCTGTTTTTCGGAAACATTTGAGTAGTAATTACATCAATATAGTCTTAATCCAAACCTTAATCTAAACCTTACCAAAACAGTAGTGAGACCAAAATAGCGTTCTCCCTCATACTTCTGTGCCAATGTCATATCTCTAGCCGAAGATCAAGTGACTTCAATCGTCCGGAATATGGCACATTTCTCGTGTGATCGTGTTGCTTGGCTACTTATTTTTGAACTATAATGATGTTTGTCTTTGTTATTTTTGTCTCATATCTTTTTAACAGGGCATACTATCCAAGTGGTAAGCCTGCAACGATCTATACAGCAGCTCCTGTATCTAACCCAGATACTGCAAGAGCCTATGTTTGAGTTCCCAGGGTCATCCACATTAACAGGGCTGAACTGTTGTTACGTTGATGTTTGTTTTACTCTCCTACCTTTATGTTTTTGCTACTTTTTTGTTTTTGGACTATTGTGTTAATGATGAATGTAAAATCACTTGAATGCAATTATCATGGAATACTGAATATTTGGAATAAAATCAGTTCTGTATATCTACAGTAGGTGTGCATGTAACTGTTTTGCCATAGTGGTTTAGAATGTTGAGGCTTTTTCTTTATTTTATGTATAGACAATGACATACTGTACGTGGGTCCACAAGAGACTAATCTACCAATAATGTCTATTATACAGGGATAATGGAATGTGAAATAAAATGGGAATAAAATTTATAACAGAAAACTGTCAGAAGTCTGATTTCTGGAAAACATGACGAGTTCAAAGTCAACAGTAATGAAAATACATGGACAATTGTTACCAGTTACCATGCCACAATGGACTTTCTGAATCACATATCCACTTAACAGTCCATTTATGGATTCTATTTCTTCTGCTAGATATTATAGTCAGTATACTGTAGCTCTGCTGCTTTTAATGGTCAGTAGCACATTTGAATGTAAGAAGCATTTACCTCAGAGAGAAAAATGTAAATGCTGTGTTACTGTGACAAAGAATGAACATTAAAAGATACAACTGCCACATCTCCACAGCAAATAAGCAATTTAATTTTGCACTTTTCAAAATTAATAAAACCAAATTAATTTATAGTGTATTGAGGTACCATGGTAAATGCAGCAAAAATAATCAAAATCACAAATGGAATCAAAGAAAGCAAATCTGTGACCATGTTAACTTTTTGTACGAAAGGCTGGATTTCTTTGCTGTTATTGAAGCATACAAGATCCTCTTTGGAATATTCTACGATCATGTTGGATAACATCTATTTATCGTTGGGTTTTGCATAAACTTGTGAAATGCATGCTAGCTCAAGTGCATGCTGTATATTTAAAGCAAAAGAGTGACAAACCAAATACTAAGAAATTCTGAAATTCATGTAAATTTTTCAATTCAACTTTTCATTCAGATTGTAATGCTGGTTATATAATTTGTAATGGGAAAAAAAAAAAAAAACGAAAAATAGAAGCATTTTTACACAAATTGAACACTACTACATTTGGGAGATAGTTCATTCATACAAGAATGTGCACAAATGCACTGACATCTAATTTTTTGTCATTTGCATGCTACTGTAGGATGAACACTTAAACGTGTTAAAGGTTCATCTGCAAACACAAGTTATGAGCGTATGTGCACAATGACCGTGGCTGGATATAATCCTGAGTTAGGTAACAATTACTTCATCTCTCTTGTAAAGGTAATCTTTCATCAGCTTCTTAGGGTCTTACACTGCTGACACTGACAGGCTGGGATTATAACTGAGGCACTATCAATGATTAGTACCTCTAGGTGTCTATTCCTTTGATTAAATCCCTATGTATGAATTCAAGGGTCCCTGTATCCATCTACCTATTCATGCCTTAAAGTATGTGTTATGCCTTTAAATTATAAACATTGCTGCCCAATAGAGAATGTTTTATATCACTTAGCTTTCTCTTCACTTCCCTACTGTATGTGTTTTATTTTTATTGTTTGCTGAATGTTTATTTTAATCAACCAATAAATGCAAATGTATTTATTTATTTTTTTATCTCTTTTTAATTCTAAGTTTGCCACAAATGCCCATATTTCTGGCCCAATAAACATACAAGGCTTCCATCTCTATCTGCTTGTTTGTCTGATGTATCTTAAACTGTTTTCATAAACAACATGATTTGTCTGAAATCTTCATCCAACTTGAGCTGTTTACATACAAAGCTCACCACAGTTCTCAGTATGTGACTTGGGTCTGACAAAAGAAGCATGACTCATCGTGCCCAAAGGGTCAGTGCTTAGTAATCTCTCCCAGTGCTGACCAAGGGGAACCAACACAATCCGCTCAGGCAGGTTCAGTACCTGCAGGAAACGCAGCTTGGTATGTGTCTGTCTTTGTCTGTATTTTGGGACAGGCTGGAAAATGGGCGAAAGGGATTGTAGCTGACCTGATTAGTTGGGCAAGACCTCCTGACATCCTGGGTACAAATAGCAGCTCCTCTCTACAGGTCTGGTCTTTCTGTGTGTGTCTCCAGTCTCAGATCTCACAAATAAGTTGAATCATCACTATTAAGGTATGAATTTCATATTGAATATAGAACTTAGTGGGCTTGCTGTTGCTGTTTTTTGGCATGAGGGATGTTAATTTTAAAGTGTTAACATTAATTTATGTGTTGTAATATTGGAAAGTCTGGATTCAGCCATCACATTTACTTGATATATGAGGAACAATATTGTAAATTAGCCTATAGCGTTTTTGTTTTACAGTAAAAGCCAGTGACTGACATGCTGTGATTGTTGCAGGATGGTTTATAATACATAATGGCTGGGTATTAACCTAAGCAGATTAATTTTTTCCCATTCTGTTCAAGACTTTAACCAACAATGAGCCCAAAACATATCATCTTCAAGAAAATATCCAAGGACAAGTCGGTAGGTTGAGTTTTGTAAAGCTTAAGCATTATTAATTTAAAGGAATATTCCAGGTTCAATACAAGTTCAGCTAAATCGGTGGCATTTGTGGTGTAATTTTGATTACCATAAACATTTATTTAGATTTTCCCCTCCTTTTCTTTAAGAAAAGCTAAAATCTAAGTTACAGTTTACAATGGAAGTGAATGTGGCCAATCCATAAACATTAAAATATTAACTGTTTCAAAAGTATAACCACAAGACATAAACAATATGTGTGTTAACATGACTTTAGTGTAATAAAATTTGCTTACTATTTTGTTTGCTTTCTGTGTAAAGTTACACTACTGGTCAAAAGTTTTTTATTACTTTTTTATTACATTCTTTATTATATACACTACCGGTCAAAAGTTTTGAAACACTTACTCATTCTATATTATAAATATATATATATATACTATTATTCTAAAATGTAAAAAAAAAATATATATATATATATATATATATATATATATATATACATTTTAGAATAATAGTAAAGTCATCAAAACTATGGAATAACATAAATGGAACTATGGGAATTATGTTGTGACTAAACAAAATCCAAAATAAATCAAAACTGTGTTATATTTTAGCATCTTCAAAGTATTCACCCTTTGCTTAGAATTTGCAGACATGTACTCTTGACATTTTCTCAACCAACTTCTTGAGGTATCACCCTGGGATGCTTTTTAAACAGTATTGAAGGAGTTCCCATCTATGTTGGGCACTTATTGGCTGCTTTTCTTTATTATTTGGTCCAAGTCATCAATTTCAAAAACTTTTTTATTTTATTTTTTATACAATTTTAGTTTTATAATGAAATAAATTAACATGGTGGCACAATTATATTTTTGTCTACAAAACTAATTTCAAACATTTAAGCATACGCCTTCAGATCAAAATATTTTTAAGATCATGAGAAACATTTCAGTCAAGTGTTTCAAAACTTTTGACCGGTAGTGTATATCCAATTTTAGTCAGTATCTTCTTTAAAATGCTGGAAGCTTTGCTGCTGCATTCATTTAGCTTATAATTAAATGTTATATTTAATAGATATTCAGTGTAAAGAATGTGTTGTGATGTTATCTGAACAATCAAGGGAAACAATTTACAATAAGGTTCTATTTCTTAACAATAGTAATGCATTAGATATCACAAACTAACATTGAACAATCTTTTTACAGCATTTATTCATATTGGTTAATGTTAATTTATGAGAACATTAGTGTTCATTAGTAGTTCATGTTAGATCATATTGCATTAACTGATGTTCACATATAACTTTTCATTTAAAATTGTATATGCTGAAATTAACATAAACTAAGAGTAGTAAGTGCTTTTAACAAGGTTAAAATGGGCAAGGAGGAGGCTGGAACCGGCTGAACAGACAAAATAATGTTTAATGAAAACTTAAGACACAAACGTAAACACACACGGCAGCTGTGTGTGGCTCTCTCTCTCGGACTGCCGCATCCGGCTCGGTGTTATCCCTCTCCTCAGCTGATTAGAACGATTGGGGGCCGGCCGTACTGGCAGAAGTACTTATTGTTTGTTCATGTAAACTAATGTAGAACGAATACAACCTTACTGTAAAGTGTTATCCAAAGATGAAGTAACTTTTATTTTTATTTTATCAGGTGGGTGTGTACCTGGGGAAGAGAGACTTTGTTGACCGTGTTGACTCTGTGGATCCAGTGGGTACGTGAGAAAATCACTTTATAAACTTCTTTTATTTATTTCTGTTAATTTAATCGTGTTTTTCCCTCTCTGGTATCAGATGGCGTCCTTCTGGTCGACCCTGAACAGCTGAAAGGGAAGAAAGGTGACCAATTCATTCAGAATTTACTTTACAAAATGGAGTCTATGAATCACAACTGTATTACAATGAGATCTCACTTTGTGTTTCTGTTGCCCTCTAGCGTATGTCACCTTATCCTGCACGTTTCGGTATGGACGCGATGACATGGACGTGTTGGGAATCGCGTTCAAGAGGGAAATCTACCTGTCCACAAGGCAGATCTACCCACCTCTGCAAGACAAAGATCAGGGCATTCTCACCAGAGTGCAGGATAAACTACTGCGCAAGCTGGGTCACAATGCCTACCCATTTTTCTTTGAAGTGAGTATGTTCGTGTTTTAATTTATATTTACATTTAGTCATTTAACAGACGCTTTTATCCAAAGCGACTTACAAATGAGACACATAGCAAGCATACAAAGTTTACAACATCTGTAGTATAGGACTGCCAAGTTCTCACAGTGGCTGGAGTTGCTAGCACAGAAGAAATTAATTTTATTTATTTATTTATTTATTTTTGTACGTTAAGTGCAGGTTAAGTGCAGTAATAAGTGCAATTTGTGTTGACTGGTTAAGTGCTCGCTGAACAGATGTGTTTTCAGATGGTTCTTGAATGTTGAGGTGGTATCAGCAGATCGTGTGAAGGTTGAAAGCTCATTCCACCACAGTGGAACAGAGAAAGTGAACAATCATGGAATAGACTTTGAGCCTCTTTGTGATGGGACAACCAGGTGCCTCTCATTCATAGACCGCAGAGAGCGAGTTGGATTATAGACCTGGAGAAGTGAATTGAAGTAAGAGGGTGCAGTTCCATTGGCTGTCCTGAAAGCCAGAGTCAAAGCCTTGAATTTGATGCGGGCGGCTACAGGTAGCCAGTGGAGTGAAATCAAGAGTGGGGTGATATGAGCCCTTTATGGCTGATTGAAGACCAGATGTGCTGTTGCATTCTGGACCATCTGCAGTGGCTTAATTGTGTTATCTGGAAGGCCAGCCAACAAAGCATTACAGTAGTCCAGTCTTGAAATGACCAGAGCTTGGACCAGGAGCTGTGCAACATATTCAGACAGAAAAGGTCTGATTTTCCTAATGTTATAGAGCATGAATCTGCAAGACTGTGCGGTTGATGAGATGTGGCCAGTAAAATTAAGATGGTCATCTTCCACCACTCCCAGGTTCCAGGCTGTTCTGGTTGGTGTTAGTGTAGTTGAACCAAGATGAATAGTGAGGTTGTGGTCAACAGATGGGTTGGCTGGGATCACGAGGAGTTCTGTCTTGGCAAGGCTGAGCTGAAATTGTCGTTCCTTCATCCAGGCCGAAATGTCCGAGAGGCAGGCAGAGATACAAGCTGAGACAGTAGGGTCATCAGGCCGGAACGACAGGTAGAGCTGCGTATCATCTGCATAGCAGTGGTAGGAAAAGCCATGTGCCTCAATGACCGGTCCAAGTGATGTTGTGTACATCGGGAAGAGGAGGGGTCCAAGCACTGATCCTTGAGGATTAATTAATTTTGTACCTTGATAATGACAAACTCATTTTTTTTTTTTTTTTTTTTGGTCTGTTTGATGATCTAATATAGGATGTTTCTCAATTCTGTTAATTAGTTCCCAGATAACTTGCCTTGCTCAGTAGGACTGCAGCCAGCCCTAACCGATGTTGGAAAGGTAAACATATCAACATCATATCATTCTTGAGATAGTTAAAGGGATAGTTCACTCAAAAAATTTAAATTCTCTAATCATTTACTCACCCTCATGCCATCACAGGTTTTTTTTTTCATCTGCAGAACACAAATGAAGATTTTTAGAAGAATCTTTCAGCTCTGTAGGTCCAAACATTGCAAGTGAATGGTGACCAGACCTTAGAAGTTCCAAAAATCACATAAAGGCAGCATAAAAGTAATCCATATGACTCCATATGATCTTTTTATTTAGAAGCAATATGATAGGTGTGTTATCTGTGTTCTGTAGACGAAAGAATATGGGATGGAATGAGGGTGAGTATATGATGAGAGAATTTTCATTTTTGGGTGAACTATCCCTTTAAAGTAATGTAATAATGCTAAAATAGCATCAGATATTAGCATTAGCTAAATTACATATTTCCGTTGCATTTATGTTATATATGGCTCCTGTGTAACATTATAAAAAAAATTTCACAGCATTGTGCTGTTGAGTTTGAGGTGAAGGCCTTCTGTGCGGAGAGCCAGGACGCCAAAGTTCGCAAACGGTAAGTCCATCTTAGACGTCTTGTTTCCTAACCTCTATACAGGTGATAATACAACTGCATCCAAACCAGTCACTTTTGACCTCCATGATCTGCCTGTATACTATCACAAACCTGTATGTTCCCAACAATGCCCTGTTTCTTTTCCCTGTATATCAGGAGCTCAGTGCGTTTGATGATTCGTAAGGTCCAGTATGCTCCAGAGAAGCCAGGACCAGCACCTTGTGTGGAGACCACTCGTGACTTTCTCATGTCTGACAAACCACTGCATTTGGAGGCAAGCTTAGAGAAGCAGGTGGGTCACTTTTTTTTCCCCAGATAGCACACATACATCTCTGAGATATCCGTTTAAGAGTGTTTCATCTGGAAAACATCACAATCTAATTAACATCTGCTAAACATCTTAAAAAGATCAGATTTACTAACATTCTAAATCATAAAAGTCTCAAAGACATCTGCTGAATGTCTTATTGACATCCGAGAGGAAATGTCTTATAGACATTGCAAATGAGCAAACAATGAAAAAAATACATTCTCCAGATGTAACACACACATCAAATAGACGGCTGGGTGATGTACGTGTGCTATCTGGGTTATTGCAACATGCAATTGTCATAATAAAGTGAATTAGTGTGGAGTTTATATTGAATATTTTGGATCAGTCACAATTTTCTCTCTTGTAGACATACTATCATGGGGAACCTCTCAATGTACGGGTCAAAATCAGAAATGATTCCAACAAAAATGTGAGGAACATCATTCTTTCTGGTGAGAGCAGATCTGATGAACACATTTACAAATGGAATTCTTTGTATATACACAGTCATTCATACTTCAAGCATACTGATGCATTTGTGATTATCTGATTTGCAGCTGAACAAATTGCCAATGTGGTGCTGTACTCCAGTGACAGTTACATGAAAGCAGTGGCAACTGAGGACTCCGGGTAATAGTTTAAGTTAGGTATTTAGATATAATCCTATAAAATAATAAAACTCTTAGTTTATCTTATTAAAAATTGCCTTTTGATTCAGGGATTCTGTTGACTCTGGTGCAAAACTGGACAAAGTCTATTCTTTGCTTCCCCTACTGACCAATAACAGAGAGATGCGGGGCATTGCACTGGATGGAAAACTGAAGCATGAAGACACCAATCTAGCCTCTTCAAGCATGTAAGTGTTCATGCAAAACATTAGCAGCAATTACAGCAATCTGGAAGTATTTAAAGGTACACTTTGGAGATTTTCTCATTAAATTGTTCGTTAGAAATTAACAAAATACCACTATTGAGCCAGTACATATAAAATCTGTTCAAAACCGCGTTCTTGCCCAGATAGCACACGTACATCTCTGAGATGTTTGTTTTAGATCTTTTCATCTGGAATGCATAGCATTATAATTAACATTTGCTAAACATCTTAAAACGATCAGATTTGCAAACATTATAACTCTGATAGCACATGTACATCCCCCAGACGTCTATTGGATGTGCGTGATTACATCTGCAAGTTGTATTTTTTACTTTGTTTGCTCATCTGCAATATGTCTATGAGAAGTATGTCAATAAGTATGTTTCAGATATCAATAGGACTTTCAGCAGATTTCTTTGAGAAGTTTATTATTTAGAATGTCTGTAAATCTGATCTTTTTAAGATGTCTATCAGATGTTAATTGGATAGTGATGCTTTCCAGATGAAAACATCTAAAACACACATCTCGGAGATGTATGTGTGCTATCTGGGAATCATAAACGTCTCAAAGACATTTGCTGAATGTCTTATTGACATCAGAGAGCAAATGTCTTATAGACGAATTGCAGATGCAGCTAACAATCTAAAGAATACACTATATAGCCAAAAGTTTGTGGATACCCCCTTCCAATTAACGAATTTGGTTACTCCATTAAATCCAGTAAAGAAAAATCTTAATGTTTCTTTATGTAATGGCTTGGGCTTTGTGTGCTTCCAAATTTGTGGCAACTGTTTGGGGATAGCCCCTTTCTGTTCCAGCATGACAGTGCCCCTGTGAACAAAGTGAGGTCCATAAAGAAAAGGTTTACTGTGTCTGGCGTGGAAGAAATTGACTGGCCTGCACAAAGCCCAGACCTGAACACCACTGATCACTTTTGGGGTGAACTGGAACAGCAACTGTAAGTCAGACCCCATCGACCAACATCAGTTCCTGACGTCACTGATAGCCTTGAGTCTGAATGAGAGCAAATCCCTGCAGCCATGTTACTACATACAGTATAGTGGAAAGCCTTCCCAAAAGAGTGGAAGCTGTTATCACAGCAAAGGGGGAAATTGATGCTTAAGGTTTTGAAATAAAATGCTCATCAAGCACATATGGTGTCCACAAACTTTTGGCCATATAGTGTGTCTTCTAAATGTAAAAAACACAAAACAGACATCTGGGTGATGTATGTGTGCTATCAGAGTGCCTTATCCCGGGTCACTACGGTAAGCCTACAATAATGATTTTACATTCAGAGCTGTTGGGTTCGATTTGGCAGGAAATATCAGGTTTCCGTCATTCATCCTTGCATGTTTACATCACGTCCCTAAATAAAGAAAAGGTTTGGCTACTAGGGTGGCAGATGTGTGACTTACTTGCTCAGACGACATGTTTTTCAGATACAAGTCTTCTAGAACTTTCTTTTTACTATGTGGAATCCATCAGATTTATCCGTGCTTAAGAGCAGTGCCGGTGTTGTGTCGAAGTCTGTTCCCCCTATGTTTCCTCGGTTAGTGTTCCCCATAGCACCGTTAAACATTAAACATAGGGGGAATAGACTTCGGCAAAGGGGAAACATAGGGGGAACAGACTTCGACACAACCCCCTATGTTTCCCCGGTTAGTGTTCCCCATATTGCTATTAAACATTAAACATAGGGGGAACAGACTTCGACACAACATCGGAGCACAACTGATGTAAAAAAACAAACAAAAAACATGCAATTTTATGTTTCAACCACAGATGTCGATAGAGAGCCCAGAATTCCATTTTGTACCTTTAAGAACAAATATTTAAGGAAGTATTGTTCACCTGGCTTTATAGTTACATGTTACAATGTTTTAATGCTGTGTTGCAGCATCAAAGAGGGTGTGCTGAAAGAGGTTCTGGGGATCCTGGTGTCTTACAGAATCGTTGTGAAACTGATTGTTGGGGGGTTAGTATCCTACAACACTACATAATATATACCACAAATCCACATATGCTTAGTATGTATTGTGTCTGGAGTGTGTAATCTTAGTGTTTTCTGTTCTTTTCCTTTATAGGATTATGGGATCCAGGTAAACTTGATTTTTTTTTTTTTTCTTTAAATGGACAGTCCCAATCTTCTGGTTAAAACAAAAGGATATATTAGGCAGAATGTTAGCCTTAGTCACCATTCACCTTCATTGCATCTTTATGGAGTTAATTATGACAGATATTAAATATTTGAGTGAATTATCCTTCGAAATATTGGAGTCATATTAATTTATGTATGTACTTTGTTTTATATATCAGTGAGGTTGGGGTGGAGCTTCCATTTCAGCTTATGCACCCGAAGCCTGATGCAGGTATAATATATGAGCGTGCATGAGTGTCCTTGCGTGTGTTCTTCTCTCTCTCTCATAAATATTTTCTTATACACTAGTATATAAATATGTACAGTATATGCAACTCTTTTAAAGATATGTTCTCTCCCTTTGATGCTTCTTGAAGTGAAAGAAAGGTCAGTCATATTTTTAATAGTTCACTAAGAATCAACCTCATATTTTTAAAGGGTTACACTTTTTTAATGAGAATATTATTGAGTGCACCTTTAACACCTCATTTTTATATCTCATACCTTATTTTATACCAAAGAGCTCATTTTTGTATTATTTTTGCAAGTCTCAAACATACTTTTGTCACGTCTTTGTCTCCGTTGTCTGTCTGTGTGTCTATTTTGTCTTTTTATTTGACTGTTTGGCTGTGTGTAGTGAACTGGAGGATGAAATGGTGTTTGAAGAGTTTAAGCGCTCCTATTTAAAAGGAACGATTGAGGATGAGGATGAGGGAAACGTTTCTCCTGCTGAGCAATGAAGAGCACATGAAGAATTCACCTAGTCCTGGAAGCTGTCACATTATTAAGACTGTTGAGAATAGACAACCATATAGAGAATATTACTACAATAGAGCAGTACACTGAACTCCTTAACACTTCTTAGAAGATAATGTTGTAATTCTGAAAGAATTCCAAGCTAGAGATCAGCTGTACTATGACGTGATATTTCCTCAGCTGCCTGATCTTGATGTGGTCATGTAACTGAGAATGAATGGAGTGCTTCCTCTCATCAAACTGATGTTTGGTGATTATAGGCTACTGATAAAATAGTAAAACGTCCTAGCTGTTTTTCTATCTGTAATACACATTATTTTTGTGATATCTAGCAAAATTCTTATGTAATACTGTAATACACTAAAGGAAAGGATTGTATTGTAATAAAATGCTATAGCCAGATGTTTATTTAAATTTATTGAAAAGCACGATAAAAAAGGGAGATTTCCCCGTACAGTATAATCTTATTACAATTAAAAAAAAATAAAAATAATTGTATGGATACAGAAACAATTACACATTTCTGACACTGGTTCAGTTTTCCAAATGCATTCACATGAATTTCAGCATGACACACTCATCAAGGTCAAAGGACAACAATATTTGAATCCACATTTATTTAAAGCAGATGGAGTTCAAAACAGACCAAAATCACTGAATTGATACTTTTGTTAGTGATCAAAAAAATGATTTGTATATACTGTATCACAGTTTCTCAGTTGATTGTCAGTTAGTAGAATTCTATAATCATCATATATTTATTTCTCTAAATACAATGATCAAGAAGAAATCTTTTAATATACTGCCTGGCCAAAAAAAAACAATTTTTCGTTGGACTGCCTTTAGCTTTGATTATGGCACACATTCGTCGTGGCATTGTTTCGAATAACTTGGTCATTCAGTAGATTCAGGTAGTCAGCTGACTTCATTTTATTGCCGCATAACATTGCTGAGCCTAGACCTGACCAATTGAAGCAACCTCAGATCATAACTCTGCCTCAAGAGGCTTGTACAGTGGGCACTATGCATGACGGGTGCATCGCTTCATGTGCTTCCCTTCTTACCCTGACGTGCCCATCACTTTAGAATAGGGTAAATCTGGACTCAACAGACCACATGACCTTTTTCCATTGCTCCACAGTCCAATCTTTATGCTCCCTAGCAAATTGAAGTTGTTTTTTTTTTCCGATTAGCCTCACTAACAAGTGGCTTTCTTGTGGCCACACAGCAGTTTAGTCCCAGTCCTGTAAATTCTCGTCACATTGTGTGTGTGGAAATGCTCTTACTTTCACTATTAAACATAGCCGTGAGTTCTACTGTCGATTTTTTATGATGTGACTTCAAGCATTTTAGTGATCTCCGATCATGATCATTCAAGATTTTTTTCCTACCACATTTCTTCCGCAAAGCTGATGGTTCACCACTATCCTTCCAGGTTTTAATAATGTGTTGGACAGTTCTTAACCCAATTTCAGTGATTTCAGGAATCTCCTTAGTTGTTTTCTTTGCTTGATGCAGACCAATAATTTGCCCCTTCTGAAACACAGTAACATCTTTCCCACGACCACGGGATACGTCTTTCAACATGGTTGTTTAAGAAATGAGAAGCTACCCACTGCATCAGTTAGGGTTAAAAGAATTGTTGCCAGCTGAAACATATTAATCACTGCAATAATAATCCAATCATTGGCTTTTAAGTATTTGTTATTTAAATCCAAATGACTACTCTTTTTTTTTTTTGGCCAGGCAGTGTATATATATCTTTAACAATAACTATATATATTTTTTTTTTAAACTACATGTTGCTTATTTACGACTCTTGCACTCATACTGACCACCTTTAGTTATCTAGCTTGTAGTTATCAAATGCAGCTCAGCTGATACAGAAATTAGCTATTATTATATCATACTTCTCTCTACCTTGAAGATAAAGCACATGATTTAATTCTTTGTCAATCATGCTTTACAAAAACGGAACTTAATATAAATATTATAATTTTAATCATTCTTAATAATTGTTAAAATTATACTTGTTAATTTAAAGTAAAAACAAAAAAGAGGCATCTACTGATGCATGGCTAACAAAACAATCTGCATACATTTAACTGTCATACATCAATCTACATAATTCACTATGCCTACATGACTTGTCCTATCAGTTCACATGGAAAAGTGAATATAGAAAAGATATATTCACTTTTCACAACAAAATGTTGATAAAATAAGGTAGCACAATCACTGCTCTCATATAAATCACATATTTACTGGCTCTGCCAGAGAGTACAATGTTCACTCACTGAAGTGATTTGTGCACTACATGGACATGAAGTAGGAGCTTAAAACTTTCAAAAGCTTAAATTTTATGCTTTTACTGCAGGACTTCCATCTATCCATCTATCTTCTATAGCCGCTTGTCCTATGTAGGGTCGTGGGTATTGCTGGAGCCAATCCCAGCTTCTGCAGGACTTGAAAATATGTAAGTGATTGCTCAATTGTGAGTGAATCACATTAGTTAAAATAATGTCTTAAAAAGGTATGCAAAGCATTAATAAGGAACTTCATAAAGAATCATGGATATTAGCAATACACAAACCATTAGCTTTAACTGTATAGTATGTATGAAACTAATAATGAGATGCCTTTGGCTTGAATTAACAACATTTAAGTTGTCTCCCTCTAAACATCTGAACATTAAAGGGATAGTTCAACCAAAAATGAAAATTCTCTCATCATTTACTCACCCTCATGCCATCCTTGATGTGTATGACTTTCAGATTTTTAGAAGAATATTTCAGCTCTCCAGGTCCATAAAATGCCAGTGAATGGGGACTAACATTTTGAAGCTCAAAAAATGCACATAAATACAGCATAAAAGTAATCCATAAGACTCCAGTGGTTCAATCTATATCTTCAGAAGCAATATGATTAGTGTGGGTGAGACACAGATCAATATTTAAGTCTGTTTTTACCATAAATTGTTCTCCCTTCTCAGTAGGTGATGATATGCATGAAAAATGCAAATCACCAAAAACAAAAGAAGAATGTTAAAGTTAAAGTGGAGATTGATAGTAAAAAAAGGACTTAAATATTGAGCTGTTTCTTTCCCACACTTATTATAGCAATTCCAAAGATATGGATTTAACCACTGGAATCTTACGGATAACTCATTCTCTGTCTTTATGTCCTTTTGGAGCTTAACAATTTTTGGCCACCATTCACTTGCATTGTATGGACCTACAGAGCTATAATATTCTTCTAAAAATCTTCACTTGTGTTCAGCAGAAGAAAGAAAGTCATACACATCTGGGATGGCATTATGGTGAGTAAATGATGAGAGAACTTTCATTTTTGGGTGAACTATCCCTTTAAGAATGACAATTTATTCCACTTTTGAGTCTTTTCAATTCACCTCAGGAAACCCCTTAACAAGATTTAGAATTTTTTAAAGGCACTACATCTGGAGTTTTGTGTTTTGTCTGTTTTCATGTTTTAGGGAGGGGTGTTAGTGCTGGACATCTGGGGCAACAGTGGTGAGCTCCTCTATTTCACCCCAGCTGTAGGTTCCGCTTATAGGCTCTGGTAAGTCACGTGACATTGGCATATCACAGCTGTCTGGGTAGAGCAGGAAGCCAGTGAAGGTATTGCTGCACTCAGTGTTGGTATACAAACCATTGGAATTAACATCCTTCACCTGTAGCCATACTTCATCACCCATGACAAGGTGCAGAACCACCTGTTGAGACACTGTACCAAGATTTGTTGCTCCTGTACTTTTCACGATAGGTGTGAAGTTGTGAAAGAGCCCCACTCTGAGCAGTTTGCTGGAGACAGCCAAGTGGTAGCTGATGACATAGGTGCCATTAACCGGAGCCCTGTAGATGCCTCTGAAGGGGTCGAAGTTAAACCCTCTGTTGTAAATAACATTAATGAAAGGAACTGGAACATCTGGCAGTGGGTAACTGCTGCTTAATGCAGCTAAAAAAGTGGACTGGATTGCTGGAGAGCAAGGGCCAGGAAGACCGATTTCACCAATATCACCTTTTTGCCCTTTGACTCCATTTACCCCTGCTGCACCTTCATGGCCAGTGTACCCATTACTACCTTTTGGTCCTGGAAGCCCGATTGTGCCATTTGCACCTTTTAGCCCATCCTTGCAATGGCATTCACCCATTTCTCCCTGATTTCCTTTCTGGCCATCTAAACCTGGAGCTCCAGGTGGACCACTATCCCCAAGATCCCCTTTCTGGCCCTTCGGCCCGGGAGTTCCTCCCAACCCTGGAAGTCCTCTTCCCCCTGTAATCCCAGGTGGGCCAACTTCTCCTGGAGGTCCCTGGATGGAGAAACAAATTACTGGGCACCCTCCTGGTTCACCAGGTGGTCCCTGCTGTCCTGGATTCCCATCCACACCATGGTCTCCTTTATCACCTGAGCCAGAAGATTTAGGTTTTGTTAACATTGCAGGGAATTTTTTTTTTTTTTTTTTTCTGAAATCCTCAAGTTATTTGTGGCCAAATCTAATTTTTTCTGTTCAAACAACTGTCGCTTTTGCTAGCATGTCCAAGTTGGTTGTCATATTAATGACTCAAACTTACATACTTTAGGTTTACCATATGTGAGATTTTGCAATGGATTTTTCACCATTGATTATGTTTTTTATGAGAGCACTACCCAAATCTGAACACATTCATTGCAGACAACAGCGCAAAAATGAGAAAGGGTGGCATATGCAATGTTATTCACTGCTGTCACTGCTTGTAACAGTTAAGTAAGGGATAAAGACCAGTGAAGAGCATGCAAAGGGAAACATCTGACATGCTTTGTGGTCTTTTACACTCCCTTAAAGACAAGCACTTAAGACATTCAATACCTACTGTACTGAGAATCGCATGGCTATTGCATTGTGGTGGCTTGCAACTACCATGGGTTATCGCACCTTAGCACATCTCGTGAATGAAGATTAAAAAACACACGAAATCCATGCTAACCGCTCAGACTGAGACACAATTAGAATTATTTAAAATTGGATTTCAAACCACCTACAAAGTTGCTTTCGATTGAACTTGTGAAAAAAAAATTTCATGTGTTTTTCCTGTTCGAACTACAAAAAGCCAAAGAGATTTCATGCAGATAGGCAAACAAAAAAAATCTGATTTTTACAGCCTGTCTGAACAAGGCCTTGATGATCTTGCTTGTTTGTATTTTTTATACTGAATTTGCTAGCCTGATCTCATGAAAATTATGTAACTAGCAATATTTTTGCAAAATGACATTATGTGGTTCATTACACATTTCGCAGCAGTTCTGGTGTGAAATGTCCACTGTGTGCTAAATGTTCACCCAAACAGATGAGGTTATTAATGGTCTACAGAGTTTTAAAAAAACAAAACCTACATCCCTAACCTAAACCTTAGACCTAAATCTAACGGATATTGTCGTAAAAGCAAATGTGAGATAATTGATAAAGTATGAATAAATGTTACACTAGCGCTTTTTCTGACATTACACTCAAAGTGCTTTACATAGTGAAAAGGGGACTCAATCACCACCAGTGTGCAGCATCCACCTGGATGATTTTGTAACCATATGATATTCTGGTGCTTTATAAAAATTTTGGCTCATGTGTTGAATTGCATGCTCTTTAGGAGAAGTACCCCGGTCCTACGTGCTGCAAGTGCAATGCTCTATGATTTGAGCTGCCGCTCAACTTGATCGCATCTGAATAAGCTTGTAAATGTAGTTGGTTATGTAATGCAAATGTGAAAATGTATCTCTTTACAAGTCATCCACCTTTTTATAGTCAAAATGATTTATATCATAACAGTGCGAAAAGTGCTTGAACTGATAATAACTGATCATATCTGATGAATTGATAATGTGCCGTTTTACTCATGATTTGTGTAAATAAAAGTAATTGTTGTTTTAGAGACTGTAGTGTTTATTTCACCAGGAAACGCCTGCGATATGTACAACTAGCCATGTAAAAATATTTTGCGATTCTATGAGACCAGGCTGGAATTTGCTGAGAATGTTAACTCACCCTTGACACCTGACTCTCCTTTAGGTCCTGTATACCCCAATGAACCCTGATATCCTTTTTCACCAAAATCACCATTTTGACCTTTCATAAGGAAAAATGGAAGCATTATTGGCAATGCTCTCCTTATCATCTGTATTCATTCCAAATTTGTGTTGCTATAAATCACCAAAGTCAAGTGAATGGATTATCCGCAACAGTTGATTTCATCAGACTTCAGAATAGAAGTGGAGTGTCTGTATTTACCTTTTGGTCCCGGATGACCAATAATTCCTGGGTGACCTTGAAAACCTGTCAAGCCTCTTACTCCCGGACTATCGGGAGGACCTAAGATATGGAAACAAAAGAGAAGGTATTGCGTAATTACTGCCATATCATTACTGAGACTAGAAAGATGCAGGTTCCAGATGAACAGTGTCTGAGAATTAGGGCATATTAATAACCTGGCTGCCCTATTTCTCCCTTGTCTCCCTTTGGGCCTCTTTTACCCCCTTTACATTGGGAACAAACACAGAACCAGGGTATTTGATCCACAGGTGGAGGCACTAGTTCTTCAAGGAGCATGTCACAGTATGATAAGTCTGGTTGTTGTCTGGTAGGCAACACACGAGATCCTTGAGTAGTGTTCCCCGCCAAAGGTTTTGGTGGCAGGGGATATCTGTCAGGTGGGATTGGTAACATGGGCATAGGGTACCCATTCAATGAGTCATCGTATGGCATCACCTGGCCATCTCTGGCTATGGGATTGCCTCCTTTTGGCACAGGGTAATTATCATAGGCATATGTAGGTATGTTATTATGCACAGCAGAGCCATCAAAATAATCGAAAGGAGGAATGGGACTGTCAGGTGAGCCAGGAGGTGGAGGCCCTGGGATCCCCTTTCCATCAATGATCATTCCCGATGAGAGGGCAGATGAGACAACCAGTCCCACAATTATCCTTATCATCTGAGAAACAAAATTAAGAGAGATAGGAAAATGAAATGAGAGGTGAACGCAACGAAGCATTTCAGCCGAGCAGCTGTAACTCTTAAGAACATACTCGATCATAAGCAATAAGTTCAACATTGTATTTCACAATGTCTAGAGGTCAGGAACCCTGTTTCTGGGGAGCCATAGTACTTCATGTTTTGCATGGCTTCCGTATCTGAGCTGGGGGGGGTGCTGATGTCTGGGAAAGTAGGAAAGCTCAGCAAGAAACGCTTGAGGGGTGACATGGACCCGCAGGACCAGCACATTTTTCGACACTGTGTCAAGTTAAAAAGAACTTCAGGTCTCAAAAACGCATGTTGAGACACCTGCGTTCTGTTTCAATCGTCTAGAAACGTCTAGATTGTTTTTAGTGCAGGTGTCACAAATATTTAACATTCTGAACAAGTTCAGGTTGTAAAGAGGTGACTGTTACAATGTTTAACATTATTCCAGATTGTTCTGCACCAAGCAAAGTTTCAGCACTCGATAAACAGCAATTATTTTTTGTGTGTGTGTGTGTATGTGTTCTTAAGAGTGCTGAGGGGCCGCCGTGCCTTGTATGTTTACTGTTACAGTACTGTTACTAATGTTGCCTACGATGCTTACATAAAATACAGCCTTTTGCAACTTGGTGAACAATACACTGCAGTGTTACAATAAAAGCTCCAGGTGAAAGTAAATAAGACAGAAATATATCACTATTGTATACAACAAATTCTTAAATAATAATAATAATAATAATAATAATACTCTTTCATATTATAATGACAAACTGGATAACAATAAATAATTGTTGGGTTATAATAATAATAATAAATAACAACTGAATTCAAAATGTTAGTGAGTGAAGTAGTAGGTTTTGAACACCCTGTTCATAAAAAAAAAAAAAAAGAAAGTGTTTTGTAAAAATAGATGTAGGTAAATATTGCTTTTTTATCACTGTATTGTGGAAAAACTGGAAAACATGCATTAATTATCTTTAACTAGATTTTTATTTCATTAAACATTTTGAATGTACTTGGCTACAATGGCTGATAGGATGAATTTAAAATTATGATTTAATTTTTTGTAATTTTTTAAGCAAACATTTTCAAAAAGGGGCCCCAGTTTTGCTTGGGGCCACAGAAATCATAAACCCGCCCCTGTCTGGGCTTTTAGGGTTATAATGTATATCCTTGAATATTTTTGTTTCTTTAGCACCAAACCTGATTCATTTATGCCCTTTGTCACTCACTGCGCTACAGGTACCTCTCTTCCTCATAATAATGTGATTAGGGAGTTGTTGACATGGTTATTTCAACAACAATAGGCCATAGCGGAGACACACAACAAGCAGCAATAAAGATGATACCAGGATCTTTTGCTAAAACACACTGTAGAAAACGTGAATGAAGCAAATTGAAAGTATCTTCATTTGTCTGACAGCCAGTCCGACTCTGACGGTTCAGCTGAGACAGGAAAACAAGGTTTGTGACAGGACAAGTTAAGCCAGACCACCCAGACTAATATAATCATTTGTCCCTAGTAAATTTTGCATTTTTATGCAGCATGTTACCAGTCTTTCATAAAAAACAAATGGAAAGTTTGTAATATTTTGTGAAATTAATTCAGTGATGGAATAACATGGAAAGAAAACCAACCCTTTAAAATTACTAATAGGCATATAGAGTTAGTATAGAGTTGTCAGCTGTTTATAATGAGAAAAAAATGCTTCCATTATTATACAGCAAACATTATGTTGCACCGTTGTGGTATAAATTGTCTTTTCGTTTGTTGTTGGTATATCCTTACATTAAGGAGAATATAAAAATGGTTAATCAAGACTCACATATTTCTATTTTTACTCTCCAGGGATGCCCCATACAGCATCTTTCCTCAGCCACAAGACCTCCTGTATGCCCCATACATTATCTAAATGTAAAAATATAGTGTCTGAACAATGTCTTTAAATACACTTAAGCTCAAATACTGCACTGCTCTTTTAACTTCAAAACCAACAGTTGATCTTCTTTTAATATTCATATCAAAGTGCATTCACTTGATAAACTCAAATGAAATCTTTTATTATCTCTGGAGAGCATCTCTCAGACCTCACTGCTTAGACTGTGTCTCTAGGCCCCCATGATTATAGTTAAGGCCCTGCAGCCACTTACAGTAAGTTAAGAAAACCCTAAGTGAAAATATACTTATATTATATTATATTATATTATATTATATTATATTATAACTAATATACCTTAAGTTTCTTAACTTAAGGTATTTTTTGCAACTGTGTGCTGGTATATACTGGATAAAGTAGCAGTTCTTAAGAGACCATTTAGGATTTATTGTTTCTTTCTTTTACAGAAAACTATTTCTGCCAACTTTGAAATTTACAACAAGAAGGAAATTTCAGAAAATGCACATTACTTGTATTTAATAGCTGTGCAAGCCATTTTGACTACTAAAATCATGTAAGTTATGATTGTCTGAATCTTTGCTGGGAAGGAAGATCGAACCTCTTGGAACTTTAAATGAATATCTCTGGTATATACTGTACTGAATGGTTCTTGTACCATGATATTTACATAGTACTTCAAGATGCTTTAAAGAATACCATGGTATTACCATGGTACCATATCCAAAAATAAAACACACACACACACACATTGCTAATACCATGGTTATTTTTTTTAGTGCCAACTGTACGGCCCTGTGGCCCACCTTAAATCTTTGAGCTACAGTACAAATGGCTCCCCAGAAACAGAGTTCCTGACCCCTGGTTAATAATTCTCAGGGATACAACATAAATATATTTTTTTTTACTGCTTTGGATGCTCTTATTCATGAAACTTGAGCAAAATGAATGTCGGTGTGAATTGTTTTGTAATACCATTCTTGTTAATTGCCACATTGGATGATGTATGGTTTACAGGGTTTGGAGGGTTACTTTTGAAATGTATTCCACTACAGATTACAGAATACATGCTGTAAAATGACATTTGTAACATATTCCATTAGATTACTCAAGGTCAGTAATGTATTCTAAATACTTTGGATTACTTCTTCAGCATTGGTAGATTTTTTCACTTGTTTTGACTATAAAAAACTCTGCCAGTATATTAAGACAAAATACATTTTCTGAAAAACCGAAATATCTTATGCAGTGTTGCTTCTAAAACAAGATGAATCAAACTGATCTTGTTTTAAGGATTTTTAGATATTTTTACAGGAAAACAATACAAAAATTATTATCAAGAATATGAGTTTTGCCCTAATATCAAAGGTCTTACTAGAAAAAAAGAAATTATGATCCAACGTGAATTTTCTTGATAAAAAAATATGATCGTGCCTGGTAACATGTGCATGTAAAATGGCTAGAAATAGCATTTTAGCTTAGCGTAAAGCTGACAATTTACACAAGGCTTATTTCTATTTCTTCTGCTCCAAACTTACTTCAAACTTACTTCTCTGTCTGCTCATATGAATGTAACACATCATAAGAAGGTGTTTCACCGCTGTTCAAATGCACTTTGGATCGCATCATTTATATGTATAAATGTTTTCCATCTGAAAGGACTAAATATGAAATTAAACAAATGACAATAAAATGCAAAGTAATCTCTTCGGTAATCAAAATACTTTTTGAATGTAACTGTATTCTAAATACCAATGATTTAAATTGTAACTGTAGTGGAATACAGTTACTTATATTTTGTATTTTAAATACGATTTCCCGTTACATGTATTCCGTTACTCCCCAACCCTGATGGTTTATATACATAGACATTTGTTCTGCTGCAATTACGTGAGGCTCATTGTAAGTAAAACTGTTACTGTCAAATTACAAATTGTCCTATTTAATTAAAAGAATATAAATAACACCTCTTATCTATCAAACCAACTGCACTTGGAGTAAACGTTCTTCTATCAAATTAATAGAAGACATCCCATATCAGAATAAAGCACCATTTAGCAAGAATATGTATACTATGTCCAATTATACTTACATTTTGAAGGGAGTCTTGAGCCATTATCTGGGTGAAACCCTTGAGGACTGAACAGTGCAACCAAAGCACTGATCAATTTATACGTGGTGACTAAACAAACAATCTTTCAGAACCTAACCCTCTCCCCATAGGCCTGCAGACAAAGCAGAGGGGCTGGATATAATATCACATTATACCCAGTATAGCATGGGGCTTCTGCATGCAGAATGACCTCATTAGTGTTCAACAACATGGTCTGGATAGTGATAATCACAATAATTGTGAACAAACAAAAGCCCTCCTCCTTGTTTTCATATCTTCCTTGTTCCTAAAATGATCTGGCTGATGTTAAGATAAGAGACTCCAGAATGAAAACAAATCCCTTTTAGAAGATTGATGTTGCAAAACCACTTTTGTCCCAGCTCAGACAGGACTTTAAGATGGATCAGTTAAAGTGTTCCCAGTATCTCTAAATAGGGTCAGTCTGATGGTCATTTGTCAGGATATTGCAACAGTCATGAATGTATGTTCAGAGCACTTTTTGTGACTAGTGTGTGAGGGTTCCTGTAGCTCAACTGGTAGAGCATGTTGCTGGCATTGCCAAGCTCATGGGTTTAATTCCCAAGGAACAAACAAAACTAGTAAAATATAATTAAAATTAGTTACCTTTTTCAAGTTCACACACTTTGTGTAGTTACAGTTGCTTATATAATTGTAGTTTTCCTTGTAGTGATACAAATGGCACATGGTTCGCTTGACATAACCCTGCACAGAACTGTTGTACTTACGCCATGAGACCTCATTCTCACATGTTAAGGTGAGGAAAACACCAAGAATTAGCTTCTTTAAACAAACCAATCCTGTTGGCTTTATCTTTTAGGGCCAATAGATTGATACAGAGAATGCCCTGGGACCACACCTCATTCTTCTTCCACTTAGCTATGCAACCTGAGTCAACTTCATTCATACAACCTCATTATGAATCAAAAAGTACACTGGAAACTGTAGCTACTGGAACAAGGCCTAAAAACGAAGATGCACAATACAAGATAAATAACTGTAAAATGTGCCCTCATTTCCACACCCTGAGACACGAATGAGCCAATGTGTGTGCTGCTGGTATGCAAAGCTCATCATCCTCATCTTGTTTTTTATGATTAAAATGTTTTATATGAACACAGAAAAGCAAAACATAAATACATGAAATCACCATTTAACTCCCACTACCACCCCTCCTCCTCCCCATCCCCAAGCCCACCCCGACCCTCAACAAACACCCCTGTGGTCACACATGAGCACATACAAAAGAAAGAAAAAACAAACAAAAACAAAACAAAGAAAAAAATATATAAAAATCACACACATCAACAACTACCCCTCTCTCTCCACTGGTCCACCCTGAGAACCTTCCAAGTATCTGCCCCATTTCCCAACATACAAATCCAAATTCCCCATTCTTCTATATGACCCTTCTTCGAGAGCCGCCACCCTCCCCATCTCCGAGCACCACTCCTGAAATGGGGGCACTCCAGCCGACTTCCAACCCCTCAAAATCACCTGTCTGGAGACCATAACACTGGTTAGGACCCAATCCTCCACATGTTTATTCCCCACATTGATGACCATCCCATCTCACAAAATACAGAGTCTGGGGCAAAACGAAACCTGAGTGCCCAAGACATCACATACAAAACTCTGAACCCTAAACCAAAAACCTGGATCTTAACACACCCCCAAAAATCATGGGTTCCTATCTGTCACTCACTCGACACTGTGTCGATGTAGTGACACTAGGGGTCACTCTTGGGAGCCTGAGACACCTCTGGTCTTTGATAAAAGGCCAATGAAAATTGGCGAGTGGTATTTGCATGCCACTCCCCCGGACATACAGGTATAAAAGGAGCTGGTTTGCAACCACTCATTCAGATTTTCTCTTCGGTGCCGAACGGTCATGCTCACTGAGCTGAATTCCCACGACTGTTCATTTACCTCTGCTGGATCTGATGGCGCATTTCAGCGGCTTCTCCCTCCTCTGCACTGGTGCACTGCAGAGAATGCCCCTGGGCACTTTGGCAGAAATAAGAGTATATTTCTCTAAAAGAGTATATTTCTCTAAAAGAGTGGCACACACGGAACGTCTTTTTAAAGACGCGTCTTTTTAAAGATGCCTTTGTGTGTTATTCCTAGTTGCGCTCGTTATCTCTTGCCTTCTGATGGTCACGGTCACTGTCTTTCATGTCTGGGCACTGCTCACGCAGAGACAGCATTCGTGGATGGTCATGTACTCATTGCGAGGACATGTCCATGGCAACGATGCGGTTGCGGCTCGCCTTCGTAAGAAAGCAAGCCACCCCAGAGGCTCCCCACCTCGGTCCTTTTACCCACGGGAATGAGGACAGCGTGGCTAGCACTGGGGGTGATTTGGGGACCCCAATGGGACCGCCTCTGCCAGGTATCCCCCCGCAGACCTCCCATTCCCCAGCACGCTCGTTTGCCCCGATCGGGCTTCCGGATGAGTCCGCCGGCTAGTCTCACGGCGAGTTCAACCTCTTATTCGGAGCCCGTGAAAGTGATGAGCTCTCGAGCGCAGCATTGGAGAGCGGGCTCGTCCAGTTGGACGCAGAAGCCTCAGCTGGGCTTCTCCCTTTGGGGACGATTGCCCAGTCACAGGCTGTATGCCTTTAAGTGGTGTCTGTTCGCTAAGTGGTGTTCTTCCCGACGGGAAGACCCCCAGAGATGCACAGTCGGATCAGTGCTTTCCTTCCTGCAGGAGAGGTTGGAAGGGCGGCTGTCCCCTTCCACCTTGAAGGTGTACGTTGCCGCCATAGCAGCACACCACAATGCAGTCAACGGTAAGTCCTTAGGGATGCACGACCTGATCATCAGGTTCCTGAGAGGCGCCAGGAGGCTGAATCCCTCCAGACCGCACCTCGTTCCCTCATGGGACCTCTCTGTAGTTCTTCAGGGTCTACAGAGAGCCCCCTTTGAGCCTTTGCAGTCAGCTGAGCTTAAGGCACTCTCCTTGAAGACTGCCCTCCTGACTGCGCCCACTTCCATCAAGAGGGTAGGAGACCTGCAAGCATTCTCTGTCAGCGAAACGTGCCTGGAGTTCGGTCCAGGCTACTCTCACATGATCCTGAGAACCCTACCGGGCTATGTGCCCAAGGTTCCCACGACCCCTTTTAGGGATCAGGTGGTGAACCTGCGAGCGCTGCCCCAGGAGGAGGCAGGCCCAGCCCTATCGTTCCTGTGTTCGGTGCATGGTTTACGTATCTATTTGGACTGCACGCAGAGCTTTAGAATCTCTGAGCAGCACGTTGTCTGCTTTGGTGCACAGCGGAAAGGAAGCACTGTCTCCAAGCAGAGGATCGCCCACTGGCTCACTGACGCCATAGCTATGGCATATCACGTCCAGGACATGCTGCCCTCAGTAAGGCTATGAGCCCATTCTACCAGGGGTGTAGTGGCCTCCTGGGCCCTGGCCAGGGGTGCCTCTCTAACAGACATTTGCAGAGCAGTGGGCTGGGCAACACCCAACACTTTGCAAGGTTCTACAACCTCTGGGTGGAACCGGTTTCGTCCCAGGTAGTGGCACGCAATACAAGCAGATAAGCCCGGGATAGCCGGCCGGGTGTATCGCTTGCACATAGCGCCTTCCACCTCTTTTGAGCTGAAGACGTGCGCCATTAATTCCCAGTAGTGTTCACAAAATATGTTCCCTGGTTGACTTCCTCCGAGCCCTGTGGCAGTCAAGTTTTTGGAGAGACTCACTGCCGGCCCAGTACACGTGCTAACTAAGAGCCCTGTTCTGGGGTAGGTGCTCCGTATGTAGTGGTTCCCTGTAAGGCAAACCCCATGCAATGTATATCTTCCACTAATTCATTTCCCTGTTGGCAAACTGTGTCTTCCTTGGGCAGAGCCCCTCTGCCCCAGTCACCATGTTTGTAGTAACTCCTCCCCCGTTGGGCAGAATCTACCTTGAGGACTCTCCACATGGTCGGCAAGACCACTTAAATATCCCCCCCCCTTTGGGCGAGGTGGGAGGGACACCCCGTGACTAGACCTGGCAGCCCAGTCAGATAATCCCCCTTCTTTTTTAGGGAGTGGAAAAAAAGAAGGGGAAAAGACCCTCGACTGGGTTAGCCTGTCTCTGTCTTTTGGGTAGTCAACTTGTCCCTAAAGGGACTTTCGACACTCATAACTATGTTGGGGGAGGTTACGTGTCGACCCGGTGTGCTGGCTACGAGGCACACAGTGGTCTGCCCGTCACACACCGCCAGTTCACATAATACAGTTCAGCCAGTTGTGGTGTTTTGTATAGGGATCCCTAGTGTCACTACATCGACACAGTGTCGAGTGAGTGACTGACAGGGAATGTCATGGTTACTTGCATAACCTCCGTTCCCTGATGGAGGGAACGAGATGTTGTGTCCCTCCTGCCACAACGCTGAACTACCCGCTGAAATGGCCAGACCTTGTCTCGGCTCCTCAGCATAAATCCTGAATGAGTGGTTGCATACCAGCTCCTTTTATACCTGTATGTCTGGGGGAGTGGCATGCAAATACCACTCGCCAATTTTCATTGGCCTTTTATCAAAGACCAGAGGTGTCTCAGGCTCCCAAGAGTGACCCCTAGTGTCACTACATCGACACAACGTCTCATTCCCTCCATCAGGGAATGGAGGTTACGCAAGTAACCATGACGTTGTGCCTCCATCCTCCAATTGGCATTGCCAGCAGGTGGGTGTGTCTTTAAGACCAAGCCTATAAAATCTAGAGGGGGTCCAATAGAATCTATTTAAAATCTTAAATTGCATAAGGCAAACCCTTGCATCACTAGATACAGATTTGACATTTTTTAGAATTCTAGCCTAATCCCTCCAATACCAAGTTTAAATCTATCTCCCATAATCTCTTGATAGAACAGCTCCGTCCCCTAGACTCTGAATTAACAGGGAGTAATACACTGATGCCTCATGACCTTTTCCAAAAGCAGTAATCACCACTCCCAGAGTATCTGCTGCTTTGGGGGGTGTATGCTACTCCCCAAAACAGTACAGAGCAGGTGGCGCAGCTGTATATGCCTATAGAACTGAGATCTGGGAATCACAAAATGTTGAACCAAATTTTCAAAAGATCTCAACTCTCATATAGGTCACCGAGTGTAGAAAACCCCCCTCACAATCCACTCTGACCAGCAGAAAGGTGACTTATCAATACATAATTTTGGGTTCAGCCATATGCTTGAGGCAACATTTAAATAAATGTCCAATTAAACACTACCGAGTGCAAATGCGAGATAACGGGGTGTAACTTAACTTGTCCGATTAGTTTGATAGAAAGGCTTTGCAATGACAAAATAGGGGCAAGAACTTCCTGTTCAATAGAAAACCAGGGAGGGGCTCTCTCAGGTGGAAGCGACCAATGAGCCAAATGTCTGAGACTGAATGCATAATAATAAAACAAAATCTTGGGTAGGCCTAGCCCCACTTTGTCAGTCGGCCCCTTGTAACTTATTAAAATGTAATCTAGGACGCTTACCATTCCAAATGAAGGTCTTCGCTATGCTATCGAATTGCTTGAATTAAGAGAGGGGGACATCTACAGGGAGAGATTGTAGCAGGTAGTTAAATTTTGGAATGCAATTCATTTTAGTAACATTAACCTTCCCAATCATAGATAAATGTAATGAAGCCCACCTGCCCACATCGCTTGAAAACCTTTTTATTAAGTGATCAAAGTTAACTTTAACTAAATCAGACAAATTTGCTGGGAATAAAATGCCCAAATACTTATTGCCCTGTTTGGGCCACTGGAAGGCGCCCGGCTGGAAAGTCATTACTGGGCAATACGCTGTCAGAACCAAAGCTTCGGATTTAGACCAATTGACTCTATATCCTGAGAATTTAGAAAAGGAATTAATAATTCTGTGGAGGCAAGGCATAGATCTAGTGGAGTCGGAGACGAATAATAAAATATCATCTGCGTAAAGCAAAAGCTTATGCGCCACACCTCCCGCCATCACCCCTGGAAAATCCTCCTCCTTTCTTATCGTGGCTGCTAATGGTTCCAGGGCAAGACAGAACAATAATGGGAAAAAAGGGCAACCCTGCCGGGTGCCCCTATTCAGAGTAAAATAATCTGAAATTAATCCATTTATTTGTACCGCCACAGGGTGTCTATAAAGTAACTTAATCCATCCAATAAAAGTATTCCCGAACCGTATATATTCCCAAATTCTTAAAAAGATAATCCCATTCTACCATATCAAACGCCTTTTCAGTGTCAAAATGAGATGGCCATGACCGGAGTCTGATCAATCACCATTGATCACATAATATTGATGAGATGCCTAATGTTGTCAGAAGAGCTGCGGCCCCGAATAAACCCCACCTGATCTATATGTATAAGAGATGTTAATCGGTTAGCCAAAATTTTTGACAATATTTTTACGTCTAGCTGGATCAGGAAATTCTTTGACCAGGAATTCTTTGTCTTTTTTAAGAATCAGACTGATCTGGGCTTGCGTCATGGTTGGCAGGAGCTTTCCATTCTTTAATGTTTCTGTATAAACTTCTAACAAAAGTGGAGCCAGTTCTGTAGCATAAGATCGAAAAAATTCAGTGGCAAAGCCATCTGGCCCCGGAGCCTTGCCTGTAGGTAAGGCCTTAATTACCTCGCCAAGCTCCTCCAAGTTTATCTCAGAATCAAGAGAATTGTTTTGTTCAATCATCAGTTTAGGGAGTTCTAATGGTTCCACAAAATTCCTAATATCTTCATCCGTAGACGAAGATGTGGCACTATATCAAGATAGAATCCTTTAAAAGCATTATTAATATCAATGGCCAAGATAAAAATTTCACCACCAGCAGATTTCACTGAGGAAATGGTAATAAAAAGACTCTCTCTTCCCTGCTTTGTCCCCCAACTCAAAGTATGACTGTCTTGCCCTAAATAACCAAAACTCAACCTTCCACGACAAAATAGTATTATATCAGTATTTCAATCAGGTCAATTCTCTGAGGCCATCAGCTGACATACAGCGCTTCAGCTCTGCCCCTGCACTTTTAATATTTCCTTCCAACTCCATAAGTTCTCGTGCTTTGGATTTTTTAATGAATGAGGCATACTGTTTGATCTGACCCCTAAGAACTGCCTTAAGTGCCTCCCAAGCCACACCCACAGAGGATACTGAGGACCAGTTAGTCTCCATATAAACATTGATTTCAGCCTTTAACATTTGTTGGAAATCAGGATTTTGCAAAAGGGATACATTAAAGCACCAACTATATGATTTCTTTTCCTCCACATGTGGCAACACCTCTAAACTCAGCAGGGCGTGATCTGAGACTAAGATGTTTCCAATTGAGCAATCAACAACAGATGAAATGAGGGACTTAGATATAAAAAAATACAATATATTCTAGAATAAATCTTATAAACTGATGAAAACATTTATAGTCCCTACCAGATGGGTTTAAAAGTCTCCAATTTCTGTAAGACCAAGATTTTTACACATCCTGTGAAGCGTCAGTGTTGCTCTAGGGGGCTTACACACTTTTGCTTCACTATGATCAAGGACTGAGTCCATCAAAATATTAAAGTCTCCTCCCAGTATTATATATATCATGAGGGGTGCCAGCGGCTTGCAACATCCCTTCAAGATCTATAAAAAAAGCCCTGATCATCAACGTTAGGTGCATAAATATTAGCCAAAATCAGCCTTTGCCCCTGAATTTCTGCTAAAACAATAATTCATTTATCTAATTTATCTTTAATCTGTTTGAGACATTTGAATTGTAGATGTTTACTTATCAATGTAATGACTCCCCTTCTCTTAATTGAGCCAGCACTAAAGAAAACATGTCCACCCCATATCTTCCCAAATTGTTCCGCTTCCTGAGGGGAAAGGTGTGTTTCTTGAAGAAACACTATATCATATTTCCTTCGTTTAAGAAAATAAATCCTTCTTTTTATGGGGTGCCCCAACTCATTCACATTCCACATGGAGATAATCCACTCATATTAACAACTGACATTTTGACATATGAGAAAAAATAGATTGTGTGTCAAAATTAAAATTATAAAGACCACATTCCAACATTAGTGCAACGGTCAAACCCCGAACCAAACAAACAGAAAAAAGAAAAATGTGCAAATTAACCCCGTGCATGACAGCGCCAACCGGCATCCATCCCTCTAAACTCAAACAGTCCATGTACGCCTACGGGAGTCCCCGTGACAACTTTGCTGTCGGATTGCTCAAGTCCGGTGGTTCTGTATAAATTTTGTGAGACAGAATTACATAACAGAAGAAAATCTATAATACAAACTCCAGCCAATAGGCAGAATGAACACAAAGAACATGTAGATTCCTTCGCATAACTGAAAAAAAAAAAAACCTGTTCAGTTTCCTCGGACAGTCAAAAGAATGTCCAGTGAGCCGGCTGTTCATGAGTGCAGTAGATGACCTTATCCTTCCAATGTCCTGCAAAGAATACTCCACAAAACAAACTCCAGCCAATAGGAGGCATAAACACAAAGAACGTGCAGATTCACCCGCACACTGTCCTGAAGGAGTGCTACCCCACAAAACAAACTCTAGCCGCCAGGTGGAACTTGCACAAAAAGAAACAAAACAGGTGCCCAGCTTCCTCAGACAGTCAAGTGAATGTTCATTGAGTCAGGCCCACTGGGCAGCAACATGAAAATCACCAAATGGCTTACTCACCTCATTGTCTCTATGAAGGACAATGCTTGCTGTGGGCATGTAAATATTTTGTGGCCATCCTTAGTATCTATTCTCAATTTGGCCGGAAACATCAGTGCAAAAGCGACCTTCCGTTGATGTAAGTGTTTCTTGCATTCCTTGAATCGATCACGTTTCTCTCTTGTCGAATTTGCAAAGTCTGGGAACAAGAAAATATTGTGGTTTTTCCAAGAAAGCTGTCCTTTACTCCTTGCCTTGCATAACACAAGATCTTTATCAGATGATCTCAGAAATTTGGCCAGAATTGATCGGGGCCTTTCTCCTTCCACGGATCTCTGAGCCGGAACTCTGTGAGCTCGCTCGATTTCCAGCTTATGGCCTGTTATGTTGAGCAGACTCAGAAAGAGCTCATCTAGGAATTTTACCATATCTCGGTCTTCCTCATGCTCAGGAATTCCAACAATTCAGACGTTGTTTTGCCGATTATGATTCTCAAGGTCTTCCAGCTTTTCCCAAATGCATTCTAATCTACTATGGTCACGAGTGAGTTAGCAGCTAATTCCTTCTCTGATGACTCCAGATAATCAATCCGTTTCTCAACGTCCCTGATTCTTGTAACCAACTCAGATAATTTTGTCTCCATCACAGTGATCGATCGACGTATAACAGCAAGACTGTCCAAGTCCACCACGACCTTCGCCAGCATTACAGACATGCTCACCAGTTGCTGCTGAAGCTCTCCCGCTGCACCGTCCAAACTGAGTCCCTGGTCTGCGGCCCTGTCTGGGGTATCAGCTTGAGCATGTAAGTTTCTTTTAATATCCCCAGAGCCTGAGGATTTGGAATTCTTTGACATGTTGACTTCATAGAACTTTTATGTAGTAGGGTGTATCGAATCTCACCGGTTTAAGACACAAAAATAATTAAAAACTAGCAAAGTGCGCAGAGCTCGCCGTTCACATGTCCGACCAAATTTGCAAATTTGCCACAAACTCTCAATTTTCATAAGCAGGAACTTGCATCATTAAATCACATACATGTTGTTTTTATTTAAGATGCTAAATTATTTAAGGTACTGACCAGCATACCTGTTCACCAGCACATGTTGTGGTTTGATCATTGAATTTCTGATACCCAAAGCAGGATACCTGGCTAGCCTGACAACATTAGCAGTCAAACTTAACCAGCAAGAATCTGCTGCTTCACAAGCGTAAAATTTACATAAATCAACTTTACTAGAAAGGTCAAGATGGTCAAACAGCTACCAAGTTTTGTTGGTGAACAGTATGGCTATGCTAGTCATAGCCATCAAACCAGCGCTAACCAGTTTAGCCTAGTTAGAACTAGAATAGTACAAGGATACAGATATCACAATTTTCTGACAGTCTGCTGGATATAATGTAGCTATACTGTACATCTCTGAATGTGCTCATTTTGTTGTCATTATGATCAATTGTTTTGTTAACCCTATTTTATGTATGTATAGGTGTGTGCAGCTTTTATTTCAAGATCAGTATCAAATAACTATACTGTATGTAGACTGTATGCAGTATTTATATTAGGAACACAGCGCAAGAATGCGTGACCCATTATGCAACTGAAATATGAGCTAAAAAAAATGCTTTTGCTAATGACAAATGGGGATAGATCTGTGAGTGCATTTATTGATGACAACATGAGCTATCCATTCTAGAGAGAAAAGAAATGTGGGACAGTTTGGACAAATACAAGCAATGTTAAGCTGGATAAAATAAATTATTTATATAAGAATTCTGGAAGAACACACATTATTATATTCATTTCAAAATTTATAAATGACAAGGTTATGAATCACAAATGTGACTGAGTAGTGAATAAACCATTAGCTGTAGTAGAGTTTGACATCAGTAGGTGTATGTGGGCAGACAGAAGATGAGAATTCAGGAGCATTTCGACTGTGGACTCTTGGTAAACAGATATAGTTAGTCATTAACACACTTTAAACACCACATCTACCATTCCAGTTCCTTTCTTATTTTCAGAATGTAAGTAAATATTGTAAAAATAAATATGTAAGATTGGTAAAGTCTTGAAGTATTGATTGATTGACACTGCTTAACTAGTGGATGATATTAAAGTACTTGCAACTTAAATTCCTGATACGAATTATCTCAGCCAATATTGTTTGTTCTGTGCAATGTTTGTTGGAGTTCAGTTACTATAACTTGCTAAAGGCTGGACGTGTTGTGCTGTCCTGTTGGATTGGAAACAAAGCAGAGATAGATAAAAGTTAAGACAATTAAATGTTTTTGATTTATTTTACTTCAAACATAGTTCTCATCTAGGAGAGGGAAAATCTGGCCTCTAATTGTCCCCGCTGATCCCTGCTTAATACGGTAAGAAGTATATTTTGTGTGTGTGTTATTTTGTAGTAGTTCAGGCAGTGTACTTTGTAGCCTTGAATGTAATCAATCATGTACATCTAGTCAGTTTAAATTCTGTAAAATCTTCCAACGTAACAGATGATCATTGTTGAATTATAATCGGGAATTTGCGTCTTGTTGTATTTAAAGGGTTTGTTGCCATGATGAGGAGCCTTATCCTCTACATCTCAGTGCTGGTTGTATTTTGGCCTGCCAGAGCTCTCTGCAAGTCAGGTAATGTATGAGAAATCAATACCACTTTAGAATTTGTAAACAGTTGCAAACCCAAATATGACAATTCTGTCATCATTTACAAATCGGAATGACTTTCTATCTTCTGTGGAACACAAGAGCAGATGTTTGGCATAATGTAGGGACTGAAAACCTCAGACACCATTTACTTTCATTGCAACTTTTTTTCCCCATACAAAGTGAATGGTAACTGAGGCTGTCAGAACTTACCCTTTAAGTGTTGCAAATGTCTTAACATTGAAAACAAATTTTTTTTTTTATGCTCTTATTAACATATGATCATCAGAGAAAATGTGTGCATTAGGTTCAAAAGCAATTATAGTTGTTATTTCTGGTGCCAATTCAGTGTTCTCTGTACTATGAACCTTGGATCTGTTTTGGTCAGTTTTTTCTAGCAGCCCAAAAGCACACATGCTCCTGCGCTCAAGAAGAGCTAACGGATTTATGGAGGAACTAAAGCCCCCATCGTTGGAGCGTGAGTGTAGGGAGGAAATATGCAATTTCGAAGAGGCGAGGGAAATCTTCAATACTAGGGAGGCCACGGTTAGTCTTGTTAGCATTTAAACAATTACAGATGTTTTTTTCTAAATTATTATCCACTAACCAATGTTTTCCTTTTGCAGCTGGAATTCTGGACAGTGTATACAGGTTAGTCTGGTCTGTCTTATACAATATCGCTGCAGGCCATCATAACTGCTATTAATTACTGAATATGTGTTGTGTGCTCTTAGATGCAGACCAGTGTGCCTCGAATCCATGTGTTAATGGAAAGTGTGTGGACATGTTTCAGGATTACTCCTGCATCTGCAACCCAGGGTTTGAAGGGAGAAATTGTCACCTGCGTGAGCCTCTTTCTTTCTGATGGGGCTTTTACACTAGAGCTTTTGGTGTGGACCCGAGTCCATTTTACATCTGTGTTCAGTTTGTTGGATTGGTGTAAAAGCGGTTTTCAGAGTCATCTTCTAAAGGTTGTATGGGTGTATGGTTCTTCTGAACTCTGTTACTGTTCGGGTTAGTTGGTCTGAAAGCAATCCATCCTAAATCGCAGAAGTGAAATGCCATTGATGATGTATAATTTTCATCTTTGCATGTATTCACAATTAGTATAGAATGATGCCTTTCTCATTGCCATGCCAGCACAGAGGCCAATTGCAGTCCAATTTATGTGTATACATGCTGGATAAAGCTGAGTTACAATGACATTATCTAGGTCTGTTAGTCCAACTTCGCAAAAGTCTGACTGAAATCGAACTTTGAAAATTCATAAAAAGCAATGTGCTGGGTGTAATCAAACTCGGGTTCAGACCAAGCAATCAAAAGAAAGTGTGAAAACATCTCTGTATACAAGTTACAGCATTTGACTTAAGAGAATTACCAACAATTGATTTTAGTGGCACATCTTATTTAGAGTGGAGACATCCACCAATGACAGGTGTAGTGTTTTTTGATTTACAGTGTTATGGCTAATTTGGGACATTAGTAGTGGACCTCTGGAGTTCTATACGCTGAGGTTATGGTAATAAATGTCTTGATAGACGTTCTGTGGTTTTGTTTTTAGGCAGCACAGCCACTAACTGCTCTGTGAACAATGGCGATTGTGATCATGAGTGCCACGAGAAAGAGGACGGTCTTGGTCGCACATGCAGTTGTATTAAAGGATACCAACTCCAAGATGACTCTAGAAAGTGTACTGCCAAAAGTATGTAGTTAATTTAATTTTTAAGTGTCATGCACAAAAAAATGTAGGGAGGGAGGGCAGAGCCTTTATGTGGGAAACAGCCATTTCCAGATGACTTATTAAGAGTACACTGTACAAAGTAAAAAATGTGTTGTTGTTGCTTTACATCGCTTTTTCTACCTGATCTAACTCTTAAAATTACTTTTGTTGGTGTAACCTAATGTAGTCAGATTTATTTAGTCATATGAACTAATATTCTTTACTATTGTGTAAACTGTGAAGCAATCATTTGACTTCTGGTAAAATGTGTTCTAGTACTTTGACCCAAAAAATGTTTTATCTTCCAATTATTTCTACCATTTGGAGTTCACTGGATGTATCTCAAGGTGTAAGAACCCATTTCTTTTGAGCAGATTAATGTCTCTGTGCATGTTTCTCATTTACAGACGAGGCTTCATGTGGCCAGATTCGGATTGCAAAGTCATTCTATAGAAATAAGCCTACAGTTGGTTTAACGCCATGGCTTATGGGGGGCACAGTTGGTAAAAAGGGAGAGAGTCCCTGGCAGGTATTTTCTTATCTTATATACTGTATATGTTGACTAAAGTGCCGAATGTTTATAAAAGCTCATTAGGGCATTATATATTGTACCAAAAACTCTGCTATAGCCATATTTTGTGCTCCAGTTTGTAATGCATTAAAATGCTTTGTAGCTAGCTCATTACAATGTGTGTGTATTTCACAGGCTCTTATACGAAATCATGAAAACAAGTTTCATTGTGGTGGAGTTTTGATTGATGAAAACTGGGTCCTCACTGCAGCTCACTGCCTAGAGACAAGCACGCGGTTCAGCGTCGTACTGGGTATGTAATTCATTTAGATAATCTCTTTACAGTGTAATCCTTCTTAATCCTTCCTTACTTTTATACTTTGCATTTGTTCTTAGAAAATGCTTTCTTACCAAAGCAACTTGCAATACAGTGCACATGTTGCATAAGAGACAATTGCCAAGACAGGTAGCTAAGAGTTATGCTGTATATTAGCATAATATATAAGGAATAGTTCACAAAAGAAAATGTATTCTGTCACAATGCCAAGCCCCTATGACTTTCTTTCTAATGCGGAACACAAAAGGAGTTTTAAAGAATATCTCAGCCTGTCTTTTCAAAACAAAGGCAGTGGACAGTGCCTCACTTTAAAGCTTAAAAAGACCCAAAAGTATCATAAAAGTTGTCCATGCGGCTTTTGCGTCATATTCCAAGTCTTTCGAAGGCATATGATACGAAATTTAAAAAAGGACTTACATTTTCGGGGGGGGGTTTCTTACCAAAAAGTGTCAAATTCCAGTGCATGCCAAACAATAAGAATCAACCGTTGTCATTAGAGGTAGACCGATGTATCGGTTTTACCGGTTAATCGTGCCAATAGTTGCTTTTTGGAACTACTGGTTATAGGCAAAAATCTATGTCGGTAGTCATCGATAGTTGTTGTTTTTTTATCCGTAATTAACAATCACGTGGGGATTTGTTTTTTATCTAAATCTTTCATCATTAATAATATTCATCCATATTTTGATCCTCACTTGCCCAATCAGCACATTTATTAAGTTTCTAAATTCATATCATGTGAATAATAATAAATTTATTTCTCATTAAACCTGATCTAGTAAAATATCTACAGTATATTTACAAAACTGGTGAATATATATATAGGCTATAAAAAGGCAATAAAATACGGTAAATACTTATAGAGCATTGTAACGCAGCAAAATCTCTTCATTTCAAACTAAGAGCCCCCTTTGTGTTCTGGTCTTGTTTATAGTCAAGTTCCACATTCTGCAACAAATCTTTTTTTTTTTTCTGAACTTTTTTGGGGATTTTGGTTTCACAATAAACTACAGCTGGAATTGTAATCATTTTGGAGTCGTGTTGCCTCTATGTCTGTGCCTGTCATAGTAAGAAAAGACTAAGACTTTTTTTTTTTTTACATTCTATAAATCGATTTTAAAAACTATTGGCTGTTTAATCGGTTATTGGACTTTACCACCACCTCAGTTATCGGTATCGGTAAAATCCACTACCGGTCGACCTCTAGTGTCATGAGCAAATTGTATTTGTGATGTCACCTTATTCCAAAATCTCTTTTTCACCTGTCAATATGCATCACGGAAAACAGCAATTTGAAAAGTCTTTACTTTGTAAGGTATTTTTAAAAACCTCTGTTTTCAGTGACTTTAAATAGCATTTACGTTTTGATGGGACTTGGAGGTCAAAACACACATACAAAAAAAAAAACACTTTGTTTTCAGGAATATCATATTCACATGTATGGAGTCTTAGTCTGGCTAAATTAGAAAAATGGCTAAATTATAAAATGTAGCTCTGATGCATCCTGATTTTTTTATTTAAAAATAAAATAAAATATAAGGCACTTTTATGAGGTCAGTGTGTATGTTTTTAACCAAGCGTGATTATCATCTCTCCAGGTGACTATGAACGGTTCAAGATAGAAGAAACAGAGATGGTAATTCCCGTCAAACAAGCCATTACTCACCCACAATACAACCCTTTCACAGTGGACAATGACATAGCTCTGTTGCGCTTGTCTGGACCAGCAAAATATTCCACATACATACTCCCAGCATGCCTCCCTGGCCGGGACTTGGCAGAACGCATGTTGCATCGCAACGGTACCATGACAGTGGTCACTGGCTGGGGGAAGGATAATCAGTCAGCTCACCGTTACAGTTCAACTCTCAACTTTATCGATATTCCAATTATAGACAGCAAACAGTGTTCCGGCTATATGATGAACAACCTGACGCAGAACATGTTATGTGGTGGTGTGCTGGGGCAAATCAAAGATGCTTGTGAGGGAGACAGTGGGGGTCCGATGATGACAATGCATCATGACACTTGGTTCCTCATTGGTCTGGTGTCCTGGGGAGAGGGATGTGGGCAGAAAGACAAACTGGGCATCTACACCAAAGTGTCCAGCTATTTGGATTGGATAGATAGTGTTCGCCAGGAGTGGGATAAAGTTTAGGCCCCAGACAACTCTATCTCATTCTGCTTTTAAGTGAAATTTATGTGTCAGAGAATTCCCTTGGTTCTTTCAGTGAAGAGAACAACATGTAATAAACACCTACATTTATTCTGCTATGAATCCTGCTGATATTTCCATTATTGCTGCCAGTTAGTAAATAAACAGTCAAAGTGGACCAATGTTGCACATTATATCTTTTAATTAGGCTGAAAATTATCAACACAGTTGCAAATGATCATTTATGTTACAGCATTTGTGTCCAGCTACACTAATAATGTTTTTATTATGCAATTCCTTTATTGGGTCACACAAAAGAGTAAGACAGAGCTGGGGGACAAACTGGCCAACCAGATAAACCAGCTGAACACCAGCTTGAGTGCAGCTACTGTAAATTAACTTAAACCAGCAAACACAGAGTGTAAGAGTGTACAATATTCAACCAAGGCAAATGAGATGAGTTATATGGAAGAACTTTAGAGCATGGCTTTTGAGTAGTTATTATATTTAGCTTTTTACCTGACTACAGCAAAATACAGGAAAAAGTGAAGTCGCAGAACAATGTGCCTATCAGTGCAGCTGGGGACATTCCTGAGGAGGACAGACAATTACTGACTGACACTAAAATATTTCATATACAAAACAAAACATGACATATCTGGAGGGGGAATAAAAATTGTCCTCTATGCACTTTTAAAGTCACATCTCTCTGATGCAAGGAAGAACAGCTTTTTTTTCTGACTGTTGGTCTGAAAAGCACAGAAAATTATAGAAAATATACAACTATTTGGAAAGGTTTGTTAACAGGACTGCTTCTAAAAAATTAAACAATGTGGTTTTCAGTTTAACATTAAAACCTCAGAGTCTATTGTCTTACTAACAGCCTACTGGCAATAAACAATGGTCCTGCTTTAGTAGACTGAAATCACTTCCTTAAAACATAAATCTGTAATCTGACCATTTACAGTAGAGTGGTGATGACTACACTGATTACAGTATATTACTTCTTAATTTAATATTTACTATGAAATGTACTCCATTCTGCTTAGCCTAGCATGATCAAATCAATTATCAGCCAAATCAAAGCATATCTTTAAAATTAGTAAAATTGTCAATAAAACAATGTCGTCAAGGTAGAAGCATTGGCAATAAGCGAATACACAGAGTACAATAATAATAATTCCTTACATTTATATAGCGCTTTTCTAGGCACTTAAAGCGCTTTACATAGTATAGGGGTAATCTCCTGTACCACCACCAGTGTGCAGCATCCACCTGGATGATGCAACGGCAGCCATAGTGTGCCAGAACGCCCACCACACATACAAGGGATTTGTCTTAAAGGAATGGTTCAGCCAAAACATTTAAATTCTCTCATCATTTACTCACCCTTATTCCATCTAAAAGAAGATTTTTAGAAGAATATTTCATCTCTGTAGGTCCATACAATGCAAGTGAATGTCGGCCAGAACTTTGAAGCTCCAAAAAGCAAATAAAGGCAGCATAAATGTCTCCAGTGGTTAAATCTGTATCTTCTGAAGCAATATAAGTCTCCTCCCTGCCCAGTAGGTGGTGATATGCATGAAAAATGTGAATTGCCAAAAGCAAAAGAAGAAGAATGTAAAAAGTAAAAATGCAGATTTATAGTAAAAAAAAAAAAAAAGCACTTAAATATTGATCTGTTTCTCTCCCACTACTATCATATTGCTCCTGAATACACAGATTGGATCTGCTACTGGCTGACCTGCTGATCTTCAGCTTCTGTTCGTATCTCTGCAGTTGAGTCCAAAATCCTGGATTAGGTTCCACTACTGACCGGGCAGTTTTAACTACCTGATGAAACAAATAAGAATTAGAGAACAATTGAGCAGCACAAAAATACCACACTGTTTACATCTTGGCTATACTTGTGTGTATTTTAACATTTACGAACTGGCCTTATTCATTTCCACTGTAAGTGCCTTCCTGTAAGTGTTTTCTGTTTTTTCTTTTTTTCTTCAAATAAATGAGGTACGAGGCAAAATAATTTGTTGTTGTAATCAACATTATGCCACAAATGCTGTTGATTAAGCTCACTGAACCTGCAACATTCCTTCGAGTGCAAAAAGGCTAGTTAGTTGGTCAAGTGCTCCTGATGGAAGAGGTGTGTTCTTATAATGTGAATATTATGTAAAATCCAAGCCTAAGAAAGAAAGTCATGAAAATTAGACTTAACTGTTCGTACCTGGAAGGCATCTGCTAGGGAGAGACCCTGCTGTTTCATCAAATAGGCCACACAGACTGTAGCTGAGCGACTGTGTCCATTCTTGCAGTACACAACTGTGCGGCCTCCCCACTCTGTCTCACTTGCTACGGCATCAGCACAGCGGTCAAAATATTTGTACAGGTCTTCATTAGAATCATCATAGACAGGCACACGCAAAGTGCTGACCTGCATAGATGGAAAGGGTTGCTGCTTGGACACATTGATACAGAGAATGACCGCCTCCTTCTGGATTACAGCATCATTACAGGCTGACTGTGCATTACTGATTAGCAGACAGTCAGTAACTGTGCACAACTGCAGCATCTCTCAATATATGCGTGACTATATGATTGTGTATGTGTCTTGAAAGAACATCATACCTTTTTATTTCTCCCAATTTGGAATGCCCAATTCCCAATGTAATTATAATAATTTTATTTATTTATCACTCATTATACATTTGCACATATACAGTGAAATTATTTTTTTCCAAATATCCCAGCTAAGCTGGGGTCAGAGTGCAGGGTCAGCCATGATACAGCACCCCAGGACCAGCAGACAGGGTCAAGGGCCTTGCTCAAGGGCCCAACAGTGGCATCTTGGCATTGCTGGGGCTTGAACCCCCAACCTTCTGCTCAGTAACCCAGAGCCTTAACCACTGAGATTAAAAACCCTGATGTGCTTTTAATCTCAGTTGCCTCCACGTCTGAGATCGTCAACCTGCGCATCTTATCTTATCACGTGGCTTGTTGAGCGCGTTGCCACGGAGACATAGCGCATGTGGAGGCTTCACGCCATCCACCGCAGCAACCACACTCAACTCACCACGCGCCCCACCGAGAACGAACCACATTATAGCGAACACGAGGAGGTTACCCCATGTGACTCTACCCTCCCTAGCAACCGGGCCAATTTACTTGCTTAGGAGACCTGGCTGGAGTCACTCAGCATGCCCTGGGATTCGAACTAGCGAACTCCAGGGGTGGTAGCCAGCATCTTTACCACTGAGCTACCCAGGCCCCCGGAACATCATAACGTTTGATTGACCATTATAATATTGGTCAGAGTATAGGTATATATACCTAATATTGTACTTAGTATACCAACCCCTATTGTTCTTGTAATAGAAGTAGATGCATATGTCACTGATGTAGTGAACCTTACAAACTGTACACTATTTATACTGAATGAGCTGGGAGGCCTGGTCAAAGGTTTCACCCTGGTCCTAAGGCCCCAAATGTATGCCAGCAGTGATCTCTCTGCTCACTTTAGAAGACTGAGCTGTTGATAAAATCAGACAAGACAGAACAATATCAGTATAAATTTGCTGAGAAAACAAACACATGCAAGAGTAATCAAATACCCCCTCCAACTCTGACCACATTCACTGTCATTTTTTTTTAACTGGCCATGCTGCAAACTGGAATTTAACAGCAGGGGTGGACTCAGTCTTCCATCTTCTTCCAAAGTACGACATAAACATTGAGCTCAGATTAAGAAATAACTCTGACCTGCAGTTTCAGCCCGGGATGATCCTCGTTGCCGATGCGTCAGCCCCTCATCTCTCCACATGTGGCTGACTGACTCCGCCCAATTATCTGTCAATCATCACTGTTCTTCCTCTCACTTCTCACTGTAGGAGTAAAAATAGTCTAGCTGCTTCAGTGTTACTTGAAACCTAAACTGACACAATCTAGATTTCATGCATAGTCTGCTGATGTTTTGAAAAACTGTCTGAGTCTTCACGTGACTGAACGATTCTGATTACTGTTGGGAAATAGATACTAACAAATAAATGTTTTTCAGCGTTTCAGACTGACATCAAAATCCCTTACAAGGCGAGTCAGCCCACTCAGCGGCCATCTTGGGAACGCTCCCAGGCTGTTATTTTCTATGTAAACAAGCGGAATAAAAGTACAGCTTCAATCTACTTGAATGGGGAAAGACCGAAATCTCCAAAACGGTTGGTCAAAATTAAGATCAAAACTTATATAAAATCAGCAGTAAAATCTGACAACAATAGTATAATAAATTCTTCTTCTTAGGTCAGATTGCGCTAAAAACAACACAATTTTTCAGGCTGGTTCCACTAATGCGCATGCGCCTTCGCGAGTTGCTTGACAGGCGATGTTTGTATCTAAAAGGTGATTGGCTCTTTTACCTGTGAGGTGGGACTTCCTTTGCTACATCCGTTGGCCATTCCCATTTCTTCCATTAATTTTAATAATAGTCGTCTGTTTCTGTTCACATGTAATGTGTTTAGTAATTATGTATTGGGTGAAAAACCCTAGACAATTTTTTTTTTTTATTCGGTTTATTTATGGTGGTTTGCAATCTGATAATAGCGCCACCTACTGGACTGTTGTGCAGCCATCTCTGTGGTTTTAATATTGGGTTTAAAACATCTAATAATAGGGTGACCAGATTCCTGCTTATGGAAAACGGGACATCCCCCTCCCAGCAAAAATTAAACTGACGTATCCTTACCTAGGCACGGATTAATGCGAAGTAGAGGGTGCATCTGTATCTGTAACTTATCACCTTGTACTTTTCACTGGCAGCGTTTTTTCTCAGTGTGCGCTTGACTTTCAAGAGTTTATCGTAAAATGCAGAGCAGTCCAGTCCAAAATTAAGATGTACAAAAAGCATTGCTTTCATGGCTGTTACACTGAGTCGAGATTTATCCGGTGTCCATGCTGCGTTCATTAATGAGAACACACGCTCCACAGATGCAGATGTCCCAAGCAGGCATAAGACAAATTCCACGACTTTGGCTAAGACTCCAATGTTGATGGTCTTGCTCTCCAGCTCACGAAAAAGAACTGTCCACGAAAACATCTGTCCATCTCTCAGACATGGCCATCTTGTTCATGTTCCACTCAGTGATGCGACGAGTGACAATGATTTTCATGCAAGCCCACTCATCAAAGAGCGTGGTTTTGTCAACCAAACTGAGAGCAGGGATTCTGGAGTAGAAGTGTTCGAGGCTGCTCTGAAAGTCTTTCCACTCTGGGATGTCTCTCAGTAGGGCCCACTCAAGTTTTCCTGTGTTCTCTGATGAGCGGCTCCAATTTTGGAGGTAATCCACCAATGCCGAATAAAAGGTTCTCACTGCACAAAAGAAATCATCCGTTCGCATGTCACCAGCATCAACCAGGGCATCCAACTGCTTTTTAATGTCAGAGGGTATGAATGATTCTTCCAGCCTGGCCTGCAAGACTTTTCTCAGGTCATGAATGTACAAAGCCACTTCTGTGGCTAATATGTGGTCTTGCTCTACTATCTCCAGTGCTGTTTGCTTGAGTGTGAAGCCAATCCAAAGTTTAGTGCAAGGATCGCTGAAAAGGTCTCTTAGAAACTTTGAGCATTCTTCTTGAGAAAGAAAGTATGCACGCAGACCATTGAAAATGTGTAGTATTCTTTCAAGAGCTGGACCAAGAGAGAGGAAATGTGAGTTGCCATGCTGCAGTTATTTCTGATAGTCCAGCTGCACAAAATCACAAAAGTCTTTGAGCTCCTTCATGCACACTGTGTAGATATGGATGTATTTGTACACCATCACAGCAAAACTCTCTAAATCTATCGGAAGACAATCCACTGCTGTTTGCAATGTGTTATGGGTGATGTGTGCATTACAGCCAATCCCCAAAATTTCCCTTCCTAGCTTTGAATGCAGCTTTCTCCAGATTTTGCCTTTACCAGCTCTCTGAACACCACCAAAGTTTGTGTCAGTGTTGTCGGCACAGAGGGCAATTCAATATTGATCAAGGCCGTGTTTGTCAATTACATTGGAAATGTAGTCAGTTTGCAAATCCGACGTCTCACCTGGCAGAGGCGAAAACTCAATTATCTTGAATTTTATACCATCTAATGGATTAAAGTAACACACAAGCACAGGAAACAATTTTATGTCTTTGTGATTGGATGCATCCACAGTCAATGTGACAAACGAGCACTTGTCCAAATCACTCTGAACTTCTTCCTCTGACAAAGGAGCGAGTACATTGCATATGTTTAAGGATTACCCAGGCGACCGCCAGGGGTCGCTATGTATGTTTATTGTTCATTTCATGTCTTTCGTCTGTTTATGTGTTTTATAGTTCTTTTTCATGGTCTTTGTTCATTGGTCCTTGTGTTCATTAGTGTCAGGTGTCCCTCGTTTCATCATTAGTTCTCTGTGTATTTAGTCCTCATGTTCCCTTGTATTCATTGTCAGTTGTTTTCCACTCATGGATGTAATGGTTTGTTCTGTTTTTGTGTTTCTTTATGTTTTTTTATCTGAGTTTTTATTAAAAAGCCTGCATATAGATCCTTTTTCTCTCGCCTCATTCCTGCAATTGTTACAGAACAACTGACCATCACTATGGATCTAGCGGCTTTACAACTACTGTCTCTCAAACAAGGTGACGATACCATTGAGCAGTATACCAAGCGTTTCTGCTGTTTCGCCCAGGTTTTTAGTTGGGGAGACACTGCGTTAAAAAGACTGTTATCGGATTTTGGACGTGACGCCATGCAAGAAGCAGACATGTGAGCGACGAGCTCTGCGCACTTTGCTAAATTTTCAATTATTTTCATGTTATAATCTGGTGAATTTGATACACCCAGTTACACAATTGCTCTTTGATGCAAAACATGGCAAAGAAGTCAAAATCCTCAGGCTCTGGAGACATTAAAAGACACTTACATGTTCAGGATGAAAGCCCCGACAGGCCTACAGACCGGAGACTCGATTTGGATGGTGCGGCAGGAGAGGAGATCCAGCGTCAGTTGTCCAACATGTTGGTGATGTTGACGAAGGTTCTTGCTGACTTGGAGAATCTTGCTGTAATACGTCGATCGATTATGGCAATGGAAATAAAATTCTCTGAGATAGTTACAAGAGCGACTGATGTTGAGAGGCGAATCGATATTCTGGAATCTTCGGAGAGGGAATTAACCGCTAATCCGCCCGTGACCAAAGTTGATTTGGAACATCTCCTTGAAAAGCTTGAAGATCTTGAGAATAGAAGCCACAGGAATAACGTTCGAATTGTTGGAATTCCTGAGCATGAGGAGGGCAGAGATATGGTGAAATTCCTAGACGGGTTTTTCCCGAGTCTGCTCGACATAACAGGCCACAAGCTGGAAATCAAGCAAGCTCACAGAGTCCCAGCTCACAGATTTGCTGAGGGAGACAGGCCCCAATCGATTCTGGCCAGACTTCTGAGGTCATCCGATAAAGATCTGGTGTTGCGCCAGGCGAGGAGCAAAGGGAAGCTTTCTTGGAAGAACCATAATATTTTCTTGTTCCCGGACTTTGCTAACTTGACAAGAGAGAAACGCGATCGGTTCAAGGAATGTGAGAAACTCTTACATCAGCGAAAGATCTCGTTTGCGCTGATGTTTCCAGCCAAACTGAGAATAGAAACGAAGGTCGGTCGCAAAGTATTCAAATGTCCCAATCAGGCAATGTCTTTTATTGAATCACTGGGTGAGTAAACCATTGGGTGTTTCTCATGTGAGTGGGTCAACTCGCTGTACTTACTCTTGAGGAAGCTTGGCGACATTTTGTGTTTTTTGAGTTGGCTCCGCCGTGCGGCTGGAGCTTGTTTTTTGAATAACATTTTTCCTTAAAGAAACTTTTGCATTGATTAAAGATTACTTTTGAATTGAAGTTCCCAGCCAGTTTGAGAGTGGACACTACAGATGACCGCAAAATATCTACATGCTCACACTAAGGATGTCTTTTGTAAAGTTGACGGATTGTGTAAGTCATGGTATATACCTTTTTGCGGCCTCTGAGTGAATTGACTCGACCATCCGGGTAACCAGGATGCCGGTTTTGTTTCTTTTTGTATTGGTTCCGCCTAGCGGCTAGAGCTTGTTCTATTGAATAACACTCCTTTGGAACAGCTGTGGATTAATCTGTTTGTTCTTCGTGCTTATTCCTCCTGCTGGCTGTAGTTTGTCTTGAGTTTTTTTACAGGACATTGGAATGATTACGTCATCCGTTGAACTCATAACAGCCAGCTCACTGAACATATCTGAACATTTTACATCAGCTGGAATTTGTTTTGTGGAAGATCACACCTTTGAGACAGTTCTGTGAATGAATCTACACGTCCTTTGTGTTCATTCTTCCTATTTGCTGGGGTTTATTTTACAAAGTATTTTCTGTTATGTAATTTTGCCTCACAAATTTGGCAAGGGAGTCATTAAATTGATAAATAAACATCTACAATTCAAATGTCTCAAACAGACTAAAGATAAATTAGGGAGAGTCATTATTGTTTTAGCTGAAATTCAAGGGCAAAGGTTGATTTTGGCTAATATTTATGCACCTAATGCTGATGATCAGGGCTTTTTTATAGATCTTGAAGGGATGTTGGAAGCTGCTGGCACCCCTCATGATATAATTTTGGGAGGAGACTTTAATCTTTTGATGGACTCAGTCCTTGATCATAGTGAAGCAAAAGTGTGTAAACCCCCTAGAGCAACATTGACGCTTCACAGGATGTGTAAAAATCTTGGTCTTACGGATATTTGGAGACTTTTGAACCCATCTGGTAGGGACTATACATTTTTTTCATCAGTCCATAAGATTTATTCTAGAATAGATTTTCTTTTTATATCCAAATCCCTCATTTCATCTGTTGTGGATTGCTCAATTGGAAACATTTTAGTCTCAGATCATGCCCTGGTGAGTTTAGAGGTGATGCCACATATAGAGAAATAGAAATCATATAGTTGGCGCCTTAATGTATACCTTCTGCAAAATCCTGAATTCCAACAAATGATAAAGACTGAAATCAGTGTTTATATGGAGACCAACTGGTCCTCAGTATCCTCTGTGGGCGTGGCTTGGGAGGCACTTAAGGTGGTTCTTAGGGGTCGGATCATACAGTATGCCTCATTCATCAAAAAATCTAAAGCACGAGAACTTGTGGAGTTGGAAGGAAATATTAAAAGTGCAGAGGCAGAGCTGAAGCTCTGTATGTCAGCTGATGGCCTCAGAGAACTGAAAAGATTTACAGACACCCTGTAGCAGCGGTACAAACAAATGGATTAATTTCAGATTATTTTACTCTGGATAGGGGCACCCTGCAGGGTTGCCCTCTTTCCCAATTATTGTTCTGTCTTGCCCTAGAACCATTAGCAGCCGCAATAAGAAAGGAGGATGATTTTCCAGGGGTGGTTGCGGGAGGTGTGGCGCATAAGCTTCTGCTTTACGTAGATGATATTTTATTATTTGTCTCTGAACCTACTAGATCTATGCCTTGCCTCCACAGAATTATTAATTCCTTTTCCAAGTTCTCAGGATACAAAGTTAATTGGTCTAAATCCGAAGCTTTGGCTCTGACAGCATACTGTCCAGTAACGGCTTTCCAGCCGGGCGCCTTCCAGTGGCCCAAACAGGGCTTTAAGTATTTGGGGATTTTATTCCCAGCAAATTTGTCTGATTTAGTTAGAGGTAATTTTGACCCCTTAATAAAAAGGTTTTCAAGCGATGTGGGCAGGTGGGCTTCATTACATTTATCGATGATTGGGAAGGTTAATGTTATTAAAATGAACTGTATTCCAAAATTTAACTACCTGCTACAGTCTCTCCCTGTAGATGTCCCCCTCTCTTATTTCAAGCAATTTGATAGCATAGTGAAGTCCTTTATTTGGAATGGTAAGCGCCCAAGGTTAAATTTCAATAAGTTACATAGGCCGATTGACAAAGGTGGGTTAGGCCTACCCAAGATTTTGTTTTATTATTATGCATTCGGTCTTAGACATTTGGCTCATTGGTCACTTCCACCTGAGAGAGCCCCTCCCTGGTTTTGTATTGAAAAGGAAGTTCTTGTCCCTATCTTGCCACTGCAAAGCCTTTCGATCAAACTAGCCGGAGAGGTTAAGTCGCACCCCGTTATTTTGCATTTGCACTCGATATGGACAAAAGTGTCTAGAGTGTTTAATTTGGATATTTATTTAAACGCAGCCTCGAGCATATGGCTGAACCCTAAACTATGTATTAATAAGTCCCCTTTATGTTGGTCAGATTGGATTGTGAGGGGGGGTTAATACACTCGGTGACCTATATGAGGGTGGAGTATTGAGACGTTTTGAAAATTTGGTTCAACATTTTGGCATTCCCAGATCTCAGTTTTATAAGTATTTACAGCTTCGCCACCTACTCTGCACTGTTTTTGGGAGTGGCACGCACCTTTTGGAAAAGGCCATGAAGCATCATTGTATTACTCCCTACTAATTCAGAGTCTGGGGGATGGAGCCTTGACTTCTCTCAAGAGAGTATGGGAAAAAGATTTGAATTTGGTATTGGAGGATGGAGTGTGGACTAAGATTCTTAAAAATGTCAAGTCTGTATCTAGAGATGCAAGGGTTCGCCTTATGCAATTTAAGATTTTACATAGATTTTGTTGGACACCCTCTAGATTATATAGGCTTGGTCTTAAAGACACACCCACGTGCTGGCGATGCCAATCAGAAGTTGGAGACACTACCCATGTCTTTTGGGGGTGTGTTAAGATCCAGGAGTTTTGGTTGAGGGTTCGGAGTTATTTGTGTGATGTTTTGAATATTCAGGTTTTGCTTTGTCCCAGACTCTGTATTTTGGGTGATGGGGCGGTCATGCAATTAGGGGATAATCACATAAAAAATTGGGTTCTGACCAGTCTCATGATCGGCAGGCAAGTAAATTTAAGGGGTTGGAAGTCAAGCGGAGCACCCTCTTTTTCAGAGTGGTGTGTGGAAATGGGGAGGGTAGCTGCATTTGAGGAAGCGGTAAGTAGAAGGCTGGTTGTGGCAGCGGGGGCGTGGTCAAGCATCTCTCCGTAGAGAGAGAAAGCGGTAAGGGCGCTTACACCTGAGCCAAATTACGTCTAACACCTGTCTCTAATTTCAGTGAGCACGGGGAGAGCGGCATAAAGAGGGCCACGCAGCACTCAGGGAAGAGAGAGTACCTGGGCACTAGAGACCTGATTGAGAAGCCAAGAGCTTAGTATCGTAAAGATGAGAGTTTATTTTTCTGGAGTTGTTGTTTATGTTTAGACTGAGTTGTTGAACACGCTGAGAGCCCTGAAAGAGTGCATTTGCTGCAGTAGGGAGAATAAAACGCTTACCTGAACCAGAGAATCTGCTTCTCGTCTCCTCCTTTAACTAAGAAGTCTTACACTGGTGCCGAAACCCGGGAAAAGGTTTGAAGATGGACGGAAGTTGCCCCGTAGAGTCCTCCCAGTTGGCGGAGATCCTCCAAGCCCTCGCCAGCCTACATCAGAATCACCAACAGACGCTGCTTGAGCTCCGACAAGATCAAGAACGCCGGTTTGTCGAGCTCATGCATGCTCAAGCCGAGGACCGGCAGGCGATCCGGAGCCTCCTCAGCCAGGGGGCATCCCCCGCCAGCATTACAGAAAATGGGGGCGGCGGACGACCCCGAGGCCTTCCTGGATTTGTTTGAGCAGACCGCCGAAATCTGGGGCTGGCCGCTCGGCCAATGGGCAGCCCAATTGATCCCACTATTGTCCGGGGAATCCCAGCTCGCGGCTCAACAACTGCCAGCGTCGAGCCACCTGGCCTACGGAGATTTAAAAAGAGCCATCTTGCAACGGGTTGGTCGCACTCCGGAGGAAAGTCGTCAACTCTCCCGGAGCTTGAAGTTGGAGAGCTCTGACCGCCCGTTTGCCTTTGCCCAGCGGCTCCGTGACGCCTGCCGAAGATGGCTGCTAGTGGGGGATCGCGACGTCCAGGGAATTATCGACCAGGTGGTACTGGAACAGTTCATAGTTCGACTGCCAAAAGGGACGGCAGAGTGGGCCCAGTGCCACCACCCGGCGTCGTTGGAGGAAGCTATCCGACTTGCGGAGGACCACATGGCGGCGATCCCGAGGGCGGAAGATCCCTCCTACGTTTTCTCTCCTCCCTCTGTTTCTTCCCCCTCCCCTCTCTCTCTCTCGTCTGCTCTCTCTCCAGGTCCCGTTCCTGCCCCACGCAGACGAGGAGGATCTCAGCCCCTGAGACCAGTTCCCCGGGTGTGGGAGGCGACACCTTCCCCTACTCCAATGCCCTGCCGCTCTCCCCCTCAAGGGGGCGTAGCGCCTGGGCCGGCCTGCTGGAGGTGAGGAGACCCGAGCCACTTCCGAGATCAGTGCCCTCTGATGGAGCTGGGGACTGTGGTGCGGGTCTCTGACCTCCCACAGTCTGCCCCCGACCAGGCCGGAGCGTGCCGGATACCGGTAAGTGTCAAGGGGGGTACTCACCAAGCGTTGGTGGATACCGGGTGTAATCAAACCACTATCCACCAAAGCCTGGTTCAACCCGAGGCATTGGTCACAACCAAAACGGTGAAGGTGAAATGTGTACACGGGGATATTCACAAGTATCCGGTGGTGACCCTGACAATTAAATTTCGGGGGAAAAAGCATAGAGTGGAGTCTGCGGTTAGTTCCCGCCTCTCCCATCCGCTGATTTTGGGGACTGATTGGCCTGATTTTAAAGTTTTATTAAAGGGAATTTGCGCGGATGGGTCCTGTATGAAAATAGGGAGATTTGTGATGTGCGATGCTCTGGCAGGGGAGGCGGAGCCGGGGCCGCCCTCGACAGCTCCACGTCATGATGACGAGAGAGGGGGAGAGGCTGCAGCCCCTCCTCTTCTCAGGGAATTCCCTGACGGGGATTTCCCTTTGGAGCAATCGCGAGACGAAACCCTCAAACACGCCTTCGACCAAGTGAGAGTCATCGATGGTCAACGACTCCAGCCTGACATCGCACTTTCATACCCCTATTTTGCAATTATAAATGAGCGGTTGTATCGAGTGACACAGGACACTCGGACCAAAGAGGATACAACCCAACTGTTGGTTCCAAGGAGCCGTCGGGAAATGGTATTCCAGGCGGCTCATTATAATCCCATGGCGGGTCACCTAGGAGAAAGGAAAACATTGAACCGTCTAATAGCCCGTTTCTATTGGCCGGGCATTGGCGGCGATGTCCGCAGGTGGTGTGCGGCATGCTGCGAATGCCAGCTGGTTAACCCACCGGCCACCCCAAAAGCGCCATTGTGCCCTCTCCCTCTGATCGAGGTCCCCTTTGAGAGAATTGGAATGGACCTCGTCGGGCCATTAGAACGGTCAGCACGCGGACATCGCTTTGTATTGGTCCTAGTGGACTATGTAACACGATATCCGGAAGCAGTGCCTCTTCGCAACATCTCAGCACGTAGTGTTGCGGAGGCACTCTTCAAAATAATCTCCCGGGTGGGGATTCCGAAAGAAATCCTCACCGATCAAGGCACAATATTTATATCACGAACACTACGTGAACTGTATGAACTGTTAAATATTAAATCGATTCGCACCAGTGTATATCATCCTCAAACGGATGGCCTGGTGGAACGATTTAATAAAACACTCAAAAACATGATTCGTAAGTTCGTGCACGATGATTCCAGAAATTGGGATAAATGGCTCGACCCCCTGTTATTTGTAGTACGAGAGGTCCCGCAAGCCTCCACTGGCTTCTCCCCATTCGAGCTGCTGTATGGGCGACACCCACGCGGCCTGCTTGACGTATTGCGAGAGGCCTGGGAGGAAGGACCTTCAAACAGTAAAAATGAAATTCAGTACATTCTTGATCTTAGAGTATAACTCCACACCTTGGGGCAACTAACACAGGAGAATTTGCTCCAAGCTCAAGAACGACAGTGCCGACTGTATGACAGGGGAACTCAGCTAAGGGAATTTGCACCGGGAGATAAAGTGCTTGTATTGCTTCCCACATCGAGCTCTAAATTACTCGCCAAGTGGCAAGGACCCTTTGAGGTCACACGACGAGTGGGAGATCTCGATTATGAGGTTAAACGAACCAATAGAGGGGACGCACGTCAAATATACCACCTCAATCTCCTGAAATTGTGGAGGGAGGCGGTTCCCGTGACGTTGGCTACGGTAGTTCCCGAGAAGGCGGAGCTCGGACCGGAGGTGAGTTCAAAACATAATCAGTTCACCCTGGTCATTTGCGGAGACCACCTCTCACCGAGCCAACTCACGGAAGTTGATAGGTTGCAACAGGAGTTTGCAGATGTGTTCTCCCCTCTACCGGGATGTACGAACCTCATCCATCACCACATCGAGACCGAGCCAGGGGTCGTGGTACGTAGCCACCCCTATCGATTACCCAAACACAAGAAGAAAATCGTTCGGGAAGAATTGGATGCGATGCTTGATATGGGGGTAATAGAAGAATCCCACAGTGATTGGTCCAGCCCAGTTGTTCTAGTGCCTAAGAGCGACGGGTATGTGCGATTCTGTGTGGATTACAGAAAAGTCAACACGGTGTCTAAATTTGATGCATACCCAATGCCTCGCGTTGATGAGTTGCTCGATCAGTTGGGCACTGCTCGTTTTTATTCGACATTGGATTTGACGAAGGGTTATTGGCAGATCCCCTTGACACCAATTTCCCGTGAGAAAACCGCCTTCTCCACACCGTTTGGATTACACCAATTTGTGACTCTTCTATTCGGTTTGTTTGGAGCCCCGGCTACGTTTCAGCGTCTCATGGACCGAATCCTCAGACCGCATTCAGCTTACGCCGCCGCTGATGCCTATTTAGATGACATCATTATTTATAGCAATGATTGGCAGCGGCATATGCAACATCTGAGAGTGGTTCTGAGATCGCTGCACCGAGCGGGACTCACAGCGAATCCGAAGAAGTGCGCGACTGGACGGGTGGAGGTACGGTATCTGGGGTTCCACTTGGGCCACGGGCAGGTGCGTCCCCAAATTGACAAGACAGCGGCGATTGCGACCTGTCCGAGACCCAAGACCAAAAAGGGGGTGAGACAGTTCCTGGGGCTGGCTGACTATTATAGAAGGTTTGTACCTAATTATTCGGATGTCACCAGCCCGCTGACTGATCTCACTAAAAAGGGGGTTCCAGATCCGGTCCAGTGGACGGAGCAGTGTCAACGGGCGTTTACGCAAGTTAAAGCTGCACTTTGCGGGGGGCCGCTTTTACATTCACCTGACTTCATTCTCCCTTTAGTTTTACAGACAGATGCTTCAGACAGGGGGCTGGGGGCCGTATTCTCGAAGGTGGTGGAGGGGGAGGAGTGCCCGGTGCTGTACATTAGCCGTAAGCTCTCGTTAAGGGAAACTAAGTACAGCACCGTAGAAAAGGAGTGTCTCGCCATCAAGTGGGCGGTCCTCACACTCCGATACTACCTGCTGGGGCGGGCCTTCACCCTCTGCTCGGATCACGCCCCACTCCAGTGGCTCCACCGCATGAAGGATACTAATGCCCGGATCACCCGTTGGTATCTGGCTCTTCAGCCTTTTAAGTTCAAGGTGGTCCACAGATAGCCAGCCAGCCCCAGGAAGATGGCTGTCGCCGACTTCCTTTCCAGGAATGGGGGGGGGGACTGGTAGGCAGGCCGGATGCCGCCCCGGCCTGAGTCGGGTGGTGGGGATATGTGGCAGCGGGGGCGTGGTCAAGCATCTCTCTGGAGAGAGAGAATGCGGTAAGGGCGCTTACACCTGAGCCAAATTATGTCTAACACCTGTCTCTAATTTCAGTGAGCACGGGGAGAGCGGCATAAAGAGGGCCACGCAGCACTCAGGGAAGAGAGAGTACCTGGGCACTAGAGACCTGATCGAGAAGCCAAGAGCTTAGTATTGTAAAGATGAGAGTTTATTTTTCTGGAGCTGTTGTGTACATTTAGACTGAGTTGTTGAACACGCTGAGAGCCCTGAAAGAGTGCATTTGCTGCAGTAGGGAGAATAAAATGCTTACCTGGACCAGAGAATCTGCTTCTCATCTCCTCCTTTAACTAAGAAGTCTTACACTGGTGTTTAGGGACTTATTTGTTAAAAATGGTGAAAATATTTAGTTTATTTTGGGGGGGACTCTCGGGGAGGGGATGTGGAGAGTGTAGTTTAGTTTAATCATGTATACTTATTATTATTTTATATATATATATATATATATATATATATATATATATATATATATCTTTTTTTTTTTTTTTTTTGGATTGTGTGTGTGTTATGTGGGACCACAGGGGTGTTCGTTAGGGGTCAGGGTGGGATTATATTAGTGGGGTTTAAATGTAAAATGTTGATTCTTTATATATGTGTTGAGTTTCATGTGCATATGAATCAATAAAAATGTTAATTACAAAAGACTGTTATCGTTTTGGATTCAACAAGCCAATTTCATCTGTGTGCTCTTTCAAATGGACTCTTCAATCAGTTATCTTACTGGATGTCTATTGATAGGGGATTGTGATTGGATAGTTTAAGCCAATCATTTACTTCAAATAACAGCTGTGATTGTATTGTTTTTACAAGCCATATCCTTGACTACCTTTGATTAGAATACTTGTGTCTGAGAAAGCCACATAGGTGAAAAAAAAAAAAGGTTCTTAAATGGTTCTTTGCAGCAACTTAGGTTCCACAAAGAACCTTCTTCTTGTCAAGAACCATTTTTTATGATGTAGGGTTCTTGATTTTAGTTACATGGTTCTTTGGAGATTAAAAAAGTTATTTACATTTCAGTTTAGGTTCAGTGTATGGTTCTCTGAGGTATCATCTATGGTTTTATGTAAGTGAAGCCCTCTTAGCTGTGTGTGTGTGTGTGTGTGTGTGTGTGTGTGTATGTGAGTGAGAGAGAGTTTTATATATTCACTCACGTGTGTGAGAGAGTTTTATTTATTTACAAACATGTGTGTGTGTATACCCAAACACACTTACACACACACACACACACTCCCTTACACTCACAGGCGTATGTAAATGAATAAAACTCTCTCTCACACACGTGTGTAAATAAATAAAACTCTCACATACACTTGTGTATCTGTGTGAATAAACTCTCCCTCTCTCTCTCTCAAACACACACACACACGTAAATAAATAAAACTCTCATATACACTTGTGTATCTGTGTGAATAAACTCTCCCTCTCTCTCTGTCATTCACACACACACACACACACACGTGTAAATAAATAAAACTCTCATATTCACTTGTGTATCTGTGTGAATAAACTCTCCCTCTCTCTCTTACACACACACACACACACACACACTCACTCATACACACACACACACACACACGTAAATAAATAAAACTCTCATATACACTTGTGTATCTGTGTGAATAAACTCTCCCTCTCTCTCTCACACACACACACTCACTCACACACCTGTAAATAAATAAAACTCTCATATACACTTGTGTATCTGTGTGAATAAACTCTCTCTCTCACACACACACACTCACATGTGTAAATAAATAAAACTCTCATATACACTTGTGTATCTGTGTGAATAAACTCTCCCTCTCTCTCACACACACACTCACTCTCACACACGTGTAAATAAGTAAAACTCTCATATACACTTGTGTATCTGTGTGAATAAACTCTCCCTCCCTCACTCCCTCCCTCTCTCTCTCTCTCTGTCTGAGCGCATGTGCGGAGTGACTGGAAGGAGCGTGTGAGTGTTTGAGCATGTGGTGGCTTTTTTGAGTGAGTTTTTCCTTTTTCTGTAATAATTTAGTTTAGTTTGTAGTTAATTCTAATTAGCTGATAGGGGTCGTGAAAATGTCGGCAGACTCTGACAGGTTTGCTACTTTAACTGCCCGGAACGGCTGTAAATGTATACCAGATGAATCTATCACAGTTGAAGACTGTTTGACTGCTATTAGCAGTGAAATAGGTGCTCGGAACATAATGTCAGCATCTAGAATGAATAAAGCTGTCATTGTGTTTTTGAAAGAAGAGTCTATGGTTCATCATTTAGTAGAAGTCGGCTTATCTGTTGGTGATGCTTTTCTGCCCGTTTTACCGCTGTCGAGCCCTTCTAAAAAGGTAACTCTTACCAATGTGCCTCCGTTTATCTCTTATGACTCACTTGAGTGATTACTTGGCAGCTATGGTAAAATAGTGATGCCGATTAAAATGATTCCCCTCGGTGTAAAAAATCCTGACTTGAAACATGTTATGTCCTTCAGGCGTCAAACCTTCATGATTTTGAATGCTGAATTTCAAAACTTGGATGTTTCTGTGAAATTGACTTTGTCAGGTAAAGATTATAAAATTTTTATCAGCACGGACTCAATTAAATGTTTTTCTTGTGGGATTTTTGGTCACACAAAACAAAAATGTCCATCTAATAAGGTGGCTAAACAAAATGAGATGGAACCTAATATATTTCCGGAGTGAGTGGCTTCTACTTTGGAAAATATCAGTCAGGATGTAGATAATAAAACTGATCATGACTTGATGACTCAAGATGGCGCCGAGTATGGCTGCTGCGTTGCGAGCTCCGACACAACATGGCAGTGTTTTGTTTGTTTTGTTCACAATTCTTATGTTTTTTGTCCTGGATGTTGTCTGCCTTATTGTCTACGACAGACAAACACTTTTGGACATTGGTTCAGCAATTTCACACCATAAACCGGACTTCAAATTCCTCAATGCCAACCCGCTGTTTACAAACACGCAAGTGGAGCCCTTTGTCTGGGCTGCACGGCCGCGGAAACGCAGGAGGAAAAGGGGAAACAGAGCCGGCGTTCTCATCAGAGTAAGACGCCATGCAAATCGACCCCTGCTACCCAGTATTCTACTGGCAAATGTTGAGTCTCTGGAGAACAAGCTCTGCGAGCTGAAAGCGCGGATCTCTTTCCAACGAGAGACGAGGGACTGCTGCATTATCTGCCTTACAGAAACTTGGATGTCTGTGGAGATTCCAGATTCAGCCATTGAATCCGCGGGGTTCTCCGTGCACCGAGCAGACAGAGTGAAAGACCTCTCAGGTAAAAGCAGAGGTGGTGGTGTATGTTTTATGATCAACAAATCCTGGTGTGATCAGAGGAACGTACATTCTATCAAGTCTTTCTACTCTCCTGATCTGGAATTTCTCATGCTTCTATGTCAACCATTCTGGCTACCGAGGGAATTCACAGCAGTCATTATCACTGCTGTGTACATCCCGCCACAAGCCGACACAGACTGGGCACTCAAGGAACTGTATGGAAGTATAAGTGAGCAAGAAACCGCACACCCTGAGGCCGCGTTCATTGTGACCGGGGACTTTAATAAAGTCAGTTTCAAATCAGTCGCACCAAAATACCACCAGCACATTAGTTTCAACACACGAGGGGACCATTGCTACTCTCCCTTCCGGGATGGCTACAAATCCCTCCCCCGCCCACCATTTGGCAAATCAGAACACTCTTCCATTCTGCTTCTGCCCGCTTACAGGCAAAAACTGAAACAGGAAGCACCCGCCCTCAGAACGATCCAGTGCTGGTCGGACCAATCAGACTCTATGCTACAAGACTGTTTTTATCACACGGACTGGGAGATGTTCCAGTCTGCCACTGATGACGACATCGAGGTTTACGCTGATAGCGTAATGTGTTTCATCAAAAAGTGCGTGGAGGACGTCGTTCCGACCAGAACAACACGGATCTATCCAAACCAGAAACCATGGATAAATAGCGATGTTCGCGCGGCACTTAATGTGCGGACCTCCGCTTTTAATTCCGGGAACGCGGAGGAGCATAAACAAGCCAGTTATGCCCTCCGAAAAATCAGAACAGCAAAACGCCAGTACAGGAACAAGATTGAAGGACAGTTTAACACCACCAACTCTGAAGCATGTGGCAGGGAATTAACATCATCACAGACTTTAAAGGGAATAAAAACTCCGCCATGAACACCGCTGCCTCTCTCCCGGATGAGCTAAATACTTTTTATGCTCGTTTTGAGGGAAATAACACTGCCCTCGCAGAGAGAGCTCTTGCGGCCGAAGCAACAGAGGTTAGTTCACTCTCCGTCTCTGTAGCGGATGTAACCCGATCCTTCTGACGGGTGAATATCCGCAAAGCCACGGGCCCAGACGGCATTCCGGGCCGTGTCATCAGAGCGTGCGCGAACCAGCTGGCTGGTGTTTTCACAGATATTTTCAACCTTTCCCTCTCTTTGTCTGTAGTCCCCACATGCTTTAAAACATCCACCATTGTGCCTGTTCCAAAGCAATCAAAAATAACTTGCTTAAATGACTGCCGTCCTGTTGCTCTGACCCCCATCATCAGCAAATGCTTTGAGAGACTAATCAGAGATTACATCTGCTCTGTGCTGCCTCTATCTCTTGACCCATTGCAGTTTGCTTACCGCAACAACTGCTCCACTGATGATGCCATTGCATCTACACTACACACTGCTCTCTCCCACCTGGAAAAAAAGAACACTTATGTGAGAATGCTGTTTGTAGACTACAGCTCAGCATTCAACACCATAGTGCCCTCCAAGCTAGATGAGAAACTCCAGGCTCTGGGCTTAAACAGCTCGCTGTGCAGCTGGATCCTGGACTTCCTGTCAAGCAGACGCCAGGTGGTTAGAATAGGCAGCAACATCTCCTCATCACTGACCCTCAACACTGGAGCCCCACAGGGCTGTGTTCTCAGCCCACTCCTGTATTCCCTGTACTCACGACTGTGTGGCAACACATAGCTCCAATGCCATCATTAAGTTTGCTGATGACACAACAGTGGTAGGTCTGATCACTGACAATGATGAAACAGCCTACAGAGAGGAGGTGCACACTCTGACACACTGGTGTCAGGAGCACAACCTCTCCCTCAACGTCAGTAAGACAAAGGAGCTTGTGGTGGACTTCAGAAGAAAAGACAGAGAACACAGTCCCATCACCATCAATGGAGCACCAGTGGAGAGAGTCAGCAGCTTCAAGCTCCTGGGTGTCCACATCACTGAGGAACTCACATGGTCCATCCACACTGAAGTCGTTGTGAAGAAGGCTCATCAGCGCCTCTTCTTCCTGAGACGGCTGAGGAAGTTTGGAATGAACCGCCACATCCTCACACGGTTCTACACCTGCACTGTAGAGAGCATCCTGACTGGCTGCATCTCCGCCTGGTACGGCAATAGCACAGCCCACAACCGCAAAGCACTGCAAAGGGTGGTGCGAACTGCCAGACACATCATCGAAGGCGAGCTTCCCTCCCTCCAGGAAATATATACGAGGCGGTGTGTGAAAAAAGCTCAGAGGATCATCAGAGACTCCAGCCACCCGAGCCATGGGCTGTTTTCACTGCTACCATCAGGCAGGTGATATCGCAGCATCAGGACCCACAACAGCCGACTCCATGATAGCTTCTTTCCCCAAGCAATCAGACTTTTGAACTCTTGATCTCCCACGATCAAAATACATCAGCACTGCACTTTATTACACTCACTCTTATATCTCACACCGGACTGTCATAAATTATATTATTATTATATATATTCTCTCTTAACAACTTACTATCAACCGACATTCTATATATACTACTATATATACTTTTTTATTTTTATTGAATAATGTGTATTCTATATTGTGGGTATTGTATACTGTACAGTGTATGTTATTATTTGCAAATTGTTGTGTGTAATTATGTGTATATTAGACTTTAAATTGTGTTGTGTTAATCTGATGTTATTGTAAATTGGTATATGTCTCATCACCGTCACGACTGCTATATTGATCGGAACTACACCCAAGAATTTCACACACCATTGCACTTGTGTATATGGCTGTGTGACAATAAATGTGATTTGATTTGATTTGATTTGATCAGCGGGCTGTTTCCGATTCTTTGTCTAAAGATGAAGAATATCCGAATGAGCACACAGCAAACAATCATGCTGAGGGTGCTGAAACGCGTTCAGTGAACGCTAGTGAGCGTGATAATGTCAGCAGTGGGGCTTGCGGTGGAACAGAGATTGCCACTGCAGGAACCAGCGACCCAGAGTGCCCGGGGGAGCCAGGTGAGCTCGCGGGAGCCAGAGAGTCGTGGGACTCGCAAGCATCTGTTGGCCTGTCACAGAGTGACATGGACCAGCTCACCGAGAAAGGTGAGACTCAGTCTATAGATATTGATTCTGATAGTGAGGGATCTGATATTGTGGATTATCTCACTGATGTCAGTTCTCAAGGAAGTTCTGCAGAAAAAAAATGCAGCCTTCAAATGAAGCCACCTTATTATACGGTACAACAAATTAATGATTTTCTTGACAGCACTTTCAATCAGCGAAGACCAAAATTAGACAAGTATTTATCTGATCTGCAACTTTTTGTCGATTCTTGTGTTATGGCTATGAGAAAGGCTTCATTGGAGGAGCTCGACCAGCCTAAACGATATAGACTCAAGAAACGTGAGCGCTGTTTTAAAAGATTAAAAACTTGTCAAAAAAAAATATTAATAGGGCCATGTTCATTAATAGGGTGATTTTTGGGGCTGTTGTTTGCTTTTTCTATTCTTCCCTTATGGCAACCTTAAACATTGGAACATTTAATATTAATGGTTGTTGGGGTATAGAAAAGAGACCTGCTTTATTTTATTATTTGCATTTAAAGAAAGCAGATGTGATTTTATTACAGGAAACACATACAGATCAGCAAAATCAGTCACTGTGGACTGGTGATTGGAAAGGCAATGTTTTGTTAAGTCTTGGAACAAACCTCAGTGCAGGTGTTGTCATCCTTTGTTCCCCATGTGTCAGTAGTCAACCAGATACGGTTGAGGTTATGCCTGTGTAAAGAGGAGGTGAGAAGCAGCTTTCCTGGTTCAGGTAAGGATTTATTTTTTCCTCTTTGCAATATTGAACTTAAATCACACACCGTTTCATTAAAATAAAACTCTCATCATCACACAACTCTTGCTTCCTGTTTGGCTCTGTGGTGCCCAGACTCTCTCCCCTTTCTACTTGCGGTGTGGCTCTATTTATCCACTCTCCCCGTGCTCACTGAAATTAGAGACAGGTGTTAGACATAATTTAGCTCAGGTGTAAGCGCCCTTACCGCTTTCTCTCTCTCCAGAGAGATGCTTGACCACGCCCCCGCTGCCACATATCCCCACCGCCCGACTCAGGACGGGGCGGCATCCGGCCTGCCTACCACTCCCCCCCCCATTCCTGGAAAGGAAGTCGGCAACAGCCATCTGCGCCCCCGCTCTGTGGACCACCTTGAACTTAAACAGCTGAAGAGCCAGATACCAACGGGTGATCCGGGCATTAGTATCTTTCATGCGGTGGAGCCACTGGAGTGGGGCGTGATCCGAGCAGAGGGTGAAGGCCCGCCCCAGCAGGTAGTATCGGAGAGTGAGGACCGCCCACTTGATGGCGAGACACTCCTTTTCCACGGTGCTGTACTTAGTTTCCCTTAACGAGAGCTTACGGCTAATGTACAGCACCGGGCGCTCCTCCCCCTCCACCACCTGTGAGAGTACGGCCCCCAGCCCCCTGTCTGAAGCATCTGTCTGTAAAACAAAAGGGAGAGAGAAGTCAGGTGAATGTAAAAGCGGCCCCCCGCAAAGTGCAGCTTTAACTTGCGTGAACGCCCGCTGACACTGCTCCGTCCACTGGACCAGATCTGGAGCTCCCTTTTTAGTGAGATTAGTCAGCGGGCTGGTGACGTCCGAATAATTAGGTGTGAACCTTCTATAATAGCCAGCCAGCCCCAGGAACTGTCTCACCCCCTTTTTGGTCTTGGGTCTCGGGCAGGTCGCAATCGCCGCTGTCTTGTCAATTTGGGGATGCACCTACCCGTGGCCCAAGTGGAACCCCAGATACCGTACCTCCCGTAACTTCTTGGGGTTCGCTGTGAGTCCCGCTCGGCACAGCGATCTCAGAACCGCCCTCAGATGTTGCATATGCCGCTGCCAGTCATTGCTATAAATGTGATGTCATCTAAATAGGCAGCGGCGTAAGCTCAATGCGGTCTGAGGATTCAGTCCATGAGGCGCTGAAACGTAGCCGGGGCCCCAAACAAACCGAACGGAAGTGTCACAAATTGGTGTAATCCAAACGGTGTGGAGAAGGTGGTTTTCTCACTGGAAATTGGTGTCAAGGGGATCTGCCAATAACCCTTCGTCAAATCCAATGTCAAATAAAAATGAGCAGTGCCTAACCGATCGAGCAACTCATCAACGCGAGGCATTGGATATGCATCAAATTTAGACACCACGTTGACATTTCTATAATCCACACAGAATCGTACAGACCCGTCGCTCTTAGGCACTAGAACAACTGGGCTGGACCACTCACTGTGGGATTCTTCTATTACCCCCATATCAAACATTGCATCCAATTCCTCTCGAACAATTTTTTTCATGTGTTCGGGTAATCGGTAGGGGCGGCTATGTACCACGACCCCCGGCTCGGTCTCGATGTGGTGATGGATGAGGTTCGTACGTCCCGGTAGAGGGGAGAACACATCTGCAAACTCCTGTTGCAACCTAGCAACCTCCGCGAGTTGGCTCGGTGAGAGGTGGTCTCCGCAAATGACTGGGGTGAACTGTTTATGTTTTGAACTCACCTCCGGTCCGAGCTCCGCCTTCTCGGGAACTACCGTAGCCAACGTCACGGGAACCGCCTCCCTCCACAATTTCAGGAGATTGAGGTGGTATATTTGACGTGCGTCCCTCTATCAGTTCGTTTAACCTCGTAATCGAGATCTCCCACTCGTCATGTGACCTCAAAGGGTCCTTGCCACTTGGCAAGTAATTTAGAGCTCGATGTGGGAAGCAATACAAGCACTTTATCTCCCGGTGCAAATTCCCTTAGCTGAGTTCCCGTCATACAGTCGGCGCTGTCGTTCTTGAGCTTGGAGCAAATTCTCCTGTGTTAGCTGTCCCAAATTGTGGAGTTTTGCTCTAAGATCAAGAACGTACTGAATTTCATTTTTACTGTTTGAAGGTCCCTCCTCCCAGGTGTTGGGCCTCATGTATTCAGATAGAAGACAAAGGCAGGCCTAACAGTCATAAAAAAAACATTCCTCAAGCCCCCTCCTTCTAAGTCGTAAATTTTACTGACAAAAATCGCGCCAAAATCAAAGGGAGTCCAAAACAGACTACAGATCCATGAAGCCTTGCCCTCTAAAGGATCGAGCTCTCAACTCCTATTGGATGAGGCACACCACAGAACATCCCTCAAACATGACATCATCAGGACTTCAAATAATTCTGAAATGTTTCCAAAGTTGCTTCCAGCGACTTAGTTCACCGAATACGGATGTAGCTTTTTGCTGCTCTCCGGTACAACCTCGTGGCTTAAGGAAGTAATGTCCGACTTGAAACTGTAGCCATACAATCTCCATCTCGCTGGACGAGTTGAGATTACTCTGTGTTCAACCGAACACTCTAACGGATCCGAAGGAGACCGCCGAGCAATTCGCATCTTCATCCGTTGGCCTACAGAAGTGAAGAGATTAAAGATTTCTCTTCCATCTTCAATCAAGTCGACATTTCTGAGTTCTCCGCCAGCCCGCCGAGAATCAACAGCCGTACCGCCCGCCGACAGCGCGAGGAAACGGCCCCCGTCATCACCCGAGCCTCAAGGAACCGGGTCAAAGTTAAATGACGGAGGAAAACACATTCTACCTGTGTCCTCATGCGATTCAAGTAAGAGGTTTACGTCTGGGCAGAGATAGAATATTATAGTGTGTTATTCTCGTGTTTCAAGGATTTTGCTTGTACAGTTTACGGACCGCCATGTCCGTTAATTATTAATACTCAGGGTAATAATTATCACGAATTTGTTTTGCTGTATTGTGGTCCAACCAAATTGGACTGTTGTGCATTTTTGCCATCACGGGTGAGACAGCAACTGAGTTCATCCATTAAAGAGTCAAATAACAAGGGACTTTTACGAGCCCCGCTCGTAAAACCGCGTCTCTGAGTGATGAACACGGCTGCTTTATCTCCAGCTATCGCGAAATCAGCTTTCGGGCTGTCACTTAATCTCTCTCTCTCTCTCTCACTAACCACACTGACACACACACACACACACACACTGTCACACACACACCTTATGTGTTATAGGATTATTTTTATTTCCATATCTAATCATATCACTGTTTAGTTTGTAGTTGTAAGTCGGAAGTTTATTGACTGCATTGTATTAATTATTAATTGATATTACTGCATAAATAAACTTTGTTTATATTACAAAGAGAAGTGTTTTGGTTTGTTTTGCATACACCTGTGTCATGCTGACGGGATGTCAGTGCTCGGATTCAAACCTTCATTCATTGTTTTTTTCCCGAAAATCGATATTCTTCGGATGTCGATTTTCCTAAGAAAACAATCTAATATTGAGACTGTTTTAATATTCGGTTATTAGTCCCTGATTTCAGGGTGGTGCCCCGTCAATGTTAATCCTTATTAATATTCTATTGATTTTTGATAATTGATAATTATCTTTGATTGAATTTGAATGATCAATAAGCTAGGTGTTAATTGTAATTAATGTTTCATCGATGTTAACAATTAACGATTATCTTTGATAAGTGTTGATTTTAAAGGATTAAAAAAAGCTAACATTGATTCTCATCAATGTTCTATTGATTTTTGTAATTAATAATTATCTTTGATAATTATTAATTATTGCTAATAACCAAACTTGCTCCTAAACGTAGCACACTACATTTACTGGAGTCCCATATGAGGTTTTAATGAGTTAGATCCAATTAATTAATTTAAATATTGATTAATAACTACAGAAATAATTACCAATTATTTCTGATAGTAACACTGATCTAAACAACCAGTAAAGCCCTACATAGGCTTCTCGCAATACATCAAGCACGGCGCGTGGGCGTCGCCCATACAGCAGTTCGAATGGAGAGAAGCCAGTGGAGGCTTGCGGGACCTCTCGTACTGCAAATAACAGGGGGTCGAGCCATTTATCCCAATTTCTAGCATCGTCGTGTACGAACTTACGAATCATGTTTTTGAGGGTTTTATTAAATCGCTCCACCAGGCCATCCGTTTGAGGATGGTATACACTGGTGAGAATCAATTTAATATTTAACAACTCGTACAGTTCGCGTAGTGTCCGTGACATAAATGTTGTGCCCTGATCGGTGAGGATTTCTTTCGGAATCCCCACCCGGGAGATTATTTTGAAGAGTGCCTCCGCAACACTGCATGCTGAGATGTTGCGAAGAGGCACGGCTTCCGGATATCGTGTTGCATAGTCCACTAGGACCAATACAAAGCGATGTCCGCGTGCTGACCGTTCTAATGGCCCGACGAGGTCCATTCCAATTCTCTCAAAGGGGACCTCGATCAAAGGGAGAGGGCGCAATGGCGCTTTTGGGGTGGCCGGTGGGTTAACCAGTTGGCATTCGCGGCATGCCGCACACCACCTGCGGACATCGCCGCCAATGCCCGGCCAATAGAAACGGGCTATTAGACGGTTCAGTGTTTTCCTTTCTCCTAGGTGACCTGCCATGGGATTATAATGAGCTGCCTGGAATACCATTTCCCGACGGCTCCTTGGAATCAAGAGTTGGGTTGTATCCTCTTTGGTCTGAGTGTCCTGTGTCACTCTATACAACCGCTCATTTATAATTGCAAAATAAGGGTATGAGAGGGCGATGTCCGGCTGGAGTCGTTGACCATCGATGACTCTCACTTGGTCAAAGGCGTGTTTGAGGGTTTCGTCTCACGACTGCTCCAAAGGGAAATCCCCGTCAGGGAATTCCCTGAGAAGGGGAGGGGCTGCAGCCTCTCCCCCTCTCTCGTCATTATGACGTGGAGCCGTCGAGGAAAGCCCCGGCTCCGCCTCCCCTGCCAGAGCATCGCACATCACACATATCCCTATTTTCATACAGGACCCATCCGCGCAAATTCCCTTTAATAAAACCCTAAAATCAGGCCAATCAGTCCCCAAAATCAGCGGATGGGTGAGGCGGGAACTAACCGCGGCCTCCACTCTATGCTTTTTCCCCCGAAATTTAATCGTCAGGGTCACCACCGGATACTTGTGAATATCCCCGTGTACACATTTCACCTTCACCGTTTTAGTTGTGACCAATGCCTCGGGTTGAACCAGGCGTTGGTGGATAGTGGTTTGATTACATCCTGTGTCCACCAACGCCTGGTGAGTACCCCCCTTGACACTTACCGGTATCCGGTACGCTCCGGCCCAGGTCAGAGACCCGCACCACCGTCCCCAGCTCCATCAGAGGGCACTGATCTCGGAAGTGGCTCGGGTCTCCGCACCTCCAGCAGGCCGGCCCAGGCGCTACGCCCGCACTTGCGTCAGCGGGCGCCCCCCCTGAGGGGAAGAGAGGCGGGGCATTGGGATAGGGGTAGGTGTCGCCTCCCACACCCGGGGAACTGATCTCAGGGGCTGAAGTCCTCCTCGTCTGCATGGGGCAGGAACGGGACCTGGAGAGAGAGCAGAACGAGAGGAGAGAGGGGAGGGGGAAGAAAGAGAGGGAAGAGAAAAAATGTAGGAGGGCTCTTCCGCCCTGGGGATTGTCGCCATGTGGTCCTCCGCAAGCCGGACAGCTTCCTCCAACAACGCCGGGCGGTGGCACTGGATCCACTCCGCCATCCCTTTTGGCAGTCGATGTGTGAATTGCTCCAGTACCACCTGGTCGATAACTCCATCGACATCGCGGTCCCCCGCTAGCAGCCATCTTCGGCAGGCGTCACGGAGCCGCTGGGCGAAGGCAAACGGGCGGTCGGAGCTCTCCAACTTCAAGCTCCGGAAGAGTTGACGACTTTCCTCCGGAGTGCGACCAACCCGTTGCAAGATGGCTCTCTTTAAATCTCCGTAGGCCAGGAGGCTCGTCGCTGGTAGTTGTTGAGCCGCGAGCTGGGCTTCCCCGGACAATAGTGGGATCAGTTTCGGCGGTCCGCTCAAACAAATCCAGGAAGGCCTCGTGGTCGTCCGCCGCCCCCATTTTCTGTAAAGCTGTTGTGGGTAACGGCGTGGGAGAGTCCGGGGTCGCGGCTGAGGACGCCTTCTGGCTGTGGAGGCTCCGGATTGCCTGCCGGTCCTCGGCTTGAGCGTGCAGGAGCTCGACAAACCGGCGATCTTGGTCTTGTCGGAGCTCAAGCAGTGTCTGTTGGTGGCTCTGATGTAGGCTGGCGAGGGCTTGGAGGATCTCCGCCAACTGGGAGGACTCTACGGGACGACTTCCATCCATTTTCAACCCAAACTTCAATCCCGGGTTTCGGCACCAGTGTAAAGAGGAGGCAAGAAGCAGCTTTCCTGGTTCAGGTAAGGATTTATTTTTTCCTCTATATAGTTTTATTTTTTCCATTTCATTAAAATAAAACTCTCATCATCACACAACTCCTGTTTGGCTCTGTGGTGCCCAGACTCTCTCCCCTTTCTACTTGCGGTGTGGCTCTATTTATCCGCTCTCCCCGTGCTTACTGAAATTAGAGACAGGTGTTATACATAATTTAGCTCAGGTGTAAGCACCCTTACCGCTTTCTCTCTCTCCGGAGAGATGCTTGACCACGCCCCCGCTGCCACAGCCTGGTCGGATTCTGAGAGCTGATATTGCCTTAGGTGATACACATTTTTCCTTTTTTAATGTGTATGCTCCAAATGTTGGTCAAGAACGTATTATGTTTTTCAAAATACTTCCTAATGCTTTATCACAGTGTCCTCAGGGAAATATTCTTGTGCTTGGTGGTGATTTCAATTGTACTGTTAATCCAGATCTGGATAGGAATCATGATGAACCTCATCCATCTTCTGCAGAGAATTTAAAGAAATTAATAAATTATCATAATTTAGTTGATTTGTGGAGGGAGTCCTTTCCTGGGGTTAGACAGTACACATGGTTAAAAACTCATTTTAATAATATGTCAGGGGCTAGGCTTGATCATTTCTATGTTGAGAAAGGCAATAGGAGTAGGTTTTTTAATAGCTTGATTTCGCCATCTTTTCTGTCAGATCATCATTATTTATCTATTGTAGTTTCTGTCACATTTCCTAGATTTTTAAAATCACATTGGCACTTTTATAAGAGATTATTGCAGGACTGCACCTTCATTCACTCTTTTAATTATTTCTGGAAAACTTGGAGAGAGGAGAGATGTAATTTTCAGTCTTTGATTCAATGGTGGGACATCGGTAAAGCGCAAATTAAGACTTTTTGCCAACAGTACACTGTACATAGTACTAGAGCCCTCAAAGAAAAAATGAAGGCTCTTGAACAAGACATCCTTGGGCAAGGCAGTGACTGTACCCACAATAATTCAACTTTTAATGACTCTGTTGCAAGAGATAAGCTCCTTTTAAAGAATTTATTGGAGGAATGAGGGAAAATAGCCCTTCTAAGGACCAGGTTTGCCCAGTTTAATGACATGGATGCTCCTACAGTTTTATTTTTTGGACTTGAAAAAAGGTCAAGGGAACAGAAGATCTTTCATCAATTGAAGATTCCATGTCCTTAATCATTTGGAGAACTTTCACAAGCTGTTCAGCAGATGTGTTCTGGGAAATCACCTGGGCTGGATGGTCTTTCAGCAGAATTTTACAAGTCTTTCTGGAATTTAATTGGACAAGACCTATACAATGTTTTTCTTGAATGCATTGATCAAAGAACTCTTCCTTTGAGTTGTCGAAGGGCAATTCTAACACTAATTCCAAAAAAGGGTGATCTTGGGTGGCTAAAGAACTGGCATCCGGTATCATTGATCTGTGCTGATTTTAAGATTTTATCAAAAGCATTGACTAATAGACTTAAAAAATATATGGCATCAGTCATTCATAAAGATCAAATATTCTGTGTCCCCAAAAGGTCAATTTTTGATAATCTCTTTTTGTTGAGAGATATTATTACAGTTGCAAAAATGCACAATTTGGACATTGGTTTTCTTTCACTGGATCAAGAAAAGGCATTTGACAGGGTGGATCATCGGTATGTAGGGCTTTACTGGTTGTTTAGATCAGTGTTACTATCAGAAATAATTAACAATTATTTCTATAGTTATTAATTAATATTTAAATTAATTAATTGGATCTAACTCATTAAAACCTCATATGGGGCTCCAGTAAATGTAGTGTGCTACGTTTAGGAGCAAGTTTGGTTATTAGCAATAATTAATAATTATCAAAGATAATTATTAATTATTAAAATCAATAGAACATTGATGAGAATCAATGTTAGCTTTTTAAAATCCTTTAAATCAACAATTATCAAAGATAATCATTAACTGTTAACATCGATGAAACATTCATTAAAATTAACACTAGCTTACTGATCATTCAAATTCAATCGTCAAAGATAATTATCAATTATCAAAAATCAATAGAATATTAATAAGGATTAACATTGATGGGGCACCACCCTGGAATTAGGGACTAATAACCAAATAGTAAAACAGTCTCAATATTAGATTGTTTTCTTAGGAAAATCGACATCCGAAGAATATCGATTTTCGGGAAAAAAACAATGAATGAAGGCTTGAATCCGAGCACTGACATCCCGTCAGCATGACACAGGCATATGCAAAACAAACCAAAGCACTTCTCTTTGTAATATAAACAAAGTTTATTTATACAGTAATATCAATTTATAATTAATACAATGCAGTCAATAAACTTCGACTTACAACTACAAACTAAACAGTGATATGATTAGATATGGAAATAAAATAATCCTATAACACATAAGGTGTGTGTGTGCGTGATTAGTAAGAGAAAGAGAGAGAGAAGTGACGGCCCTAAAGCCGATTTCACGATAATGGGAGAGAAAGCAGCTGTTTAGTTCATCGCTCAGAGACGCGGTGGACGGCTCGTAAACAGTCCCGCGTTATTTGACTCTTTAATGGATGAACTCAGTTGCGGTCTCTCCCGCGATGGCGAAATTGCACAACAATCCAATTTGGTTGGACCACAATACAGCAAAACAAAATCGTGATAATTAATACCCTGAGTATTAATAATGAGCGGACATAGCGATCCGTAAACTGTACAAGCATAAACCTTGAAACACAAGAATAACACACTATAATATTCTATCTCTGCCCAGACGTAAACCTCTTACTTGAATCGCATGAGGACGCAGGTAGAATGTGTTTTCCTCCATCCTTTAACTCTGACCCGGTTCCTTGAGGCTCGGGTGATGACAGGTGGCCATTTCCTCGCTCTGTCGGCAGGCGGTACGGCTGTTGATTGTCGGTGGGCGGTACGGCTGTTGATTCTCGGCGGGCTGGCGGAGAACTCAGAAATGTCGACTTGATTGAAGATGGAAGAGAAATCTTTAATCTCTTCACTTCTGTAGGCAAACGGATGAAGATGCGAATTGCTCTGTGGTCTCCTTCAGATCCATTAGAGTGTTCGGTTGAACACAGAGTAATCTCAACTTGTCCAGCGAGATGGAGATTGTATGGCTACAGTTTCAAGTCGGACGTTACTTCCTTGTGCCACGAGGTTGCACCTGAGAGCAGCAAAAAAGCTACGTCTATATTCGGTGAACAAAGTCACTGGAAGTGAATTCTGGAAGCATTTCAGAGGTATTTCAACTCCTGATGATGTCATGTTTGAGGGACGTTCTGTTGTGTGCCTCATCCAATAGGAGTTGAGAGTTCGATCCTTTAGTGAGCAAGGCTTCATGGATTTGTAGTCTGTTTTGGACTCCCTTTGTTTGATTTTGGCGCGATTTTTATTTACAACTTAACAATAAAACAAGATAAACAATAAAACAAGATTTACAACTTAGAAGGTGGGGCTTGAGTTAGGTTTTTACGAATGTATTAGGCCTGCCTTTGTCTTCTATCTGAATACATGAGGCCCAGCAGGTATTTATTTATGACCCTGGAAGCTTTTGGTTTTGGTCCTTATTTTGTTTCTCTCATTAAATTGTTATATAAAGAAATTTACAGCATGTTAAGTCTTAATGGTTCCTTAACTAGGCCTTTCTCTGTAACCAGGGGAATAAGGCAAGGGTGCCCTCTTTCAGGTCTTCTGTATGCAATTTCTGGTTCTAATGATCCCAGTTTCCCCAGTGCCGATCCAGTTAAACTTACAGCTTACGCAGATGATATAACGATTGTTATAAAAGACTCTGAAGATGTTACAAGATTGATCTTTACCATAGATCGATATCGACAAGCTTCATCTGCATGTATTAACTGGGGGAAATGTGCATCCTTGCTGTTGGGAGACTGGCAGGGCGCAGGACCTCCCCAGCTACCACAGCCATGTAGATGGGCCCGAGATGGCTTTAGAGTTCTTGGTCTTTATTTTGGGACTAATAGTTACACAGAAAAGAACTGGGAAGGACTATTTAGTCGGGTGATTTGCAGAATTCAGAAGTGGCGATGGATTCATCCACAACTCTCTTACAGAGAGAGATGTTTGGTTATTAACAACTTGGCAGCTTCAATGCTATGGCATAAATGTACTGTGTTAGATCCTACTAAAGAATTACTTGTTGGTGTTCAAAAAGCATTTGTTAATTTTTTTTTGGGATGGTTGCCATTGGCTTCCTCCATGTGTCCTTTATCTTCCTGTGGCAGAGGGAGGGCAGGGGTTAATACATTTAGAATCTAAAATGTTGGCAATGAGGTTGCATACACTGCAAAAACTCCTGTATTGTTTAGATCAAGTGCCTTGGGTTGTTTTTGGTCTGTATATACTCAAGAATTTTGGAGGAATTGTTCTTGACAAGCAGTTGTTCCTAATGCAGAAATCCTTTGTGGAGAAGACACATTGTTTGCCTTTCAGTTTCTATGTATCAGTGATCAAATCTTGGGATTGTTTTAAACTGCAAAGACAAGAGGATGAGCATTATGGTATTGCAGAACCACTTTTTTTAATCCCCTTTTTGAAATACCATTTAATGTATCACCATCTTTAATCACCAAATTTTTCAATGCTGGCATCACCAAAGTTATGGACTTGATTGATTTAACGAAAGGCCAATGGAGAACGTCCATTGATGATGGAGGGAACGAGACATTTTGCCGATGTAGTGACACTAGGGGTCACTCTTGGGAGCCCGAGACACCTCTGGTCTTTGATGAAAATTGGCGAGTGGTATTTGCATGCCACTCCCCCGGACATACGAGTATAAAAGGAGCTGGTAAGCAACCACTCATTCAGGTTTTATGCTGAGGAGCCGATATAATGTCCGGCCATTTCAGCAGGTAGTTCAGCGTTGTGGCAGGAGGGACACAACATCTCGTTCCCTCCATCAGGGAATGGAGGTTACACAAGTTACCATGACGTTCCCTAGCTGTCACTCACTCGACGCTGTGTCGATGTAGTGACACTAGGGGTCCCTATAAGAAACACCACAACTGGCTGAACTGTGTTACGTGAACTAGCAGTGTGTGGTGGGCAGACTACTGTGTGCCTCATAACCAGCACACCAGGTCGACACGTAACCTCCCCCAACATAGTAATGAGTGTCGAACGGCCCTTTGGGGACAAGTCGACTACCCAAATGATAGAGACAGGCTTAACCCAGTCGTGGCCTCTTTTCCCCTTCTCTTTTTCCACTCCCTAAAAATGAAGGGGGATTATCCGACTGGGCCGCCAGGTCTAGTCAGGGGATGTCCCTCCCAAGGGGAAGACACAGCGGAGACCACACCTCGCCCAAAGAGGGGGGGATATTTAAGTGGAAGGATACGTCACATGGTCTTTCCAACCATGTTGAGAGTCTTCAAGGTAGATCCTGCCCAATGGGGGAGGAGCTACTACAAACATGGAAACTAGGGCAGAGGGGCTCTGCCCAAGGAAGAAGCAGTTTGCCAACAGGGAAACGAATTAGCGAAAGATATATATCGCATGGGGTTAGCCTTACAGGGAATCGCCACATGCGGAGCACCTACCCCAGAACAGGACTCTTAGTTAGTGCATGTACTGGGCCGGCAGCGAATCTCTCCGGAAACTCGACTGCCACAGGGCTCGGAGGAAGTCAACCAGGGAACAAACTTGTGAACACTACTGGGAGTTAATGGTGCACGTCTTCAGCTCAAAAGGAGGTGGAAGGCACTATGTGCAAGCGATACACCCGGCCGGCTATCCCGGGCTTATCCGCTTGTGTTGCGTGCCACTACCTGGGACGAAACCGGTTCCACCCGGAAGTTGTAGAACCTTGCAAAGGTGTTGGGTGTTGCCCAGCCCGCTGATCTGCAAATGTCTGTTGGAGAGGCACCCCTGGCCAGGGCCTAGGAAGCCGCTACACCCCTGGTAGAATGGGCTCGTAGCCCTACCGGGGGCAGCATGTCCTGGGCGACATATGCCATAGTTATGGCGTCAATGAGCCAGCGGGCGATCCTCTGCTTGGAGACAGCGTTTCCTTTCCGATGTGCACCAAAGCAGACAAAGAGCTGCTCAGAGGTTCTAAAGCTCTGCGTGTGATCCAAATAGATGCATAAAGCGTGCACCGGACACAGCAACGACAGGGCTGGGTCCGCCTCCTCCTGGGGCAGCGCTTGCAGGTTCACCACCTGGTCCCTAAAAGGGGTGGTGGGAACCTTGGGCACATAGCCCGGTCAGGGTCTCAGGATCACGTGAGAGTAACCCGGACTGAACTCCAGGCACGTTTCGCTGACAGAGAACGCTTGCAGGTCACCTACCCTCTTGATGGAAGTGAGCGCAGTCAGGAGGGCAGTCTTCAAGGAGAGTGCCTTAAGCTCGGCTGACTGCAAAGGCTCAAAGGGGGCTCTCTGTAGACCCTGAAGAACTACAGAGAGGTCCCATGAGGGAACGAGGCGTGGTCTGGATGGGTTCAGCCTCCTGGTGCCTCTTAGGAACCTGATGATCAGGTCGTGCTTCCCTAAGGACTTACCGTTGACTGCGTCGTGGTGTGCTGCTATGGCGGCAACGTACACCTTCAAGGTGGAAGGGGACAGCCTCCCTTCCAAGCTCTCCTGCAGGAAGGAAAGCACTGATCTGACTGCACATCTCTGGGGGTCTTCGCGTCGGGAAGAACACCACTAAGCGAACAGATGCAACTTAAAGGCATACAGGTGCCTCATATAGGGGGCCCTAACCTGAGTGATCATGTCGACTGCTTAAGTCTTCTGCGTCCCGTCCAGGGGCCAGACATGGAGATTCCAGAGGTCTGGGTGCGGGTCCAGAAAGGCCACCGCTGGAGCGCCAATCCTGCAAGAAAGAACCCGTGGACGGTAGTCGTGGTGACGACCGTACACACTGGGTATGTGACCTAGGGAGGAAGGAAGCCGCTCTTTTGCTGAACTGTTGGGTACCGCAGCCACTTGGGTATGCGGCGAAATCAAACAAAAAGGCAACAAAAGATTTTCCGCCCAGCCCTCCACTGGGGGATGGAGTGGTCTTTCTACCAGCTCCACGTGAGTGGGTTCCCTCGTCCCTGGGTCACCCATCTCAGGTGCGCTTTAAGGACCTCCATGGGTTCTTAGGCGCCGGTTGTGAGACGGGTGGCGTCTGCTTCCTGTGGTGGGCCCCACGCCAGGGCCGGGCCGAAGGGGCGGGCTGCGACGGAGCCGGTGCAGTCACCGCAGGGGGACGCCCTTGGCGACGAGCAGACAGGGTGCGGGATCTTGAGCTGTGCTCAAGGATGTGCCGGATTGCCTCCGTCTGCTGCTTCACTGCCGAGAACTACTGGGCAAAGTCCTCAAAAGTGTCGCCGAATAGGCCTGCCTGGGAAATGGGGGCAGCAAGGAACCGTGTCTTGTCGGCCTCGACCATCTCGACCAGGTTGAGCCAAAGGTGGCGCTCCTGGACCACTAGTGTGGCCATCGTCCGCCTGAGAGACCACGTCATGACCTTCGTCGTTTGGAAAGTGAGGTCGGTCGCCGAGCGCAGTTCCTGCATCAAATCTGGGGCGGAACTACCCTTGTGAAGTTCTTTCAACGCCTTGGCTTGGTGGACCTGCGGAGAGCCATGGCGTGCAGGGCAGTGGCGGCTTGTCCAGCAGCGCTGTAGGCTTTAGCCGTCAAGGACGATGTGACCCTACAGGGCTTGGACGGGAGCTTAGGGCATCCGTGCTCGCGTGCACCGCGAGCACCTTATCCACCGGGGGAATCGCCGAATAGCCCCTGGCTGCCCCGCCATCGGGGGCAGTGAGAGTGGGGGAACTGCAGAATCGGGGCCGGGCAGTAAAAGGTGCCTCCCACGACTTCATCAGCTCCTCGTGCACTTCCGGGAAGAATGGCACTGGAGCGGGGCGTGGCTGCTTTGAGCGGCGCCACGAGCCCAGGAACCAATCATCAAGCCACGAGGGTTCAGAGGAGAGCAGAGGGTTCCACTCTAACCCGACGCTCGCGGCTGCCCGGGAAAGCATGTCCATCATTTCAGCATCGGCCTGTGACTGGGCAATCGTCCCCGAAGGGGGAAGCCCAGCTGAGGCTTCTGCGTCCGACTGGACAAGCCCGCTCTCCGATGCTGCACTCGAGAGCTCATCATCTTCGCGGGCTCCGAACAAGAAGCCAGACTCGCCATGAGACGAGACGGCGAACTCATCCGGAAGCCCGATTGGGGCAGACGAGTGTGCTGGGGAATGGGAGGTCCGCGGGGGGATACCCAGCGGAGACGATCCCATTGGGGTCCCCAAATCACCCCCAGTGCTAGCCGCGCTGGCCTCATACCCGTAGGTAGAAGGACTGAGGCGGGGAGCCGCTGGGGTGGCTTGCTTTCTTATGAAAGCAAGCCGCGACCGCAACGTTGCCATGGTCATGTTCTCGCAGTGAGAACATGAACCATCCACAAACGCTGCCTCCGTGTGGGTCACACCCAGACACGAAAGACAGCGATCATGACCATCTGAAGTTGAGAGATAACGACCGCAACCAGGAATAACACACAATCGGAAAGGCATCTTTAAAAAGACGGGTCTTTAAAAAGACGTTCCGTGTGTGCCACTCTTTTAGAGAAATATATATTCTTTTAGAGGAGGAAAAGCTCTTTCAGAAAATATACTCTCTTGTTTTTCTGCCGAAGCGCCCAGGGGCTTTCTCTGCAGTGCACCAATGCAGAGGAGAGAGAAGCCGCTGAAATGCGCCGTCAGATCCAGCAGAGTTGAATGAACAGTAATATTCAGCTCAAGGAGCATGACCGTTCAGCTCCGAAGAGAAAATCTGAATGAGTGGTTGCATACCAGCTCCTTTTATACCCGTATGTCTGGGGGAGTGGCATGCAAATAGCACTCACCAATTTTCATTGGCCTTTTATCAAAGACCAGAGGTGTCTCGGGCTCCCAAGAGTGACCCCTAGTGTCATTACATCGACACAACGTCGAGTGAGTGACAGATAGGGAACTGTACATGAACTTGCTGACCAAGTTGGGCTAACTTCATTTAGAATTATGGAGGGATTAATTAAGAATCTTAAGGCCACTTTCCCTCTGATGCTGACTTCTTTTATTAATAATGTTCTTCTGAATGGTTTTATTCCTCAGACATTTCCTGAGTTTAAGGTGGTTCTTAAAAGATTGGGAATTTGTTGATGATACAAGTCAGACAAACTTGCTGAAAGGTTACGGGGATTTGGTATTTTATTGTATTGAGAATTTTTTTTTATATCATATTTGTGTCAAATCTGTACATCTGGATCAATTGAAGCAAAGGCCAGATACTAAATGGAGGTCTTGGCTATCTATTTCTGATGAGGTATATCCATCCTGGAGATTACTGTACAAACCTCCTATCTCTAAGAGATGTGGGGACCTTCAGTGGAGGTTACTGCATTGCATTGTTGCCTCAAACTCTTTTCAAAGCTTAATGAGACCGTTTTACTAATATGTCCTTTTTGTAATGCACTTGACACTGTTTTTCATATGGTTTGTGAGTGTTTTCGACTCTGCTCATTGTTTGAATTGTTGGGGGAAATTATTGTAAAATTGGGTATTTCATATATTAATAGTCTATTTATATAGGGTTGCCAATATAAGAGGTCTTGGCAGCAACAGTGTACACTTGCCAGATTTTTAATAGGGCAAGCTAAACTTAATTTTTAAGACACATCAGTGTAAAAATGCTGGTGAGGATGTAAATATGGTGACCCTATTTAAGTCTTTGGTAAAGTCAAGAGTGATCATTGAATATACTTACTATCGGCTTACTAATAATGTTCCTTATTTTGAATGGAGATGGGGTGTTAGAGGGGCATTGGTAATTATAAGTGAATCAGGGAACCTGGTATTTAATTGGTAATAGTGTGTAATATTTTTTTTCTTTTGATTTCTTAATGTTTGTAAATTAAAGTGTTTTTAAAAGTCAAAGTCTCTCTCTCTCTCACACACACACACTCACTCACACACACACATGTGTAAATAAATAAAACTCATATACACTTGTGTATCTGTGTGAATAAACTCTCCCTCTCTCTCTCATACATACACACACACACATACACACGTGTAAATAAATAAAACTCTCATATACACTTGTGTATCTGTGTGAATAAACTCTCCCTCTCTCGCTCACACACACACACGTGTAAATAAATAAAACTCTCATATACACTTGTGTAGCTGTGTGAATAAACTCTCTCTCTCTCACACATAAATATGAGAGATAAAGAAATAAAACTGCACAGAGACAGACGCAAGAGCGAGCTCTGATTGAACAGTCTTTTTCGCGCTTCATATCGAAACAACCAATCACGCTCTCGCTTCTCCTCTGCCCATCCACGGATTGCTCCAGCGGGAACTCCAGCGGATTTTCACTCAGCTTCATTTGACGGTGGTAACTTATAATTTATACAATTATTATTAATAGTATTTTTAAGTTAAAGTTCTACTTATTAAAATGTTGGAACAATTATTGTGCACCGTTAGTTGTACTTAGTTCAACCAAATTGATGGACATGAACGAACGAACGTTTAATTAATTCTAGTAACTTGCTATTTTTAGATAAAGGTCAGTATGGCGAGTTAGTTTTATGACGTGGGTTATCTTCCTATTTGCTTTTTGTAATGTTAGTAGAACTGTGTATAGTATAAATTATTATTAGTTTGCTGGAATTGTTTATTGATATTATAAGATTAAACTCGATAGAAACTATGTATTGCATAAATTAGCTTTATATGCATATTGATAGTTCTTTCAATTGTGACCTTAATGGATTAATTCACCCAAAAATTAAAATTTGCTGATAATATACTCACCCTCAGGCCATTCAATATGTATATGACTTAATTAAGAGAAATTAATATTTTTAGGAAAGTTTGCACCTCCAAGCAATGCAGTGAACGGCAATCAATTTTTGACTGTCTAAAAGACACATTTAGGAAGGATGATAGTAGGAGGTCTTCTGAGGCAAAACGCTGCGTGTTTCTTCTTCTTGTGTTGTTTAATGGCGGTTGACAAGCCAACAGATGGTGTATTACCGCCACCAACTGGACTGGAGTGTGAAGTATTAATGGGTGTGGGGCCTTTATATAATATGTTTATTAAATCCTGTTTTCCCATGCTGTTTTCCAATGACTGTCCTGAGGCACAGTTCAATAGTTTTGGTAAGGTGAAATTGATTGAATCTATATTTCTCAATTTATTTAATAACTCCTCTCTTTCACTTGTAAACATTACACAGTGTAATAATACATGTTCAACAGTCTGCTTCATCACATGTCAAGCATAATCCTGTCTGATGTTTCCCTATTTTGAACAATGAATGATTTAAGCCAGAATGTCCTATTTGGAGCCGAGTGATAATTGTATCTTCTCTCCTATTACTGAGACCTATTCTCCCTTTTCCAACTTGTTTTTGATGTTGTATAGGTGTCTTCCCTTTTTTCCTTGTCCCACATTTCTTGCCACTTTATATTCATAAGTTCTCTAATTCTTCCTTTTGCCTCTTCTTTACTGAGTGGTATATGAACTTCAACATCCATATGATCCATTGCCTGTTTAGCCAGTTTGTCCACTATTTCATTTCCTTGTACTCCCACATGTGCTGGTACCCAAAGAAATCTCAGGACCATCCCCAGTTTCTGAATTCTAAGCAGATGTGTAAGAATCTCATATACTAAATCTTGTCTTGATTCAGACTACCCATTTAATAAGCTATTTAAAGCTGATTGAGAGTCTGAACAAATAGCAGCCTACATTGGCTGAACTTCCTCCACCCATTGCATAGCTAATAAAATCGCTATTAATTCTGTTGTAAAAAATGTGTTGCTGACTTTGAACCTCTTAATATATACTGCTGCAGCTGTTTTTCCTGATGTAAGATCCTTTGAATCATCGGTGAATATGTGGAGCATTGAAGAGTATTCCTGATCTAAATACTGCTGTGCAATAACCTCCTTAGGTGTATATGTTTCATTCTTAACTTTATATTGTAGATGGAAATCGACTTGAGCCATGGGGAACAACCAGGGAGGTATATTTGGTACTACAATTGTTGGACTAACTGAAATTTCTGTAATTCCCAAATTCAGAGCCTCTTTATTTGCTGTCCAACCAAAACTTTTTATATTATTATTCCCATACTCCCAGCACTCTTTTAGTATTTCCTTAACTGGCTGTCTCAGAATGTCCTTTCATATTAACCCAATAATTCATTGTTGATTTTAACTTGCATATACACGTGCATTTCTCCCACCTCCACTTGCAGCGCTGTTATTGGAGAGGATCTAAAAGCACCACAACATATTCTTAATGATTGTGCCTGTACTGTTTCAATTTTCCTCATCAAGGCTAATGATGCAGACCCATATATTATATATCCATAATCCAGTACTGACCTGATCAGTGCACTATGTTTTCGTTGTAAAGATATTCGACTAGCTCCCCATTCCATTCCTGCTAGACATCTTAATAAATGATTACTTTTTTACACTTATCTAATACTCTCTGAACATGAATCTTAAAAGTCAGCCTAGAATCCATCTATATCCCTAGAAATCTTATAATTTGAACCTGTTCAAGTACCTGATTGTATAGTTTCACTTTAATTTCAGGGATACATTTTTTTCTTTGTAAAACAAAGCAGCTGAGTCTTAGTCACTGATAGCCAGAACTCCATTTGTTGGCCCATTTCTCCACTTCATTAACTGCTGTTTGTATTACTCTTGTCACATGTAATACATTATGACCCCTCTTCCATATCGCTCCATCGTCAGCATATAGAGATCTTCCTATATCTGTTTTGACATTTTTGAAGACATAATTTATCATGATATTAAACAATATTGGACTGCACACACTTCCTTGTGGGGTCCCATTATCTATTTTATATATTTTGGAATATGATGAACCAACCTCTACCTGAACTGTTCTATCAAGCAAAAAATCCTTTATCCAATTAAACATTCTACCTTCAACCCCTAGTTGTTCTAACTTTATTAACAACCCCTCCTTCCAAAGGATGTCATATGCTTTTTCAATGTCAAAAAATATGCCTACTACCACCTCTTTATTTATTTGAGCTTTTCTTATGTCTGTCTCTACACATATAGCAGCATTTACTGTACTGCGTCCTTTACGGAAGCCACTCACGCTGCGTGTTTGTAAGAAACAAATCCATATGAACCCTTCTATTCGCTTTCGTTGCAATTTACAATTTTGACCCCACACACTTACAGAACGATTGTATTAATTTTATTAATTTTTAATAATACAAAGAATATATAATTTTTTTTATTTACTTATCTCTACATTTGTGCTGTGTTTTGGGGGATATGTAATACTTTTTTTTTTACCTCAAAATTACTAAACAACAGCATTAGTTTACATGTTATATATTTAAAAATTAATACTTGTTTGGAACGGAATTTATTTTGAAGTAAATTATTACTTGTTTTTATATTTTATATTTTTGTGGTTTTTAATGCGAATATTTCAAATATTTTGATGCCAAAGACCTACCAAATATAATGATGCTCTTGCAAGGGACCCTTTCCTAAAATCTTAAGACATGTTTTCCACAAAAATATGTCGATTTGCCTGTAATTGTTAAAATCTATAGCTGTCAATAGAATAAAATAATACAGATTCATGTCGTTTCAAACCTGTACTGTATGACTTTCATTCTTCTGCAGAACACAAAAGAAAATATTTGTTTGAATATGTTAATGTCTATATAATGAAAGTCAGTAGTGACTATTGAGCTTGTAATACAGGTTTATAAAGTTTGGAACAACATAAGGGTGAAAATGTAACAAAATCTTCTCTTAAAGTCATGATTGTTTTTTGAAAATGGTAATGAAAGTTATCAAACTCTGTATTTGTATTTGGATATTTTATTTAATATTATTGTTTAACATTTTAAATTTGACAGCCCTAAAAAATACAATTTGTAAAACATTTCAACATTTTTCTGATGTAATGGTTCCAATAAATCTTAGACTTCTGTTGTTTATGATTTTTTACACACAACGATATAATAATTGTTGCCCTTTTCCATCTTAGAAATGACACACCAGTGGACAGTGGATGATGTATGCAGCTGACAACAGAAGAGTGGACTTAGTGCTTTTGCATCATTTTTCACTGGTGAGCTAATTGGACCAAATGCAGTGCCAAAGATGTCCAATTAAGAGCACTAATTACTCCAAATACCTAAAACATCTGCAGGAGTAATTTTTTGGTTACATGTGGAATTGACAGGTGTCCTCGTCAGTATTCCAAAGTAAAATTTCTTCATAATCACATCCAACAGAAACACATAGAGAGAGAGTGAGAGACACCATTATAAGTTATCTTTATTCTCTAATATCAGAGTTTCTGAATGGACTTAAAGTCTTGTTTCCAGATGACTTTACTCCAAAGCTGTACTAATTGGTTCACTATCCTTGACTTATAGTACAATATGGTGCCCCAAGCTCCAACTGGTGTATGAGATATGAGGCAAAGCACTTGTATTTCAAAAATGTTTCCAATGTTGTGAAGAAACATATGCTACTCATTGGCCAAAAGAAAGGAGCTGATACTGTCCCCCACTGTACAACTCCAATCACTTTGAATGAACTGCCTATGTGTGTACAAGAACACTTTCAAGGCCTGCAAACAGCCTTGTCACAGGAGGAAAAGCTTTGGAAAACAAAGGAAGTTGTGGTGGACACTGACAAATTTTCTGTTGGAAACCATTGTTGATTTGTTGCATGGAGATGAGGTTCCATTGTTTGTGCAGGTCACTCACATACTGAATATACGGACAAATTGGGTGCTTGTTGGTAATGTCTTCCACACAGTGGCATTTGAGAGCCATTTTCATGCCTTCTATATCAAGGAGACAGAAACAAATGTCCTTCTGAACCCTGGAGATGAAATTGATTTTCATGCACTTGACTGTTACCATTATTCTGGAAAAGATTTCATCACATTCCTACATCGGCCATTCAAATCTGTATATGTTTAAAGGTAATTGCTTTGTCCATCTTTGGCATTTGCATTATTAAAAGCCCATGCATTAGGGTCTTCTATTGTTTGAGGCAAGGGTCACCAATTCTGGCCCTGGAGGGCCACAGTCCAGTGGAGTTCCAACCCTAATTAAACACACCTGAACCAGCTAACCAAGGTCTTCAGGATTACCAGAAACTTTCAGAGATGTAAGTTAGGGTGCGCCTCAATCAGCTCCCTAGTTCAGTAGTCAGGGCACTGACCAGGGAGTTGGCCATTTTAAGGGGTGTCCCAATGTCAAAATCGTTTCAGAAAATCCCACAATGCTCCAGGGAGCATCGTTGCTCACTATGTTATTTCCTTACCGGATATGACGTCATGTCTTCTGAAGTCTCTTACATCATTAAAAGCACAAGACGAGCACAAGCTTTATTTTCTCTTTAAAAGAGATTTTGTTTATAATATCTTAAATTCTTCATGTGTGTGAAAGCAAATTCAATCCTTATTATTTTTTAGAAGAAGATTAAAAAATGCACTCCTTTATGTAATTTATCTTTCATAAAATCATTACGATACAATATACTTTATTAATACCCACAGGAGAAATTTAATCTGACACAGTAGCACATAATAGTAATACCTATACATAATAAATATCCATAATTACACATAAACACACGCTTTAAACACAGTTAAAAAAAAACACACACACATAACAAAATGTAAAATTAAAAATTAAAATTGTAAACGTTTAACACTTAATCAATAGAGTGTGACATGCTGTGGACAGTGGCATTTAATAATCCAATGGCAGATGGCACAAAAGGGTCGAATATATCTCTGACTAAACCTACTCTTCAGTTTCCTCAGATCCTTATAAAGAGGATGTGAAGGGTTTCCCATAATGTCTTACAGCTTCCCCCTCATCCTCACCTCAGTTACCCTTTCCACATTATCCAATTTTACCCCCACCACTGAGCTTGCTTTCCTCACTAGTTTGTTTATCTTATTGGCCCCAGTTGTCCCAATGCCTCCCCCCAGCATATAACAGCAAAATAAAGTACACTGGCCACCATAGATTGATAAAACATCTGCAACAGCTTTGTACTCGCATTAAAAGACCGTAACTTCCTAAGGAAGAACATCCTACTTTGCGCTTTCTCATAGACTGCCTTTGTATTGTCTGACCAATCCAGTTTCTTATTGAGGTGCACCCCTAGAAATGTATAACTGTCCACAATTTCAACTCCCTCCCCCCTGATTGTGACAGGAGTAGGTGGCTGCCTCCTTCGCCTAAAATCAACCACCAGTTCCCTAGTTTTCTTTACATTTAACTGAAGGTGGTTTCTGTCACACCAGTTTACAAAGTTCACTATAAGATCTCTATATTCTCTGTCCATGTCCTCTGTAATAGATCTGACAATGGATGAGTCATCTGAGAACTTTTGCAAATGGCATGCTCAAGAGTTATATTGAAAGTCAGAAGTGTATACAGTGAACAAAAAAGGTGACAGAACAGTCCCCTGCGGTGCAATAGTACTACTCATACCAGCTCCGATGAGCATCCCTGCAGTCTAACAAACTGTGGCCTATCTGTGAGATAGTCTGCAATACATGACACCATACTCTGATCCACCTTCATCGTAGATAACTTTTCCGCCAGCCTCAATGGCTGTATAGTGTCAAATGCACTTGAAAAATCAAAAAACATAATCCTCACAGTTGCTCGTGATTTCTCAAGATGTGTGTAAGCTCTATAGAGCATAAATATTATTGCGTCTTCCACTCTTATCCTGGCCTGGTAAGCAAACTGCAGCGGATCCAAGCTGTCACGTACCAAAGGCTTAAGGTGCTGGAGAACAATTCTCTCAAAGATTTTCATTACCGGTGATGTCAGGGCCACAGGCCTGAAGTCCCTAGGGGTACTAGGATGATTATTCTTGGGCACAGGAACAATACATGATGTTTTCCATATGGTAGGCACCTTCTGCAGTTTCAGTGAGAGGTTAAAGAGATGGCTAAAACCCCCCGCCAACTCCCTTGCACACACATTAAGCACCCTAGGATTAATATTATCCGGTCCTTTAGCCTTATTGATGTGAATATTCGCAAGCTGTCCTCTCACCTGGCTAGGCATAATTTCTAGGGGTGATGATAATGTAGATGTTTGAGTTATAAAAGGACTCAGCGTCTGCTGTATACTCATGGCATGCACACTGGTGGTAGTTTGTGGCAGTGAAATGACTTCCATTACTGGAGATAATATGTTGTCATATCCTTGAGGCTGGGCAGTGCACCTGTATTTAGAGCCCTTGTTGTCCTCACAGAGCTTGAAATATCACTAGTTGTCAGTACCAGACTTTTTGAGTCAAACCTATTATAAAATAGATACATTGTTGATTCTAAAATCTACCATAAAAAAAGCACAAAAGTTTAATTTATACAGCGATGTTGTTGATTAATACCGGCTGTGTTTAATCATATGACCTAATTGTGTCAAAGGTGATTCATAAGTGTCCCAATTTTCAGTGGATCAACACCCTTGCCAGTGCCCAAATTCATGTACATGATATACTGATTGAGGTGCACACTTGGACTAGGTTGAAGCTAAACTCTGTGGCCCTCCAGGAGCAGGACTGGTGACCCCTGGTTTAAAGTGTTAATCTAAACTACCAAACTTTGCACTCTGGTCTCTGCAACCTTTTTCTATATTTGTTTTTATGAATATATTTGTATAACAGCAGCAGCTCTCAGTTACTCACTCTTTTGTTGTATAAGGTGTACTTTTACCTCATGCCGGGTGTTTTCTTTCTTTATTTTTTTTCTAGAAAATGAAGTCGATGGCCCAATGCTTATGAAATTCACAGAACGAATGGGTGAGTGGATCTTCCCTAAAATTAAGGACCAGGTGCAGTTCATGACTGCATTAGATGCACTAAAAGAGTAAGTTGCAACTTTTATATCGGCTGATTTATCAAACAGAGTACAAATTTGCAATGCAGATGATGTTGGTCATGTCTAGAAAGAAACCCTGGGCTTGTAAAGTTGATGATGTTAGTTTTTTAGTTTTTTAAATAGAAGTGAGAAAGCTTCACTGACTTAGCTGTCAGATGAGGGAATAAATTATACTTTACAAGTGAGTGTGTGAAGTGGTCCAGCCAGTGTCCAACTTCACATTCCACCATTCCTCATGACTGCACTGAAGAATCAAGACCCTCAGCTGAAATCTCATCAAAGGAATAAGATGAAAAATTCATTGGTGCAGGCTTTCTATGACTGTCTTAGTCTGCAAACTATGTACGTTTTCTTTTTGTAGAGATAAATCAAATTTGACTGTTTCTCAAATCTTCCATAAAAAAAAATTAACACTTCACATCCTCCAAATTTCAGCTGTGATGGATTGTGTGCTAATATGAATATAGAATGGAATACGTAAAAATATTTGAGGATCTGATGTCGCTTATAAATGAAGTGTCATTAAAATTAGTTCCACTAATATCCATGGCAGGTATCCAAGTCACAGACAGTATGTGGACCTTCTGAAGATGCTCCTCATCCAGTTCCTATTCCTGCATGAAAAGTATGGAACTGGATATGTAAGTGCATTAAAAAAGTATTCTTAGTTTTCTGTTATTGAAGGGTTGGGTTTAGTTTCGTGTAGCCAGACCTTTGACTGACAGCAAAAGTGCAGGTGTGAGTTCAGGGTCAGTGCCAATTCATGAACCATTCTGTGTGTTTTCAAAGTAGAATCTCAGACGGCCAATATTGATGTAAAACTAAACTAGATATCGCAAAATAAAGCTTTACCCTATTCATCTGATTTGTATACCATTCCTAATACAGTATGTCAGGTTTCAATATCTTGTTTTCCTCATCTATCTAAAATGATCAAAGTAATCATTTATATTATACCATGGAATGTTGGAATACTCGCTTCTGATTGGCTGGAAGGTGTGCGGTTCAAACCGTGTATACTGCACAGATAGTCCCGGTCAGTTTTAATCACCGTTCTAAAGTTGTGCTCAAAAGTTTGCATACCCTGGCAGAAATTGTGAAATTTTGGCATTGATTTTGAAAATATGACTGATCATGCAAAACAACTGTCTTTTATTTAAGGATAGTGATCATATGAAGCCATTTATTATCACATAATTGTTTGGCTCCTTTTTAAATCATTATGATAACAGAAATCACCCAAATGGCCCTGATCAAAAGATCATAAAGGTTTAAATGGCAATTAAAGGTTAATTTCCCACACCTGTGCCATGGGGAGCAGAAAAGAACTGTCAAAAGACATGCGTAACAAGGTAATGGAACTTTATAAAGATGGAAAAGGATATAAAAAGATATCCAAAGCCTTGAAAATGCCAGTCAGTACTGTTCAGTCACTTATTAAGAAGTGGAGAATTCAGGGATCTCTTGATACCAAGCCAAGGTCAGGTAGACCAAGAAAGATTTCAGCCACAACTGCCAGAGGAATTGTGAAAAACCCACAGGTAACCTCAGGAGAAATACAGGCTGCTCTGGAAAAATACTTTTCCACTTTATTTGCTACTACATGCCTAAAACAAACCCTAATATCTTTTAAAAGATTTGATGTCACTACCCTGTTAAACTATAGCAAATCCAGTAATTATTTGATCCTCAAAAGTGTTGTATCAACTCAAACCATGTAAACGTATGTTTCCAGACAGACTTGTAAAAAAGTTCTGGCAAATCAGCTAATACGGTTTGAGCTGACTGACGTCTTAGGCTGAGAGTAGGTTGATTTAGGTTAGTAATTCAGTCATGAACACTTAACACATATTCTCTCCTTACTGCTCTGTCACTTAGCTTTTCTTCTATTTCAGAGTGAAAATGGCAGTTTATTTTTTGTTTGTTAGGATGCACTTTTGGAATCTCTTCGCAACAAGTTTAAAAAAGAGAGACTCCCTCTTGTAGTGATGGAAGAGGTTGCCAAAATGAAGAAAAAGTTCTCAACGCCAAATTCTGGCCGGATGCACCTTGTAGAAATGCCTGCGTCAGCTCAGGAATTGGCAGTAAAGAAACCTGACGCAGTAAGTATGAATATTTGGTATCCATAACTTTTAATTGTAATGTTTTAAAGAGCAAGAAACAATGAAGAAATTGTTCAAATACATAAACTATTAAATTGTTTTAATTTTTCAAAATGGTGGCATATAGATGGTGAGGATGAGAGGAGCATTCGCCATCACGTTGAGACCATGAGACAGGAAAACCTAAAAGCAAGGCCAAATTTGATCTTCTCAAACTGGGATTGGAAAAACAGAGCCAAGTTTCTTCAGGAACACACAACAGCTGAAACATTGCATGAATTTCCATGTCTCCGTCATCCAGTTTTGGTGAGTTGAACATAGCTTTTCATTTTTGTTGACCAAATGATTTGAGAGATAAAGCTAATCATTCTGTGATATAAATTTTTAAAGAGCCCCTTGCCAAATACGTAAAAATAACTTATATGCTGCAGAAAAATTTACCGCACTGATGACTCCTATGGCATCAATCTAGACTGATGTATTCTCAAATAACCAATGATACTATGATTATTTGAGTGCATACATCAATGCATATATAAAAAAAAAAATGAAAGCGCACCTTTATTTAGAAGACACTCATGCCAGCCTTCTGAGCTCCGTACAGATATTCTCCACGCTGCAAAGAAAGTGTGCCGTAATAAAATAAAATTCCCGCTTCTGACACTAATCATCCAAACAAGAAAACATATCGGCCAATGCCGATAAAAAATAACAAATATCAGTCAATGTACTGGCCTATGCTGATATATTGGCCTACCACAACTTTTGAAGTTTTGAATTCTAAAGCTTACAATATGTTTTTATAGTATAATGACCTCTTATATGTTAAAAGATGAAGGAAAATTTTAATTTGCAATTCATGACCTCTTTAAGCTTCAGGTTTAGCACTCATTATCTAGCCCAGGTGGACATGCACATGAATTCTTGCAGAGCTTTTACTTGAAACAGAAGACCTGCAGCGGACAATACCCCAATCCCCCTGCACATCATCTTTTTATATATATATATATATATATATATATATTTTTAGTGATGCACTGAAATTAAAATTCTTAGCCGAAACCGAAAACTGTGGACACATTGGGGCGAAAACCAAAAATTATTATTTTAAAAGTGACTATATTTGTTCTTGGTTTAGGTTAGACATAGACATTACTATCAGAACTTTTATATATTATATTAGCTATATATTAAATCTATCTAAATGTATATTAGATGCAATTCTACAACTCTACAAATGTAATAACCATTTTTGGCTAAACTCAGCACATCTCTGTCTTTTTATAAAGGTCTTAAGAATGCAAAACAAGAAAGGACAAGTGCATATTTTCCATTTCCAGTCAAAACAATGCATTTCTAGTCAAAATCATGCATAATATCTTTAGTAACAGAAGCTTCTCTGCCACGTATTTATGATTTTGTGACAAATAAATAAATATTGGTCCTGATTTTAGACTTGATCGTGATCTCTCATTTGAGGTGAATATTGGCAAATAAAGATCAGTGGTCGATCGATCGGTGTATCCCTTTTTTTTTTTCTGTCATTCATTAATTAGATGGTGCCAAGACCCTGTTGTCCACAGTTTTCATATATTTCATGAAATAATATAATGTACTGTTTCTTATTTTAGCTTTTGGAAGAGATGAAGGTGATCACAAAAACTGATGCGGACAAACTGCTGTTGACAAATCTTTCAAAGATGGCCAACAATATTGTACAAAAGGCACCAAAATGCCTCTGAAGCTTCAATGTGTCCAGACACTGGAGAAATGTAAGACTGATGAAGAAAGAAGATGTTTGTTAGCTCATTACTGCACAAGTGTTTGACACAGTTTTCTCATGGGTATGGAAAACCTGGAAACATCAGGGCAATATAAATTTGTGAATTTTAGGAATACTCTTGTACATTTTGTTGTAAATATATTAGGGCTGCCCAATATTCAAGATTACTATTACAGCTGTTGTGATTAAGCAATCATGATTAGTGTTGACAATGGCATAGATTTGGCTTGAACATTGAGGGGGTTACAGTGTGAAGAATTTAATTTTTTTCCATTGATCATAGTATAAATATTGGGGGGTTATACTTGCTTGTTTTGATGATTGGGGGGTTACCTCCCCCCATCCCCTTGGAATCTACACCCCTGAGTGTTGACTACAGCAATCTGTTTACATCCATTGAGGAGTTTTTTAGCGTTGAATATTGTAATCAATCACAGATACGTCTGCTAAGTACATGAATGCAAACTAATCCAAATGGGTGAGCTGACAGCAGTCTAAACAGATGCATGCTTTATGGTTATCTTTTGTTCTCTGTGACATAAAAATACACTGCTTCTTCACTTGCACATAAGAAACGTGCTCAATATCACTTTTAGTCCAACTTCTGTATAGAATATTTTTAAATATTTTAAACAAACTAGAAATGTGTTAATTGTTGCATTTAAAGAGTATATAAACTCAAATAAGGATAGTTCTTGAAATGAATATCCTTTTCACTAGAGTTTTGATTCATTGTGTACAGGCCAAATGGTCAGTGCAGCTGTCTTGCTCCTGCCCAGTTTTTTTAATTTTTTTAAAGAGAACCAAGATGAACTTTTCACTATTGGTAAGTTTATTAAATTATCCTCATCATTATTATCTCCAAAATAATCCTAAATCATCATCATCTACTACTCCATCACCAAACCCTACTTTGATTTGAGATGTTGTTTATGATGGTCTGACAGGTCTTTTTCATTGTCAGGATCCGGTGACTCCAACACCCACGCAGGTGTTAGGTAGCTGTGATGGGAGTCCACTTGATAGCACAAATGTGACAATCAAAATGGATGGAAATGTCATAGTCCATGACGAGGGAGGAGTTGACATTTCACTTGCAATAGGTCTGGCATTTTCATTGTTTCACATGTTCCAAATTGAGTACAATTGATGTTGTTCCTTGAGGCATTTGTCTTCAAAATGAAAATTAGAGTACCAATTGCTGTCCTTTGTAAGCTGAATGTGTAAGAAAAACTGTTTTTTTGTTTTGTTTCTGTTTTGAGGCAATTGTCTTCAAAAATGAAAATTCTGTTTTTTAATTGCTGTCCAGAGAGTTTACAGTTCTTTTGTAAGCTAAATGTTTCAGGAAAACTATGCTAACTACAGCTAACTTATTTTACCCTGGGACTATAAAGCCAAAGTAATTTGTATAAACTTAACGTTAAACTGTAAGTAAATACTTGCAAAAAAAAAAACCAAAAAAAAAAACCCAATTAAAATAATTCATCCATAGCTTTTATAGATTGCTTAATTTTAATAAAACATTTGTTATAATTTTCAAAGGCTTTGGATTTTTTATTTATTGTAACTGACCACATCCTTTTCTTTTGCTAAGAACCTTAACAGTGCTGTATAAAGCCCTTGGTCCTTCAGAGATCTAATGTGTTAGGTTCTTTGTGGAACTGGAAAAGGTTCTCCTATGGCATCACTCTTAAGAACCTTACTTTGGTTCCTTAAAGCACCATAGTACTAAGGGCTCTTTAGAGAACTTGCAATATCATGGTTCCTTGTGGAAATTAAAAGGGTTCTTTGTGGAACTGAAAAGGGGTTCCTTGTGGCACCGCTGTGAAGAACCATTTCTGGGTTCTTTAAAGCACCAGTATATAAATGGTTCTCTAAAGAACTTGATATTAAAGGGTTCTTTGTAGATCTTAAAAAGGTTCTCCTATGACATCACTCTGAAGAACCCTTATTGGTTCTAATTGGAACCTTTATTTTTATTATTAAGCTTTTATTTCAAGATCAGTATCAAACAACTATACTGTATGTAGACTGTATGCAGTTTTTATGTTAGGAACAGAGCCCAAGAATGCGTGACCCATTATGCAACTGAAATATGAGCTAAAAAAATGCTTTTGCTAATGACAAATGGGGATAGATCTGTGAGTGCATTTATTGATGACAACATGAGCTATCCATTCTAAAGAGAAAAAACAATCTGGGACAGTTTGGACAAATACAAGCAATGTTAAGCTGGATAAAACAAATTATTTACATAAGAATTCTGGAAGAACACACATTATTATATTCATTTCAAAATTTATAAATGACAAGGTTATGAATCACAAATGTGACTGAGTAGTGAATAAACCATTAGCTGTAGTAGAGTTTGACATCAGTAGGTGTATGTGGGCAGACAGAAGATGAGAATTCAGGAGCATTTCGACTGTGGACTCTTGGTAAACAGATATAGTTAGTCATTAACACACTTTAAACACCACATCCACCATTCCAGTTCCTTTCTTATTTTCAGAATGTAAGTAAATATTGTAAAAATAAATATGTAAGATTGGTAAAGTCTTGAAGTATTGATTGATTGACACTGCTTAACTAGTGGATGATATTAAAGTACTTGCAACTTAAATTCCTGATACGAATTATCTCAGCCAATATTGTTTGTTCTGTGCAATGTTTGTTGGAGTTCAGTTACTATAACTTGCTAAAGGCTGGACGTGTTGTGCTGTCCTGTTGGATTGGAAACAAAGCAGAGATAGATTAAAGTTAAGACAATTAAATGTTTTTGATTCATTTTACTTCCAATATAGTTATCATCTAGGAGAGGGAAAATCTGGCCTCTAATTGTCCCCGCTGATCCCTGCTTAATACGGTAAGAAGTATATTTTGTGTGTGTGTGTGTTATTTTGTAGTAGTTCAGGCAGTGTACTTTGTAGCCTTGAATGTAATCAACCATGTACATCTAGGCAGTTTAAATTCTGTAAAATCTTTCAACGTAACAGATGATCATTGTTGAATTATAATCAGGAATTTGCGTCTTGTTATATTTAAAGGGTTTGTTGCCATGATGAGGAGCCTTATCCTCTACATCTCAGTGCTGGTTGTATTTTGGCCTGCCAGAGCTCTCTGCAAGTCAGGTAATGTATGAGAAATCAATACCACTTTAGAATTTGTAAACAGTTGCAAACCCAAATATGACAATTCTGTCATCATTTACAAATCGGAATGACTTTCTATCTTCTGTGGAACACAAGAGCAGATGTTTGGCATAATGTAGGGACTGAAAACCTCAGACACCATTTACTTTCATTGTAACTTTTATTCCCCATACAAAGTGAATGGTAACTGAGGCTGTCAGAACTTACCCTTTAAGTGTTGCAAATGTCTTAACATTGAAAAAAATTTTTTTTTTTTTTATGCTCTTATTAACATATGATCATCAGAGAAAATGTGTGCATTAGGTTCAAAAGCAATTATAGTTGTTATTTCTGGTGCCAATTCAGTGTTTTCTGTACTATGAACCTTGGATCTGTTTTGGTCAGTTTTTTCTAGCAGCCCAAAAGCACACATGCTCCTGCGCTCAAGAAGAGCTAACGGATTTATGGAGGAACTAAAGCCCCCATCGTTGGAGCGTGAGTGTAGGGAGGAAATATGCAATTTCGAAGAGGCGAGGGAAATCTTCAATACTAGGGAGGCCACGGTTAGTCTTGTTAGCATTTAAACAATTACAGATGTTTTTTTCTAAATTATTATCCACTAACCAATGTTTTCCTTTTGCAGCTGGAATTCTGGACAGTGTATACAGGTTAGTCTGGTCTGTCTTATACAATATCGCTGCAGGCCATCATAACTGCTATTAATTACTGAATATGTGTTGTGTGCTCTTAGATGCAGACCAGTGTGCCTCGAATCCATGTGTTAATGGAAAGTGTGTGGACATGTTTCAGGATTACTCCTGCATCTGCAACCCAGGGTTTGAAGGGAGAAATTGTCACCTGCGTGAGCCTCTTTCTTTCTGACGGGGCTTTTACACTAGAGCTTTTGGTGTGGACCCGAGTCCATTTTACATCTGTGTTCAGTTTGTTGGGTTGGTGTAAAAGCGGTTTTCAGAGTCGTCTTCTAAAGGTTGTATGGGTGTATGGTTCTTCTGAACTCGGTTATGGTTCGGGTTAGTTGGTCTGAAAGCAATCCATCCTAAATCACAGAAGTGAAATGCCATTGATGATGTATAATTTTAATCTTTGCATGTGTTCACAATTAGTATAGAATGATGCCTTTCTCATTGCACAGCACAGAGGCCAATTGCAGTCCAATTTATGTGTATACATGCTGGATAAAGCTGAGTTACAATGACATTATCTAGGTCTGTTAGTCCAACTTCGCAAAAGTCTGACTGAAATCGAACTTTGAAAATTCATAAAAAGCAATGTGCTGGGTGTAATCAAACTCGGGTTCAGACCAAGCAATCAAAAGAAAGTGTGAAAACATCTCTGTATACAAGTTACAGCATTTGACTTAAGAGAATTACCAACAATTGATTTTAGTGGCACATCTTATTTAGAGTGGAGACATCCACCAATGACAGGTGTAGTGTTTTTTGATTTACAGTGTTATGGCTAATTTGGGACATTAGTAGTGGACCTCTGGAGTTCTATACGCTGAGGTTATGGTAATAAATGTCTTGATAGACGTTCTGTGGTTTTGTTTTTAGGCAGCACAGCCACTAACTGCTCTGTGAACAATGGCGATTGTGATCATGAGTGCCACGAGAAAGAGGATGGTCTTGGTCGCACATGCAGTTGTATTAAAGGATACCAACTCCAAGATGACTCTAGAAAGTGTACTGCCAAAAGTATGTAGTTAATTTAATTTTTAAGTGTCATGCACAAAGGGCAGAGCCTTTATGTGGGAAACAGCCATTTCCAGATGACTTATTAAGAGTACACTGTACAAAGTAAAAAATGTGTTGTTGTTGCTTTACATCGCTTTTTCTACCTGATCTAACTCTTAAAATTACTTTTGTTGGTGTAACCTAATGTAGTCAGATTGATTTAGTCATATGAACTAATATTCTTTACTATTGTGTAAACTGTGAAGCAATCATTTGACTTCTGGTAAAATGTGTTCTAGTTCTTTGACCCAAAAAATGTTTTATCTTCCAATTATTTCTACCATTTGGAGTTCACTGGATGTATCTCAAGGTGTAAGAACCCATTTCTTTTGAGCAGATTAATGTCTCTGTGCATGTTTCTCATTTACAGACGAGGCTTCATGTGGCCAGATTCGGATTGCAAAGTCATTCTATAGAAATAAGCCTACAGTTGGTTTAACGCCATGGCTTATGGGGGGCACAGTTGGTAAAAAGGGAGAGAGTCCCTGGCAGGTATTTTCTTATCTTATATACTGTATATGTTGACTAAAGTGCCGAATGTTTATAAAAGCTCATTAGGGCATTATATATTGTACCAAAAACTCTGCTATAGCCATATTTTGTGCTCCAGTTTGTAATGCATTAAAATGCTTTGTAGCTAGCTCATTACAATGTGTGTGTATTTCACAGGCTCTTATACGAAATCATAAAAACAAGTTTCATTGTGGTGGAGTTTTGATTGATGAAAACTGGGTCCTCACTGCAGCTCACTGCCTAGAGACAAGCACGCGGTTCAGCGTCGTACTGGGTATGTAATTCATTTAGATAATCTCTTTACAGTGTAATCCTTCTTAATCCTTCCTTACATTTATACTTTGCATTTGTTCTTAGAAAATGCTTTCTTACCAAAGCAACTTGCAATACAGTGCACATGTTGCATAAGAGACAATTGCCAAGACAGGTAGCTAAGAGTTATGCTGTATATTAGCATAATATATAAGGAATAGTTCACAAAAGAAAATGTATTCTGTCACAATGCCAAGCCCCTATGACTTTCTTTCTAATGCGGAACACAAAAGGAGTTTTAAAGAATATCTCAGCCTGTCTTTTCAAAACAAAGGCAGTGGACAGTGCCTCACTTTAAAGCTTAAAAAGACCCAAAATATCATAAAAGTTGTCCATGCGGCTTTTGCGTCATATTCCAAGTCTTTCAAAGGCATATGATACGAAATTTAAAAAAGGACTTACATTTTCGGGGGGTTTTTCTTACCAAAAAGTGTCAAATTCCAGTGCATGCCCAACAATAAGAATCAACCGTTGTCATTAGAGGTAGACCGATGTATCGGTTTTACCGATTACTCATGCCGATAGTTGCTTTTTGGAACTACCGGTTATAGGCAAAAATATATGTCGATAGTCGTTTTTTATCCGTAATTAACAATCACGTGGGGATTTTTTTTGTATCTAAATCTTTCATCATTAATAATATTCATCCATATTTTGATCCTCACTTGCCCAATCAGCACATTTATTAAGTTTCCAAATTCATATCATGTGAATAATAATAAATTTATTTCTCATTAAACCTGATCTGGTAAAATATCTACAGTATATTTACAAAACTGGTGAATATATATATAGGCTATAAAAAGGCAATAAAATACGGTAAATACTTATAGAGCATTGTAACGCAGCAAAATCTCTTCATTTCAAACTAAGAGCCCCCTTTGTGTTCTGGTCTTGTTTATAGTCAAGTTCCACATTCTGCAACAAATCTTTTTTTTTTTTCTGAACTTTTTTTGGGATTTTGGTTTCACAATAAACTACAGCTGGAATTGTAATCATTTTGGAGTCGTGTTGCCTCTATGTCTGTGCCCGTCATAGTAAGAAAAGACTAAGACTTTTTTTTTTTTTTACATTCTATAAATCGATTTTAAAAACTATTGGCCGTTTAATCGGTTATCGGACTTTACCACCACCTCAGTTATCGGTATCGGTAAAATCCACTACCGGTCGACCTCTAGTGTCATGAGCAAATTGTATTTGTGATGTCACCTTATTCCAAAATCTCTTTTTCACCTGTCAATATGCATCACGGAAAACAGCAATTTGAAAAGTCTTTACTTTGTAAGGTATTTTTAAAAACCTCTGTTTTCAGTGACTTAAAATAGCATTTACGTTTTGATGGGACTTGGAGGTCAAAACACACATACAAAAAAAAAAAAACACTTTGTTTTCAGGAATATCATATTCACATGTATGGAGTCTTAGTCTGGCTAAATTAGAAAAATGGCTAAATTAGAAAATGTAGCTCTGATGCATCCTGATTTTTTTATTTAAAAATAAAATAAAATATAAGGCACTTTTATGAGGTCAGTGTGTATGTTTTTAACCAAGCGTGATTATCATCTCTCCAGGTGACTATGAACGGTTCAAGATAGAAGAAACAGAGATGGTAATTCCCGTCAAACAAGCCATTACTCACCCACAATACAACCCTTTCACAGTGGACAATGACATAGCTCTGTTGCGCTTGTCTGGACCAGCAAAATTTTCCACATACATACTCCCAGCATGCCTCCCTGGCCGGGACTTGGCAGAACGCATGTTGCATCGCAACGGTACCATGACAGTGGTCACTGGCTGGGGGAAGGATAATCAGTCAGCTCACCGTTATAGTTCAACTCTCAACTTTATCGATATTCCAATTATAGACAGCAAACAGTGTTCCGGCTATATGATGAACAACCTGACGCAGAACATGTTATGTGGTGGTGTGCTGGGGCAAATCAAAGATGCTTGTGAGGGAGACAGTGGGGGTCCGATGATGACAATGCATCATGACACTTGGTTCCTCATTGGTTTGGTGTCCTGGGGAGAGGGATGTGGGCAGAAAGACAAACTGGGCATCTACACCAAAGTGTCCAGCTATTTGGATTGGATAGATAGTGTTCGCCAGGAGTGGGATAAAGTTTAGGCCCCAGACAACTCTATCTCATTCTGCTTTTAAGTGAAATTTATGTGTCAGAGAATTCCCTTGGTTCTTTCAGTGAAGAGAACAACATGTAATAAACACCTACATTTATTCTGCTATGAATCCTGCTGATATTTCCATTATTGCTGCCAGTTAGTAAATAAACAGTCAAAGTGGACCAATGTTGCACATTATATCTTTTAATTAGGCTGAAAATTATCAACACAGTTGCAAATGATCATTTACGTTACAGCATTTGTGTCCAGCTACACTAATAATGTTTTTATTATGCAATTCCTTTATTGGGTCACACAAAAGAGTAAGACAGAGCTGGGGGACAAACTGGCCAACCAGATAAACCAGCTGAACACCAGCTTGAGTGCAGCTACTGTAAATTAACTTAAACCAGCAAACACAGAGTGTAAGAGTGTACAATATTCAACCAAGGCAAATGAGATGAGTTATATGGAAGAACTTTAGAGCATGGCTTTTGAGTAGTTATTATATTTAGCTTTTTACCTGACTACAGCAAAATACAGGAAAAAGTGAAGTCGCAGAACAATGTGCCTATCAGTGCAGCTGGGGACATTCCTGAGGAGGACAGACAATTACTGACTGACACTAAAATATTTCATATACAAAACAAAACATGACATATCTGGAGGGGGAATAAAAATTGTCCTCTATGCACTTTTAAAGTCACATCTCTCTGATGCAAGGAAGAACAGCTTTTTTTTCTGACTGTTGGTCTGAAAAGCACAGAAAATTATAGAAAATATACAACTATTTGGAAAGGTTTGTTAACAGGACTGCTTCTAAAAAATTAAACAATGTGGTTTTCAGTTTAACATTAAAACCTCAGAGTCTATTGTCTTACTAACAGCCTACTGGCAATAAACAATGGTCCTGCTTTAGTAGACTGAAATCACTTCCTTAAAACATAAATCTGTAATCTGACCATTTACAGTAGAGTGGTGATGACTACACTGATTACAGTATATTACTTCTTAATTTAATATTTACTATGAAATGTACTCCATTCTGCTTAGCCTAGCATGATCAAATCAATTATCAGCCAAATCAAAGCATATCTTTAAAATTAGTAAAATTGTCAATAAAACAATGTCGTCAAGGCAGAAGCATAATGCACAGGCAATAAGCGAATACGCAGAGTACAATAATAATAATTCCTTACATTTATATAGCGCTTTTCTAGGCACTTAAAGCGCTTTACATAGTATAGGGGTAATCTCCTGTACCACCACCAGTGTGCAGCATCCACCTGGATGATGCAACGGCAGCCATAGTGTGCCAGAACGCCCACCACACATACAAGGGATTTGTCTTAAAGGAATGGTTCAGCCAAAACATTTAAATTCTCTCATCATTTACTCACCCTTATTCCATCTAAAAGAAGATTTTTAGAAGAATATTTCATCTCTGTAGGTCCATACAATGCAAGTGAATGTCGGCCAGAACTTTGAAGCTCCAAAAAGCAAATAAAGGCAGCATAAATGTCTCCAGTGGTTAAATCTGTATCTTCTGAAGCAATATAAGTCTCCTCCCTGCCCAGTAGGTGGTGATATGCATGAAAAATGTGAATTGCCAAAAGCAAAAGAAGAAGAATGTAAAAAGTAAAAATGCAGATTTATAGTAAAAAAAAAAAAAAAGCACTTAAATATTGATCTGTTTCTCTCCCACTACTATCATATTGCTCCTGAATACACAGATTGGATCTGCTACTGGCTGACCTGCTGATCTTCAGCTTCTGTTCGTATCTCTGCAGTTGAGTCCAAAATCCTGGATTAGGTTCCACTACTGACCGGGCAGTTTTAACTACCTGATGAAACAAATAAGAATTAGAGAACAATTGAGCAGCACAAAAATACCACACTGTTTACATCTTGGCTATACTTGTGTGTATTTTAACATTTACGAACTGGCCTTATTCATTTCCACTGTAAGTGCCTTCCTGTAAGTGTTTTCTGTTTTTTCTTTTTTTCTTCAAATAAATGAGGTACGAGGCAAAATAATTTGTTGTTGTAATCAACATTATGCCACAAATGCTGTTGATTAAGCTCACTGAACCTGCAACATTCCTTCGAGTGCAAAAAGGCTAGTTAGTTGGTCAAGTGCTCCTGATGGAAGAGGTGTGTTCTTATAATGTGAATATTATGTAAAATCCAAGCCTATGAAAGAAAGTCATGAAAATTAGACTTAACTGTTCGTACCTGGAAGGCATCTGCTAGGGAGAGACCCTGCTGTTTCATCAAATAGGCCACACAGACTGTAGCTGAGCGACTGTGTCCATTCTTGCAGTACACAACTGTGCGGCCTCCCCACTCTGTCTCACTTGCTACGGCATCAGCACAGCGGTCAAAATATTTGTACAGGTCTTCATTAGGATCATCATAGACAGGCACACGCAAAGTGCTGACCTGCATAGATGGAAAGGGTTGCTGCTTGGACACATTGATACAGAGAGTGACCGCCTCCTTCTGGATTACAGCATCATTACAGGCTGACTGTGCATTACTGATTAGCAGACAGTCAGTAACTGTGCACAGCTGCAGCATCTCTCAATATATGCGTGACTATATGATTGTGTATGTGTCTTGAAGGAACATCATAACTTTTGATTGACCATTATAATTCACAGTGGCAAAAATACCCTAATATTGTATTTAGTATACCAACCCCTATTGTTCTTGTAATAGAAGTAGATGCATATGTCACTGATGTAGTGAACCTTACAAACTGTACACTATTTATACTGAATGAGCTGGGAGGCCTGGTCAAAGGTTTCACCCTGGTCCTAAGGCCCCAAATGTATGCCAGCAGTGATCTCTCTGCTCACTTTAGAAGACTGAGCTGTTGATAAAATCAGACAAGACAGAACAATATCAGTATAAATTTGCTGAGAAAACAAACACATGCAAGAGTAATCAAATACCCCCTCCAACTCTGACCACATTTACTGTCATTTATTTTTAACTGGCCATGCTGCAAACTGGAATTTAACAGCAGGGGTGGACTCAGTCTTCCATCTTCTTCCAAAGTACGACATAAACATTGAGCTCAGATTAAGAAATAACTCTGACCTGCAGTTTCAGCCCGGGATGATCCTCGTTGCCGATGCGTCAGCCCCTCATCTCTCCACATGTGGCTGACTGACTCCGCCCAATTATCTGTCAATCATCACTGTTCTTCCTCTCACTTCTCACTGTAGGAGTAAAAATAGTCTAGCTGCTTCAGTGTTACTTGAAACCTAAACTGACACAATCTAGATTTCATGCATAGTCTGCTGATGTTTTGAAAAACTGTCTGAGTCTTCACGTGACTGAACGATTCTGATTACTGTTGGGAAATAGATACTAACAAATAAATGTTTTTCAGCGTTTCAGACTGACATCAAAATCCCTTACAAGGCGAGTCAGCCCACTCAGCGGCCATCTTGGGAACGCTCCCAGGCTGTTATTTTCTATGTAAACAAGCGGAATAAAAGTACAGCTTCAATCTACTTGAATGGGGAAAGACCGAAATCTCCAAAACGGTTGGTCAAAATTAAGATCAAAACTTATATAAAATCAGCAGTAAAATCTGACAACAATAGTATAATAAATTCTTCTTCTTAGGTCAGATTGCGCTAAAAACAACACAATTTTTCAGGCTGGTTCCACTAATGCGCATGCGCCTTCGCGAGTTGCTTGACAGGCGATGTCTGTATCTAAAAGGTGATTGGCTCTTTTACCTATGAGGTGGGACTTCCTTTGCTACATCCGTTGGCCATTCCCATTTTTTCCATTAATTTTAATAACAGTCGTCCGTTTCTGTTCACATGTAATGTGTTTAGTAATTATGTATTGGGTGAAAAACCCTAGACAATTTTTTTTTTTTTATTCGGTTTATTTATGGTGGTTTGCAATCTGATAATAGCGCCACCTACTGGACTGTTGTGCAGCCATCTCTGTGGTTTTAATATTGGGTTTAAAACATCTAATAATAGGGTGACCAGATTCCTGCTTATGGAAAACGGGACATCCCCCTCCCAGCAAAAATTAAACTGACGTATCCTTACCTAGGCACGGATTAATGCGAAGTAGAGGGTGCATCTGTATCTGTAACTTATCACCTTGTACTTTTCACTGGCAGCGTTTTTTCTCAGTGTGCGCTTGACTTTCAAGAGTTTATCGTAAAATGCAGAGCAGTCCAGTCCAAAATTAAGATGTACAAAAAGCATTGCCTTCATGGCTGTTACACTGAGTCGAGATTTATCCGGTGTCCATGCTGCGTTCATTAATGAGAACACACGCTCCACAGATACAGATGTCCCAGGCAGGCATAAGACAAACTCCACGACTTTGGCTAAGACTCCGAAGTTAATGGTTTTGCTCTCCAGCTCACGAAAAAGAACTATCCACGAAAACATCTGTCCATCTCTCAGACACAGCCATCTTGTTCATGTTCCACTCAGTGATGCGACGAGTGACAATGTTTTACATGCAGCCCACTCATCAAAGAACGTGGTTTTGTCAACCAAACTGAGAGCAGGGATTCTGGAGTAGAAGTGTTCGAGGCTGCTCTGAAAGTCTTTCCACTCTGGGATGTCTCTCAGTAGGGTCCACTCAAGTTTTTCTGTGTTCTCCGATGAGCTGCTCCAATTTTGGAGGTAATCCACCAATGCCGAATAAAAGGTTCTCACTGCACAAAAGAAATCATCCGTTCGCATGTCACCAGCATCAACCAGGGCATCCAACTGCTTTTTAATGTCAGAGGATATGAATGATTCCTCCAGCCTGGCCTGCAAGACTTTTCTCAGGTCATGAATGTACATAGCCACTTCTGTGGCTAATATGTGGTCTTGCTCTACTATCTCCAGTGCTGTTTGCTTGAGTGTGAAGCCAATCCAAAGTTTAGTGCAAGGATCGCTGAAAAGGTCTCTTAGAAACTTTGAGCATTTTTCTTGAGAAAGAAAATATGCACGCAGACCATTGAAAATGTGTAGTATTCTTTCAAGAGCTGGACCAAGAGAGAGGAAATGTGAGTTGCCATGCTGCAGTAATTTCTGATAGTCCAGCTGCACAAAATCACAAAAGTCTTTGAGCTCCTTCATGCACACTGTGTAGATATGGATGTATTTGTACACCATCACAGCAAAACTCTCTAAATCTATCGGAAGACAATCCACTGCTGTTTGCAATGTGTTATGGGTGATGTGTGCATTACAGCCAATCCCCAAAATTTCCCTTCCTAGCTTTGAATGCAGCTTTCTCCAGATTTTGCCTTTACCAGCTCTCTGAACACCACCAAAGTTTGTGTCAGTGTTGTCGGCACAGAGGGCAATTCAATATTGATCAAGGCCGTGTTTGTCAATTACATTGGAAATGTAGTCAGTTTGCAAATCCGACGTCTCACCTGGCAGAGGCGAAAACTCAATTATCTTGAATTTTATACCATCTAATGGATTAAAGTAACACACAAGCACAGGAAACAATTTTATGTCTTTGTGATTGGATGCATCCACAGTCAATGTGACAAACGAGCACTTGTCCAAATCACTCTGAACTTCTTCCTCTGACAAAGGAGCGAGTACATTGCATATGTGTAAGGATTACCCAGGCGACTGCCAGGGGTCGCTATGTATGTTTATTGTTCATTTCATGTCTTTCGTCTGTTTATGTGTTTTATAGTTCTTGTTCATGGTCTTTGTTCATTGGTCCTTGTGTTCATTAGTGTCAGGTGTCCCTCGTTTCATCATTAGTTCTCTGTGTATTTAGTCCTCATGTTCCCTTGTATTCATTGTCAGTTGTTTTCCATTCATGGATGTAATGGTTTGTTCTGTTTTTGTGTTTCTTTATGTTTTTTTATCTGAGTTTTTATTAAAAAGTTTGCATATAAATCCTTTTTCTCTTGTCTCATTCCTGCAATTGTTACAGAACAACTGACCATCACTATGGATCTAGCGGCTTTACAACTACTGTCTCTCAAACAAGGTGACGATACCATTGAGCAGTATACTGAGCGTTTCTGCTGTTTCGCCCAGGTTTTTAGTTGGGGAGACACTGCGTTAAAAAGACTGTTATCGTTTTGGACTCAACAATTATGTGAAATCCTGTCTGCCTGGAGGCAGATGTGAACTTTCCCTGATGGAACTGATTATGCCTTGAGGCTCACATTCTTCTTGCACTGTGGGGTAATGACAGTAATCCCTCACTGCTGTCAGCGCCCACACCTGCCACGGCCGTCCCAGAGCCAGCGCCCTCGGCCACGGAGGCCATTCCCACAGCAGTGCTCTTGGCTGTCCGGAAGAGAAGGAGAAGGGCTCCTGCTCCCCTGCCACGGAGGCCTTTCCCCTGTCACTGCCAGCGCTCCTGACCACAGAGGCTGTGGACGAGCCTGTCCCGTTACCTGCAGACACTGACCTCATGACATCATCCCATTACCTCACATACCCTCATTAAATGTACATGCAGGCTTCCTTGACATTTTCATCTGTGTGCTCTTTCAAACTGACTACCTCCAAAACTGGATGTCTATTGATAGTTTAAGCCAATCATGTACTTCAATTAACAGCTGTGATTTTATTGGTTTTACAAGCCATATCCTTGGCTACCTTTGATTAGTATCCTTGTGTCTGAGAAATACATTTTAAGAAAGGGGAAATACGGGACAAAACACGATTTTTTCAGAATAAGTCAAGTCACTAGGAAAAAGTGCTTAAATATGGGACTGCCCCGGGATAAACGGGACATTTGGCCACCCTATCTAATAAGAAAAATAATAATTATATGTAGTAGTAGTAATGGTATAATAAGTATGTGGGTATAACACTATTGACCTGTATGACCACGCCACCGTGCTTGTGACCAAAATTGTGCCCTCATTTTGCTGCGCTGTGATGCGGCAAAAGTCGGCTACATTTTTGTTTCTATTTATAAATCATGAAAATGTGATCCTGGTGTTTACTTAACCAAAATGTAAATTTTCTTTCAATAAAGTTTTATCTGTCAAGTGACAGAGTTGCTCGCCAGTCAAGCAGCGGTGAAGGGCGAGAACACCGATAAAACATTTGTGGGTCTCTGCTTATTTATTCAGACATGTCAGTTATCTGTACACGTGGCAGTTATTTTTATAACATCATCGATTTGGATACATTTAAAATGGAAATGCGCATAGGACGATGTTATTCATAACACCCAGACTGTATAAAGGTATGCGATAGTTATAACACGTTGTAATAAATAAAAAGGCACTATATGTGAAGTATATATTTAATGTGTATAATGTTAGCCAATAACAAACACATCTAAGATCATAAAGCACAGATTTTATTCACACCTACAGACCACAATGTAAACATATTCATAAACTCAAATATGCCTCGGTTGCATTTTGTGTACATTCATTCAGACGTTTTTATTGTGACCAAATCAGAGCAGAAAACACCACAAAAACATCTGAATGAGAGGTTATCACGGTGATGTACCGGTTGGTGTGCTCGCCAGTCACACACCAGGTTCGCTGACATACGAATATTAATCGTGGATAAAATATATTTAAATGTCCGCGAAACTCAAATTTGGCAATATTTGTGCTGACTTCAGACCTACACATCTTTCCTGGGACTTGGCATGGATCAAAAGCATTTTCTGATGGTTTTCTTGAGATCGTTTTACGGGTGTGTTTTATTTTATTTTATTATTATTTATTTTATATTTTGTTTAATATAGCTTAGCTTTTAAAAATGGTCATAACCATGGATTTTGTAAACTACTTTTCCTTGTTTTTCCTCTTCACCCACAGAAAACAATTACATACATTAAACAATTAATAATGTGCTCCTCATTTTAACATCTCTGTACATAAATGCCATGGGGTGAATTATTTGTATATTAACATAGTGGTCAAACGTACTTGGAAGTATGCAAAAGTGAAATTAAAGTAAATCTGGAGCGCTTTAACCCTTGTGCGACCTTAGGGACATTTTTGTCTTTTTCATTTGAGTTTTTTCGATCATTTTGGCTGTGTTAGTGCCAACGGCATACATTTGGCAAAGGTGTGTATTTTGGGGGGAATTTTGATATTTCAACCTCAGTTCCTATAATACACTGCATACACAAAATAGTTACACTCAGGACTTTAAGGATGTCCCCACTGAAACCCATTTAAATTGCAATATTTGATCCCAGTGCCATTAAAGCAAAAAATCATGAATTCTATGATATTATTCTTTCATTCTGGAGCCCTGGCTTCACAATTTACATTATTTATATTTTCCACCAGATGGCGCCATTTTTCTCATATTTAGCCTATGGTGCAAACACATGCGTTTTTCCTATTTTCTGTTTGCTGGTATTATAGAGCACTGCAGGCCAATTGAATAAATGATGCAGCTACAGTTGTGTGGGTGTGTTGGTATGGATGTAAGAGTGTGTTTTGTATGTATGTATTGAGAAATGTGTGGCGTTGTGAAAAACAACAGTGGCATTATAGAACTAAACTGGCATTTAAAGGGTTAAAATCCTGAAATTTTGAATATGAATATTTGTTAGTTATGATCAGGACTGATGCTGGTTTATAAAGTTAACTCATTGAAAGTGGAAAATAATATTAATATATAATATTATTATGGCAGTTTTTTGACGCGGACATTTTTGTCCTCTAAGGACCTCTGAGTAACTTTGTTTTATTGACGCACAAGGGTTAAAAACGCTCAGCACACGGAACCGTATGAGCACATCTGTTACTCTGATCACGAGACAGAGTTGTGGAGCACAGAACCGCTCTGAATACACTGTAATAATGCTTATACACAATACAGACAGTACACAGCAGCGTGCATAGACTTTGAAGCGAGCCGCTTGATTTATCTATTAATTTAATAAAATCGTTGTAGCCCTTTGCGGTTAAATAATCGCACAATGTCATACCGCGATTTTATTTTAAATAATTGTGCAGACCTAATATATAAATGTGTATGTTACATGAATATATACTGTATTAATGACCGTTCAGTACGCTACAGTAATAAAACAAAAACATTAAAATGTGAATAAGCATGCGCATTAAAACATCCACTATGTCACTAAAATCCTTACGCATAGGATTAGATCCACTACGTCATCGAGCTACGTCTGCAGCAAGAAATACAGTTATCCCGCCGTTGCGTCTGACGTCATGACGTCGTTTCGAGTGTTGAAAGCAACGAGATGAGAGAAAGCCTCGAGATGGAGGCAGGGGAGGGGGGTAATTTAGCGTAAAAATAACAGTTTGGACACAGTTGACATAATTTTCAAAAAGAGACTACAACAGTCTCCACAAGGAAGAGTCGTGTATTACATTTAGATATATAGACTCAGTCAGCACTGGATATTTTGGGTGAGTTTCTCAAGTATTGACCGGGCGCCATTTAAACACGCTGTGCGGGAGACAGGAAAGAAATGACTGCTCTCACAGCACACGTGTATAAGCTTCAGCGGACAATTTCTGCTCTCAAATAAACCAAATTCACTTTTATTTGTTACTACTGGGAGTATGCTGTCGTTATGGTGTTAAACGGTGGTAATGCGGCCTGTTTGTGAGGGCCTGCAGTAGTGTCACTTATTGTGTTAGCTGGCTAAAGGCTAACAGAGCTCGAACTGAAGAGAGACATTAACAACCACGAACAACAACAACAGACTACAGGTATAAATTATACATAAGTAGCCGGGCCACGTTTTGTTTTTGGTGTGTAAATTTAAAAGATAAGCGTCTTAGCGGTGAATTGAATCACGTGTATTGGTTTTAACATAACAGTGCGGTATGTAACGCGCCACACTAATAAATCGACATTAAACTCAATTTTAATGTTTTTACTGGCATTCACACACCCGTCAATGCTGCTAATATAACTCAAAGTGTTACTTGACATCTTTACATCGCTCCAAAGTTGCGGCGTTTAGCGTATTGGCGAAACTGCATTGTGTATGAACGATGAGTTCACAATTGACCACAATGCCACTAAATCAACAGCCATTCCTTTATGCCGTAATGAAGGATTAAAGTTGCGTTGCTAAGGTGTACCCAAAAATACAATCGAATCTAATCTACAATCTAATAAATAATTATTTGGTGCAGAATTCTGGAATAAAATGTCTATTTATTATGGTGAAAATTATAACTGATTGATTAGGCTATCACAGACTGAGATTTAAAGGAATATTCCGGGTGACTATCCCCCCCCCCCCCTTCTTAAAAAAAGCAAAAATTGGGTCCTGGGTAGCTCGGCGAGTATTGACGCTGACTACCACCCTCTGGAGTCGCGAGTTTGAATCCAGGGTGTGCTGAGTGACTCCAGCCAGGTCTCCTAAGCAACCAAATTGGTTGCTAGGGAGGGTAGAGTCACATGGGGTAACCTCCTGGTGGTCGTGATCAGTGGTTCTTGCTCTCAATGGAGCGCATGGTAAGTTGTGCGTGGATCGCAGAGAATAGCATGAGCCTCCACATGCTGTGAGTCTCCGCGGTGTCATGCACAAAGAGCCAGGTGATAAGATGTGCAGATTGACTGTCTCAGAAGTGGAGGCAACTGAGACTTGTCCTCTGCGACCTGGACTGAGAAATTGAGAATTGAGAAAAGGGGATAAAAATAAAAAGCAAAAAAAAAAAAAGGCAGAAATTGTGGCACTTACAATGGAAGTGAAAGGGGGCCAATCCGTAAACATTAAAATACTCATGGTTTCAAAAGTATAACCAAAAGACTTGATGCTTTTAGTGTGATAAAATCACTTACTAACCTTTACTGTTTAAAGTTATAGCCAATTGCCATAAATATTTAATGCTGTAAAAACTAAAACCCTAAAATGACTGTAAAAACGATTATTTAAACAACTTTACAGCTCAAATAATACATGAGTTTTAACAGAAGATTTAATGTAAGTGCTTTTATAAAATTATAAGCTTCACATTTCTGTTTAAACCCTCCACAAATTGGCCCCATTCACTTCCATTGTAAGTGCCTCACTGTAACCCAGATTTATTTTATTTTTTTATTATATCCTTTTCTCCTATGAAAAGGAGCGAGTCTAATGTACTATAATGTATTTCTCTTTTGTAAGTCGCTATGGATAAAAGCGTTTGCCAAATGAATAAATATAATATGTAAATGTAAATAATTTTTTGTTGTAATTAACATTATGCCACAAATGCTGTCGATTGAGCTGAACTTGTATTGAATCCAAAATATTCCTTTAATACAGACTAAATGTAAAATTCCAGTTATTGTATTTGTACAGTAGCAGCTTGGCCCTGTTCTGTTGTAATGAAGTCTAAATAAAAGACATAACAATTGTAATATGTTATTAATCAATAAGATATGTTTTAAGTTTTCTAAAGTGAGATCAAGAGAAAGTTACCGTATATGCAAGACTTTTTAGATAACTCCAATCAAATAAATAACAAAAAACAAATGTTACAGGACTTGGTTTATATCACAATTTTAAGTTATTTCATGTCATTAGCAAAAGTTGTAAAACTAACAAGAATTGAAGAGTAGTTTCATACTTGTATTGCACGGTTATTACACACGTTATGAATTTATTACGTACTTGAAACAACTGATAAATCTGCTTTTTGCATTTGATATAGAAAAATGTATTATACCTGGTACTTATAATATCCTAGTAGAACTGTAGTGATTTTGAGTGAAGTTTTTGTTCCCATTCTGTCTCTACTTGTACAGTGAAATGTTGCATATACATTATGAATCAAGTTGTGTCCTTGGTACCTTCAAAAACAATTATATCGATTTCATGAGAATGTGTTTGATTTGATATGTGAGCACTGTTGCATGTTGAGCCTTAACTGGGATGGCAGTGCCTATTCAGTCCTCTCATAGCTCTCTCTGCAACTGTTCATTGATCTTAATAGCTTGGACTGGAGAGTGTGTTTGGAGATTGCATATACTGTATTTTAATAGAATTGAAAGAGAATGTCGACATTTGTGCTTCCACTTTACTCACATAGTTTTATCTTTTTAGTTCTCTTAAGGAGCGCAGTCAAAGGTGTAGTCTAAGTAATGCTGTTACTGTCTGTGTTGTATATTGTGAATGTCTAAATGCGTAGAAACAGCTGAGTGCCCAATGTTGACATTTATGGCCAAATTATTTTTGAAGATTTTCTATGAAAATCATATTGTTTTCAAAATACTAAAAAAATTTTAGCAGCTTGTACCTCTAAGTGGAAATATTTAGGGGCACAGTCTGACTGTTATGTGTAACTGTGAAAGGATCAGAATACAGCATATACACACGCAGGCATTAAAAATTACTGCAGAACTCAAAAACAACATTTACTTGATGCATAACAAAAGACATTAGACACATTCAGAACCTTTTTTTTTTTTAATCTTTATTTTTAGTTAAGCTTACAGGCCACGCTAAACAACCTCCCTGACTCTCTGACCTTAGTCATTAACAAACTTTATATTCTTAACAGATTAGCAGTTAATGAACATTAATTATATAAACAATTACATTTTAATGTGTTTTAAGTTTTAACTAATAAACTGTTCAGCAATGTACAATGCAAATAATGCTTATGTAATCTATTTTATAAGTTAGAATGTCAGCATTTTATTTTTTATGATTCACACATGAACTACTAGGCTGTCTCACATTCTTTATTAAAAATGTGCTGTTTTAATCGTTTTCATATCTAAAAATGACCGTCATTGACCGTTGCGCCTCATGTGTTGTTTTTCTCAGCGTCTTGCGCATGAGCCATTACTTGCCTATTTAAAAGAACTGAAAGATTGGCTGACCCAAAATATTTTAAGTTAAATGAGAATAAAACAAGTTATTTTACCCGACCGTAATCACTCGTGCAACCTTGAGTTAGGTACTCTTGAGCCTTATACTACATCATGTGCTAGGAACTTAGGCTTCTTATTCGACAACAACCTTAAATTTGATAAATTAATGCTGTGGTAAGATCAGGTTTCTTCCATTTACGACTGTTAGCCAGAGTAAAAACTTTTCTCTCTGCGAGAAACTTTGAAAAAGTATTTTATGCCTTCATCTCGTCTCATTTAGACTACTGCAATTCCCTTTATATTGGAATTAATCAATCTGCCCTCAATCGTCTACAATCGGTCCAAAATGCTGCAGCCAGATTCTTAATGAACAGACGCAAGTATGAGAACATCATCTCAAATTTAATTTCACTACATTGGCTACCTGTCACATACAGAATAGATTTTAAAATTGTACTATTTGTTTACAAATCTCTAAACAACCATGCACCTATTTACCTTTCAAATTTGCTGTGTCCCCACATGCCTACTCGCTTCCTAAGATCTGGGGGCCATGGATTACTCCACGTTCCCAGATCTAGATTAAAGCAAAGAGGAGATCGAGCCTTTGCCATTGCTGGCCCAAAGCTTTGGACAGTCTGCCGGCTCATATCAGAACTGCTCCCACTCAGACATGTTTTTAAGTCTAGGTTAAAAACCCACCTCTTTTCAATGCTGTTTAACTTACCTTGATACCTTGCCCTGTATATTATACTGTACAGCACTTTGGTCAACTTCGGTTGTGTTTAAACGTGCTCAACAAATAAACTTTGATTTGATGAGCATTACATTTTTAAAGGAATAGTGCACCCAAAAATGAAAATTCTTTACTCACCCTCATACCATGAACTATCCCTTTAAGACATCTGTCAATTACAGAATTTTGTAAGCATCGATGGATAATTCAAAACGATGTCTGTCATTTTGACAGATAAAAACAAGCAGGAAACTACGCTTGAACCATCTTTACATGGTATATATGCTTATGCGCTTCACACTCTTTCTCTGCGTGCATGTGTGAGGGAGAGAGCAGGCGCTATCAACCATGTGAGTGAGAACAACACTTTTAATGCAAAAATAACGAACTTGCCTCGACTCATGCAAGTATTTTGTATGGAAGTGTAGATGCATTAGGGAGTTTTTATGCCGAAATATACGATAGTATTTTTAAAAATATTTTTTTACTGTTCTTCTGTGTTCCTCTGTGGACAGAGCTGGAGGATTCTTCAGTTAAAAGCTTGGTCCTACAGTATCAGTAACAGCAGCCTCTAGAGATTAAATAAAAACAGTCACGGACACCTCGTGGGGATTTGCTGTATCTAAAGCCCCGTACACACATGCAGCGACTTTATGGCTTGATGTCGCTAGTCTTTTACTATGAAGTCGCCAGTGGGCGTTTCTACTGCTGTTTACCCTAATGCTACTGGTGGACTGCACTTCTGGCCATGTCTTTTGAAAATATGATCACAGATGTGATGTATTGTCGGTAAAACTACAAATTATTTCTAATTGGACGAAGCTGTTTTCTTGTCCCTAAAATGCACATTCTGCAGGGAGGAGAGTGTTTTACATTAACTGAAGCAGTGCTTATTGCGTCGTGTCATTAATAAAGGTGAACGATCTATCAATGTACGAATCAAGCTCACTCAGACTGCCGACAGTTTCTTTCCCATGCTTCATTTTTTATTTTATCCATGTATGTTGTTACAAACAAATGGCACAGAACAGTGAAATCTCTCACAGAAACATCACAACGCTCATCCGTCTAGTCTGCACTCAACACCATTATTTTAAAGGAGGCTGGTGACATGAGCTCCACTGAACACCCTCTTCCTTCCTGTTGGTTGTCACTGCCAAAAGTCTTCCTCATTTGCATAAAGTAAAAATTTTCTCAACTTTGTGTCGTTTGCCACACCCACATCTAGTCACCGGAGTTCGCTGTTGCTTGTGTCACTGGAAGTCACCAGTTCTCATTGAATATGAATGAAATGAGGTTGCTTTATCTCTGGAAGTTGCTGCATGTGTGTACGGGGCTTAATTCTGTCATCACTGACAATATTCATCCATATTTTTATCCATGCATTTTATAATGCATATTTTGATTAATCAAGTGTTCTAAATTGAAGCGAGTGCATGCAAAGAAAAATGTGGTGGTTACAGCCCTGAATACATTGTATTTCCAAACTTCATATCTTGTTCACTTCTTATTCATGTAATAATAAACCTTATTCCTCATTAATCCTCATCAGGTGAATAAATAGGCTAGAGAAGGCTTAATTTGATAAATACTCAAATCCGTCACAGTATGGAAAGACTAAGAAAAAGTTTACACATTGTTGGCCGATTAATCAGTTATTGATATTTTTCACCATGTTAGTTATCACTCTGTATCGGCATAATCCACTATTGGTCGATACTTCACATCAGTTTCAGTTGTCTGACATGATCTGTAAAGTAATGGAAATATTCATGCCAGCAAATCTTTATAAACACCTGTCCTTTCATAGCTTTTTCCTTTTAAAGTCAGGATGAAATTCATATGTGAACAAGTGTGTGTATATACAGTATAAACTGTATAGAGATATATATATATAGCTCTTTTGTGGGATATTATTTCCCCAATCCATCAGCAAGCCTTTGTACTAGGGATGCACCGATACCACTTTTTCTCTTCCGATCCAATTCCGATATCGGAAATCTCAGTATCGGCCGATACCAGTGTTGTTTTTTTGCATAATCAGTTGAATATCTTTACATTATTGTGTGGAACTAATTGGGAGTACACTTTAATATGTAAAGAAACACAAACCTCTAACTACACATTATTGAAATATAAAGGTATTGCTTATTAAGGAAAATTTATTAATAACTAGTATACTGGATAATGTAGCAGCAAAATTAACAGTTCTTCAAGTCTTCAGTAGAAAAGAAACCAGTGTTTTTGTTTTAACTATTTATTTTGTTTCAACTTGCATCCGGACTTTAAAGGATTCAGATCTCTTTTTTTGTTTAATTTAGTTGTAAGAAATCAGTCCACTTTTCATTCACAGTTATTTTTTGGAACCCATTCAACTTAAATATTGTTATAAATTGTAAACAAATACTAATGATGACAATAATAATAAATTGTTATTAATATTATTATTATTGACTTTTAATTTGAAATACAACAGTAATGTATTTAAATCGTGCACTTTTTAAACCCTCTGTCTTTTATTTTGACATTCTGAACTCTCCAGGAAGTCGTGTATGTGTCTGTTTGTAGGCAAGTTCACAGTAGTTTAATTCGCTTCTTATAAATTCTGGTAAAATGCACCTCCGGTGATGTTCTAAATGCATATTATAAGTGAACCGAACTATTGAGCATCTACATCTGAGAAGCTGTTTTTGAGTAGCACTCAAATATTGCCTAAATAAGGCTAAAAATAGCCGCGAGTGCATCACCAGCCTGTGCGTGAGTTTGTGTCAACAGAGCAGCACCATTCACTAACGCAATGATGCTGCGCATACTATATATTTACTTATTAAACACAGCCTTATGTGATTCACAGAGCTATCGCAGGTCTTCAAGTGGCTTTGAATAAAATGCATGAGTCATATGAACTATTTTAATTGTGTTTTTATGGTTCTTTTATGTCATTTTTGGAGCTGGACAGTAACGAACATGATTAACACACAGTGTCTGATTTGGATTGGGCTCGTCGGACCGATACCTGATCTGTCTGAAAGCTTAAGTATCGGGATTGGTGCATCCCTACTTTGTACAATGAATAGTAGTTGCACATGTCTGGTGTCAATTACGCCAGGTAATAGCTTAAAAACGAACATATATATGTATATATATATATATATATATAAGGCTGATACAGTAAAATGTAGTTCTTTATATATTTACGGCATCTTTTTCACGCCATTTTTCACTCAATTTACACAAGAATATGTGATCACATTTTTATGCAGCAGTATAATACATAGAAATAAACAGTAATGTTTATTTACATATTTACCAAACATTTTAAAGTATGCAAAGCGCCACACGTACTTCCATGAACATGTTTGAGATGTTTGAATTGATGTTTTCAAGCAGTTCATCATAACGGACCATTCAAAAGAACTGTTACAAAGTAATGTAATCTGTAGTTAAAAATCTAACTCTCTTGCTGTTTTTTTTATTTTTTTTACTTATGCTAATAGCATCTATGATTTAAAACTATCTGTCATAATGCTCTCTTATCTTTGAGTCATTGTCTTTGTAAAAGTTGATGGCAAAATAAAAAGTGCATTATCGCAAAATCATTGTGTCGTTCACAGTGTTGGCTAGTTTAAGCTCTCCAGCAAAATATAGTATGTATTTGAAATACTCAATATTGCTCAGCTCTAGGTAACACTGGTGGTGATTGTGGGAAAAAGTTATGAAATCAGTCTGCTTGGTTTTGCCTTTATCATTTGCAGAGAACTCTCTACATTTAAAACAACTTTTTACAGAAACCAACACAATTTTGAATGATCATTATATAAGAGGCATTTATTATTTGTTATAGAGTTTTGATATGTTTAAGATTGTGATTTTGAAGGACATTAGCACATTGAGAGATGGGGGCAAGCAAAGCACTTTTTTCAGTCTTAAATTTAGCAAGTAATTCACTAATTCTTTTTATTGTGTTCCTGAACACCGTTTTAATGTTCCGGTAATTAGAGGTTATGTAAAGGTTAAATGATCATTTCAAGCCAAATGTTTGAAAAATTATTTTTTTGGTTTTGTTCAGTTATCTTCAAGTTTAAGTAAATGGCCTTCCCTTCACATCCTCAGGTGTTACAGAATTGTCACCATGGCAACAGATATTGGCTCTCCTCCCCGTTTCTTCCATATGCCTCGGTTCCAGCATCAAGCGCCTCGGCAGCTGTTCTACAAGAGGCCAGACTTTGCCCAGCAGCAGGCTATGCAGCAGCTCACTTTTGATGGCAAGCGCATGAGGAAAGCTGTCAACCGCAAGACCATTGATTATAATCCCTCTGTCATCCGATATTTGAAGGTATAGGACTGACCAAACATTTAACAGGAAGTTTGATGGAGCCCCTGTCTCAGTAATCTAAATATATTGCAAATCACTCTTTTAGAATCGGTTGTGGCAGCGAGATCATCGAGACTTCCGTGCTATTCAACCAGATGCAGGCTGCTACAATGATGTGCGTATATAATACTTCACTACTACTGCTTCTGTTCACATTTTTCTTGAATTTCATATATCGTTCATTTAAAATAAATGCCTTTTCTTGCAGCTTGTTCCTCCAGTTGGTATGCTTAATAACCCTATGAATGCTGTTACGACGAAGTTTGTCAGAACCTCCACCAACAAAGTCAAATGTCCTGTGTTTGTTGTACGGGTAAGTGTTAAGAGCATATGTTTGGATGATAATTGGAGTAGAATATTCATGTCTTGAAGGAATAGTTCACCCAGAAATAAAATAGTAATTTACTCAGACTCATGTTGTTGTGAACCACTATGACTTTCTTCCATTGAAGACCAAAGGAGATATTAGACCGACTGTTAGGTCCTCTGTTACCATTCACTTTCATTGTATCTTTTTTCCATACAATTAAAGGGAATGTTGACTGAGACTTGCATTCTACCTTTAATCTCCTTTTGTGTTCCATGGAAGTCAAGCAGGCTTGGAACAACTTAAGGGTTTAAATTTTTTGGTGAACTATACCTTTTATTAAATTTTTTTTATTTTTTTTATGAATGTGCTACTTTTTTCCCCTCTGTTTGTTACAAATCTTTCCCTTCTCTGCCCTTCTTGCAGTGGACTCCTGAAGGCAGGCGACTTGTGACGGGTGCCTCCAGTGGGGAGTTTACTTTGTGGAATGGGCTCACTTTTAACTTTGAGACAATTCTACAGGTAACCAAAGGCCATGTTTATGTTCATGACACACCAACGCATTACCTTAAAAAGCTTGTTTAAAATGGCTTTATTTATCTCTCCCTTTCTCTCATAGGCTCATGACAGCCCTGTCAGGGCAATGACCTGGTCTCACAATGACATGTGGATGTTGACTGCTGACCATGGAGGTTACGTGAAGTACTGGCAGTCCAACATGAATAATGTCAAGATGTTCCAGGCTCACAAGGAGGCGATTAGAGAGGCCAGGTCTATACACAATCTACCATTTTCTGTAGTTAACCCCAACCTGTTACTGCTCCTGAAATGGCAGGGCTCTGTCTGTAGGGGGCTCTCCTCAGTGCTGTCAGATCTGATATACTCTTCCCTGTGCTGTTCAATGTTCATGTCCTTGATTATTGACACCTGTGTGTTGTTGTTACAACACTGCATTTATTTGTCACCTATGACTTATGAGTTATGTATTTTTATCTTTTATATACATAACTACTTTGTACAGAAAAGGTGTATTTTCACACTTTTAAATAAAGTATTCCCAGTTATATTCTAAGGTGATGACACATGCAGCCTAGAAACAAAAAAAACTGACCGTTAAAAAGAACCTCAGGGATTAAATTGTTGGTCGTAAAGGTGTAAGGATTCTCCATTTTGGAGAGGATAGGCACTTGTCCTTGCACTGGTGCACTTGTATGAAACGTACAAGACACTAGGTTTCATGTCACAGTGGTGTAACAATGGGGCAAGAGCTGTGCTGCCCCTACTGGCCATCAGAGTCTGTGCCACACTTTCAGTCAGTCCCATAAGATGACTTCCCTAGCTCCTAATAAAAGTACTGCTTTTAAATAAAGATTTTAAGAATAAAGATCACATATTTTCACATTGATGCAATTCTTATATGGGTACAAATACACATGGCTGATGCAACCTTTTCAACTACGATAAGTAGTGATATGCAGGTTTATGATTCACTACCACTCCCATTCATTTTGCTTCACCCAAACACAATGCATTGCATGAAAATTGACCCTTCTGATGCCATAAAAGGAAACTTGTCAGCACCAATAATTAAAAAGAAAAAAAAGGGGTAACAAAAGACAGACACATTTAAAACCAGTTGTGTTAAATCATCAGATTAATAGTGCATGAGTTTAGGGAAAACAGGCTGAACAGAGCCCTTGCTCTCTTTGGTGCTTAATATTTAAATATTTTTCAAAGAGAGAAGAAAAAAGTCCTTCACACTGCCATAGTTTCTAAGAAATCCAATATGTACTGAAACCGCAATGTTTAAGTCATGCAACCTGATGAAGGTTACATGACAAAGGCGTCACTGATTTATTTCTTCTCTCGTCATAATACTTTCTACACACCTACAACCTTTCAGGTATGCGAGGGGTGCTTATTTATTGTTTGACATGCTTTTAAAAAATTGAGGGCACAGTAATAAGGTTTTTACTTTATGATTTTAGGTGTTACTGTAGTGTTTCATGTTTGTGCAGAAGTGGTATAATGAAGTGTTTTAGGGTTTAAAAGAGTGAATTTGTGATCTGAGGCAGTCTCGGTTTTGGCAAATGTTTGGACCAGCATGTGTGGTGTTTGTTCTGGGCGAAGGAGTTATCTGTGTAGGAGTTATCGTATTTAAAACCTACATGAGTAGGTTCATTGGTCGAACTAACAATAAAAGTAAATAAATTTCATGCTTATGGGAGTTGACCAGAATAAAGTTTTCTGATGTTGTACGGCAGGACTAAGAATACAGTGAAGATGTGCTCGCTTTTGTGTAAAAACCTCTAGACATATTTGAGCATCCTTGTCAAATTAGATAAGCATTTAAGTTTTATGATGGTACTGATTAGAAGAAAGAGCCATCTAAACAGTTTGCTAAGGAGATTGTTCTTTGTAAGACCAATTCAAAGGGCCCCCACAGGGTGTAAGGTGTCCACCCCACAGAGAGCTGCTTTGTTATCCTTCATTGTTGATTCTCTCCCTGCTGTGTCTTCAGTTTCTCTCCTACGGATAATAAATTTGCCACTTGCTCTGATGATGGAACTGTACGCATCTGGGACTTTCTGCGCTGTCATGAGGAAAGAATTCTGAGAGGTATGTTATATAAGATGTGGAGATATTCACAAACCCATTCCTTTAAGCACACAAGCACACTATCATCTGGGTTCACACAGTCTTAATATTGCCTTTTACACACATCTGCACTCTTTACCATGGGCTGTTAATATCAGTTTCCTGCTCTTGCACTGTTTTTGGCAGTTTTCAGGGGGCTGTGATTTAAATAAATATACATTAGGGCGTGTGTTTGAGAATGTACCAAATGTTGTACTGTACTGGCCTATCGGTGGTCAAAGCACTTTACCCGCTAATCCATCAGGTATGATATCCATTTTTTGTATACCTCATATTAACAATGCTTTGTAACTTGTGTAGGAACAATTGTTTTCATTATCTTGTGAAAATTTAATGCACATGAACACATGGGAACATTTTTGACATTTCTTGCATGTTGTTTTTACTGTGTCATCAAATATATTTATTTTAAAAATCAATATGTTTCCTGCACACTTTTCACTGGATGACTGCATCTAGTAACCCTCTCTTTTTAGCATGGTCTTGTGCAATGATGTACTTAATGCTACAAAGTTATACTGTAGAAAACTAAAAACGTAATATAATTTTGTAAACTTTATAGTCATTTTGTTGTGAATTGTTACGCTTGATAAATAAAATGTAATATGTATTAATAATATAATATTTCAATTAGATTCTATCTATAGAGCATAGCAGTCTGGTTCTGGAAGTAAAAGTCCCACTCCATAGGAGAATTGTTTTTTTAACGATAACTTGTAGACAGAACTACTGTGAGCTTGTTGATTGATGGTATGTGTTCCTTTTAAAGCCATTATTATGCATTATTTCAACTTAATTAAAAAAATTTTGTCCATTCTGGTGAAGAAAGACCCTACCCGTGATCCTAAACTGAAATATCTACCAGTCAGTGAAAAGAGCCTAGCAGTGACCACCCACACCCATCATGACGCACTGTATATGACACATTCGAATCAGTCTCCCTACACTCAAACTATATATATCAGAATATTTTACAATAAACTTAAAATATATTGCTTTTGTTCTTATGAACAACTTAAAATCAATTTTATATTTTTCTGTAGTTTTGGATTAATTGTTAGAAACTTTATTTGCCATGCTTCATGGGATTGTTCATTCCCTCAGAAAGATGTCAAGTATGAAGTCTTTACCTTTGTCTGAATTTTCAGTTTCTTTTGGCTCAAATCAAAGTTTATAATGTTATGATTCACCTCGGAGCTGGATTTTTTTTAATGAAGGATTTTATTAAATCCCTTTGGGGGAAAACATTAATGGGAAAAGTAGGTTTTCAGGCTCAACTATGCTCCAATTCAGAGAAAACAAAGTGAGACTATTTTTTAATATACATTTGGCTGTACAATCAAAAAACTTTTAACACAATTTTTCTCAGTGTTGGTGTAGCTACTGCATTGTGGCTTTGTAGGGCAGTATAGCTATTTGGCTCTATTTTCGTAATCTAGACATTTTAACAGAATTGGCATTCAATCCTCTCACAGCTTTTATTGATATTGACAGCAACACTTGTAGTTGAGAAAATTCAAATTGAGTTCAATATATGAATTTAATAATTAGCTTTTCTAAACTAATAAATCATTTAAAAATCTAGCTGGAGAATTTGCCTGAAAGAGCAGCTATGATATACTTACAGTAGTTTCAGGGAAAGCACACAAAGTTAAAAGTCGCATTATAGTCCAAAAGAAAAAAGACTGACTGTTGCATCTTCTGCAATAATGTAAAATATTTTTTCTGTTACTTTTAGTTGATTAATACTAATAACACACATGTTGTGTGTGAGACATGACCTGTCACCAATGTCTAAAAATAATCTAATATGTACACACTTCATCACATGAGTTATCTTCTCACTATTTACAAGACTGATTTCAGATACAATAAAACAAATCCACAAGGCGAACGCCCAATTGGGGAAAAAAGAGGCTGCTTATATGAGAAAAGTGTTGTGGTTTTTAGATTCATGGTTAACATTTTAGATTCGGTTCAAATTCAGCTAAATACCAGTACCAGCCCTTTTATGTTAGTTATTTCAAAGTGAATGTTTCTTTTGTGTATATGGGTGTGTGTGTGTGAGTGAGAGAGAGAGAGAGAGAGAGACTGAAAGAGTGAAAAATGCACAAAAAAATAAATGAATAATAATGATAAATGAGCGTGAGAGTGACAGCAGATTTTGGAAACAGGTTTGTGATAAAGCACTTTTTAAAAAATTAGGGTAAAGAATGTTTAAAAATGATGCTTTGTTTAAGAACAGCTTTGAGGTGTTTGGTCATCATGGGTTTTATTCAAATTTCTCTTGATCTATTTAGTTACAGGCTTATACCATTGCTGTTGTTGTGACTTGAGTTTTTTAAATCCATTATGTATAATTGCTATTACAAAATACAGTTGATTGTATGTAATTTATATACGCATTCTGAATAGTGTTGTGCACCTGGAAAGGTCAAAAATGTCTTCCTCTTAAGATGCATATGCTTAGATCTTTATTTTTTGCTCATTTAGAAACGTTTAATTGAAGGTAAGTTCAAAATCTCAAAAAAAAATTTGCATCTTTGTGCACCTTCATTAGGGACCCTAGAATGCCAATCACAGAGCACCCTGAATTTCAAACATTTGATACAAGGAAGATTTTACCCAGGCCCAATTAATAGCCTATTGAATAATGTTTATCAATTAGATTATGACTGGAATAATACTAAACCGCAATTTTGGAAGTACAGTATTGTCGTGTTTCAGACTTTTCAATAAAAAAATTCAGATTAAATGTCGGAAATCAAATAAAATGATAAAACCACAGTAATACAACAAAAATGCAAAAAGCATAGGTTTTGCTCACTGCCTTAAGACCATTTTCATTATATGAAATCTGTCTCCACATGTCTGTTACTTTTTTTTTTTTTTTTTAAATGTTACTAAATTGCAGTGGCCTTTGACTATGGCATTGTTGCTGTTGTAGTGGTCTGAAATGGGCTTAATTGTATCCACAATTCAACCAATTTATTTTCCAGGTTTAGCGTCTAGTTTTTGCCATATTTTTATTTAGCAGAAATGCTACCTCATGCTTTATTCAGGTCATATGGAAATCAACCTTAATGGTATTTACATAAAGACGGAACACATTGTAGTGTTTTTCTGTTTAACATTTGTTTAACAGCTATTTTTTTACTCATTTGTGCACAATCACAAGCACACACCATTCACAAGAACACCATATCTGTCAACTAGGAAAAGTTCATGCTAACAGAATCAATTGTTCTAAATAATATTTTTGAGATCAGAAACAATTGCATGATGTGCTCTTTAATTTGTTTCATTTGCTAGTCAAAGTGGCACTTGTGTAAGCATTTGCTTTCCATGAAATTTATTATTTTGTTTATGCAATGACACATGATTCAAAATTTGTGAAGATTTGTGACCTGCACCATCATTTATGTCATTTTGACCCAGAAACCCGTTTTGAGTTTTGTGCACTTAAGACGGAAGGTCTAAGCTTTCTAGCGATATAATGATTATGCTTCTACTCCAAACCACTGTTGAGATTGAATCATTTAAATGCTTTGCTTTTTACATTAGTGCATAGAACTCAAAATTGTTTCTGGGTCAGAGTGACTCAAAATAATGGAGCAGGTCACATTTATTCATTAAATGCTGTGTTGTGGCTATTATTTAGCCTGACTTTACTCATTATAGATACATGCAAACCTATGATCTTTTTATACTAGTAATACTATAATTACTTAAAAAAAAATAATAATAATTTGAAAAAAGTGTTACACTGAGCAACAATGTTGCTTTGAAATATGACTTTATTACAAATCAGTGTAATGTCTTTCCCTGGAATTGTCACATACACATTCAAAACCTGCATGTTTAATTGGTCTCCAGGTCACGGAGCGGATGTGAAGTGTGTTGACTGGCATCCAACTAAGGGTTTGGTGGTATCCGGCAGCAAAGACAGCCAGCAACCTATCAAGTTCTGGGACCCAAAGACAGGACAGAGTTTAGCAACACTGTAAGTTCACAAGCTGTTTATGTGACAGGAAAATTAGAGGACCCTGTAATCTTTGTACCACTGTATACCTTGCGTGGATGGTTTTACAGATTTAAACATCTGAACGGAGTAAGCTATTTAACAATAAAGCTGATTGTTCCTGTTATGTTAAAGGATTAGTTATAACCCATGTTGAAGAAAAATAACAGCAAGTCAGAGTCTAATCATCTTGTATTTTGCCCTCAGACACGCACATAAAAACACAGTCATGGAAGTGAAGTGGAACCTGAATGGCAACTGGCTGTTGACAGCGTCACGTGACCATTTATGCAAACTGTTCGACATTCGCAACCTCAAAGAGGAGCTGCAAGTTTTTAGAGGACATAAGAAAGAAGCCACAGGTATAATCCCTATTTAAAAAAAAATATATATATATATATATACACATTCACCGAGCACTTTATTAGGAACACCTGTACACCTATTCGTGAGATTATCTAATCAGCCAGTCATGTGGCAACAGTGCAATGCATAACATCATGCTGATACATGTCAGGAGCTTCAGTAAATCTTCACGTCAACCATCAGAATGGGGAAAAAATGTGATCTCAATGATTTCGTCCGTGGCATGTTTGTTGGTGCAAGAAGTGCTGGTTTGAGTATTTCTGTAACTGCTGATCTCCTGGGATTTTCACACACAACAGTCTCTAGAGTTTATTCAGAATGGTGCCAATAACAAAAAACATCCAGTGAGCACCAGTTCTGTGGATGGAAACGCCTTGTTAATGAGAGGTCAACAGAGAATGGCCAGACTGGTTCAAGCTGACAGAAAGGCTACAGTAACTCAGATAACCACTCTGTACAATTGTGGTGAGCAGAATAGTATCTCAGAATGCACAACACGTCAAACCTTGAGGCAGATGAGCTACAACAGCAGAATACCCTGCTGGACACTTTTATTAGGACCATAGTGTTCCTAATAAAGTGCTCTGTAAGTGTATATGTGTACTGAGCTTTTGCATAGGGAGCAATGTTCATGTATACTCGTGTTTTTTCTTATTGCTTGCAGCTGTGGCCTGGCACCCGGTTCATGAAGGCATGTTTGCCAGTGGAGGCTCTGATGGATCGCTGCTGTTCTGGAATGCAGGGTGGGCATCATTTACAACCATATGGTTGGACAAAATGGAGGGCCATTTACAATTAAATCAGAGTTGGTCATCTGTATATTTGAGTGTTAAATGTAGTGAAATATGTTGACAGTGTGGAGAAGGAGGTGGGTGGTATGGAGATGGCTCATGAGGGAATGATCTGGAGTCTAGCCTGGCATCCACTTGGCCACATCTTGTGCTCAGGGTCCAACGACCACACCAGGTGAGTGCTTGCACATGTATATGTCTGTGCCACAAAAGAAAACCTGTAATCGGCTGAGGATATCTAATGGAACTATTAGGTTGTTGCAATAAATACCCTCAGCCAATTACAGGTATCCTTTTACAGTATGACTATTATAGGTATCTATTGCAGGGAGTGAGTAAAGTACTTTCCTATCTATCCTAACTCATGTCCATGTAATACTTTCATTTGAATGGGCATAAGATAATTACTATGCATTGTCTTCCTCAGTAAATTTTGGACCAGGAATCGGCCGGGCGACAAGATGCGGGACAGATACAATCTAAATCTGTTGCCAGGGATGTCAGAAGATGGGATGGAATATGGTTTGTATTACCTGGCCACTTACAATTTAGGAGCCCTATAGAGGATGTGCATATTTATTCATGTAATGTTTTAATATGGGATTTTTTTTTTTTCTTTTTTTTTCTAGATGACATGGACACCAATAGTGTTGCAGCCATTCCTGGCATGGGGATCCCAGAACAAATGAAGGCTGCCATGGAACAAGAGCAAACTGGTTAGGACCAGTACACACTCAGTCACTTATAATTGTTAATTAATTTTTAAAGGCCTATTATAAATACAACATTACAGTATGACCTTGGAATATGTCATCAGTGTGGTCTGTTCTTTAATTAAGGAAAGGGACAGTCAGTAATTTGTTGGTTAATTATAAGTGGTAATTCTTTGCTCAGGTAAAGAGATGATGGCAGAGTCTGAGCTGAGCATCCCAGGGCTGGACTGGGGAATGGAGGAGGTCATGCAGAAGGACCTGAAAAAGGCCCCGACCAAGAAAGTTCCTTATGCAAAACCCATTCCAGCTCAGTTTCAACAGGTTAGTATGATCAGCTTGTACATAATTGTTGAAGTAGTATTGGCAGCACTGTCAGACATACAGTTTTGTGATGTATGTTGATAGTAATATTAATGCATGTCTTCTATTCAATAGGCTTGGGCGGAGAATAAGGTTCCAGCGATGCCTCCTGGAGAGGTTCCAAAGGAGAGGAAAGATGAAAAGAAGGTTGATAGCAAGAAGAAGACTCAAGCAGAGATTGAGCAGGAGATGGCTACACTGCAGTATACAAACCCAATGCTGCTGGAGGTCAGCAGATATACCTACATACAGTTTTAGTACTGTATATTTAAGAAAGTAGTGCAAAATTGGAATATGTCTATATTATGCAGATCAAAAATGGTTAATTTATTTTGGTAAGTAAAATAAAAACAATTTTGTCCATAGCAACTGAAGATTGAAAGAATGGCACAGTTACAGGAGCAAGGAATGCCTCCCCCTGCTGGACAGTCAGGGCCAATGCCTCCCTTTCCAGGTCAGGGAGGTCCAATGCCCCCACAAGGCTTTCCTCAATCTATGCCTCCCCAACAGATGCCTCACAACATGCCTCCAATGGGCCCAGGTGGCCCAATGACTAGTGGTCCATTCATCCCTCCAGGCCAGATGGGTCCACCAGGACCTCCTATGCACCAAGGTCCCCCACCACAGGGCATGATGGGACCTCCAGACATTCATGGACCTCCACGTCATTCTGGCCCTCACAGGAACATGGGACCCCAGGGACCTCCTGGCATGCCTTCGGGCCCCAGAGGCATGCAGGGACCTCCTCCAGGAGGAATGCCTCCAGGGTCTGGTGGACCTCCGGGTGGTATGATGGGACCACCACGAGGACAGGGGCTGCCCCAGGGTGGAATGATGCATCAGGAAATGAGGGGACCTGTGCCTCATGGAAACATGATGGGCCCTCAGGGGCCCATGCCAGGGGGTATGATGGGGCCTCCGCCCAGGACTCATGGCAATATACAGGGCATGGGAAACATGCATGGGATGGGGCCTCCTCCAGGGGGGATGCATGGGCCACCAAACAACATGCAAGGGCCACCGGGAAACATGCAAGGACCTCCAGGCAATATGCAAGGTCCTCCACCATACATGCAAGGCAAACCACCACACATGGGTGATGGAAACAGAGGACAGTTCAACCAGGTGAGCAAAGCATACAATTAGAGCTGCAATTAGAGTATAAGAGAAAAAAAAAACTGTGAGCACATGGCAAATCCATGAAAGTAAAGGACAAGATGGTTTATTAGAATTAAAGTGATGGTAAAAAGATGGTCTTCTAAAATGTTATGCTTGCTTTTCAGGGCCAGAATGCTGGGCCTCAGTCAATGATGCATGGAATGGGGCAGCAGGGTCCTAAGGGGAAAGGTAATACTCAATAAACACCTCATTGTACACTATTGTAATGTATTCAACAAATACAATTGTTACATTATGGAAGAAAAGCTATTCATATACAAGTCGTCAAGCAAATATTAATAATTTTGTCCCTGTCCTGGTGCTCTTTGTATGAGTAGATGGTCCTCGGGGACCACCTAACCATCATATGGGACCCACACCTGAGCGACAAGGCCTGGGAGGACCAGGTCAGGGCTCTGATGTGGGCCAATACTGGGGTGAGGAGGGAGGCTATCAAGAGGGCTGGAGAAGGGGTCCTGGCCAGGAATACTCAGGAGACCCCAGGGGCCACAGAGGAGGTGGCCCCGGAGGCCAATGGGAGGGCCAAGAAAGGTTTCCATCGCATGATGGAGAGTTCATGGGCCATGACGGGTACATATCATTTAATACAACCTCAGTAGTATGGTTATAATTTAGTCAAATAAGTTGTTTTTGTTAAATGGCCAGAATCCTATGGATTAGTACTGTATGTAAAATCTCTGTTGAATCTGTGGCTGGTGACATCTCTACAGGTATGATGGGTATGAGGGCTCTGGTGAGGAGTTTGACCAAAGGCAAAGACGGCCACCACATGGAGATGACTCGTAAGTGTTGCACAATGCATGAAATTTGTCTACAATCAGTTATACTGTATTTTGACAGGAAGAAATGCATATTATTCATAACGGTTCTTGAAAGACATGGACTGTGAATGGTGAGTAATTGTTCCAGTAACATTTCCTCTTGAGCACGGTTCGGTATGGTACGATTACACACCGTACCCGGCCCAGATTTCTCAGCAGATTTCTCTTAGCTATTTGTTCTCAACCATACTGGTGGAAAGCCTTAAGTACGTGGTGACTCACAATAGGTCACCTGCTTTGTCACGCCATTCTAACTCTGATTTTTGCAGCTCAGATTGGTATGGAATGGCATGGTTCAACAAGGGGAACTGTTCGGCCTGATAGTGAAAAAGCGACTTTAGATTAGAAAGTGATTTTATTGAGATTTTTCTGTAAAGCTGCTTTGAAACTATGTGTGTTGTGAAAAGTGCTATACAAATAAAAATGACAAATGAGTTGATCCAAGAGATATCAAAGAATGGGCTTAATCTGGAAAACTAATTTATAACTGAACTCAACTGATGGCTAAATGCAGATTCCGTATTGTCTGGCTCTGTATGTGCAGATACAGGAGGGGTGGTCCAAGCGGACGTGGTGGAATGGGGGGCTTCCAAGAGGAGTATGGTGGAGATGAGAGCTTTGAGTCTCAAGAAGACATGGGCCAAGGTTGGGGAGGTAGAGGAAGAGCACGTGGCGGGCCACCAAGAGGAGGTAAGATCTGTTGCATTCACCAATGCATCAACCCACCTTGAGTCCATTTAATGTGAGATGTCAGGTTTGATCATGGCATCTTTCTTAGGTGGTGTTGGAAGAAAGGGCCTTCTCCCAACTCCTGATGATTATCCCTCTCACTTTGAAGGAGGAAGAAACCAGGAGGGCTGGGAGGGAGGGCGAGATGCAGGTAGAAACGCATGGAGGGGATGCCAGTAAATGTGCTTGTTGCTGCAGTGCAGTTAGACGTCCTTGAGCAGATTTTCATTCTGGCACTCAGAACGTTTACATGTGCAGTTATAATCGTGCTACAGCAGGTTTTCAAGCTATATTTTTCATCTGTCCATCCAAGTATATAGTGTAATTGTATATTTGAAGAAACGATGTCAGCTGAAGAAGTGAAGCTTCCCCAAAATCTCTGTGTGTGGGCACATGACTGGATTGTTGCAGCTTCTTCCATTCGTTATCTTTGCCCTGTAATAGCTCTTTTTGAGATGCTTCAATTGTACACTGTTCTGAGCCTTGGAATAAAGGTTTTTGGCAACTTTTTTAATAAGTTTGAAAGGCCTTGTTTTCCATCCATCCATGTATTTAAAAATTAATATATGTTGTGTGTCTTAGCGTGAGCACACAACACCAAGGCCAATTGTGGTCTGATTAACATGTAACCATGCTGGGCGAAGACGAGTTACAATTGCATTATCTAGGTCTGTTAATTAACTTTGCAAAAAATGGACTAGTATAATTTCAGTTAGACTAAAACATTTACATGAAAGAAGAAAAAAATATATAGTTGTAGTTCAGTTGAGATCAAAGTGCATGTAAACGTACTAAAGCAATAAAGCCGAGTGCACACTACATGATTTTAGCCTAGATTTTCCTGTTGAAGGCATATTTTTGAAATCTGCATTAAAAATTTAGATCGAAGCCAAGTTGGAGGACAGTCTCGTTAGGTTTAAGCGACACACTCTGTGGCTTATCGCAGAAGCATGTTTGAAATTGTTTAAAGGAAATTTTGTTGTGCAAGTAATGACAAGTATTGAGAGTAGTGAAAGGCATTAGCCAATGAGAAAGTCATGAAACTAGGAGATGGATCTATGTGTAAAAAATTAAGAGGCTAGTAATGTTAAATGTAATTAACCATTTAAGCTTTTGGGCATCCTTATGTTACCTCCCAATATTACCTCCGGGTCTTTTTGCAGTACAGATAGCCCTGGCTGCCCGATTCTGTCTTAACCATTGTCTGTTCCATTTTCGTTCTTAATTTTTTATAACAAAGGAAAGCTCAAAACATTAAGTGGAGTCTGACAAGGCAAAGTTTATGTTTTTTCTGGCTTGCTCTTTGTTTAGGATCTGTCCAGATGGATAATCTTGAAACGAGTGAACCTCATCTGCTTTTGATCAAAGTGTCCACAACACTAGATTTACACGAAAGAATGTTGTGCTATATTAGCATTACAGCAATTTTTGTGGATTTTTTCAGTCGTGTAGAGTACACTTGTCAAATCTGTGTTGTTTACACTGACAGATCAAGGTTAACATCAAAGATCCACTAAAATTAATGCTGGTTCGTTTATGTGTTCAGGTCATGAGGGCTTTCATGATGGTCAGCGGCCAGACCACAATATGCATGACAGTCCCTCCCCAGCCAGTAGAGAGCGCTCTTCTTCACTACAGGGCATGGATATGGCCTCACTGCCACCACGCAAACGGCCATGGCACGATGGTCCTGGCACTGGTGACATGGACTCAACTGCCGCAGTACCTGACGATAGAGGAGCAGGTGAGCGCCGTTATTAGCCAATTATTTGTTTCACTTATTAAAGCTGATGTAATTTTTTCTGTGTTAAAATACTTCTATCCCAGCTTAATATGCAGAGACAGCTATTAGTAAGCCATTCATAGGTTAATTTTCTCGATGCATGGAATAGGGCAGCAGGGTCCTAAGGAGAAAGGTAATACTCAGTAAACACCTCATTGTACACTCTATTGTAATCTATTCAACAAAGTGTCTTTCTGTGGCACTATAAAAATTGCTCTGCTTGTTTTGAGCTACCCGCTTAGACCCACCCCAACAATGTTACTCAACCAATGGTGTGAGTTGGGGGTGGGACTATCCCTTTGTTTGATCAACGGCCGAGGTGGGGCGTATTCAGAAAGATGTTTTGGAAACAAAGTTTATTTCTGCAATTCCGTTTGGTGGTGCTAGTGGTGCAGAAATTACATACTTCAACTTTAAGCCCTTAAATAATATGTAGTACAATAAGCCAGACATTAAATCAACTATTATCATCCAACTCTCAATAGGTCGACCGCCGCCAAGAGATGAAGGGGGGTATGGGCCCCCATCACGGGGAGGACGAGGTGGTTGGGGCCGTGGTGGGCCTACTAACCCAGGTGGTCCTGGTCCCGGTCCAAATGCAAATCCGTTGGTCAGGCGAGGGGCTCCACGCGGTGTCATGAGGGGTGGTCGCGGCCGGTAGGAAAGGTCAAGCCCGCTTTCCAGGGCGTATGGGGGCAAAAACTGACTGCATTGATGACGGACAAAAAGAACCACACATGGCCACAATATCAGCTTCCTTCAAGGCCTGACTAATAACGCAGGCTTGGACAGGTGCCTGGAAGCACATCAAAAAGAATCCACGTGGAACTCTTTGTTAACCACTTTGGCTCACCTTAATTGGTGACAAATGTTTTTTTTGTTTTTTTTTTTTCACTCTGCGCTATCGGGTAGAAGGTAATGGGTACTGTGATGGAGTTATCCACATCTGTAGAACTCCTGATGCCCCTTGCCACCTGCTGATCCTGATTTTGGACATCATTATGCATGTACTCATGGTACATGGGACTAGTTCTCACCTCACATGTCTGGATTTTACGCAGTGATGTAAGAGTGGCTCATGATGGTGTGAAGAAACATCTCTTGTAATGGACTTATGTTTGTGGTCTGGAAAACGTATTTGTGATGCATGGTACAACTCTCTGTAGAAGCTCTAGAGACGCCCCTTTCCAAACATCACCACTGCACTGAGCAAAGCCAACCGTAACTGAATTTGTACCAACAACTAAGCCTCTTCTGTCTTGTCTTTTTTGGCTTAATGATTAAGATGTTAAAAAAAAAAAAAAAAATGTATTGTGTATCATTTTGAACCTCAGAGTCAGATCCCATCATCAAGCAAATGCAAATCAGTCAGGGGCAATGCAGAACAGGCATTATCTTGAAGACTATGTCTATTATTAGAGAAAACTGGACTCTTATTGAAAGTTTTGTTCCCATTTATTTAATTTCATTTTTATGTAAAATAATGGAAATAATCTCTCTGTAACATTACCAGGCTATTCTGAGTGAAGAGGCTGCATATTTTGTTTCTACATGTACAGTTTGTCACAAAATTGTCATATTGTTTTGTCCTTTTTGTATGAAACCAAAATAGAATTTGAGCAAAGTTTATGTAAACCGTCTTTGCTCTTGTCATTTCTTTGAGTACACCTGTTCCAGGTTTTGAGCTTTTACTGACAGTGGTACTTTTTAAAGGTACACACTTCATACACCATTCAGTTGTTTTTCCTTATGTCTACAGAATGCATTGAAGTGCTAAAAAAGATCAATTTGAATTTAAACCAAAAGTGTTTTTAAACGACTTTATTGATTCCAAGAGGAAAATTCATGTAGGATGAATTTATATTAAGACCAGTCTTAAAGGAACAGCTCACCCAAATATGACAGTTCTGTCATAATGTACTCACGCTCATGTCATTCTAAACCCGTATGACTGACTTGTGCAGAACACAAAATGAGATGTTGTAATGATTATCGCAGTCCGTCTTTACTTTTTAAGCTTTAAATTAAGGCACTAGCGACTGCTGTCTGTTTTAAAAGGCAGACCGAGTCCTTCTGTTTTTGCATTAGCCATACAGGTTTGGAATGTGATGAGGGTGAGTAAATTATGACAGAATTGTCATTTTTGGGTGAATGATCCATTTTATCCAAGAAATCTCTTGTGATTAAAAGGCAGTCAGCAGGTGCAAAAGTGATCTGTCCTGAAAGCGACAGATCCCAATCTCTAGTGTATCACTGTGAATCTTTCAATGATGGATTCAACTGTATTATTTGGTCCCACAAAATCGAATAATTTTGGTTACATCCTTGGCATTGATCTGTCAACATACCTCATAGGGCTTGACTTAGTCAGCTGAGTGAGCACAGAATTAATCTTCATATTGTTTATTAACGGGGGGGGGGGCATTTAGTTGCATTTGATGTATTTACACAGAATAAGTTCAGTGTGTGGTAACTGTCACAGTGCAAGTTACAAAGTTTGGATCTCCCCATCCATATGAATGCTGCTTGGTTCTGTCCACAGCAAGAGTCAAACGTGGTAGTACAAGTCACTCTAAAAGTGTGTAAACAAACATTTCCACGGAGCAGCACTTGTACAGTCCGTAAAGTCCGCGCTCATATCGGCATAGTCTTGCCGCTCACAGTTCTTTTGATAGCCGATGCAGCCATGCCACCCACAAATCTCATGCCAGTACTCCCACCTGGCACCAAAGCCACGATATAACCCACAATAGCAGCGATCTGAAGGCAGGCTCCGAGAGCGGTGAGCAGCGTGCTGTGAAGGCTCAGCGCCGCGTACAGGGTGCCCGCCAGAGAGCACAAATACACGGCTGCTCCCGGTGTGGGAGTCGCGATGAGTTTACTCGGTCCGCGGAGGATGGCCGCACCAAGCAGCGCGAACACGGAGCCGAGCGACCAGAGAAGGGCGAACTTGCGCGCTTTCAGCAGGAGCAAAGGAGCGTACAGCGCTGACAGTCCGAAGCACAGAGCCGAGAAGAAGATACACGTCCCAAACGCGATTAGTCGCTGGGATCGACTCATGCCCGGCAAACACGGGTCCGGTTCTGATGACCAAGGCCAGGAGAAGCCGCTGCTTGATCCCTGGCCTGATGAAGCTCCACGACTGCTGGAGCCAGAGAACGGACTCGACCACTGGCCGAACCAGCTCCCCGGTACCGTCGCGGGCCCATCGATGTCTATGGTGGTGCTGGAGCTGGACTGTGATATCGTCTTCGCACCGCTTTTAGACTGGGCCAAATATTCCTGGAGTTGTCGGTTTAATTCAGCCATTATTACTCAGTCAGGAGTTGTTGGAACGCAAACAGGAAGTTGTGGCAATGTGATGACGTCTTGCAATGACGTTGTAGTACACGACGGAAGTTGAATCAGAATCGGCTTTATTGCCAAGTATGCTTAAACATACAAGGAATTTGTCTTGGTGACAGGAGCTTCCAGTGTACAACAATACAAAAACAGCAGCAAGACATAGATTATAATAAAAAATAGTTATACACATACGTACATACACACACGGACACACACATACATACATACACACATACACATACGTAGTGCAATCTAATACAAAGCTGTTATCTGTTATGTACAGTGCAAATGTTTCTCTCTCTCTCTCTCTCTCTCTCTCTCTCTCTCTCTCTCACACACACACACACACACACACACACACACACAGAGAGGAATGAAATGGCAGAAGAGGTTGGATGTGTTGGAAAAATATAAAAAAAGACTAAACTGTGTATTGCACATAGTTATTGCTCAATTGGGCAATTTAACTGAATTCACCAATTAAATTTTAAAATTAAATAATGGCAGATTTCATTCATATACTAGCAACATTTCTAATAAAGTCCCTCTATCCAGTACTTGATCTGAATTGTGTTCTTGTTCGTCTAATGTTCAGCCTATTGCTGAAATATGTCAATAGTAAAGTTATAAAGTTCACTCAAAAACAAAAATGGTCATTTACTCACCCTCATATTGATCCAAACCTGTTTGACTGTTTCCCTCTGTGGATAACTAATATTAAATGAAATTAAATAGTTTGCATAATGTCCAAGATGCTCTTTTCCAACAAAATCTCTGACAAATCTCTGTTAAAAAAAATAATTAAAAAGTCCATACAACTTGTGCACTATATTACAAGTCGTCTGAAGACATACGATAGCTTTGTGTGAGGAACGAACAGATACTTAGATATTTTTTCTGCAAATCTTTTTATTTATTTTTTTATTTTACCACTTTTTCTCCCCAATTTGTCATGCCCAATTCCCAGAACTCTCAAATTCTTTGTGGTGGTGCAGTCACTCACCTCAATCCGGGTGGCGATAGGGAGAGCCACCATATAGTGACCATGAGGAAGGTAACCCACGTGACTCACTCAGCACACCCTGGATTAGAACTCAAGACTCCAGGGGTGGTAGTCAGCGTCTTTGCAAATCATCATTGATGTTGAGTTTACAATTTGAATTCAGATTCGTGAACAGGACTCTTGACTCGACTCGGACTGTTATGGACTCGGTCCCTTTTGGATTCAGACTCGACTTGGACTCGGTCTGTTATGGACTCGGTCTTGAGTCCGACTCAGTCCCTTTTGGACTCGGCCTGTTAAGGACTCGGCCTTGAGTTCGACTCAGCCATAGACTAAATGAATGGTCCATAACAGGCTGAGTCGGACTCAAGGCCGAGTCCAAAAGGGGCTGAGTCGAACTCAAGGCAGAGTCCATAACAGGCCGAGTCCAAAAGGGGCGGAGTCGGACTTGAGGCCGAGTCCATAACAGGCAGAGTCCAAAAGGGGCCGAGTCGGACTCAAGACCGAGTCCAAAAGGGGCTGAGTCGGACTCAAGGCCGAGTCCATAACAAGCCGAGTCCAAAAGCGGCTGAGTCGATCTCAAGGCAAAGTCCATAACAGGCCGAGTCCAAAAGGGGCTGAGTCAGACTCAAGACCGAGTCCAAAAGGGGCTGAGTCGGACTCAAGGCAGAGTCCATAACAGGCAGAGTCCAAAAAGGGGCTGAGTCGGACTCAAGACCGAGTCCATAACAGGCCGAGTCTGAGTCCAAAAGGGACCGAGTCCATAACAGTCCGAGTCGAGTCAGAGTCCTGTTCATGAATCTGAATTCAAATTGTAAACTCAACATCAATATTTTAAGCTTATTTTAACTTTCACAACTAAGAAAACACAATTGTCAATATAAATGTAACAAAAACACGATGATTAGTTTCCTGCTGAACAAACTTCAAAGTTGTTTCAGAATGAAAGCATATGCTTTAGGTGTATGAAGACAAAACTGTCCTTCAACACACTTCTTATTCTGTTGACATTTCAGTTATTTGTTGCTTTTCTCCTCCACCCAAACATAGACTAAAGAAAGTGAAAACTGCGTTAGTCTTTACAACCAAGGTTATTATTGTTTCGAATTTTAATTTTGTTTTTTATTTCTACTTCATTTTCAATTTGTCCTTTCAATTTAGTTTACTTTTATCTAAAAATGATCCCTATCTAAAGAAATAATATATACTGAGATTTCTTTTTTGTCTCTATCTGCCGACTGGTTTGGGAAAATTATGAGTCAACACTAGTAATTAGCACTCGCTGAGAAGTTACATCTCATGACTTGACTACAAATGTTACATCCGAAAACACTGGTAAAGCCCACTGCTAATATTAGTGCCATTTAACACGGACATGATTGTTAATTCGTGGAAAACACGGGGCAGTTCTACGCACTGCTTGTGCACCTAAAACCCTGATGCATCCGTGTGTTATCGTTTAAAAAAAATAAGAGGTATCATAAAAATGTATTTAGTACTACCTTGAAGAAGCTGTCTGACAACAGATACTCTCATATATTACACATGACAAAAATAGTAATTGAATTTAAACAAATGACCCAGTTCAAAAGTTTACACTGAAAGGATTAGTTCACCCAAAATGAAAATTCAGTAATTGTTTACTCACCCTTGTGTTGTTATAACTCCATATGATTTTCTTTCTTTTTTTTTTTAACAAAAAGGGAGAAACTGTGAAGAAAAAAAAATTGTGCTCAGTGATGTCACACAATTGCAGTTTATGGTGACCTCTTCTTCAAGCTTCGAAGAATGCAAAAGTATAGTTCAGAAGTCTAACAAATTATTGTATGCGACTCATGTATTGTTCTGAAGGAATACGATAAGATTTGGTGAGAAACAAACCGAAATCTGATGTATTATTAAGTGAAATTCTTCACTGAAACTCTTCTGCTATTTTTGTTCTTCCCAACAGCTTTTGACACTTAGGACAACTGATGGACACATACACAACTATTACAAAATGTGCAAACATTCATTGATGCTCAAGAAGGCAACACAAGAACCAGTGGGATACAAACTTATGAACGGGATGATTTGTGTAAATTACAGTACATTTTGTGTAATGTAGCGTTTTAATTTGCAGTACAACATGAAATATATAATCTTTTATCTCTTATACACATTCTGAAAGGGGTGTGAAAATGTATAGGCCTAAAAAAAAGGAGGTATGCAAACTTCTGCAATATATAGTTTGTGAAAATGTATATTTTATTTTATATTTTGTTTTTCACTATTTAACCACATTTGAGCATTTTTATATTTACAAATTCCTCGTAGCCTATTCTATCCATATAATTTCATATTGCATGTGTAATTATGAGTAGACTTGTCATGTCAGGTACACATTTTAACACAAAATTCACAACATTGGAACCTAAAATTCAAATAAAATCCCCACATCTCAACGTTTAAAGGAATGTTCCGGGTTCAATACAAATTAAGCTCAATCAACAGCATTTGTGGCATAATATTGATTACCACAAAAATTCATTTCGACTCGTCCCTCCTTTTCTTAAAAAAAAAAAAAGCAAAAATCTGTGTTACAGTGAGGCACTTACAATGGAAGTGAATGGGGAAAATGAAAGTGAATGTGGCCCAATTTTTGGAGGGTTTAAACAAAGAAACGTGAAACTTATAATTTTATAAAAGCACATACACTCATTTTTCTTTTAAAACTCATGTATTTTTTTTTAGCTGTATAGTTGTTTAAATTGTCATTTTTACAGTGGTTATAGGGTTTTAGGGTTTGTTGACATTACATTGTCATGGCAAAGAAGTTGTAAAATTGTCTATAACTTTACACAGATGCGGTTAGTAAGTGATTTTATCACTAAAATCATGTTAACACACATATCCTTTATGTCTTGTGGCTATACTTTTGAAAAAAGTGAGTATTTTAATGTTCACAAATTGTCCCCATTCACTTTCATTTTAAGTGCCTCACTGTAACCCAGATTTTTGCTCTTTTTAAAGGAGGGACGAGTTGAAATTCATTTTTGCGGTAATCAATATTATACCACAAATGCTGTTGATTGATCTTAACTTGTATTGAACCCGGAATATTCCTTTAAGTGCTTGTACTATGTAAAAAGTGCAGTTTAGCTGTCTGAATGTGACACTTGTCTGATTTATCTCTGTGCTTGTGGGGAAAATGAACATTCAGAAAACACCTCTCTTACATTTTCACGTGTTGAGACATGGATCGGCTTCTTTCAGCTCGTTGAAAACGCATTTTTGCATTATTTGGGGCATTTGCGCTGACTGACAGGACGACATAGAGCACGTGATGTCATTGCCATGGTAACCAGACACATTTCAGCTGATTTGCTGAAGACTAAAATGAATGTATAATTGATTTTCTTCTCTGCAAACGATACCAGAGACAATAGCGAGAGGGACAATGAGGAGGTTTAATTTAAGAAGATAAAAATCTGTGACCCTACCAAAAACAGGTGTTGTGTCGAACCCTCTTTCCCTGTAAGGATCTGTTTCTCCCCAGCAGATCTGTATGGGGGGAACAGTATCTGACTGTAACATTCTCCGCTGTCAGAATGTATTCCCCCATGCACACAAACCTAAGCCTAACCCTACCCTACCATACCCTACCTACCTTAACACTTCCCTACCCTACCCTAACCATAACCCCATACCCTATCGGGGCTAGAGGGAAACAGATTCCGACAGGAAACACAATTCAATACAACACCTGGACTGTCCTGTGTAATAAACCGGGATGTCTGGTCACCCGATATATAATTAAATTATAAACAAAACATTTCATTGCCCAAAATACCTTCATATTTCATTGCGCTCATCAATGCTTTTAAAATAGAAAAACAATAAATAGGTGCTGTTCATCTGTTTTTCAGAGTTGCTGTCTACTTTAGCAATAAAAAAAAAATGTTCCCAGACTATTTATAAAGTTACAGTTAATTCATCAATGACCAGTTTAAATTGACAACACTGAGTCGACCACAAGAGACTACAGATGCCTACATGTGTGGATACATTACACCTAAAAAGACTTAATAGCCCATTATTAATAATATTTTTATGTAGAGGCCCTGGGTAGCTCAGCGAGTATTGACGATGGGTGTGCTGAGTGACTCCAGCCAGGTCTCCTAAGCAAAAAAATTGGCTCAGTTGCTAGGGAGGGTGGAGTCACATGGGGTAACCTCCTCCTGGTCACTATAATGTGGTTCTCACTCTCGGTGGGGCGTGTGGTGAGTTGTGCAAGGATGCCGTGGAGAATAGCGTGAAGCCTCCACACGTGCTACGTCTCCGCAGTAACACGCTCAACAAGCCACATGATAAAATGGGCAGATTGACGTCTCAGAGGCGGAGGCAACTGAGATTAATCCTCCGCCGTCCGAATTGAGGCGAGTCACTACGCCACCACGAGGACTTAGAGCGCATTGGGAATTGGGCATTCCAAATTGGGGAGAAAAGGGGAGAAAGAAAAAAATATATATTTTTATGTATTTTTTATTTTGATATGTAGTTTTTAGTAAACTGTGAGAGACATGATGTGGGTGACTTGACGTAATGAAGTTCTTAACCACGATGAAACCGCGATGCGAGCACCGTCTTGGCTGCACAAACGCAGCATGCGATTTTACCAGTTGTCATGTCCAATGCCGTGCGAAACTGCCTTGTAGTTTCTAGTACATTGGCTACATACCACCTCGGTAATTGATGTTATACAGCAGTCTCAGTAGTAACATTCAGTATTGGTTGACTGAGTGCCGCTCTGCAGGTGTGTTTGCTCAACACAGTAAAACAACTACAACTGTCCATTAATTTCTGCACCATTATTTTTATTTATTTAATTTGTTCATTGCATCACAAATCAAATGCCATGGACTCAGCTGGACTAGAAAAAATCCAGAGTCTCAAAGTCTCAAGTCTGAATCAAGTCCGAGTAAAATGCATCAGAGTCTGTGACAAGTCCAAGTCCATTAAAATTGGACTCCTGACTCGGCCTTGAGTCCGAGTCTGAACTCGAGTACCCCAACTCTACAACATAGCATTTAATGAAAACCCCATATAAATTAAGGAATAGTTCAATCAAAAGTGACAATTCTGTCATCATCTATTCATGTCATTCAAGACCTGTACGTTTATCTCCTTAGAACACAAAATAAGGTTTCTAGCAGAATATCCAGCATTCTTTTTTCCATTTAGCAATAACTGTCAAGCTTGGAAAAGGGCAAAAGAGAACCATAAAGCTCTATATTCAAATTTTTCTCAATCCATACAATAAATGTAATTTGAAAGGTGAATAGTTATGTAACTTAAACTGTTTTCTTAGAGTAAGGAGTTACTGCCACCATTTGGCTGAGGGCTGTAATATGGTTCTCAAAGTCACATTTAGGCAATTGTATTAATGCCTTTTTAATACTCATTCATGGCCAGGCAGTTACCATTAGATATTTTAATTGTGAAGTCTGGTACCTAAAATACATATTTATATGAAAAAATCAATCAGTTTGGCTTATTTGCATCCATCATGAGGACGAGAGGCTAAAACCCCCATAGACTTTATCAACATCTTCTGAGCCATTTTAAAATTAATCTCTCTCTCCATTGGTCAGTTGTCTTCAAAGCCTTTTTAGGGTTTGAACATGCCAACAGGGGATCTCCCCTGCACTCTAGAGTAGATCTCAAATGTGAGAGAGAGACCACACCAAGGGACCATGTCAGTTACTGAAAAGAAACTTTAAAACACACTGGACACAATAAAGTACATTGTAAACACTGATTAGCTACTAGTTAAAATATACTTATATAGTGTACAAACAATACAGTAGAAATGTAAACTGAACCTCAAAGTGTTCTGACTGTTTATTCATAAATAGTTCTCTTAGCAAGCATGTGATTGAGACACAATTGGCAATGTTCCCCATAGTACTGGAAAGCTCAAATGAAACTGAAAACCACTGCTTACATGTCTTTATTTAGATTTTCACACGTGTCCATTCAGTTAAGTTGCCTGCAGGTAGGTTTTTTTTTTTTTTTTCTGTTGTTGCCTTATGTCATTTTGCTCAAATGTATTATATTACAATAAATGTCAATGTTCAGACACATTCCTTTATTTCCTTTATTCCTTTTTTTTTTTTTTTTTACTTTTTTGTGTGTTCTGTGTTTTAATATATAATTTTTCTCATATTCACAATATTACCTATAGATATATCCCAACATACACTGATGAGCCAAACATTATGACAACTCTCAGGTGAAGCGAATAACATGGATCATCTCCTAACAAGGTCATATGTCAAGGTGTGGGTAGATTACCTGGTAAGCGAACAATCAGTTCTCGTAGTCAACGTGTTGAATGCAGGAGATATGGGCAAGAGTAAAGACCTGTGCAACTTTGACAAGGGCCAGATAGTTATTGCCAGATGACTGGGTCAGAGCATCTCTGAAACGGCAAGGCTTCTGTGGTGTTTCCGGTCAGCAGTGGTAAGTACCTACCGACAGTGGTCCGAGGAGGGACAAACCTCAAACTGGCGACAGGGCGTTGGGCGCCCAAGGCTCTTCGATGCGTGAAGGCAACAAAGGTTATCCTGTCTGGTCCAAACTGACAGAAGGTCTACTGTGGCACAAGTCACAGAAAATTTTAATGAAGGTTACAGGAGGAATGTGTCACAACCAGGGTTGTAGTGGAGGGTAAACACCGTTTACACACCTTTTTATTTGTGAAATAGCGTTTACTCACATTTTCATTTAATTAATTATCGTTTACCTACTTATTACCGCGTTCCCAGCATTGCTTAGGCAGGCGAAGTATGCTCATTATGTTCACCTGCGCATGCTCGATTTGCAAGCGTGCACTGATTCATCTATCCAACAGAAAATTCCGCTCATCTGTGTGCACGCTATACACTGACGATGTAGAACTACCCAACCTCTTATGCGCGGTTACGTACATGTAAGCCAATACCTCTGGATGTGGACAAAGATGCACTCTGGGCATTGTTGTCCTAAAGAGGAACTAATAGTTGTTCTTGTCATTGCCATTTAATCTGTGATTAAAAACACACACACATGCAGACAAGAATTTTGAATGTGGCCATCATACTGACTTAAGTTAGTCAAAATGATTCGTTTTATTTGGTTTTCCAGCAAGTGTTCAGACAATGAGGTCTGCAAGCAAATGTGAGAAACTGCAAATATTAGTTGCCACCAGTTTCATGTGTAAAAGTTATGTATTGTACATTAATACATTGTTTATTATACAATTTGTATCCACACTAGTGCTCTTTAGCGCTTCAAAATACTTACTGTATTTGCAGTGTAGCTCATATCAGATAATTATTAATGTGAATAAAAATATTTTAATATCAACATTTGCAAATCATATGTTTGGTGGAATGTGCGTTCAGTCCAGATAATTTTTTTTTTTTTTAGATTAATAACCTGATTAATTACCTACACTAGGCCTTCCTTTTTAGTAGAATTGCATCAAATGCAATTAATTGATACTGTTTAAAAATTTAATACGTATTCGATTATATTGATGAATGATTTGTTGTATCAAAATTATCCGGAGAAATTCATAGTTTACCCACCTTTATTTTTACCACTACATCACTGGTCACAACACACAGTGCATTGCACCCTGCTGCGTATGGGGCAGCGTAGTCGCAGACCGGTCAGAGTGCCCAGGTGTCCTGTGGTATCTGGCACCAAGACATTAGTAGCAGATCCTTCAAGTCCTGAAAGTTGTGAGGTGGCACGCGAGTTCAGGATGTGCAAGGAGGAGGCGGAAACCGGCAGAACAGTCAACATAACTTTAATGATGTAAAAGAATTGAAAGATACAAAGGGCACGCGAGCATCAGAACTGGACCTTGGAGCAGTGGAAGAATGTCACGTGGTCCAGTGAGTCCTGTTTTCTTTTACCTCACGTGGATGGCCGTGTACATGTGCGCTGTCTACCTGGGGAAGTGATGGTACCAGGATGCACTGTGGGAAAGCGACAGTGTGATGCTCTGGGCAATGTTCTGCTGGGAAACCCTGGGTCCTGCCATTCATGTGGACGTCAATTTGACATGTGCCACCTACCTAAACATTGTTGCAGACCAGCCACACCCCTAAATGGAAATGGTATTCGCTGATGGCTGTGGCCTCTTTCAGCAGGATAATGCGCCCTTCCACACTGCACACATTGTTCGGGAATTGGTTTGAGGAACATGATGAAGAGTTCAAGGTGTTGAATTGGCCTCCAAATTCCCCAGATCTCAATCCAATTGAGAATCTGTGGAATGTGCTGGACCAACAAGTCCGATCCACGGCGGCTCCACCTCACAACTTTCAGGACTTGAAGGATCTGCTACTAATGTCTTGGTGCCAGATACCACAGGACACCTTCTGGGGTCTTGAAGAGTCCATGCCTCGGTGGGTCAGCGCTGTTTTGGCGGGACAAGGAGGACTGTTGGGGGTAATAGTTGGGTCCCCAATATGAATATTGAGGAATAAAAACTCAAACTCAGGTTTGCAATCAATTGAGAGACAATTTACTGATTGTTCTCTGCAGTACAAATTTGCTTCAAGTCAGTGGAATCCAGTAGTTCAGAAAGATGGAATAAAAAAGAAGCTTAAAGAGAAAGAAACACAAGACAAAAAGGAAAGTAAAAATTGTAACCATTCAAATACATTCACAAGCAATTATAGTCATATGTAAATTGAATTAGAGGTGTCACAGTACAACACTTTCTAAGATTCTGATCGGTCACTTCAGACATCCTAACACTTTACAAATATGCTCTGATTTCACCTTCGTGCAAACAATAATTAGTTAGCCATAACATTAATCAAGTTCCCTCATTGTTTTTTACAGAACTTATGTGCAGATGTCATGTGTTAGCTATCAGTTATGACTACTCCTCTCTACATCAAGAAGGTACCAAGGAGAGAAATTAAAATTCTTTGAGGTTTTTGACTATGGCAGAGTCACCATAAACAATCCAAACACTGAATGAATTAGACATTGCAATGGGTTGGCGTTATCTATTTCCCAGGACTGAAGGTCGTTTCCCCAACTTTGGTGGAATGCAGTTTTTCTTTTCACCATCTGCATAAAATTAAGACCGAGCACGACAAAGAACATACCCACAAGGCCTGTGTGACGAGGAGGAGGGCGTGGCCGGGCCGTGAGGGTGCACGGCCAGTGCTGAGTCACCTAATCAGCCGGGAGTGGGATAAAGACAAGCCGGGGGCGCCAGTTAGAGAGAGAGAGAGAGACACACGCAGCTGTTATGTTTCAGTTATTTTACGTCATTAAAGTTATGTTGACTGTTCTACCAGTTCCCCCCACCTCCTTGCCCATCCTGAACCCGTTACACTGGTGCCAAAACCCGGGAAGGAGGAGTCCTCGCCACTGCTGTCCGCCAGGAAGGGGAGGAGCCATTCCGTCCACCAGGGGTCAGAGGACTCGCTGCCGTCTGCCAAGGGAGGAGCGGCTGTCGTCCACCCGAGGGCTGAGAAGTGGCTGAAGACCAGGCGACGGCGTGTCTGGGGACCGTCGTGCGAGGTTTTTCTCTCTCTCTCTGTCTCTCCCCTTCGCTCTTTCCCTCTCCCTCACTTCGTCACTCCTAGGGCTCCAGAGAGGTGGGGAAGACCTGCCGGCAGAAGGATGGCTGGAAGGGCTACACCTCCCCTCCAGGGAGGGAGGAGAGTTCGTCATGCTGGAGATTTCCCTGGCTTGAATCGGGCGGTGGAGGAGCGTGAAGAGGAGGAGGGCATGGCCGGGCCATGAGAATGCATGGCTGCGCTGAGTCACCTTATCAGCCGGGTGGGGATAAAGACGAGCCAGGGGTGCCAGTTTGAGAGAGAGAGAGAGACACGTGGCTGCTGTGTTTTAAATTGTGTATCAGTTCTTTTACATCATTAAAGTTATGTTGACTGTTCTGCTGGTTTCCGCCTCCTCCTTGCACATCCTGAAACTGTTACAGCCTACTATTGCGCATAGTCAACTAATTTGACAATAAAATCACATCATAACTAAAATCTCTCTCTCTCTTTCTCTCTCTCTCTCTCTCTCTCTCTCTCTCTCTCTCTTTCAATTAATAGTGATTAAATTAAAATAGAATCAAATGGTTGTAGAATAGCTGATTAATCATATAATAATTATAACAGACATAGGTTTTTGTGAATAAATTAGAATGTATATGTGTCAGCAATTAATGACCTTAAACACAATGAAACTCTTACTTAAACTTAATAAGTGATTAATGATGTAGTTGCAACTCATGTGTATCGGTGCTCTGTGAGCCAGTCTAAATGAATAATCACTATTATTGCATTCCTGATATAATCAGACCCTCAGTCACACCTCAGAGGACAATCCACAAATGACCTGCAACATTTATAATTATAACCGGAATAAATGCAAATGACTAAAAATGCTTTGATTGATTACCTTTTGATTATAACAATTACTAGTAAATGTATTCATAAATAGGCTGAAGGGATGGGTAAATCGTAAATCCACCCCTTCAGGACCAACAGCATATTAGGCAGGTGGTTATAATATTTTGCCTCATCTGTGTATAACAATATATTGTCTGTTTACATTTACATATATCCCTGCTCCTTTGCAGTTTACCCTCTTTTCTTTTTCTTACAGCGTTTAGTGCTTTAATGTTAAATTCAAAATATGATTCACAAAACTGACAATAGACCTTTCACTGAATGTGATGACGCGTTTCCTTATTTAGCAGCGTAAATCTAAAAAAAAAAAAAAGATTATTTTATACATTTAAAAAATATTGAGTGTAAATTTATAACATCATGTTTTGTGTTATATTACCCTGGAATTAGTTTTACAAAACAAATTACTACAGCTGTGAGGGGGTTTCGGTTACAGCTGCTGAGAGAGTGACAGTAAATTTGGCATCTTCTCCCATCTATATTGTCTTAATCCACCGCTCTCTATTTTTTTCCTCTTCTGGAAAATCATTAAAACGTAAGAGTGGATTTTTTATTTTGGTCTTGGAGCAAATGGGTAAGTGAAAATAATATTTGCTGTGATCTTCCATTCACTCCCATTCACCGCTGTCGAAGTTTACCCTGCAAACGTTTAATTCCATGTTCCAAAACCTGGAGTGTGAAAAAAGGTCTGTATCTCTCTCCTTACCATGCAGCCCTATGTTGATATCACAGATAACACCAACTCTCTTCCTGAGCGGGTCTGATGCTCCTTTGAATCAGGCACTCATAACCCGCAAGGGTATTACGCTCACTGTGATTGTGACCCTGTCCCACAGCTGCCCCATCTACTTGGGCATGGAGTGTGTATGTGTTGCCATGTCCGACCTCCCCAATGCCCATCTGGGTGATCATTTTGACAATGTGGCTGCTCGAATCCACAACAATAGGGCTGGGGGAACCCTAGTGCACTGTGCTGCGGGCATGAGTATACGGTAGGCACATAACTGGGTTAAAGAGAGTCAACCCTATATTCACATTAATACAGGTTTCTGGGCCCAAATTCTAGACTATGAGAAGAAACTGTATGGTAAGAATATTGTAAAAGTGGCTGAACCATCCACTGCTAGTGCCCAAAACACCAAAACTGTTAGCATAGTATAGCATGAAACAGTGTCTTCCATCTCCAAGGCTTGGATGGCTTAGAAAACACACATCTTTTGCTCTTTAATAAAAAAATTATAAAATAATAATATATATATTAAAAAAAAGCTGAACTTAGGATGTTTTAGCCAAAAGTAGAAATGTTGTATTTGTGTGAGGGCAGTGAACAGTCATCTTTATCTACCGTCACTTTGGTACAATGAAAGAGAGAGCTATGCAGTGAAGCAGGCCATATAAGTTCCTCAACAGGTCCAACTGTTTTGTTTACCTACGGTGTTTGATTTTAAAGAGCCATTTTTGCCACATATAGGCTAATTTGGTTTCTAATGCAATTCACTTTCAAGCATGATTTTTCATAATATTGTTTGTTCAGTTTTATGTGGTCTGCCTGGAATTCCAGGATATAATAAATGCAATATTAAAACTTAGTATGTTGCATTGTGTAACCAACAGAGGACACTGTTGGAGCATCAAACTCACACCATGTATGCTGTAAAAAGGGGAAACCTGCTATTGTTTCCTTAAACGGATAGTTCACCTAAAAATGAAAAATCTTTCATAATTTACTCACCCTCATGCCATCTCAGTTGTGTATTTATTTATTTTTTCTTCTCCTGGACACAAAGATTTTTAGAAGAATATTTCAGCTCTGTAAGTCCATACAATGCAAGGAAATGGTGGCAAGAACTTTGAAGGTCCAAAAAGCACATTAAGGCAGCATTAAAGTAACCCATATGACTCCAGTGGTTAAATCTATATCTTCAGAAGCGATATGATAGAAGATCGAATAAAAGAAGAACAAAAAAAGAATAATGTGAAAGTGAAAGTGGAGATTGATAGTAAAAAAGGACTTATATATTGATCTGTTTTTCACCCACACTTATCATATTGTTTCTGAAGATATAGATTTAATGACTGGAGTCGAGTGGATTACTTCTGTGTTTCCTTTATGTGCTTTTTGCATCTTCAATGTTCTGGTCACCATTCACTTGTATTGTATGGACCTACAGAGCTGAGATATTCTACTAAAAATCTTTGTTTGTGTTTAGCAGAAGAAGAAAAAAATCTTACACACCTGGGATGGCATTTAGAGTGAGTAAATGATGAGAGAATTGTCTTTTTTGGTGAACTGTCACTTTAAGGAGCTATTTCTACCTGTTTGATGAGTGTTGTTGGTGTAACCTAATGTATTCAGGTTGATGTAGAGATGTTAAATAATAATTTTGACTTGAATAAAACCAGTTAATTGAGATGTTACCACATGAGGCACATTTTTAGGTTAAATATAATAAAAAATTGCTTGATTGTTCTACTGTGCTGCAGACAAGGACTTTGAGCAATTGTCTTGGGCAGTTTTTAGAAGCATATTTAAAACCGTCTAATGCTGATTTTTAAATACAAAAATGTAAAAAATAATAATTTCTACATCATGGATTTGACCCAGTGCACAAGGTGAGGATTTCACACAGAGAGAGAGAGAGAGAGAGAGAGAGAGAAAAAAATCTCAGATTATCTCTCATCACCTTTTTAATTCATGTTTAATCCTCACTATCTCCATTTAGTAATGTTTGTTTAGTGCTTTTGGCAATGTTTTGTTGGTGCTGAGTGAGTAGAGAGAAGTTTTAGACATGCTTCTTTTGAGGGGGTGAGGGAATGTGCTGACAGCTGAGAGAGTCAGCAAGCAGAGGTGAGTGTTGAAATGTCTTGGAAAAAAGACACAAATTTATCCCGAAAAATAAATATAATTAATATAAATATAATTTATTTTTGGCTGAAAGCCTGCCATCTTGTGCAATTAACAGAAAACAAGCTGGCAAACTATGTATTGGGATAAAGTGAACTGTTGTATGTGACCATGTATTGGATAAAGTGAAGTATGTTTGTGTGTGCCAGTCTCTCTCTGTGTGTGTGTGTGTGTGTGTGTGTGTGTGTGTGTTTAATGAGAGACTGCTTTCAGTAAGCCCATCATGGGATACATAACCATGTCATTATCATGCACTCATTTATCTTTCTGCACATTATTTGACAGCAAACCATCCTTGTAAGGTAATGCAGCTTGACCTCAAATTTTATGTTAGATGTTTTCCTGGAAAGTATAGCAGAGCATTCATTTAGATGGTTTTTATGTGAGTGTGTAAGAGAAAGAGAGAGAGAGTGTGTGTGTGTGGGGGGGGGGGGGGGGGGCACAGTGCCAAACACCAGGCGCCACTCTTCCAGCGTGATGACCTCATCCTATCCACTACTAGAACATATCGTCTACATTCAACATTATTTCTGAGTATTTGGATCTTGGTCTGCTTACACTTAAATTCACCAGCATTACCATTAACCAACATTAATCTTTTGTGTAAATAATTGTGTACATTTTGCTTTAAATTTGCATTATATCCTCCCAAACTCCTGCCCTTTTAAATAAGACTTTGTTCCCATGCATTACTAGAATGCTGTGGAAATGAGTGCTCCATAAACTACTACTGTTTTTGTGGTGGTAGTTGCTTTAGAATTTAACATGTAAATAACACAAGGTCTCAGAAGACATAACAAAAAGGTGTCTGTTTTCTAAAACTATTCAGTTATGAATTGTAATTCACCCATAAATGAATATTTTAAATGAATAAATCACATAACAATGTTTCATATAGCAGCAGCTGTGCATCAAGCCAAAGCTTTAAATACACATTGAAACACTTTCCTGAGGCGCCATTTATGTAAATCACTAAACTTCACTGAAAGTAATTCCCAGAGCATGTTTCAACAGTTATAGAAGTGTTTTATTACAAACATACACAAATATCAGCAATTGTTTCAAAAGCAAATACAAATAAATACAACTTCAACCCTGTGAGAATGGAATATACAGTATTAACATACCACATGGCAAAATTACATACATCTTTATGAACAGCATTTAGGTGTTGCCATTATTTTGGAAAGAAATAGCAGTGCTATCCTGCTGCCCTGGCAACAATGTTAAGATAATTACTGAAGCTGCTTAGATTCTCTTTTAAGTGCTTGAAAAGAGTCCTCCCTCTTATGCAATTATTATTCAACTATGTCCTCAATACCCTTACCTAAATAAAGATGTGTATTTTGTTGGGTGATTATTGCTGGATTATTGGTAGTCATTGGTTTCTGTTTGTGTCCTCATACTCCAATAAGGATGCCAGAAAACAGACTGTCTTGGAGAATTGTGAGGGCGGAGCCTGTTCCATTGTCGATTAGAATAGACACATACTCTCCAGCCTGTGAAATACAAACCAAATACATTGAGGAAGTTTTTGTTTGTTTGTTTGCAAGAGAGAGTATGAGAGAGAGAGAACAAACTAGTATTTGAAATGACTCTGTCTTTGCATAGCACAAGGATTCCAACAGGGAGTGACAACATTGTCAAGGCCCCTGAAGCATAACAGGCCCCTGCAATGACAGATCAAATTAAAAAAGGGGCCCATATATGAAGGGTTTTACTGAAAAAAAAAAAAAAAAAAGATATATATATATATATATATATATATATATATATATATATATATATATATATACAGTTGAAGTCAGAAATGTACATACACTTTAGCCAAATACATTTAAACTCAGTTTTTCACAGTTCCTGACATTTAATCATAGAAAACATTCCCTGTCTTAGGTCAGTTAGGATCACTACTTTATTTTAAGAATGTTATATATCACAATAATAGTAGAGAGAATGATTTATTTCAGCTTTTATTTCTTTCATCACATTCCCAGTGGGTCAGAAGTTTACATACACTTTGTTAGTATTTGCTAGCATTGCCTTTAAATTGTTTAACTTGGGTCAAACCTTTTGGGTAGCCTTCCACAAGCTTCTCATAATAAGTTGCTGTAATTTTGGCCCATTCCTCCAGACAGAACTGGTGTAACTGAGTCAGGTTTGTAGGCCTCCTTGCTCGCACATGCTTTTTCAGTTCTGCCCACAAATTTTCTATCAGATTGAGGTCAGGGCTTTGTGATGGCCACTCCAATGCCTTGACTTTGTTGTCCTTTGTTGTCCTTAAGCCATTTTGCCACAACTTTGGAGGTATGCTTGGGGTCATTGTTCATTTGGAAGACCCATTTGTGACCGAGCTTTAACTTCCTGGCTTATGTCTTAAGATGTTACTTCAATATATCCACATAATTTTCTTTCCTCGTGATGCCATCTGTTTTGTGAAGTGCACCAGTCCCTCCTGCAGCAAAGCACCCCCACAACATGATGCTGCCACCCCCATGCTTCATGGTTGGGATGGTGTTCTTCAGCTTGCAAGCCTCACCCTTTTTCCTCCAAACATAATGATGGTCATTATGGCCAAACAGTTACATTTTTGTTTCATTAGACCAGAGGAAATTTCTCCAAAAAGTAAGATCTTTGTCCCCATGTACACTTGCAAACTGTATTCTGGCTTTTTTTTAATGGCGGATTTCAGCCGCGGCCCATGCATTTTAAGTCTAGGCCTTCAAAACACAGTTTCACAGTGTATAATACACCGTATGCCTATCATACATTACGTGGCAGTCAACAAATAATACTAATTGACATTTTAAAAACACGTCCACGCACGATAGCCAGAACCAAGGAGGTCTAATACCAAGAAAAAGCTCTCTAATAATATTTGCAATTTCAATTTTGCTTGCAATAAATTTAGTTTCATCAGGGTACACGGTTACTTTTCAAAACCTGATCTGACACTGAATGCTCAAGCAGCCTAATTTACACTTAGAAAACTCATGATGTTGCTATAACAATGCAAAAAGCACTTACCAATTTGCTTGAAGTGAAAATCAGACCTCCTTTCCTGTTTAATTAATCAATCGCATGATCATGTAGAACATCTTAGGTTTTTAAATCCATAAGGATCTCTTTCTCAAGATGAGACAGCGATGACAGAGATCTCGCGCTCTTCGTTTTCAAATTACGTACATCATTTAAAGCATGATTGCGTCACTCAAGGCCAGCTAGAAGGCCTGGACTGGAACATATCCTAAAGACCACACCTACCAACAACAAATAAATCAATCTGATTGGCTGTTGAATCTGACAATCTAACTTTAGATGTCTATTCACTTACACTGTTGAGGGATTCTGTGGAAATTCTGAAGGCCTGACGGGGTGGAGCACAAACTCACGTGCTGCTTCGGGCATGCGATTTGTGAACCAGTTGTCACACTTTGCTTGTAAGCATCAAGGAATAAATACATAAGCAAAAAGATCAATGAGAATGAAAGGATGAAAAAATATGTATTTATTAGGCATCTTACACCAGCAGAGAAGGCTTTGCTGGCCCTGAGAAATCGCCACTGGCAGTTTTGGAGCAGTGACTTCTTTCTTGCTGAGCAGTCTTTCAGGTTATGTCGATATAGGACTCATTTTACTGTGGATATAGATACTTGTCTACCTGTTTCCTCCAGCATCTTCATAAGGTCATTTGCTGTTGTTCTGGGATTGATTTGCACTTTTCACACCAAACTACGTTCATCTCTAGGAGACAGAATGTGTCTCCTTCCTGAGCGGTATGATGGCTGCGTGGTCCCATGGTGTTTATACTTGCATACTATTGTTTGTATAGATGAACGTTTTACCTTCAGGCATTTGGAAATTTCTCCCAAGGATGAACCAGACTTGTGGAGGTCCACAATTTTTTTTTCTGAGGTCTTGGCTGATTTATTTTGATTTTCCCATGATGTCAAGAAAAGAGGCACTGAGTTTGAAGGTAGGCTTTAAAATACATCTACAGGTACACCTCCAATTCAGTACACCTCCTATTAGAAGCTAATTGGCTAATTATTTAAAGGCTTGACATCATTTTCTGGAATTTTCCAAGCTGTTTAAAGGCACAGTTAACTTAGTGTATGTAAACTTCTGGAATTGTGATATAGTCAATTAAAAGTTAAACAATCTGTCTATAAACAATTGTTGGAAAAATTACTCATGTCATGCACAAAGTAGATGTCCTAAACGACTTGCCAAAACTATTGTTTGCTAATATTAAATCTGTGGTGTTTAAAAAAATGAGTTTTAATGACTTCAACCTAAGTGTATGTAAATTTCTAACTTCAACTGTGTGTGTGTGTGTGTGTGTGTGTGTATATATATATATATATATATATATATATATATATATATATATATATATATATATATATAAACATTTTTGTACTTGTTTTCCAATAAAAAACATCTAAAAACCATTAAAATAAGACAAATTTACTTTGTTTTAATTTTTTTGCCACTTGTTTATGAAAAAATAAGAAACAATACCAGTCAAAATATCTTAAATATAGTAAATTTATCTTGTTTCATGGTGTTTAGATATTTGTACTGTAAAACAAGACCAAAATAATAGAAACTGGATTTTTGCAGTCTTTCCCAGGCCGTAGATTTCTCTCATCAATGTTGGCACAGAGGATTGCAGTTTGTGTTTGTTTAAAATCTGCAAAATTGCTGTGTGTGTGCTGTGATGTACCCTAAAGCCTACTGGATATTGTTTTAAAAAGGGACGAGCCATTCGACATGTCCCTAGCCTACTTCCTGTTTCAGTAGAAAGTATGTCAGAATACCAAATAGAACTGTGCTCGTCAAGGCACTTCACTGCAAATTTATATTTAAAATACGTTTTATATTTGCTTGTGTTCTGCTTGTCAGTTGGTCGTACCTGTAGGTAAAGAGTTCCTGTGAGGAGAATACTGAATACTCCCCCTGTAGCACTTACTCCAGTCACTGTCTCCAGAGACCTGCATTATTATAAACACATTAATTATGGTTTGGAACTCATATACTTGACTGACTGTGTGGTGTTAGAAAAACAGTTTAGACAGTCAGTGCAATTAAGAAGTTACTGGACATGAACATGGATCGTTACCACTTACACATTACTCTGACAAAGAGACTCTATACATATGGACGCCTTGACACTGTCCCTCTGCCTGGCCTGAGGCTTCTTCTGAGGCTCATTGGATTCTGAGAGAAAACACACAAACACAGATACACAAGTGTTTTCACAAGTTAGAAGGATTGTGGTAGGCAGAGACAGTGTTCTGTACAATGACCCCACCCCTGTTCCACTGAGCTTTATCTGAGGGACAGAATGTAGGATAGGCCCATTCTGCCCCAAACTCTCTGAAAAATGACATGATGCAATCAGGAATAAGGCATTGCATGTGCTTCAACTTGCAGCATGATGCAATAAAACATATCTTTCAGGGTTTTAATAGTTTAAGCCAGGGTTCTTCAACTCCAATCCTGATAGACCACCATCTTGCAGAGTTTATTGAGAAACGTGCTCTTACACACCTGCCTTAATTTTCAAGTAAGACCTTGATTTGCTTGTTCAGGTGTGTTTGATTACGGCTGGAGTTAAACGTACTAGGACATATAGGCTCACCAGGAAGGGAGTTGAAAAGCCTTGATCTAACAGCTCAATTACCTGCTAGTGCATATATAGTTGCTTTGGTTGGTATTCCAATATACAGATACAGTACATGTATATCCATAGTCTCAAGACTCACTGAAGCTGAAGTGGTGCTGGAGAGGGTGAGTTCCCTATCCCAGAACACTTGGAGCACAATATTAATGCAGACTGTATGTTATGATTAAAGGAATATTTTGGGTTAATACAAGTTAAACTCTATTAGCAGCATTTGTAGCATAATGTTAATTACTACAAACATTTATTTTGACTTATAGCACTAAATTCAACATTTTGATATTATTACGTAAAGTACTTGCGCTGAATATGTTAGCTTAGTAGGATAAGGGAACTGTAGGGAATTCATGATGCAATGGTAGCATAGCAAACTAATCAGTAAGCATGCTCATTTAAAACACAAAGAGAAACATTTAATTTGAACATTTCTTGCTTTAGTTATATGTGATATGTCATAAAGTTTACCCAATATATTGATTTTCCTTATTAAGACAATAAATATTCAAGCGATGTGGATAGTATTCGATTACGCCATCAAACACGCCCCCGCCCCATAATGGGTGGAAACAGTGGTAAACAAAGCACTGCGTTTCTCCAGTACAAACAAGATATTCGAAGAAATTCGAAACAGTGCGATCGTGAAAACCATGAAAGTGTATATAAAAACGTTGTATAATATTTCATGAAGGTGTTATGAGAAGATGAATATGAAGAAACATAATTGCTGGATTGGATCCTTCCAAATTGTAAGAAAAAATGCTTCTGGTTCTCAAAGTACCCACGTGCTGTGAAATCCTAAATGCTAAATGCACACTGATAGTGCTTACATGAGTCAGGAAAGATATTTAAGTCTCTAAAATCATGTATTATTTCATCTATGGATAGGCACTGGACATTACAAGTTTACCAGTGGTAAAGAACAATCGAGATGATGACCACATTATTGCCACCACAAGGGTAATTTAATAAAAACACATTGTAACACAAGTATTAAATAATAAAGCTTTATATATGCAAATTATACTTTGTACAAATAAAGACACAGAAGATGTTATTGGGTCTGGCCTATGTATTTGTTTACCAGAAGTCATTGAGATCAAAATATTGGTCGAATATTTCTATTGAAATATCACTTATCTGTTTGTCAAATTCAACGTCTGCCATGGGATTCCCCTCCATTGTAATGTGCTATATTTTTATTTTTTTATTATGTATAGATTTAGCTCTTCTGTCCACTGTTAGCTCACTTCATTAACTGTGTTCAAACAATATAAGTAAAACAGGCTTCTTGTGTAATTATTGCTTTTCTGTTTGTCATTTTACGCATTCAAAGCATATCATATTCATAAATCAAAAAGGGTCTCTTTATTCAAAGTCTATTAGTTCAATTAGACTCACTGATACCTGCTGCATGTACAATGAGAGTGTTTACTCCCGACTTTAGAGACGAGACCCAGCCAAGTTTTGTATTACCTTGTATTGCATTGTCTACTTGAAAATAAATGAATAAATTAGACGCAGTCAAACATTAATACAGGAATACTTAATAAATAAGAGCCTACACACAACAAGATATGAAAGCAAGCTTGCATGCTAATGCTAACTGTTGCGAGTCCTGACTGCTTTATGTAAACATGGCATAGAATCTAGTTTTGTGGGTTCAATGTTCAATTTATCATCATTCAGCATTTTTATAGGCAGTTACGCAGCTCCCTATTTGCATATTATGCAGTCTGCGTAGGGCATCAACTCTCTAGGGGGGCACCATCTTACACTACCCCCTAGGGTCTGGAGTTTCTGGTGCTCCCCACACCAGAAACTCCACTGGCTGCCCTTACTCGAACGATATACGTTATTCATGTCCCAATAGCAGTCGCGTAACACAGACAATTGCCTCACGCTCATACTTCCGCACCATCCCCCAATCCATCCGACAATTGCGAACGTCAGCGTAGGGCATCAATTTGTCCAGCCCTGTATACAGGTGAACAAGTATTTATCTTAAAATTTTTGTCTAAAGGGCCAAGACTTCAACAGAACACTTACAACAGAGCCAAAAACAGCCAGGTAAACTATAGTCTACCATAAGACTGTACTGTAGCCTTTAGCTGGCATCTGCATTACTCCAGTAAAAACAGGAGATATATCCTTACCTCTCCTAGATTTACCTTAAAAGACATGATCAGAATACACGCTGAAAGTTTTTTTTTTTCTTCCATTCATCCTGGCTAACTATGTAGCCTGAGTGCTCTGATTTTCACTCCTTTGTGTTCCTTCACACGCTGATCAGATTATAGCAAATATACAAAACAAGTGGTTACAATTTCAAAATCAAAACTGTCCAGTTTATGTCCAGTATTAAACTTTATATGGTATTTGGTAATATTCTTTCTCTCACTGTCCCACCAGATGAACTGTTTAGATCTGTCTCCCCACAATATGGTGATGGCGCTATGTCGTGACATCATCGGAGTACTATCTATTGGAATACATGTAACGGGAAATCGTATTTAAAATACAAAATATAAGTAACTGTATTCCACTACAGTTACAATTTAAATCATTGGTAATTAGAATACAGTTACATTCAAAAAGTATTTTGATTACTGAAGAGATTACTTTGCATTTTATTTTCATTTGTTTCATTTAATATTTAGTCCTTTCAGATGGAAAACATTTATACATATAAATGATGCGATCCAAAGTGCATTTGAACAGCAGTGAAACACTTTCTTATGATGTGTTACATTCATACGAGCAGACAGAGAAGTAAGTTTGAAGTAAGTTTGGAGTAGAAGAAATAGAAATAATCCTTGTGTAAATTGTCATCTTTACGCTAAGCTAAAATGCTATTTCTAGCCATTTTACATGCACGTTACCAGGCACGATCATATTTTTTTATCAAGAAAATTCACGTTGGATCATAATTTCTTTTTTTCTAGTAAGACCTTTGATATTAGGGCAAAAATCATATTCTTGATAATAATTTTTGTATTGTTTTCCTGTAAAAATATCTAAAAATCCTTAAAACAAGATCATTTAGATTAATCTTGTTTTAGAAACAACACTGCATAAGATATTTCGGTTTTTCAGAGAATGTATTTTTAACATGTGTATTTTGTCTTACTGTACTGGCAGAGTTTTTATAGTAACAAAACAAGTGAAAAAATCTACCAGTGCTGAAGAAGTAATCCAAAGTATTTTGAATACGTTACTGACCTTGAGTAATCTAACAGAATACGTTACAAATTACATTTTACAGCATGTATTCTGTAATCTGTAGTGGTATACATTTCAAAAGTAACCCTCACAACCCTGTCTATTGTAGTATTTACTATCATGCTAGAGTTGCCAACTGTCCCATATTTTAAGCGGTACGTCCTGTATTGCCCCGTATTTTAGCTGCGAAACGCCCGAGATGGAATTCGGGGAGACTCAATTAATGACACAGGCCCTGGAACAAGCAACTCTCAACCACGTACCCAGTTGCAGACTAGCTGTGAGCTGGTAGAACCCAGACATGGGAGCTGTGTATCGGCCACTGCTGGTGTTGAAGCCCTGTCCTCTCTGATGGAACTGCTCTGTGTTTGACGGCTTTGGAAAACACAGAAAAATTGAATTATTGAACATGCCACTGCCACTCTATTCCATTACCACCACTTCTCCTTTGCTTGCCAATCTGTTTCACCATCAGCCAAAGCTAACATCGCTGCTAAACCAATGTACCTAATGCAGTTAGGGCTACTTCTGACAGGCCAAAGCCTAGAGTTAAATTTTAATTTCAAAGCTCTGGAGTTTCTAGTTGGGATGGAATTGTTTTTCCACTCACAGCGTTGAAGGGCTGGAGCTCCTGCAGACTGCGACGATGGACCAGCATGTTGTGGTGCAGTCGGCAGCGGAAAGCCGTCGCCACACGAGGGGGCTGATCACAGAGCAGACAGTGGGTTCTTACCATCTCTGAGTGGAAAGAGAATGGCAGGATTTTAAAGGAAGTTAACTTCTTACCAAAAGTTAATGTCCATTGATCTTACTACATCTGGCTGCACTGTTTTAAATGCCGTGGCATATGGGCAGAATGCAGCAGACTATGCAGCCTCTCAGACTCAATAACACTCAAATACAGCCAGTGGAAAATGTTTGGGATTGTCTTTGACTGACACTTGGCTGCATATAAAGTCATTAAACAATCTCACAGTGAATAGGAGATGTAAATATTTGGAGTGTGTGAGTGTGTGTATGAGCAGACAGAGTGGATGGAAGTGTGAGGGGAAGAGAATGCTGAAGTGTATGAGCGTGCGGCGCCACTGCACTTCACTGTGTGAATAAGAGCCTTTATGTTTTATATTGCTGTCAGAACAGCCCGCAGCTCACTGCAGCAGAGCACAAACAGACCTGTGTCTGCTTTCCTGGAAATGCTCCAACACACAATCACGCTCACACACACTCACACACACACACACACACACTCACACAAACACACACACGCATTCTGGAATCTATGGAATTCTTTAGACAGGCCAAGTGAAATCCACGTCCTGGAAAATTACACCTATTAAGAGATCAGCCCAGCCCACAATCAGACAGGCAGCCTCCTAAACAAATGAGCGTGACAACACACATCCCAAACATCAAGCAACGCTGAAAGTGACCTAGCCCAAACAAAAACACATGCAGCCATAGAACCACACAGTGTTACTAATAACAATTTGATTGTGCTACACCTTTGATGGCATATTCAATTGTATTTAACAAACTCTTTGAAAGGTTTTAATGACAATGCAGTTACTTAACACTAATTTAACTAAATTGTGCACTAGGGCTGCTCAATTATGGCAAAAATCATAATCACGATTATTTTGGTCAATATTGAGATCACGATTATTTAACACGATTACTCATTGACTTTGGAAACATCATGCATTTATTGAACTTTAAAAAATTAAAAAATTTCCTTGAACTTGAAATGTAAACTGAACTGGGTAGGGGAGGAGGCTTTTGTCATATGATAATTATATTATGTTATGTATGATAGTGAAATAAAGGAAAGCCTCCATCGCCATCATTAACAGCAGGGGTGCTCATACTTCTGTGGAATGAGATCTACTTTTTCATCATGTTATTGCAGAAAGATCTACCATGTATAATAAAGGCTATACATTATCACAATACCAAATTTTCAGGAGTTGGTCGTGAAATTTGATGATTCTCAATACCCGCTTCAAAACCACAACAAATAATAACACATAATAACTATTATGTTAATTATGGAAGAAGGTTTTCATGTTCTTAAGTAATTATTTAAGACTAGTAAACAGTCAGTAATAAAATAAAATTAAAAAACAGCAAAGAATAGAAATATATTAAAAATAATAGAACAAAAAATAAAAATTAAGAAAATTCAGTGCTTTTTTTAACAGATTTAATACTTTTGAACAGCATTAGGCTATCAAGTATTCAAGTAAACATTCAGAATGAAATGCAACATAAAACTACAACTGGTCTTTTCTGTATGATTATAATACATTAATACTTTTTAAAGCTACTAAAGCTACTCAGTCAAGAGCAGTGAGTGTTTTCTCGTTTTCATGTTGTGATTGTTTGATTATTATAATGGCACACTTGATAGCAGCAGGTCTATTAGCTTACATTTATACAAATCTACTGTTTTCTCCGTTGTTTACATTCACTTTAGACATCACTCTCTGTATTTATATGAATATCTCACCAATTTGAGAATTTTGAAATGTATTTGACCGTTCAGGTGCGCATTAGCGTGAGCATGTTCAGCACACACACATACGCCGCCTGTCAATCAAACAGGGCGCAGCTGTTACTAGATCGCTTGCGAATTATAAAATTACGTGCTCTGGATTACTTTCAACAGCAGAATAAGAATATTAACTTTCTAATAAGTGACACAGGCCTAGGCTATCACAAATATAGCCAGTTATTTTTTCATTATTGACGTTTTAATCAGTCTGTTTGTCCGGTCGGGCAAGTAATTCTCTTTCACTTGCCCCTTAAAAAATCCACTTTTAACAAGCGTTAATGTCGAGCCCTGATTAAATGTTGTATTCAAAATTCTCCAATAACAATTTGTTCTTCTGCAGTATAGCTCCTAAAGTAAATGTACATTGTTTTAAATTAGTTTTAGATATTATTTTGGAAAACAAGCCAAAAAAGACTAATCAAAAACGTATTTTGTTCCAGTGTATAGTGGGATAAGACTACACTCGCTCACATTTATGTTCACTTCGATCCATCTTTACTCACAAAAAACAAACTTTCTCTTCTTAACAGAGCTTCGTATTGCCGATTTTCTTCATGATAAGATACACACAGTGAACGTGACACATATATTATGATTCACTACGTCACGTTATAATCTAGCTGTGGCAAACGCACGTCCCGCGCCAGAGTGTTCATCAGCCGGTAGAAGATTCAATCTCTTCCCCGGTCACTTCACGCAACTCATAGACGTGGCGCTGACTGCACAGAGAAATGCTAGTTTCTGAGTTTATTTTCATATCCCGTTTCATTATTATCTGAACTTTAATAAAGGATGCTTTAAAGATATAACGGCAGGGTGTTTCATTGTGAAACGAAATGCGACACAATAATCTTTTATCTCGATTATCTTGTTTTCATAATCATTGGAAGCCAAAATCATAATTGAAAATAAAATTTGAGTAATCACCCAGCTCTATTGTGTGCTTATCTGGTGTCTTTGTGTAATGTACATCCATCACTGCCTCAGCACAAATAAACTAAATCTTTAGATGGAGCACAATGTAAGCCAAATGGCAACCTACAAATTCACACAAGCCCCAAGAGTGTGTAATGGCACTTTAACAGCTTGTTCTTTACTTTAAAAGAGTAAGTCTTGCTCAGGTCTGTCAGATGGACTATAAATAAATCGATAGTTGCTCAGGTCTGTCAGATGGACTATAAATAAATCGACAGTCACATTTTGTGAAAACCTTACCTCATACAATCATGAGATACAGTCTCTATTTTCACTCTGGCATGATAGGTAATGGTGTGTGAACGGTCTGCATTCAAAAATTCCAGTATACCTTTCAGTTTGACTTGAAAGTCCTGTATCAATTCTTCATGATGTGGCAGTAGGGGGCCCGGAGGACCAGGAGGCCCCTGGGGACCAGGAGGGCCTGGTGGACCTGGAAGGCCATGCTGGAAGTGTAAAAATTTTTTAAGTTACCTTAACATTACATAAAAACCAAAGGGAAATCCATCCAAAGGTGAAGGATTAGTCACTTTCTCAGAGTAGACATGTTGTTGTATCGGCCCCATTGGGGCTCTCTGTGCATACTGTGCACTGTCAGGAAAACACTGCAAACATTGTACCTTTAGGGGAACTGCAGCTTGTCACTGGGGCAGTACCCACAAAGGTACACCCATTGCACCCTTTACATGTCAGTTGGAATGTATTTGTAACATATTGGTACATATTAGTACTTTAAGTGTCTTATTATCTGTCTTTAAAGGGTACATTTTAGTACCTTAAGTGTCTTCTATTACCTAAGGGTGAAAAGTGTGTACAGTGTGTGTATATTGAGTGTACTGCCTCAGTGGAAAGCTGTTGTAACACTAAAGGTACATTTTTGGCATATTTTTTGACAGATCGGTGAATCTATTTTAATTCAGTTTTAGAAGACTTCCTTAAACCTTTACTGAATATTCAATGTAGTTTTTACTCTATGTATCAAGATCATTCTTGTTTAGCAGTGCAATTATTCAAACATTTTCTCTCTAGGCTTATATGTTGAATCACAGATTACCTTGGAGAGTCTTTTGTTTCCTCTTGGTTTCTTATTTCCACCCTTGTTGGAGTTGTCCCTAAAAACTATCCATGTCCTGTGGGGGCTCACGAAGGCTATGTCAGAGGATACAGTCTCCTGTAAAAGATATTAAGCATTTCAGGGCTTTGGATACTGCAAGATCTTTAAAGCTACCATTACAGCAAATATGCAAATTCTTTCTGCAGAAAGGCATCAGCAATTAAGAATAAGATCACTTTCTCCACAAGGTTTACAGTGGCCATTACCATACTTTCCCTCATGTATAATGGTAGACACACCCCTAGCAATTTCACCCTGATTTATGAGATTTCCCACAGTGGCAATGTGTGCTCCATTTAGGCCTTGACAGGTGAACAGCAGGTGTGTATATGGAATATTACTTACAGGGCTCTCAGTGCTGACAGTATTGTTCTCCTCCTGGAGCTCAAGACTCTCGTCACTCTCATGTGTTTTGCATGTAGTCAGCAATAAGCTTATCAATAAGGACAGCAGTGCCCCTCTTGCCCCATGCCTGAGCTTCATGCTGCAGTCTCAGTAGGTGAACGTCCACTTCACTCAACTCCTTGTAGGCAGCTCAGTACACAGCTTCCATCCCTTCATGGGGAGGTGACCAGACGTCCTGTGGGTTACAATGCAATTATTCCTTAATAAAGAAGGAGATCCAAGAATGGCGGTGCGGAATCCATGCAGGTTCAAAGTGTGAAGACAGTTGTGACCTTACTTTTGGAAGAGTCCACAGTTTCAGGTTGACCTTAGGCTGATGATGGTTCTTAGGATCTTGACTTGAAGAAGATGCTCTGGTCAATGGTTTGGAGATGGTCTTCTTTGATTTCCAAGGTGGTTTTTGAAGTGGAGAAGACAATCCAAAATTTGGTTCAGATCAGTTTGTAGTGTTTTTGTTGTCCTCCACATGAAGTGTTCATAGTGTTAAGTGCCGTGAGAGTTGTCTGTGAAGCCTCACCAATCTTCTGCTTCTCAGTCAGTCAGTCTGCCCTTCTGTGTCATCCAAGATTCTCTATGCTCCCTGACCATAGTCTAAACTGTAAGCTTGAGTTATGGGCATTTAGCGTATGTGTTATAGTCACGCACTGTGCGAAGGTGTGTATTCTATAAATACTCTCTGTGTGGCTTTGTTAATGTGTTTGTTAATTGTTAGTGTTTGTTGCTCAGTTGCGGTATGATTGGCTGTGATAAAGCCTGTGTGTGGTATACTCAGTCTCTCTCTCTGTGGGTGGTATCTCACCTTCTTCTTTTGGTTTTTAATAATGTTGGATTGTCTTCTGCTCTCCCCGGTGCATTTTGACAGTTCTGTCTGTTTATGTTTTTAGTAATTCCTTCAGTGATGATAATTTAGTTCACCAGTTGAACTCTTGCCAGGCTCCAGTTTATTCCACATCCAGCCTGTGTCTCACCTTCTGTGTCAGTGGCCCACTCAGCAAGATTTCTCTGTTTTGAAGGCTCCTTTTCGTGATCCACTCTTTTTAGCGTCCTCTCAGTCCAGACTCCACCTCCTCCTCTAGTTTGTCCACTCCTCTGTCTCTCTTCAGCCTCCTGTCTCTTATATTAGCCCCTGTCTGTCTCTAACAGTGTGTTCCTGGGTCCCCTTCCCTCGTTTGTCTTGTGTTTGGCTCATTCCTCTGTTCCTGCCATCCCTTACTCTCTCCCCATTATCACCAGCTGCAGGGTCCTAGTGCCTTTGTAGTTTTAAAAAGTGGAACTACAGTAGTAATGGGGTTTACTTTGCTCAGAGTCTGAGATGTTCCTTTCAGATTAAATACAAAAATCTACAAGATTTGATCGAAATTGTGTACCCCAAAATAAAAATTATGTTGTTATTTACTCATCCTTATGTAATTCCAAACCCATATGACTTTCTTATGCGAAACACAAAAGGAGATGTTTTAATTAATATCCTGGTCTGTCTTTTACTACAATGGTAATTGGTACTGACTCTTTAAAAAAGGACCCCAAAGTATCATAAAAAGTAGTCCATGCAGCTTGTGTGTCATATTCCAAGTCTTGACATCTGCTGAGCTTCCAAAGGTACATGAGAGAAGCCCCTTCCCAGAGGCACAGAGATAATACTAAAACTCTAACTGATGTTATAAATGGCATTTTGTGGTTAGAGAACAGGTGATAGGAAGCTGTCCACTTAATTAAGTCCTGGATAAGAGGATTTGAGGTCACTAGTGAGGCTCTGCACAGACTTGATCAGTATTGATAAATCTGATCAGACAGCCTCAACATACTGTACACAGGCAGACTTCTCTAATGGTTACAGGAGTTTTGAATACACAAAGTAACAATCAAGCCTAAAACAGGTGTTTTGGGAAAGGATTTATACCCTTATAATGAAGATACTTTTTGACCTCATTTGAAAAACTGCACATTCTGTTGGCAAAAAGAGTACCAATGACCCAATATATAGGCTTGGATTATATAACTTTTTCTCACCCTGTGTTTAGTCATCTAAACTGTGAATTTTACTGCCAGGATAATATTTCACCACTGCAGCACTTTGTGGTGGCAAAGAGGACGATCAGTGCTGTTTGACCAGATGGTGGAGTTTGTTAGAGAAGGATCAGATTTTGTAGAGGGTTTGTTGGATCAACTAACACAATTGTCCTATTTCTAATTACTATAATAAATATTTTGTTTTTTCATTGTTTATGTTATTGTTATACATGCAGTATATTTGACAGTATGTTGTTTTACTATCTGTATTTAGTTTGTCTATCTTACAGAAACTGACCATGGTGTTAACATGTTTTATTTTGTTTGTACCATATACCATGGTAATTCCATTATTTTTAGAGAAGTGACATACTATGTGATTTATAGTGATTTTTGTGATTTATACTATGGTATACGAATATGGTTTTATCATTTACTACCATGGTATATATCTAATTACTATATTAATTCCATCTGATATCATTACTGTATCATGTTACCTCCAAAGTACTTTTTTGATAGAGTTGTTATTACTTTCTTCAAGACTATATCTCTCACCTAAGGCAAGTCTTTGGAGAAGAACTGCTGGTCGTGTTCTTTGCTCTGAGGTGGTATTTGACGTAAGCTGTGTATATGTGTGTGGTAGCCAGAGACATGGAAGAGCAAAGATCTAGAGCGTGTTGCAGAGGAGGACCAGTGTCTGCAGATCCAGGCCTGCTCCAGGAAACTCACCGTCATCAAAGATGTGTAATCCCGCAGACATATGAAGGTGGCCTTCTTTGGCAGGTAAACCAACAGTAATGACTGATCTAAGCTCACTGGTATGTAAACCATATGGTGACAACAGGCCAGAAGAATAAGATGAGTCATTAATGTATTTGCTCTTGTTCTTTTGGTGTTCAATCCAAATAAATAAATGTTTTGTTTTGTAAGACAATAAACCATAAATGAGGCAGCGAAAACTGAACGTTACTCTGAGGGGGGCTTTTTTTCAGCATCTTTTTTCAGCCATTTTGTAACTAAGCATGTTTTGATTCAATGTTTGAGCTACTATTAAATCAAAGAAGATAAATAGACTGTTTATGGATGTTAAATGTTATTTCTCAGGACCAGTAATGGAAAGAGTACAGTAATTAATGCCATGCTAAGGGAGCGGGTTCTGCCCAGTGGAATCGGCCACACCACCAACTGCTTCCTGAGTGTGGAGGGCACAGACAGGGAACATGCCTATCTTACCACTGAGGACTGAAGAGAGGAAAAGTATCGAAGTATGAAGCAAATATACTGGCGTTTGAGATAATTACTATGATATATTTGATATAATAACTAGCATTATAGAGCTGTTCAGTCATGACGTCAATTTGTAGGCCAACTTAGAAGGTTAATTTACCATGGTTTCCCACAATATTTTCGAGTGGGTTTTTAGAATGGCAGTTTTCAATTTATAGCCTAAGTTAAATAAGGTTTGTGGTTAACATTAATAGAAAAGACTTTACCGTTTTGTCCTACCACATAAATCGATTTTTTTTTTTTTGTCTGCTAAACTTGGTCCTTACTTTCCAAATTTCTGAACTGCCCCCAGTGGCCGAAGCTGGAACGACAGTCGTGTAAATGATGTGACATGAAAGGCACAGGAAACAATTTTTGGTAACATTTGAGTAGTAATTACATTAATCTACTTCTAAACCAAACCCTAAACTTAACCATAACAGTACTGGGACCAAAACAGCAGTCTTTTAACTAACTTCTTTGCAAATGTAGTATCTTGGTGGCTAAAAAAAAAAAAAAAAAAGGGATATGACATCAAAGGCACAGCATAGGAGATTTTGAGGGCGTGAATATTCATCGCATTGTGATGGCTTTTGGCACATTGGGCACACTTTAGGTGAAAAAAAACTGGAACTAACACGCAGATTTCATGTATGATCATTTTGACTGAACAGCTTTATAACACTAATTTTAATGTTAAATACGGTACATAATATGTTATAATGGCTCAGAAATGCTAGTTTTTAGCACTACAGATTGAACAGTTCTATTTTAAACACATAATACACAAAGTTTCACCAAGCTCCACAGGAAAACTCCTTATATAGTGTATGTGGTATTTTAAAAGATATATAACATCAGGTACAGGTCTTTCAGTATTGTGGCATGATTTGAATACTTTGTGTCATCCTCTATTTTGTTGAAGCTCCACGTTTTTTATTTGATCACTATACAGACAGTCAGTTAGTTGACTCACGCTCTGCACATGGACAGGAATCTAGATTCTGGTTGTTTAGTCCGAGTGTTTTGGCCCAAAACTAAGTGTGCCCTGTTGAGAGATGATCTGGTCTTGATGGAAAGGTATAGACCACTCCACGGCGAGCTAGAGTTGTCAGAGCTGGATTAAGGTTCTGTCGGGGAGGGTTTGGCACAGAAACAACAGACCTGGCTTAAAGGACAATTGCTGGCATACTCTTTGCATCCTTGGCAGATAAATGGACTTCTACATGAAACTTTACAAGGTTTGACGTGTTATGAATGGGGGGTGGTGGGTGAAAGCACTAATGGATTTGTGCTGCCCTAGATGTATCATGGCGGTAGGCTAGCAGCCTGTTTAGTGTATTGACTTCACATGTGTGGTACATCAGTATGTGTGACATCATTGTATTTGTATGTTTATACAGCTTGGCCCTCAAGTGTGGTGTATATGGTTGTCAGTAAAGTCATATCTTCTAAAGCTGGAGTCCAAGATAGTTTGTTTCACATCACTTGAGTCAACAACATGTATGAAGCATGGTGTCTCTTGAAACAATTAAAAATAACCAAAAAATTAACAACAAAACTGAAATAAGAGAGCACCTTTTGCTATTAACCAGATGCGTGTGAAAGTTGCTTTTGTTACTATAGCAATAATAGATCGCAAATGCGTTTTCTAGTAGAATCATCTTTGGCCAGTAGAAAGAAAGACCCTCACGTCATGTAGAGGTGTGTTATAAAATGTTTGACATAAATAAATAAATTATAAAAATGTATTAAGGAATTACATTTTTTTTTGTTAACCTTCCCATTCTGTTTGGTCATTTTGGACCTAAATCCGTTTTTCTGATGTAATAAAAATGGTTTTGTTTATCTGAGTGGTACAACCCCAATTCTTAAAAAGTTGGGACAGTATGAAAAATGCTAATAAAAACAAAAAGGAGTGATTTGTAAATTATATTCACCCTTTGCTATATTGAAAGCACTACAACTACACATTATATGATGTTTTACCTTGTGAATTTCATTGTTTTTTATGTGCAGTAATTTCAAATCAGATCATTGCAACACACTCCAAAAAAGTTGGGACAGTTGAGTGTTTACCACTGTGAAACATCACCATTTGTTCTAATAACACTTATTAAGCATTTGGGCACTGAAGACACAAGTTTGTTAAGTTTAAAAAGTGGAATTTACCTCCATTCAACCATTATACAGGTCTTCAGCTGCACAATATCCATATTGTGTGCTTCATAATGCGGCACACATTCTCAATTGGAGGCAGGTCAGGACCGCAGGCAGGCCAGTCCAGCACCCATAATCTCTGTTTACACAGCCATGCACTTGTAATCCAGGCAGTATGTGGTCTGAAGTTGTCCTGCTGGAAAATGTAGGGATGTCCCTGGAAAAAACAGAGCTGGATGGCAGTATATGTTGCTCCAAAAGTTGTACATATCTGTCTGCATTAAAGGCACTGACACACCCCTAGCCCATACAGACACTGGCTGTTGGACCTGACACTGATAACAGCTTGGATGGTCCTTTTCCTCTTTGGCCCGGAGAACACGACGGCTGTGTTTTTCAAAAACTATTTGAAATGTGGACTCGTCGGACCACAAAACACTGTTCCACTGATCTACTTTCCATCTAAGATGAGACCGAGTCCAGAGAAGTCAGCAGCGCTTCTGGACAGTGTTGATGTAGGGCTTCTGCTTTGCATAGCAAAGTCTTAACTTGCATCTGTGGTTACTAAAGTAATCCCAAGCCCATGTTCATGATATCCATTAAAATAAAGTATATATAGAATACACAATAAGACAATATATTATATATATACTGTGTGTGTGTGTGTGTATATATATATATATATATATATATATATATATATATATATATATATATATATATATATATATATATATATATACACATATTTTGACTACCGGTCAAAAGTTTTGAAACACTTGACTGAAATGTTTCTCATGATCTTAAAAATTTTTTGATCTGAAGGCGTATGCTTAAATGTTTGAAATGAGTTTTGCAGACAAAAATATAATTGTGCTACCATATTAATTTATTTCATTATAAAAATAAAGTTTTTGAAATTGATGACTTGGACCAAATAATAAAGAAAAGCAGCCACTAAGTGTCCAACATAGATGGGAACTCCTTCAATACTGTTTCAAAAGCATCCCAGGGTGATACCTCAAGAAGTTAGTTGAGAAAATGTCAAGAGTACATGTCTGCAAATTCTAGGCAAAGGGTGACTACTTTGAAGATGTTAAAATATAACACAGTTTTGATTTATTTTGGATTTTGTTTAGTCACAACATAATTCCCATATTTCCATTTATGTTATTCCATAGTTTTGATGACTTTACTATTATTCTAAAATGTGAAAAAAAAATTATAATATGTGTGTGTGTATGTGTATATATATATATATATACAGGGTTGTGAGGGTTACTTTTGAAATGTATTCCACTACAGATTACAGAATACATGCTGTAAAATTTAATTTGTAATGTATTCCATTAGATTACACAAGGTCAGTAATGTATTCTAAATACTTTGGAGTACTTCTTCAGCACTGGTAGATTTTTTTCACTTGTTTTGACCATAAACAAGTAAATAAAGTAAGAAAATTAACTTAAATTTATCTTGCTTTAAGGATATTTTGATATTTTACAGAAAAACAATATTTAAATTCTCATTAAGAATAAGATTTTTGCAGTACATCTTTGCTCTAATATCAAAGGTCTTACTAGAGAAAAAAAGTTTTGCTCCAACGTGCATTTTCATCATTGATATATTGGTTGTAGCTTTCTATATGATGTTAAAGGCTACATTGGTTAACATTTCTTGTAAAAAATACCCTAACCTCATAAAAAACATTGACAAGGCATGTAATCATGTATTTTATGGAATTTATGTTTCATCTGTCAAAGCGTTTCTAATTGTTTTCTTATTAAGCTGTAGAAACGTGATGTAGCTCCTCTATTACGCTCCCAAGGGAAAACTCCTCAATGACATCATATCGACCTTTTCACTCACAACAGTATGAACTTGTATGAATGTAACACATCATAAGAAGGTGTTTCACTGCTGTTCAAATGCACTTTGGATCACATCATTTATATGTATAAATGTTTTCCATCTGAAAGGACTAAATATGAAATGAAACAAATGATAATAAAATGCAAAGTAATCTCTTCAGTAATCAAAATACTTTTTGAATGTAACTGTATTCTAAATACCAATGATTTAAATTGTATCTGTAGTGGAATACAGTTACTAATATTTTGTATTTTAAATACGTAATCCCGTTACATGTATTCCGTTACTCCCCAACACTGTGTGTGTGTGTGCGTGTGTGTGTGTATGTGTATATATATATATATTGTCTTATTTTGTATTCTATATATACTTAATTTTCTATAAAATTTTTATTTTTATTCTATTTATTTATTTTTTTATTATTATTTGTTTTATTATCTCTGTCTTGTTGCTGTTTTGTATTGTTGTGTACTGGAAGCTCCTGTCACCAAGACATATTCCTTGTATGTGTAAGCATACTTGGCAATAAAGCTCATTATGATTACGAATACAGATGAATGATGTTTTTTAAGACAGTGACGTCTGAGGGATCAGAGATTACGTGCATTCAGAAGTGGGTTTTCGTCTTGCCCTTTATGCACTAAGATTTGATCAGATTCCTTGAATCTTTTACCTATATTGTGCACTGTAGAGGGTGAAATGGCCAAAATCCTTCCAATATGTCATCTGTTGGTAAATTGACAAGTCTCGAATGATCCTTGCTCTTGAAGGACTATGACACGATTGCCTCACCTGTTTAGCATCTCCTGTTTCACATTGCCTTATTTTAACTCGTCAAATTGTTATTAGTCTTAAATTGCCCGTCTCACATTTTTGGGAGCATGTTGCAATCATCTGATTTGAAAAACTTGAAAAAAACTATGAAATTCACAAGGTAAAATATCATATAATATGTAGTTGTAGAGCTTTCAATATAGCAAAGGGTGAATATAATTTACAAATCACTCCTTTTTGTTTTTATTATAATTTTTCATACTGTCCCAACTTTTTCGGAACTGGGGTTGCGACACCTTTGCTGTTCGAGGTCAAAATTTACCGAACATGAATGGGAAAGACAAAAAAAAAAAAAAAAAAAAAAAAAAAAAAAAGAGCTTTTTTATTTGTCAAATACAATACATAAATAATAATAAATCAGCCACAATGCAGAAAAAACATACACAGAAATGAAGGGGAGACTTTAGTACATGCATAGTGCAGAACTGGTTCGATTGTACGCATAATGTGACATTATTGCAAAAACTGACACTTCAAACCAGTCAAAAACTAAACTCAAACAAATGCTAAACTTTGACAAATAATAGTTTGATAATGTCTAGTATAAATCAAGAAATATACACTATATTGCCAAAAGTATTCGCTCATCTGCCTTTAGACGCATATGAACTTAAGTGACATCCCATTCTTAATCCATAGGGTTTAATATGACGTTGGCCCACCCTTTGCAGCTATAACAGCTTCAACTCTTCTGGGAAGGCTTTCCACAAGGTTTAGGAGTGTGTTTATGGGAATTTTTGACCATTCTTCCAGAAGCGCATTTGTGAGGTCAGACACTGATGTTGGACGAGAAGGCCTGGCTCGCAGTCTTCGCTCTAATTCATCCCAAAAGTGCTCTATCGGGATGAGGTCAGGACTCTGTGCAGGCCAGTCAAGTTCTTCCACACCAAACTCGCTCATCCATGTCTTTATGGACCTTGCTTTGTGCACTGGTGCACAGTCATGTTGGAACAGGAAGGGGCCATCCCCAAACTGTTCCCACAAAGTTGGGAGCATGGAATTGTCCAAAATCTCTTGGTATGCTGAAGCATTCAGAGTTCCTTTCACTGGAACTAAGGGGCCAAGCCCAGCTCCTAAAAAACAACCCCACACCATAATCCCCCCTCCACCAAACTTCACAGTTGGCACAATGCAGTCAGACAAATACCATTCTCCTGGCAACTGCCAAACCCAGACTCGTCCATCAGATTGCCAGATGGAGAAGCGTGATTCGTCACTCCAGAGAACGCGTCTCCACTGCTCTAGAGTCCAGTGGCGGCGTGCTTTACACCACTGCATCCGACGCTTTGCATTGCACTTGGTGATGTATGGCTTGGATGCAGCTGCTCGGCCATGGAAACCCATTCCATGAAGCTCTCTACGCACTGTTCTTGAGCTAATCTGAAGGCCACATGAACTTTGGAGGTCTGTAGCGATTGACTCTGCAGAAAGTTGGCGACCTCTGCGCACTATGCGCCTCAGCATCCGCTGACCCCGCTCTGTCATTTTACGTGGCTGAGTTGCTGTCATTCCCAATCGTTTCCACTTTGTTATGATAACACTGACAGTTGACTGTGGAATATTTAGTAGCGAGGAAATTTCATGACTGGACTTGTTGCTCAGGTGGCATCCTATCACAGTACCACGCTGGAATTCACTGAGCTCCTGAGAGCGGCCCATTCTTTCACAAATGTTTGTAGAAGCAGTCTGCATGCCTAGGTGCTTCATTTTATACACCTGTGGCCATGGAAGTGACTGGAACACCTGAATTCAATTATTTGGATGGGTGAGCGAATACTTTTGGCAATATAGTGTATATGTAAATAAAATAAAAAAATAAAAAATCATAAAATCCCAAAATAAGTGCATAATTTTATTGTTTTTACTTCAGGAAAGAAGAAATGATATCATTTCTTTAAAAAAAAAAAAAAAAAGTTACACGTAATGTGTCCTGTCAAAAATGACCACAAACAGCAAAGCAGCCCTAATTGATCAGAATAGGAGGGTTACATTTTCTGATGGTAGTGTTGTAAGAAACAACACCCTTAGTCATAAAAGCACTATGTTTGATCCATGAGAAAGTGAAGTTCAAATAAGCCCTATAATGATAGCAAATTAAACAACATGAGTGATAATTCTACCAAATACTAGTCCTTTTTTGCCTAGATTTCAATCATCAATGAAGACACCATGAGCCAGTGTAATAGAACAAAGAATGCAATTTGTATTATTCAGTGAACAAAAGTTAGTTTAGGAGTAGTTGAGAAAGTGCAAGATTGCTGTTTATTCAATGTATTGATGACACTTTTCAATAATGTTGTGTATACATTAACATAACACAATAGTTAACATGAATTAAGAATGAACAATACTTTTACAGCATTTTAAAATCTTGGCTTTTGTTAATTTCTACATATACTAAAATATTTTTAATGCCAAAATTAATATCAAGTGATGTTACAGCATTAAGAACTAACATGACCTACAATGAACAATAGTATATTTATATGATCTATAAACTGACATTAACCAGGATGAAAAAATGCCTTGATGAAAAAAAAACGTGCATATGTTACCAGTTACAAAATCACAATCAATAACAATTGCCACTCTGCTGGTTACTGTTTGCTGAAAAGATCTGGTCTCAGATCACTGATTATGAACAAAATGTGATCTGTATTTTAATTAAACAGAAATGGCCCATATCTTCTTCACCTCTCAGCCCGGGCACTGATGTAACATTAGAACTGGACAGTTGGATTGACATGTTCTGTTTAGATGTCTTTGTGCTTGTGGCCAACTCTGAGTTGACCATTATAAACACTGTGAGTAGGCAAATCATGTAATGTTAAGATAAGTAACTAATCACAGTATGCACTCCATATAAAAACAACACAGTTTTACTGCTTTTTTTTTTTTTTTTCACTAGACAAAACATATAAACCTGTATAATTTTCATTTTTTCTGCAGATTCTCATTCTTATCTTTTTCCTTAATGTTATTGCTTGGTTTACTTGAATGTTTCACTCTGCTTTGAAAAGAAAAGCACTTCTTCCACAAACTGAAAGAGTGCATATCAAAGCCAAACATTTTCATCCTAAATAATTACTGGGATGCATCTGTCTTAGAGCCAGAGTATCTAGAAACTGTAAGTTTTAATACAAATGACACAACATATGACTAGTGATTCACCATAAATTTTTTTTAAAAAATAAAAAAAAATTAAAAAAAATAAACTTCTTAAATTGAGATTTTGTATATTGCACATTTCTTTGTCAATAACAAAAATGTATTGTTTATAGATTTAAGGACATGAGATTATTTGCTAACACTTTATAATAATTTTCAGTAACAGGTCTTTCAAGGGATAGTTCACCCAAAAATGAAAATTCTCTCATCATTTACTCACCCTCATGCCATCCCAGATGTGTATGACTTTCTTTCTTCTGCAGAACACAAACAAAGATTTTTAGAAGAATATTTCAGCTCTGTAGGTCCATACAATGCAAGTGAATGGGTACCAACATTCTTAAGGTCCAAAGAGCACATAAAAGCAGAGTAAAAGTAATCCATATGACTCCAGTGGTTAAATCCATGTCTTCAAGAGCAATATGATAGGTGTGGATGAGAAACAGATCAATATTTTAATCCCTTTTTTACGATCAATCTTCAACTTCACTTTCAAATCTTCTGTTTTTGGCAGTTCGCATTCTTCAGCATATAGCCACCTACTGGGCAGGGAGGAGAATTTATAGTAAAAAAAGGAATTAAATATTGGTCTGTTTCTCAGCCACAACTATCATATCACTTCTGAAGATATGGATTTAACCACTTGAGTATTATGGATTACTTTTACGCTGCCTTTATGTGCTTTTGTGGAGTTTCAAAATTTTGGTACCCATTCACTTGCAATGCATGGACCTACAGAGCTGAGATATTTTTCTAAAAATCTTCATTTTTGTTCAGCAGAAGAAATAAAGTCATACACATCTGGGATGGCATGAGGGTGAGAGAATTTTCATTTTTGGGTGAACTATCCCTATATAAGTCTTCTTTGATTTACATGTTGATTCAGCATTTACAATATGTATTTGGCAAATCTATGCTTTTATCAAAATTGACTTACAGTGCATTCAGGGTATACATTGTACCAGTTTGTGTTGCCAAAGTCAAACTACATACAATCCCTTTTAAGCAGATCTAGACAAGTGGTGCTGGGGAGGAGGAGGTTTTCAGAGAAAAAGCTCTCATACCATGCTGTGGTCAAACCGACTTACCTGCAAACAACAGAGGCAATGTTAATGTTAAACAAAGAGAGAGTATGCACGTTGATATTTTAACAGTTTACATGACACAGGACCTATCAGCTTGATTATGGAGTATGTAAGCCCATTGGCTAACAAATTACATGTTCAAAGGACCTATCAGTTTGCACCATGTAGTTTCATGACTTTTAATCATTTCCTTATAAACAACAAATCTGAAAAAGATTTTTAAGACAGGAATGACAAAGAAATATTTCAAATATAAATTAAAACAAATGTACATTAGCTAATGATTGGTTAAGCATTATATCATGTAATAGTGTTTGTTAATGATATTAATGAAAGTTATTCTGAAGTATTACTGATTATGTTCACTAAATTTATTGTATTTCAGGTGCGAAAGCAGCATATGGACCGCTGCGTCAGTTTCTGAAGGTAGTGGATCATAACAAAGCACCTGACTGCATCTTCTTTGTCTCTGCCAAAGAGGTGCTGAGTGCCAGGATCCAGTGCACCCAGGGAATGCCAGAGACTGGTAGGCTCCTCTGCTTTGGGTTGCACAGCACCATGCATTATGTTTCTGACATTGTTCTGGAGGAAGACCAAAAAAAAACTAGGCCTAGCCAAGTTAAAAATGAGGGTAAAACAACCATAAAACCCTCGGAGGCAGATGCTAATATATCTTAGAGTGGCCTTTTGAGTTGATACAATCATTTTGAGAATGATGCTTAAGGTATTGCCATAAAGTGTTGAAAAATCAATGCTCAATTGCACATGCTTCATTTCTTATTTCCTATACTATTGGCTGGTATTATGGGAACGAAATGGGGCATATGCTTTTATTTACAGGCACGCTTTGGCTGAAGGATTCCAGGAGAGACTGAGAGAATTCCAGACTTTTGAGAGAACATTTGAGGTGGGAATGCACTCAAACTGTGGTCACTGGCTCCAGAAATATCATCGTCTGACAATGAGGCTAGAAAACAATGACGATTAAACGGAGCTCGGAAAAGTAGCAATTCGGAAAATGAGTCTTAGTTCTGTCTGTATTATGTTTAGACTAGAAGAGAATTTATGACGGCTTTACCCAAAAACAGTGTGGCGTGATGATGGTCCTCTCAAGCAAACTGCTGCTGGCAAAAAATGATTTTCACGATAAGTATTTTTGTCTTGTTTTCCTGTAAAATTATCTAAACAGTTTTAAAACGTGAGTTATTTACTTGTCAAGCAAAATCGGATAAGATATTAAGTCTTGGTTTAAGATAAATCTGACAAAATTTAGTGAACTTTAGACTTAAAACAAGAAAAAAAAAGTTGATTTTTATTACCTCAATGGCAAACAGTTTTTTCTTTTTTTAAGCATAACATTTTTTTTTAAGTTCACGTTTCACGTTTTAAGAATGTTTAGATATTTTTACTGGAAAACAAGACAAAAATACTTGTGTTGAAAATAATTTTTTGCAGTGTAGATGTGTGAGATACTTGGCCTTCCTCATAGATTCCAGGCTGCTTTTCCCGTAGTGGAACATCCCTGAGCCAAGTTTGTGGATTTGAATAGGTGAGTGTACCTCACTCTATCCCTATGTCCTCTCACATTCTTTGGATCCTGGGATGAAAATTCACAGTAATCTATGATGCCACCAACAGATGGGTCTGTTGTGATTCAGTCTAGCAAACACCCAATGATTAAACAACTTGAGAGTGGAAAGCAGCAAAACATGTCACCCTTGTTGATGAGTTGTTGATACAATCTTACTGTTGAAATCTTGTTTTGATTTAATGTTTTAACTGTAATGAGATCGCTGATAATTGTATCACAATGCTGGCTCAAGAACATGCTTCATGGATTCCACAGGAATTTATCTCACAGTCTGCCGTGAAGACCAAGTTTGAGCAGTACACAATCAGAGCCTGGCAGACCACAGAGTCAGTCAAGGCTATCATGGATGCCATCAATATTTCTTCAGCAGAAAAGAAGTGAGTTCCCGAACTTTCTCAGCTTTATTCTCTCCAAGCTCCCAAACACAGTATTTGGTGACACTATTGAAACGAGACTCTCAGAGTCTCTCAGTCTGATCACAACCACTTGTTTCTTAAAGGATAGTTCACCCAAAAATGAACCTTCTGTCCTCATTTACTCACCTTCATTTTGTTTCAAACTTTTTAACTTTGTGGAACACAAAAAGAGATGCTCTTTTAACCATTCCATTAAAAAAAGTATTCTACATTAAAGCCATTGTTGTATCAAAATGCTTTTTTGTAGTAAAAAGCTGAGGCTTTTCTGTTGTTTGAATCTGTAAATCCATAGAGTGTTCAAAATAGAAGAGCGAGAAGCTCTCATGGACCGGTTGGAGTTTGTACAAAATCAGCTTAACTTCCTGACCGAGTACATCAAAGACAAGATAAAGGCCATCACCGACAATGTGGCTGCCAAGGTAACCTACTGTACATCATCACTCCTTACAAAAATATACCATGGTAATCATATTTTCCACCAAAATACATATACATTTTACATATAATGGATTTTGCAGACATTCCAGATCCAGAGTGACTTACAAAAATGCTTTAGCATCGCAAATTAGATCATTGTGATCAACAGATGGCAAGCATCACTGTTTATTCGACAACACTGGGTCAAAGTTCTGCTGTAGAAATTGGTCAGTGCTTACCGAAATCTGAATCACTGCCCTCAGTGGCACAAGCTGGAAGTGTTGTTGACCAGTTTCCAGGTGAAATGTCCACAGAGTGGCGCCAAAAATGAGTTGTATTTTTAGTTCTAAATGATGTAATAGAGTCAACAGGAATTCCTATTCATGGGACCAAAACCCATGTCTCGGAGGTTGTCGTGCAAAGTGCTATCAGTAGCATAAGAGGGAAATACACTCACTGACCACTTTATTAGGAACACCCACAAACCTACTTATTCATGTGATTATCTAATCAGCTAATCATCCAACCGTATGGCAGCAGTGCAATGCATAAAATCATGCAGATATGGGTCAGGAGCTTCAGTTACTGTTCATATCAACAGTCAGAATGTGGAAAAAATGTCTCCTGATATTTGAACCTTGATTTCTATACTGTTTTGAAAAGGCTCAATTAAGTGACTTTCTCAGCGCTGCTCTTCTAGGTGTCTAGTGCCCTGGCAGAAGAGATACGTGGCCTGTCTGTTCTTGCGGATGAATTCTGCTCTGATTTTAGCCCTGCCCGTATGCTTTAGCCCTATACAAAACTGTACGTTTTGATAACGCTCTCTATCAAATAACAGTAACTGACATCCCAGTTCTTATATTTTTTTAAATCAACAGCTTAGTAAGAATAATGGAGAATTATATAATACAGTCTAACATATACCAAAGAAACCAAAAGACATGAGAAAAAAAAACGTTCAACAATTAAAAGCTTTACTGTGACACTGCCTTGCATTAAGTTATTCAGCTAATGATAAATTTAGTGAATTCACATGAATGTGTTTTGAAATTTCAAAATACACATATTTAAGACACATTCGCTGAAACCAGTTGTAATATTTTCTGCAACCTTGTGTTATTAGCCTAATTTATCTTGTTTTAGCATGTTTAGATATTTGTACTCAAACAGTAAGACAAAGATACTGATCAAGAATGGTGTTTTTTGCGGTGCAGAGTGCTGTATTTATGAAGAGTTGGGCAAATATGCTATAATAATGTGTGTGCATTTTGCAGAAACTCATAGCCTACATTGAGGAGCAAATGGCCAGGAATTTGAACCGCTGCTGCTCAAGCAGTATAAACGGCTGTGTGTTGTCATCTCAGAGAGACATCATTGGTACACACACAGTCACACACTACACACTAATCCTTACAAAATCATACATCTCATGTAAAATTTTACTTACTGGAACACTTAAGACAGCCCCCTGTATCTAAGATTTCCCAGGCCAAAGTAAAACGGTTTTCAGTATGTATTGTATCCTTTCATTCCCATGTCTAGACACCATACGTCCTCTGCTGCCCTCTGCTGCCCGAGGTCAACTCCACCTCCACAACAGGAAGTTTAACATGACCTATGACCTGAACTTTCCCAACCTCTGCACAGATTTCCAGGAGGACATCAAGTTTCAGTTCACTGGGTCTTACATCCTTGGTGAACTGTTTCCTGGGGACTGCTAAAGCAAGACACGCTTTGAGCCTTTTGGACCAGAATTTGAAAGTAACTTGCCTGTTATTCTTTTGTGTATGTCTGTTTTTAATTAACTTTAAAGGAGCAATATATAATATATTTACTGTACTAAAGCATAAAATGATCATAATATGTTATCAGAGATTTAGGAAACATGCTAAGTTGAAATACGGGCTTCTCTGAAAACAATGCTACAGTCAGTATTTTCTACTTTGAAATGTCCGTTCCTGGCCGGATTTTCTGTTTGTGTTTTGGCCTGTGTGATCCGGCCCAGTGCCCATTTCCCAATAGTATTTCGATACCCCAGGTTGCCAGATCTGAAACACGTTAGCGGGCAAACTCAGCGCGCTGCAGCCATGGAAGCCAGCAATACATCTAGCTAACATTGACAAGAGTTATAAAAATCCACATGAGCTGGTTTATAATTTACAGTGTTAGGCTCGTTGCTTGCCATTGTCAGTTTGCTCGTTCCTGTTGCGTGTCCTCAACCTGGCAACCGGCGTGAGCTTGGAGTCTGGGGAGGAGGGGGCGGGGGAGACAACTCTCTCCAATATTTTTAATTTGGACTGCAGTACCCATTTTAAACACTTGATGTCAATGTTACATATTGCTCCTTTAATTGCTCAAATGGGACAAGAATTATGTCATGAATTAATTTCTAAATAGTGAACCTCCAGAAAAACAAATTGTCAGGATTTTGGTCCTACAATGAAGTGATTTGATTTGTGTCTGTGCACAGGCCACCTCATCCCTTCCTCCTTGGGGTACCCAGGCCCAGAAGCATCTGGCCATCTCCAGGGCAACATGGCTGGTCTCTCTTACTTCCAGAGCATCTATGGGCATGTTGGTCATTGCTGGAGTGGTAAGAAATACCTAATTAAAAATCTCTTTATACCAGGAACCACTTCAGATGCCAACATCTTTGAGTTATAAAAACATTCAAAATATATTGCGTATACATTTACGAGAGTCAAACAGATATTTGTGGTGCCATGTGTGGACCGGTATGGCGTTCTGTGGGATGGAGGGTCATCGTTCTCTCTGTGAGTCTGTAAAGTTTGCTCTACCTGTGTGAAAGGCTCACCTGGACCAACTGCTCTAAAAAGAAAGCCCTTAAGCATAGAATTGGGGGAGACGGGGGGCACACGTCCTCCCCAATGCTGTGAGGGCGGTGATTTGTCATTCTGTCATATTGAGACAAAAAAACTGAAGTCCTCCCTCCGCTGAACGAGTTGGTATCGCCCAACTAGGCGGAGGAGTCACCTGGTACCTGTTGCTTTTCTCAGTGCTGGCCAGAATGCGTAAACTCAGTCGTTTATTATTACTGGATGAGGATTTTTAAAAATGCTTTTATAGATAATGCTGAGGTGGATTTTCATTCACAGGTATGAATCCTTGCAACTGTCAGTTTTTAATAAAATAACTATCCAGTGTAAAATGTCTCCAAATGGATATAAAGCGTTCTTAGATTTAAATGCAGTTGAATGGAGGATTCAGTTTTGAAACGTCAAGCGCCCCCTGCAGGAATAAAACAACCAAAACAGTCTGTGGCTGACAATGTGCAATTTCTGTAACCCACACAAAACTTTTGTATAAATTTAGAAAACATGAAATACATCACATAAGTCATATGTGGAGTATGTGAAGATGTTAAAGATGTCCATAGTAATTATCAGTCGTTTTTCATGGTGAGGAACGCAGACAGGCATTTCAGATGAGCAGGTAAGAATTTAAATTTTCTGAACAGGAAAATTATTTTCTGAAACCTTAACCCTAATGGTTTTTCTGAATGTTTGATATGATACAGTGTATAAATATTTAAGAGTATGCACTGGAACACGATTATACAGTTAATTTAACTGTAAGAATTTAGAATCACGTGGCAAAATATTAGATATAATGTATAAATATATACTATAAAAGAGTTTTTCATAAGATTTTGTAAGACTAAATGTGAAAACTCTTGTGCCTACTGGAGCTGTTGCTATGAATCCAAAATATAACAGAGGAATTCGATATACCAGACTCATATCCATCAAAAAAGCGAGATAAATTGGCTGTTTAGGAGCATTTAAATGACTGACTGAAGATGACAGATGTAAAACAAGCAGACAGAAGTCATAGAAAGAAACATCCTACAAATGGGACAGGATGCTCTACTAATCGTCCAACAACAAACTAGTAAGTTTTATATTTTTAGCTGTGGTGATTTTAAAGTGATGAATTAAAACATGCAACTTTTTGTAATGTTTAAGCATGCTGACAGCGTGTGAGGCATTGCTTGCATTGCATCTTAAATCGTCCTCATTATTTAAAGCATTGCTTCTGTACAAATTCACCGCATTCAACAATAAATATCAATTTAAGTATTGATTGGATTTTAAATCGCCTGCTGTAAGCAATGCACTGGTTATTATGCGTAGTCCACAGGTTTATTTGTGATGCTAAGGGCAGCCATTTTTATGTATTCTTCAGTTCAGTATTTTTATGGAGTCTGTAGCCAATTCTTTATGTTGGGGTTTCTGACAGACAGCATATTGCTTTAATAAACTGTTGCAGAAGAAAAAACTGTTGGATCCCATGAACTAATTTTTTCTTCTTTTGAAGCACTCTGGTTACATTGAAGCACATCATTGAGCTCAGGATGCACATAATGCCCTACATTGGAGTGTCTCTAATTACCTCTAATTTTTTCTTTTTGTGTGTGTGTGTGTGTGTGTGTGTTTACCAGGTTTCTTATTATAGGGCTTCCCTTAGCATCCACATAACCCCCAGGAATACGTCCACTTAGACGTTTAGACAATTATGTGATATGCGTTTTTTGCATCAGTACTGTTGCATAATAAGCAAATGTGCAAATAATTGTAAAACCGGTTAACCGCGATTTATAAAAAAAAACAAATTTTTATTATTTTTTATCATATGGTAGTCTCACCGTCAAAAACTCACACCCCGGCATCCCTACATTGAATATATTTTATTTATTTATTTATCCTTCCCGAAATACAGTTACAGAAATACTCAAACCAGCCCATCTGGCACCAACAATCATGCCACAGACGAAATCACTGAGATAAATTTTTTTTCCCCTTTCTGATGGTTGATATGAACATTAACTGAAGCTCCTGACCAGTATCTGCATGATTTTATGCACTGCACTGCTGCTACACGATTGGCTGATTAGATAATCGCATGAATAAGTAGATGTATAGGTATTCCTTATAAAGTGGATGGTGAGTCTATATGCATATATGTATATATACACACCGATCAGCCACAACATTAAAACCACCTAACTAATATTGTGTAGGTCCCCCTCGTGCCGCCAAAACAGCACCAAGCTGCATGATATTCTTTTCACCACAATTGTACAGAGTGGTTATCTGAGTTACCGTAGACTTTGTCAGTTTGAACCAATCTGGCCATTCTCTGTTGACCTCTCTCATCAACAAGGCGTTTCCGTCCACAGAACTGCTGCTCACTGGATGTTTTTTGTTTTTGACACCATTCTGAGTAAATTCTAGAGACTGTTGTGCTTGAAATGCACAATCTGGCACAAACAATCATGCCACGGTCCAAATCACTGAGATCATTTTCCCCCATTCTGATGGTTGATGTGAACATTAACTGAAGCTCCTGACCCGTATCTGCATGATTTTATGCACTGCACTGCTGCCACTTGATTGGCTTATAATCGCATGGATGATTGTTGGTGCCAGACGGGCTGGTTTGAGTATTTCTGTAACTGCTGATCTCCTGGGATTTTCACGCACAACAGTCTCTAGAATTTACTCCGAATGGTGCCAAAAACATCCAGTGAGCGGCAGTTCTGTGGACGGAAACGCCTTGTTGATGAGAGAGGTCAGCAGAGAATGGCCAGATTGGTTTGAACTGACAAAGTCTATGGTAACTCAGATAACCGCTCTGTACAATTGTGGTGAGAAGAATATCATATCTGAATGCTATTCTGAGATGCGGGTTGGTGCTGTTTTGGCGGCACGAGGGGGACCTACACAATATTAGGCAGGTGGTTTTAATGTTGTGGCTGATCGGTGTATATATACAGGTGCATCTCAATAAATTAGAATGTCGTGGAAAAGTTCATTTATTTCAGTAATTCAACTCAAATTGTGAAACTCGTGTATTAAATAAATTCAATGCACACAGACTGAAGTAGTTTAAGTCTTTGGTTCTTTTAACTGTGATGATTTTGGCTCACATTTAACAAAAACCCACCAATTCACTATCTCAAAAAATTAGAATACATCATAAGACCAATAAAAAAAACATTTTTAGTGAATTGTTGGCCTTCTGGAAAGTATGTTCATTTACTGTATATGTACTCAATACTTGGTAGGGGCTCCTTTTGCTTTAATTACTGCCTCAATTCGGCGTGGCATGGAGGTGATCAGTTTGTGGCACTGCTGAGGTGGTATGGAAGCCCAGGTTTCTTTGACAGTGGCCTTCAGCTCATCTGCATTTTTTGGTCTCTTGTTTCTCATTTTCCTCTTGACAATACCCCATAGATTCTCTATGGGGTTCAGGTCTGGTGAGTTTGCTGGCCAGTCAAGCACACCAACACCATGGTCATTTAACCAACTTTTGGTGCTTTTGGCAGTGTGGGCAGGTGCCAAATCCTGCTGGAAAATGAAATCAGCATCTTTAAAAAGCTGGTCAGCAGAAGGAAGCATGAAGTGCTCCAAAATTTCTTGGTAAATGGGTGCAGTGACTTTGGTTTTCAAAAAACACAATGGACCAACACCAGCAGATGACATTGCACCCCAAATCATCACAGACTGTGGAAACTTAACACTGGACTTCCAGCAACTTGGGCTATGAGCTTCTCCACCCTTCCTCCAGACTCTAGGACCTTGGTTTCCAAATGAAATACAAAACTTGCTCTCATCTGAAAAGAGGACTTTGGAACACTGGGCAACAGTCCAGTTCTTCTTCTCCTTAGCCCAGGTAAGATGCCTCTGACGTTGTCTGTGGTTCAGGAGTGGCTTAACAAGAGGAATACGACAACTGTAGCCAAATTCCTTGACAAGTCTGTGTGTGGTGGCTCTTGATGCCTTGACCCCAGCCTCAGTCCATTCCTTGTGAAGTTCACCCAAATTCTTGAATCGATTTTGCTTGACAATCATAAGGCTGCGGTTCTCTCGGTTGGTTGTGCATCTTTTTCTTCCACACTTTTTCCTTCCACTCAACTTTCTGTTAACATGCTTGGATACAGCACTCTGTGAACAGCCAGCTTCTTTGGCAATGAATATTTGTGGCTTACCCTCCTTGTGAAGGGTGTCAATGATTGTCTTCTGGACAACTGTCAGATCAGCAGTCTTCCCCATGATTGTGTAGCCTAGTGAACCAAACTGAGAGACCATTCTGAAGGCTCAGGAAACCTTTGCAGGTGTTTTGAGTTGATTAGCTGAATGGCATGTCACCATATTCTAATTTTTTGAGATAGTGAATTGGTGGGTTTTTGTTAAATGTGAGCCAAAATCATCACAATTAAAAGAACCAAAGACTTAAACTACTTCAGTCTGTGTGCATTGAATTTATTTAATACACAAGTTTCACAATTTGAGTTGAATTACTGAAATAAATGAACTTTTCCATGACATTCTAATTTATTGAGATGCACCTGTATATACTAGATAGTAGATAATGTATACTGTACATATCTGTCCATTTTGATTTTCCAATTGAATCAAAAGTTATCCACACCAAGGAAACTAAACAACAAACTATTACATTTTTTTACTGTACGTTTAGCTTAAAATAATGAACTTGATCTGTTGTCCAGCTCTTCAAATTAAAATCTGCTTAACAGAGTCTGACAAAAATTAGATTGTGTCCTAGCTAACTAAAGACGACCCATGGACTAAATAAAAGGGTAGTTTATGTGAAACATCACCTGCCTTTCCCAATACTTAAAGGGATAGTTCACCCAAAAATGAAAATGCTGTCATTATTTACTCACCCTCATGCCATCCCAGATGTGTATGACTTTCATGAACACAAACAAAGATTTTAAGAAGAATATCTCAGCTCTGTTGGTCCATACAATGCAAGTGAATGGTGACCAAAATTTTAAAGATCCAAAAGCACATAAAGGCAGCATAAAAGTAATCCATAAGACTCCAGTGGTTATATCTATACCTTCAGAAGTGATACGATAGGTGTGGGTGAGAAACAGATTAATATTTCAATCCTTTTTTACTATAAATGATGAGAGAATTTTCATTTTTGGGTGAACTATCCCTTTAATAATCATGGCAGGCATTATTATGAATCTCTCATTATTTAATCTATGAGCTGATGACAACTGAAGAGAAAAGACCGTGGTGCACTTGAATGACCTAAAAACAACATGGATTTGATGAAAATAAGACATTTGAAGTATTGGATTGAAAGATCCATAGCATGAGGGTGTGCGGGTGAAGTGTGAATGATATGTGTCTCTGCATTCTTGCAGGGAGATGGTGGCCGTCTTCACCCGCATGTGCCAACAGGTTGACATGAGCGAGATGGAGCTTGAAACGGAGATCCGCAGACTCAGTGCCAGAATCCAGCGGCTGGAGAGCGTCCAGAGACACTCCAAAACTCTCAGCTATAACAGTCGCCATGTGCGTGAGAGAGATTAAGAGAGAAATATTGAGAATTAATGAATTGACAGCTCGTACTAGAGATGATTACTCTTAATTGAAAGAAAATCCTTAAGTAGTTCTCTTCTAGGGTAAGCACTTGAAAGGTTGGGCGACACAGTAAACCTTCATTGCATTAAAGTTCATCAGATTTTTTTGGGGGGTGGGGGGGGGGGGTTAATATGGGCAATTTTGTTGTGTTAAAATGCTTTGTGCTTTGAATTATTTTTATTTTTTTTCCCTATTCCATTTGGTTATACTAATGGCACAGAAATAGCACACTTTAAGTGGTCTCAGCTGATAATATGGGTCTTGTTTTATTCACAGACACAATGCCACAGATCTAGAGTCAAAACTGGAGTATTTCTCAGCACAGTATCTACAGATTCAACATTAACAACAAGAGAGCTGAAAGAAACAATTTACTGAGCGCTGGATTAAGACTGTCCCATACTGTTTTTTTTTTTTCTCCTCTTTTCTCCCCAATTTGGAATGCCCAATTCCCAATGCACTCTAAGTCCTCTTGGTGGCGTAGTGACTCGCCTCAATCCGGGTAATGGAGGACGAATCTCAGTTGCCTCTGCGTCTGAGACCGTCAATCCACACATCTTATCACGTGGCTTGTTGAGCGCGTTACTGCAGAGACGTAGCGTGTGTGGAGGCTCACACTATTCTCGGTGGCATCCACGCACAACCCACCACGCGCCCCACTGAGAGCGAGAACCACATTATTGTGACCATGAGGAGGTTACCCCATGTGACTCTACCCTCCATAGCAACCGGGCCAATTTGGTTGCTTAGGAGACCTGACTGGAGTCACTCAGCACACCCTGGATTTGAACTCGCGACTCATGATGTAGACTTAAACTATTTGAAACAGCATTTTACTAATTATTTTATAATTAGTGCAGCTTCCAAGACTTCATATTAATAGGAGACTACATGGACTAAAAACTTATGACTATTTTCAGAAATTAGTATTGTTCAAGCAAAGAATCTCTGCTGAAAAGCCTTTATTGGTTATGAGAACAAATAGTAACAGGTGTCACTGCCACTGTACAAATACAAATAAATTCTGGTGTTAAAAAAAGACTTAAAAATTTCCCAAAGCAAGTGATCATTGTTTTCTGAACCAACATTATGAAATAATACAAATCTTTTTTTAAAAAGTAAATTAAAAGGAATGTGTGTTAGAGTCAAGAGGCAGTTATGTGTTCTGATTTTGTCCAAGTCCACATCTCAGTGTGGGACAGAACCACCAAAAAAACAAAAACAAAAAAACTAAATACTGAATACATGAATCAAAAAAAGTCATTGGTCTTTAATCACAGTTACAGCATATGTAGGACCATCCAGATGCTTTTGTCCATTGTTAAACCAGCAAAGATAATTTTTGTAATTTACAGGCACACTGAACTAAATATCCATTCTTTTAAAAGTGAGTTTATCGCTGGAATCTATATAAAATACATCAAAACCACGATCAATTAATTACACACGCTTGCTTTTTGGTAAACCACAATTGTAGTTGAGGGTTGAGTGAAAATCATTAAAATGATTGAAAGATTGCACTTGGGTTATCTGAGTGCTGTTCATATGTATGTTAAGTCCAAAATGATAACCGTACCTGCTGTGCTCAAATTGTAACAATGCAAACACACAAACAACATTTAAGGTGGTACTTTGCTTTGAGTGCCAACATAGGATAACATCTCTGGTGTACTTTCATTTTTAGAGCTGAAGGATGGGCATGTCTTTGTAGTATTGCGATCACATGATTGATGTGAATTGTTTCACTGCAATGAGGAAATCTGCCTCAAGGTTTCAGTTGCATTAATTTCAATATGTTTGGAAGCATAACCACCTCAGCAAAAATAACCATGGCCTAGTTCTGATTCAGAAAAATGAAGCTTTCGCTCAACTTCCTCTAACAATGAGGCCTGCACCTTTGGAAAATGAAAGTTTTAGAAAATATTAATCTTCAGAGCTCATGTCATAGATTATGCTGAGTGTCTACTGTAAAAAACAACAAAAAACAAAACAAAAACAATGCTGATTGATAAAGATTTGGATATTCCCAAAGCATCATCATTGAAATATAATCATTCTAACACTTTTTCACAGTTGTTACATTTGTTCACATCATTTCAGTTTCTTGTTAAGATTTAGCTTCATAAAGTCTAGGCTGCTGAGCAGTTTTCATACTTTGAGGGTTCTTTAGTTCACCCAAAATATTAAACTTCTATCATTTACTCACCCTCATGTTACTCCAAACACATATGTTTTTTCTTCTGTGGAACACAACTGTCACTTTATGGAAAGAAGACACAATGATAAGTGAATGGTTAGTCTAATATTCTGCCTAACATCTCTTATTGTGTTCCATGGAAGAAAGTCGGTCATACAGGTTTGGAAAAACATGAGTAAATGAAAACAGAATTTGCATTTTTGGGTGAACTATCCCAAAAATAGTGAATTGCAGTGAAATGAAAAGCATTGAGGGTGTTTTTTTTTTTGTAAACCGCATTAAGGGAGCAAGCTGATTTCTTCGAAGTCAGTGGACTCTGGCCTCGCTAGCACAGTGTTTGATCTTATCCATAGGATAAGGCTCAGTTAGCTAGCTGAAATATCCATAGGATAGTATGTAGCTTGCTCCTTCAGGCTGAACTTTAAAGAATGTTTAACTGGTCAATTACAAAATAAAAGGCTATTTTTGATTACTAAAATATCACATGATACTTTGTTGCTTATACTGAATCATTTCAGGTTAAAATACGCAAATTCAACTTCATGTACCTTAAAGGGATAGTTCACCCAAAAATGAAAACTCATTTACTCACCCTCATGCCATCCCAGATGTGTATGACTTTTTCTTCTGCTGAACACAAACTAAGATTTTTAGAAGAATATTTCAGTTCTGTAGGTCAGTACAATACAAGTGAATGGTGAGCAGACCTTTTAAGCTTCAAAAAATCACATAAAGGCAGCATAAAAGTAATCCATAAGACTACAGTGGTTTAATATATGTCTTCTGAAGTGATGCAATCCATTTAGTGAGAAACAGATCAATATTTCCTGTTTTCTACAATAAATCTTCACTTTCACTTTCAGAATATGAAAGTGAAGGTGGAGATTTATAGTAAAAAACGACATATCTAATGACTTATATATGTTTCTCACCCACACCTATCATATCACTTCTGAAGATATGGATTTAACCACTGGAGTCTTATGGATTACTTTCATGTTGCCTTTATATGATTTTTGGACCTTCAAAGTTCTAGCCATCATTCACTTGCACTGTAAAGACCTACAGAGCTGAGATATTCTTCTAAAAATCTTTGTGTTCTGCAGAAGACAGAAAAGTCATTCATATCTGGGATGGCATGAGGGTGAGTAAATGAGAGAATTACAATTTTTGGGTGAACTATCCCTTAAATACTTCATTCTAAGTGTTGTAAGCACTTAAAACGACTTTGAAGAATTTAAGAACATCACTAAATTTTCACATTTGTTTGGATGTCCATTCATAGCATAACCAACTGCATGATTCAACTGAAGTATTGAAACGAGTGCTGAAAAGATTTATCTGGTGAACAGTAAACAAATATCATAAAACAAAATGCATGATATAAAACAAATCCATTTAAACACAGAATGAAATCTGGAATAATAAATGAAAAGTTAATTATGCAAGCATTCTGAATATTAAAAAAACAACAACAACAACAACAACAATGCCCAAAACGGTTTAGTCCAATGGCCACGATTAAAAGCAAAAACAATTAATTAATACAGTTTTTCCATTCATATCGATTGGCACAAAGTTAATAAGGTAATTTCAGTGAACTATGACAGTTAAGGCTTGCTTTTTTGAGTCTTACACAAGCAGAGGGCTCTACACCTTCAATACACAGATTTGTGAAAAATACGCAAATGAAAAAAATAGCTTGTGGTCTTATAAAACGATTTTTTTTTTTTTTTCAGCTTTTTTGCCACAGAGCTGAAGCACTACATGAATTCAAATATGTGCAGAAACATCAGTGTGTGCCAAGTTACGTGATCTTCTAGTGCAAAAGCATACAGTCCTTGCTACGTCCTCCATCTCAAAAGGGGCAGGTGTTCATAGAATGTGTGGGAAGGCAAACACTGCTGAAAGTCAGATTGGCAGTGGCCAAAGCCTCTTGTTACATATTATGCGGCACCTCCTGCCTGCTCACTAATGGCCAAGAGTGTAACAGAGCATCAAGGCCAGGCTTGGTTTTTGGATTCAAACAAAATGCTGAACTGAACCTTAGCTATAAATGTGTAATACATACAGTATGTTCAGCTGGATCAATCTGGAAAGCAGCCAATATGAGACCACGTCTAGTGACAGTAAAGACAGATCACAAAGGTGGAAACCACTGAGGACAGATGGGACAGGCAGGCTGGCGGTAAATCCTTCTCTGCAGTCAGTAATACATTCTAAGCCAAATACTGTTGTCAGGCTTAGAGGATAGCAAATACGAGCTTAGTTGTAACAGTGTTTAACTCAACACTACACTCTAACAACCTGAGACTGCACCATTTATGATGGAACAGATCAACATAGCCAATGCAATTAAATTAACCTTAAAGCGACAGTTCACCCAAAAATACAAATTCTGTCATTGACTCAACTCATGTAATTCCAAAACCTTGGAGTTCTTCAGTGGAAAATAAAATAGAGATATTAAGCAGAAGGATAGTCTCCATTCACTTTCATTGTATGGAAAAAAGATGCAATGGAAATGAATGGTGATCCATCCACCTTCAGTTCATGACATCATCCTTCAGTTCATGATATTGGCCTTTGGGTGTGACAAAAATCACTGTGATTGGGGACGAAAAAAAATCTTTAAGCAAGAAAAGAAAATAAGCAAGAAAAGAAAATGGAGACACTCAAGACACCACCACAAGTATCCACACACTATAACATCCAAACACTGTCAGAAGTGCATATGTTACATGTACAAGCACAAAGAATGGCAGATATATACAACACAGTCTGTCCCCCACCACTCTAGTCAGACATGAAGCCCTAGAGACAGACAGAGATTCAGTGGAAGGTCTTCACTGCTGGTCCTCGCCTCTTTGACTGACTGCAGGATGGAGGGATAGTGTGGTCTAAGAAAGAGAAGAAAATGTGGTCATCCGTAAGGGGGGGGGGGGGCGTGTGGCAGTGGTGCTCTACAGTGACTGTGATTGGAAGGAGTGGCTCCCGTCCAGTGAGGTCAGTTCCATATCCTGAGGAAACTGTCCCAAGAACCAGTGGCTACAGCCATGCCATCAATGGTCACCCCCAAACAGCTGACCCTGTTGTCATGCCCAGCTAAAACACCTGCAAAAAGAGCAACAATGTAGCAGAGCTAAATATCATGACAATACAGAATAAATAACATTGACTTGCATTGGCTTCAATAACACTGTACATAAGAAAGGGCAGGTTTGAGATGTGTAGAATGCATTAATTAATTCAATCACTTGCAGCCAGGAGGGGGGCCCCCAAACCTCCAGGGCCCCAAGCATTTGCGTGGTGGTTCACAAAACCGCTCTATAAAAGGATTAGTGCCTGACCAATATATTGGTATCGGCATATATGTTTATCAATATGAACAGATATGAAAACTTTTTTTCACAACATATAATGCAGAAAACAATACTTTAGAATTGGTGTCATTACGCAGTTTGTCCAGCAGAGCACGCGCCGTCTCCATTGTTTACAGAGCTGACTCTGAGCTGACGGTGGCTCTGCAGACAGGGTAGAGTTGAGCGGTGACTTTTCGGTAAGCTGCTAACTAGTTTGTGAAATACATACTGGAAAGTTAATAAACAATGACCCCATCATATTCCCTTTTCAATATAACTAATATAACATTAACCCTGTCCCTGACAACCATGTCACTCATGTTTAACACATCTGTTTGCTGTTAGCCAGCTATAGTTTGTCAGTGCAGTAAGTAATGTAGCAGATTGAAAGGTAAACATCAGAGCATCTTTTTGCAGCTCAGCAGACAACGGTGCGGTGGTGGATTGTGTCTGCTGAGTGTTGATTTCACACAGAATATGGTGTAACACCGCTGTTTATCTCGTCTCGGCAGGTTTAAATGCTTCTTTTTTTTTTTTTTTTTACAATCTGCCCCTAATTGACTGGCAGTATTAAAATAGTCAGCATTTGACTGATACTAAACATACAGTACTGATGTTTTTTAAGCTATTTATTTTATTTAAATGTATTCTTTATTTTAATGGTCAGCATTTGACTGATACTAAATAAACAATACTGATGTTTATTTAACTACTTATTGTATTTGTATTTATTTATTTTAATGGTCAGCAATTGACTGATACTAAACATACAGTACTGATGTTTTTTAAGCTATTTATTTTATTTGAATTTATTCTTTATTTTAATGGTCAGCATTTGATTGATACTAAAACAGTACTGATTTTTATTTAGCTATTTATTGTATTTTTATTTATTCTTTATTTAAATGGTCAGCAAATGACTGATACTGAACATACGGTACTGATGTTTTAAGCTATTTATTGTGTTTTTATTTATTTTTTATTTTTTCAGTGTTCATTTCTAGAACTTGCTGACTATGTATAATAAATGTCAAATATTCTATGTAAAAATATTTAAGAAAGCAGCCTTCTGAGCACCTTTGCATAGTCATATCGGTGCAAAATCGGTGCACAATCCACATAGAAGAGGTCTGTTTTCATTCCAGCTCAAAAATCAACTACATCGGCCACCATATCAAAGCGATGCTTGACACTGGTGTTGACATTCTGATGCGAATAATGAACGTGGCTTCACGATTGCTGTAGGAAAGCAGATAGCCACAGTCTAACAGCAGATTAATATTGTGGATGAGTTTAAGAGATTAAATGCCTATTACAATGAAAATGCCACCTACAGTTGAAGTCAGAAGTTTACATACACTTAGGCTGAAGTCATTAAAACTCATTTTTTAACCACTCCACAGATTTCATATTAGCAAACTATAGTTTTGGCAAGTCGTTTAGGACATCTACTTTGTGCATGACATGAGTAAATTTTCCAACAATTGTTTACAGATTGTTTCACTTTTAATTGACTATCACAATTCCAGTAGGTCAGATGTTTACATACACTAAGTTAACTGTGCCTTTAAGCAGCTTGGAAAATTCCAGAAAATTATGTCAAGCCTTTAGACAATTAACCAATTAGCGTCTAATAGGAGGTGTACTGAACTGGAGGTGTACCTGTGAATGTATTTTAAAGCCTACCTTCAAACTCAGTGCCTCTTTTCTTGACATCATGGGAAAATCAAAAGAAATCAGCCAAGACCTCAGAAAAAAAAATTGTGGACCTCTACATGTCTGGCAATTTCCAAATGCCTGAAGGTAAAACGTTCATCTATACAAACAATAGTATGCAAGTATAAACACCATGGGACCACGCAGCCATCATACCGCTCAGGAAGGAGACGCATTCTGTCTCCTAGAGATGAACGTAGTTTGGTGCGACAAGTGCAAATCAATCCCAGAACAACAGCAAAGGACCTTGTGAAGATGCTGGAGGAAACAGGTAGACAAGTATCTATATCCACAGTAAAATGAGTCCTATATCGACATAACCTGAAAGGCTGCTTGGCAAGGAAGAAGCCACTGCTCCAAAACCACCATAAAAAAGCCAGACTACAGTTTACAAGTGCACATGGGGACTGGTGCACTTCACAAAATAGATGGCATTATGAGGAAGGAAAATTTTGTGGATATATTGAAGCAACATCAAGACATCAGCCAGGAAGTTAAAGCTCGGTTGCAAATGGGTCTTCCAAAAGGACAATGACCCAAAGCATACCTCCAAAGTTGTGGCAAAATGGCTTAAGGACAACAAAGTCAAGGTATTGGAGTGGCCATCACAAAGCCCTGACCTCAATCTGATAGAACATTTGTGGGCAGAACTGAAAAAACGTGTGCGAGCAAGGAGGCCTACAAACCTGACTCAGTTACACCAGTTCTGTCTGGAGGAATGGGACAAAATTACAGCAACTTATTGTGAGAAGCTTGTGGAAGGCTACCCAAAATGTTTGACCCAAGTTAAACAATTTAAAGGCAATGCTACCAAATACTAACAAAGTGTATGTAAACTTCTGACCCACTGGGTATGCGATGAAAGAAATAAAAGCTGAAATCATTCTCTCTACTATTATTCTGACATTTCACATTCTTAAAATAAAGAAGTGATCCTAACTGATCTAAGACAGGGAATGTTTTCTACAATTAAATGTTAAGAATTGTGAAAAACTGAGTTTAAATGTATTTGGTTAAGGTGTATGTAAACTTCTGACTTCAACTGTATGTGGGGACTAGTTCTTTCAATTAGTCAACCTTCCAATTAGACTTTGCGAAATGTTAAATGTTGCTTGAATTGGTGCTATTTCAGGGCATTTCTATCTTTATACTGTGGAAGGCTTTGTTTGGAAATGTTAATAAAACATTATATTGTTACATATTGTTTAGTTTTCTTCACTAGGATTGAAATACATGCATTTTGACAGGGAATAGTGTCAAATTTCAGCATTTTCAAAATCTGCGATTAATCACAATTAACTAAAAAAAATTGTCAGATTAATTGAGATTTCACATTTTAATCGACTGACAGCACTAGTTAAATTACTTTCTACTATCCTGGCTTGATATTCAGAGACAACTTTAAGGCATTAATTTGTTTATTTCAAAGAAAAGTGAAAACACTGTGGCACTATCAAAACATTGCTCTGTTTGTTTAAACATCCTGTTCAGCCCAACATAGCAATAGAGTTTGGGGTGGTACTATCCTTACTTTATATTTTATTTTAGGTGTCTTTAACTACTATGTACTAACATTAAAATACATACAATACAAATGTATTTATTGTGTAACTACATGTTGTTCAGATAAATTCTCACAAGATTTACATTTGCTGCTACGGAGTTTGAGGTATGGGTAGGTTTAGGGGTAGGGTTTAGATTAGGGCTAGGGTTTAGGGTAAGGGCTGGGAAAGGGTTAGGTTTAGGAAATTGGGGTAAGGTCAACAGTGTAACTACATATGTAATTAAATGCAGGTACATTAAAAGTACACTGCAACATCACGTTTGCACATAAAAAGTACACTGTATCAAATAATTAATTACTTGGTAGTTAAAGACATCTAGTATAAAGTGGGTCCATTTATACTATTCTCCTTGGTGATGCTAGTGGCACATAGATTACACATTTCACTTTTAAAAAAACAGAAAAATTGCTGGGTATGGTCACAGTTATGTTGTGTAAGGTACAGACCTGCACGCTCTCCCTTTAGTGTGTCCCATACGTTGCAGTTGAAATCATCGTAACCAGCGAGTAGCAGACGGCCACTCTTAGAAAAGGACACGGAGGTGATGCCACAGATGATGTTGTCATGAGAGTACATCATCAGCTCCTGGTCCGCACGAAGGTCAAACAGCCGACACGTGGCATCGTCAGATCCCGTGGTGAACGCGTTACCGTTAGGGAAGAACTGAGGAAAAATTACAACATTTGATGCATGTTTTCAAACAAACACAACTCTGAATAAGTGTATTGAAATCGTAACACAGGCTAAATACTAAGCCAGTGATAATGACTTTACTCTGTGACACTCACACAGACAGCGTTTATATCAGACACATGCCCGGTAAAAGACTGTCTGCACATTCCGTCTCGGACATCCCACAGTTTGGAGGACGCATCACAGGCACCCGACACGAAGGTCCTGGAGTCTGGGCTGAGGGATAGGCTCATCACGTCTCCACTGTGCCCTGTGAACGTGGTGGTTTGCTGACCAGTCTCAATGTCCCACAGAGCACTGCAGGGAAGAAAGAGAGCTGGGTCACATTCAATACATAAAAAAAATATATATTACTGCACAATTCAGTCACATTAAGTACAAACGCTAAACTGGATAAAGTTTAACCCACTTTATACAAATATTACAGTTCTATTCCTCAATTCTGATTGGACAAGAGGTGTTACAAGAGTGCTGATAAAAGGAGTCATACCAGTACTAGGTTGCTTTAGTGTTTGCATCACTCCGCTTGCGTTTGTGACATTTTAAACCAGAATAATGAGAGAGAATTTGAGTCATCCCTGTGAAATTACACAATTATGCCAAGAGATGGCGACAAATAATCATTTTTTGTGTTAAGAGTGAGAGAGAGATGCCTTGTCTGTCAGTGAGCGGATCTACTCAGTAAGAACATCGTCATTTTCTCTAATGCTGCCTTCATGTGCTATCGGAATTATCATACAAGTTTACTTGGAAGATACACATAAATGCCCCCTCAATTCATAATTGCAATTAGGAAACTAATTAGGAGTTCAATCTGATATCCGTGTTTGCCAGATGTGAGGAGACATAGGCTGAGTTTGGAATTGCATTTTATACTACTCTTACTATTTCTGCCAAAGACAGACATGGAAGTAGTAGTTAGAGTAGTATGGGTAGTATGGCTTTCCAAACTCAGCCATAAATTTCAACATGGCGGAGGAGAGTACTGTGTCTGTGATGGTGTCAAAATAAGTGTCCCAAGAAATATACAAGAATAAAACTGGCCTCCATGTTTTCTCTCTGACAACAAAACACTTGAACAAGACATCCAGTACTCGTTATTGGAGCTTCAGAAGTGGGAAGTAGGATAATTCTCATGGCAGCATCACTTCACAATCGCTGGGAGCAGATTACTACCACACCACAGGTGAGGAATAGAGTTAAACTCACAACATCGGCATTACTGTTCATCACTATAACAGACACAGGTAATCACATGCTCAGTCGCTCTCTCACACACACGTCCATGTTACTCCAATAACTTGTTAGAAACAGCCCAAGCAGTCGTTACAAGTTCTAAAGTTACGCTTTCGAATAAGTATCTTGGGCACATCTTTCTAGCAATGAGCAACGGCAGATCCTGATCCGTGGCGTAATAAAGTAGTTCCACACACAAGAGAGTTTTGGGATGCTTCTTGGTTTTCCCTTAATTATTTAATTTACTTCTCTGTTGGTGTTTCCTACAGAATTCAGCAGCGCCGCTGTACACTGTAACTGTTGTATAAAAGCAATGTCACACTCGTAATCATGGGATTTGGTCTGATGTGTGATTACCTGCCACCAAATCACAGCCATGCTGATATACAGCCATAACAGCACTCTTGCTTGTGTGATATTGATTTAATAGCAGTTAACAATATATTTATGTTCTTGTAGCTCGACTGATCGGGCATGACCCCAGCAAAACCAAAGGTTCGATTCCAATGTAACACACATACTAATGAAATATATTTCTTCAATGAACTCTATATTGCTTTGGATAAGAGCATCTGCCAAATGATTAAATGTAAAAAAGTGACTTGAAATACAGTGCACAAAATCACATTACTGGCAAATACTGGAAAAGACGAGCAGCTGAGAAAACACAATGCTTTGCAGAGCTTAGCGCAAATTATCACAAATTAGCTCCTGAACTATCGTTAAACAGTGTCAATTACTGACCATCTATAAAACGCTTTAATTCTAATTGTCTTTAGCTCACCGTTACAGCACGATTTAATCATTCATGTTGTGTAATGTGGGGCAATGGATTAAAACAGTCCATCAAGCTGTGATGGTCTCACCATGTGGTATCTCCAGAGCTGGTGACAATCTGGCTATCGTCAAAAAAGCGACAACATGACAAATAACCTGATGAGAGAGAAAGAAAACAAGACTTCACCCGATTGCATCTTCCACTTACATCCAACTGGCTAACGCCTACTGATGCTTTTCCAGAATCAAAGATGTTCAGATCAGCAATGTATGTGCAATCACCTCAATAGCCCTGTTGTAGTCCGAATTTACCTGTGTGTCCAGGCAGTTCTCTGGTGACTCTGACATTGCCCTCACGGGTTTTAAGGCTGTAGATGGAGCATATGTTGTCCAAGCCTCCACAGGCTACATAGTTCCCTGAGGGAGCGTAGGCACAAGTCATCACCCATGATGACCGTAAAGGAATGGCGTGAATCTGGAAAGAACCCCACCCGAAAACGTTTGCTGTTACTATTTACTTTTGTTATGAAGAAGAGCAGCTTTAAAATTCTGCTTAATGTCTCCCATTTGTGTTCCTCAAGAGACAAAAAAACGTGAGCAGCGCATTTTTGTTTTGGCGCCCATGTTAACAGATTACACCCTTCATATTGCGAGCATGAGTCACGAGGTGAAGCGTCCCAGAAGCATTCCAGATGCTGCAGTGGGTGGATAGTTTCGGCGCAGAGCCTATTTTTGCCGCACGGCTCACAATGAGCTCCAGATTCCAGAAAAGACGCAAAAACAAATAAACAATATTTAAACCGAACCAACTTGTCCAACCTTCTTTGAAATTTCAGTCTTTCCCCATTCAAGTAGATGGGAGCTGTTCTTTTATGTAGCTTGTTTACAAAGAAAAAGCTTCCCAGCCTGCCCGAAAGTGTTCCAAATATGACTGCCGAGTGGACTGACTTGCCTTGAAAGGGACTTTGATATATTAACCAATCACGACCAAGTACACTGATAAATAAGTGCACGTGACTGCCCGCTATTGCCGTAGGAACCTAGAAAAGAGACGTAGCCAATGTGAAACCCCAAACGCAACGCGTTGCTCACGCCTTGCTCACAAAGTATGTGTGAATCCTGCTTTATAGCTGTCTCTGCATATTAAGCTGGGTAAGGAGAAAGCATTTTAACAGTGAAAGAATTACACCCTTAAGCATAAGATAATGTATGGCAAGTTGAAATCATGATACTAAATGTCCCATAGTGCGAGTCCTAAAAAAGGTTTATTTTTTATAAATAAAGTATTAAAAGACCCATTAATAAACTTAAACTATGATATCATAATAACCAGGCATATACAGTATATAGTCACTTGTTGGGCTGGACTCACCTTGTTTGTGGTGTAGCTGTCCCAAATGATGAGTTTGCCATCTTGTGAGGCACTAACTAGTAACCTAAATGTTTGAAAACAGAAAAAGGTTAAAGAGCAAAGCAGTGTTCACTATAGAAAACAACATTTTTTTAAACAGATTAGGGCTGGGTGATATATTGAATATTCACAATGTTATCACAATGTTTTTCTGGCGATATAAAATTAAGCAATATCGCGAATATTGCGATGATTGTAGTGCACTTTTTATTTGGCCACTGTTTTCCAAAAGAGCATGTCATGAGACTAATTTCATGATCCTTCTGGGCTGCACAATTAATCAAAATAACATCAAAGTCTCAGTATTGTTATGTGAGATTATTAAACCGCAAAAGGCTGCGATTTAATTCAAAGCTCCAGGGGAAGGTAAAGTTAATATGACAAAACAATTTATTATTATTGTACAAAACAAATATAATCCTCAAAAATAGCTGCAAGCAGCAATTCCGGGGCCAAGCAGACCAATGGCAGAAAATGTGACTGCCGAAAATCAACATTTGAATGCTATATTCAAAGCGCTTTATAATCCATGAACCAAATTACTTGTAATGTAATAGAATTTCATTTTACTTTTGACCAACAGGTGGTATTGTGTCCAAATTGATATGGTATTGTCAGGCAGTGGTTATATTGGCACAATATAAAGTTTCATGTCGATTAACCAAAGTGTTAAAATTTGTTGTTGCATTATAGGAGAACTGTTTGGTCTACCAGAAAGCTTTTGATAACTTTTTGCAAGCATGGTGTAATGATGAAGTAGGCCACATTTGGTAAAGGTCTGATGAACAGCCTAAGACTAGTTCGCAAATGTAGACTTTAAGTAATCTCAAATATTTAATGAATGATTAGACTGACACCAATGGTTCTTGAGGCAAAGTTGCTCAAAATGAGGACAGCTATCATAAGATATGAATTACTTGTGTTTTTGTGAAACACTGCACTATACAAAACCATTAACATGCACGTAAAATGTAACTGCATCAACCGGTAGCCAATTTAATTGTCAAATTTTTTATAAACCTCTCGGGCAAAGAGTCAAATATGTCCACCGCGTTTCATTCCGATCGGCCTTTGTTAACCTTGTCTAATAGCTGAATTGGCCATGTTGGTGGCCAATGGCAGCCATGTTCCGCAAGCAGCAATACCGGGGTCAAGTCCATCATCGGCAGCTTGAGCAAACAAAGAAGCATGATGATAAGTTTCAATTCAAGATCAGATGAAATCTGTAGGAGGAGTAAGAAAAAGTATAATTTCAATGAAATTAAAAATGGTGGACAGGCAATAGGGCAGACCATGGGAAATATGGCATCATTGTCATAACCATAACACAAGAAACTGGATGAGACCAGTCTCATGAACATAGGCCAAATTATTCGATTATAGGCCAAACTATTCATGATTTTAGGCCACACTATTGAGTAGTTATGAGCAATGAAAGCAATTTTTCATATTTCTTGACCAATAGGTGGCATTGTTCCGAAACTGCTCAGGTACCATCAGGGTATGATAGCTATCACATGCACCAAGTTTCTTAATAGGCCAAAGCATAACCAAGATACAGCCTTGTTTTGCGTGCTTGCCATCAAATTCATTGATGATTGGCCAATGGCGGCCAAGTTCGTGTGTGTGTATATATATATATATATATATATATATATATATATATATATATATATGCATATATGCGACTGTCCTCATGGTCAATGATGGCAACTCCCACAAAGACACGGCATGCAAATTTTGAAGTCAATCGGACCAACGGTTCCGTAGTTACAGCCACTTAGTCACGTTGTTTCCTGTTATAGCGCCATCAAATGGCCAAGCCCTGCAACTTTTTCTGTGTTCTCAGATTGAGCAGAAGTGTGTCAAATTTGGTGAAAATCTCTCATTCCGTTTATGAGTTATATCCATTTACATAAAAGCGGAGACAACTTTTAACATCGTTGGCCTGTTTTTGGCCCTTAGAATCTACATTTTGCCATGCTCCTCCCTATATCAAAGAACTTGCTTACAGCTATCATACTGGTGGTGGTTTCATTCTGTTCAAACGGCCTAGAAGCAATTCGCTAAAATAGTTTCGGAACTAATTTTAAAATGGCAACAGGCCATAAGGTGAACCATTCCAAATTTGGAATTGTTGCGCTCAGCAAGTCCTCAGGAACATAACGAGACCAGTCTCATGAAAACAGACCAGCACCATTAAAAGTTGTAAGCTCACAAAGTTATATTATTTAATTTTTTGGCCACTAGGTGGCACCGGACCCAAACTCCTTAGACACCTTCAGGGCATAGTGCTGATGACACATGCAAAGTTTCGTAACAATAGGCCAATGCGTTTGTAAAATACAGCATTTTACGATGAAATTCAAAATGGCCGACGCCAAAAATGGCCGAAAAATGGGTATAGTTCGACTCGGTACGTAGCACTGAATGTAAAGAGACAAGTTTTGTGATTTTCGGCCACTCTGTTCAAAAGTTATAAGAAAAAATAACCATTTTTTATATCTCCTGACCCATAGGGGGCACTGTGCCATCAACACTGCAGGTCACCTCAGGGCATGATGGCTATGACACATACCAAGTTTCATCACAATCTGTCAAAGCGTTGTGGAGATACAGCCTCAAACCCAATTTGGCACGTTCTTCATTGAATTTGTTGAAGTGCCATTCAAAAACTGTTTGGTCTATCAAAATTCTTTTAATAAATTTAAGTCCTGAGTGTCCCCAGACGACACACGCCAATTTCCGTGCAAATCAGACAAACAGCCTAGGACGAGTTAAGAAAAGTAGGTTTTTCAAAATGGCATTTTTGAAACCATGGTATGCTTTCGACTCGGCATGAGCTCAGGAATCAGGGGGGAAAATTATTTTGTCTCTAGAACTTACCGCTTAAAAGTTATTAGCATAAACATGAGTGAAACTTTGGACTGTTGGTGGCGCTAGAGGGTTTGAGATAAAGACAAATTTGCTATGATATCACTTCAGACTGTCCTCTACATGTGTGCAACATTTCATTTTCACACTAACAGTTCTATGGGCTGCCATAGGAACTACATACAGAATAATAATAATAAATATAGCTGTAAGCAGCAATTATTGGGACCAAGCACAGGAATGGCAAAAATGAGTGAAAATATCATTTTTGTGAAGACTTTAGGCAAACTGCTCGAAAAGCAATGAATAGAATCACTTGTAATGTAATATACATAGTTCTTGGCATCAGCCAAGGAGTCTATCAATGACGATAGACTAAAAGTATCAAAAGCTTTTAGCATTTTTAGAATCATCATTATGATTTGATTATAAAAAAGTCTTGATGCAACATGATAAATCTTATTGTATTTCAATTATTTTATCAAAATACAAAAATAGATGTGACCTTTTTCATTTCATAATAAAATTGATAAAACATTTAAATACAATAAGTTAAAATTTAAATAAACTTTTAAAAATGTTGCAAATGTTTTCTTCTTTAGTTGTCATATGAACAATCAGACAGTATGTATACCGAAGAGCTAGTTTAGCATGTTAACTGGCTTTTTAGCATTTTTATGTTTATTGGACTATATTACCTTCATATCCGACTTTAATCTTGACAAACCTTATATCGTTTGAAAGCTACAAGTCTCTAACTTCAATATATGCCCACTGTTTTGCGATCTGAATGACGTCATTACAGAAATGCATTAAAATACTGAAAGAGTGGATTTTGAAACATGCAACATGTGAGCGGTATTACTTATAGCGAAAATTGAGGAAAAAAAATGACTGATCATCCTTTGCTTGCATCATCATGTAAATTAAAATGTCTATCATTAATAAAATATTGATTATAAAACTTATTTTATAAATCAGCATCGAGTTCTTGAGGTCTCCGCTATTCTGGTGAAACTTCTGCATTGTTTGAGCCCACCCACGAGTCTCTCTGTGATTCACAGGCGGAGCTGTCAATCAAACCAGATCAAAGGCTCCATTGCCTCTCCAAAATGTGCATTGGCTGTTTCAGTGAATAGATCCAGCCAATGGATTGCTAGTCAAGATTTGATTGACAGGTCATGTAGCCATTGGTATGATGTTTCTATGGTTACAGGGGTTGGCCTTTTTCATTCCAAAACAGTGACGTCATCCTAGTGTTTGTTTGGATAGAGAACCGAAGGCCACCATTAAGTTCTGAGCTTTCTTCCATTTCTGATGACCGATCGGAGCTGAAATCTAACATTTTTGCTACTTCTTTCAATGGATCTATGCAAAAATACTACAATCTAGCTAGATTTGAGTACTTTGGAATAAATTCCACACAGTTTTGAGGAGGAATAAACACCAAACCAGTAGGAGCGCATATTCTGTGTTTGGATTCATAGCAGCTATAGGGCTAAAGCTAAATGCAGAGGTGCTGATCAGTGTGAATGAATGGGCTCTTTGGATCATTTATTATTTTATTTAGTGGTGTAAACAAACTATTATATATATTTTTTGGCCACCATAAATTTCTTACACATTTTTTTTTTATAAATTAAATACAATTTTACTGCATTGCATATTCATTTCAATAAACTATAACATTTTTAAAATTAACTTAACTGATTTCACTTTCACAATAATCTCCCAAGTGTCTTCTTTAAAAAGAGACCAAAATTAGGTCTCTAGTCCCAAGCATTCAAGAGTAACAACCATTTAAAGTTGAAAATGTAATTTTCTGGTAAATGCTAAAAAAGGGAAGTGCCAGTTAAGGGGATAGTATACCGAACATTTGTTATTTTGAAATCAGAGATGAGAGTAAAAAAAATGCAGCGAGTCAGATGTTCATTTATTAGCTGTTTTGGGCTGTGTTTCTCAAAAGCATCATTAGTGTGAGTTGATCGTAGGTACCATAGGCACCAATGGTCTTTACGAGTAACTTAGGCTAACAATGCTTTTGTTTAACACAGCCCTGGGTGATTCCATTCGTTCAGTTGAATGATTTATCAGACTGAATCAACATGCAAGTATGTGAGTAAGAGTGAATTATTTAAAGAGGCGATGCTATAGTGTAATTCTTTAAATTTGAGTACATTTAGTGGAATGAGTGAAAATGACAACAAGAAAGAAGTGTTTTTTGGTATTATTTGGTGGCACATGTTTTTTTGGTGTTACATTCAGTTTAGACTGCAAGCTCACAAAACATTTGATTAGCATGGTCTGAAGATGATCTGAGCAAAATTTGGTGAAAATTCAATTATCGCTGTGGGAGGAGTTAGAAAAAGTAGGTTTTCAATTACTAATGGCCAACAGGAAGTTTGGCCGACAATGACAAATGTGGTATCGTTAAACTCAGCTTGACCCAAGGAATCTATCAAGACCAGTGTCATACAATTGGTATCATTCAACACGGTATGCCCCACAGAATCTAAAGAGTCCAGTTTCGTGATTTTAGGACAAACCGTTCAGAAGTTAAAAGCAAAAAGAGCCATTTTTTTATATCTCCTGACCCGTAGGGGGCACTGTGCCGAAGTGCATGATGGGTATGATACATACCATGTTTCGTCACAATCCGTAAAAGTGTTGTGAAGATACAGCCTCAAATTCAATTTGGCGTGTTCTTTGTTGAATTTGTTGAAGCGCCATTCAAAAACGGTTTGGTCTATCAAAATTATTTTAATAACTTTTTGTCCTTAGTGTCTCCAGATGACACACGCCAATTTCCGTGCAAATCGGAAGTACGACCTGGGACGAGTTCGAAAAAGTAGGTTTTTCTGAAAATTCAAAATGGCGGAAAATCTTGTCAGGGGGAATGTGAAACCATGGTATGCTTTTTTTCTGGAAATTTGGCATGAGCTCAGAAATCAGGGGAAAAAAGGATTTTGTCTCTAGGACTTATGGTTCAAAAGTTATTAGCATAAACATGAGTGAAATTTTGAACTGTTGGTGGCACTATAAGGTTTGAGATAAAGACTCCAAATTTGCTATGGTTTCACTTCAGACTGTCCTCTACCTGTGTGCAAAAGTTCATAACTTTCCCACAAACGGTTATATGGGCTGCCATAGGAACCATATACAGAAGAACACTAACAAACACAATGTGTCTATGCACCTTTGGTGCTTGGCCCCTAAATATAGCCACAAGCCACAATTGTTGGGGGCCAAGCACATATGGCGAGATGACCAAAATAATCAAATTTGACAGAAAAGATCCTATGGATGCTAAGAAAAAGAAAATCAGTACAATTACAATACGGTTCCAGGAGCTTCGCTGCTTGGCCCCCTAAAAATCTGTACAATTACAATAAGAAATACCAGGAGAAACCACAGTTAACAACATATTCCACAATTAATGTAGCCTACAAATTCAGCTTGATCTGGTAAAAAGAGAATAAAATAATATTGTTAATAATAGTTGTATAATAATTATATTAATAATTATTATTATTATTAAGTGTCTTGTTTATTCAGATTGTCTTGTCGATTCCGATCATGAAGTCACTATGTCGCAATATGTCCTCTGTTTACGCATTAAACAAAATTTTCACTTAATTGACTAATATTTATATTGCAATCAGGTAATTTTTGCCAATGTGCCTAACAATGTTACCTGGACTCTTGAGAAAACTCATACATTACACAATATTTTATACTTATTAACTATTCTTTCCTGTGTCCCCAGATAATATCTACATAAACCTATTTCCAGCATACAACCGGCCTGCATGGCACCTACCAAACTCAATTCCTTACAACAAGACTTAGTTCAAGAAGACTTGGAAGTAAACAAATCCTGTATACCTGCTCCCCTCAAACACTTTACTCAGTTTACACAGTTTACAAAAATACATGGTGCTCTCAGTAGAAACAATTAACTTCATAAAGAAAACATGCTGTCCTGTAAGACTGAAATAAATGTCTGATCCAATATTTATTTATATGTGTGTGTGTGTATATATATATACAGGTGCATCTCAATAAATTAGAATGTCATGGAAAAGTTCATTTATTTCAGTAATTCAACTCAAATTGTGAAACTCGTGTATTAAATAAATTCAGTGCACACAGACTGAAGTAGTTTAAGTCTTTGGTTCTTTTAATTGTGATGATTTTGGCTCACATTTAACAAAAACCCACCAATTCACTATCTCAAAAAATTAGAATATGGTGACATGCCAATCAGCTAATCAACTCAAAACACCTGCAAAGGTTTCCTGAGCCTTCAAAATGGTCTCTCAGTTTGGTTCACTAGGCTACACAATCATGGGGAAGACTGCTGATCTGACAGTTGTCCAGAAGACAATCATTGACACCCTTCACAAGGAGGGTAAGCCACAAACATTCATTGCCAAAGAAGCTGGCTGTTCACAGAGTGCTGTATCCAAGCATGTTAACAGAAAGTTGAGTGGAAGGAAAAAGTGTGGAAGAAAAAGATGCACAACCAACCGAGAGAACCGCAGCCTTACGATTGTCAAGCAAAATCGATTCAAGAATTTGGGTGAACTTCACAAGGAATGGACTGAGGCTGGGGTCAAGGCATCAAGAGCCACCACACACAGACATGTCAAGGAATTTGGCTACAGTTGTCGTATTCCTCTTGTTAAGCCACTCCTGAACCACAGACAACGTCAGAGGCGTCTTACCTGGGCTAAGGAGAAGAAGAACTGGAATGTTGCCCAGTGTTCCAAAGTCCTCTTTTCAGATGAGAGCAAGTTTTGTATTTCATTTGGAAACCAAGGTCCTAGAGTCTGGAGGAAGGGTGGAGAAGCTCATAGCCCAAGTTGCTTGAAGTCCAGTGTTAAATTTCCACAGTCTGTGATGATTTGGGGTGCAATGTCATCTGCTGGTGTTGGTCCATTGTGTTTTTTGAAAACCAAAGTCACTGCACCCGTTTACCAAGAAATTTTGGAGCACTTCATGCTTCCTTCTGCTGACCAGCTTTTTAAAGATGCTGATTTCATTTTCCAGCAGGATTTGGCACCTGCCCACACTGCCAAAAGCACCAAAAGTTGGTTAAATGACCATGGTGTTGGTGTGCTTGACTGGCCAGCAGACCTGAACCCCATAGAGAATCTATGGGGTATTGTCAAGAGGAAAATGAGAAACAAGAGACCAAAAAATGCAGATGAGCTGAAGGCCACTGTCAAAGAAACCTGGGCTTCCATACCACCTCAGCAGTGCCACAAACTGATCACCTCCATGCCACGCCGAATTGAGGCAGTAATTAAAGCAAAAGGAGCCCCTACCAAGTATTGAGTACATATACAGTAAATGAACATACTTTCCAGAAGGCCAACAATTCACTAAAAATGTTTTTTTTTATTGGTCTTATGATGTATTCTAATTTTTTGAGATAGTGAATTGGTGGGTTTTTGTTAAATGTGAGCCAAAATCATCACAATTAAAAGAACCAAAGACTTAAACTACTTCAGTCTGTGTGGATTAAATTTATTCAATACACAAGTTTCACAATTTGAGTTGAATTACTGAAATAAATGAACTTTTCCACGACATTCTAATTTATTGAGATGCACCTGTATATATATATATATATATATATATATATATATATGTGTGTGTGTGTGTGTGTGTGTATCTATATATATATATATATATATATATATATATATATACTCTGTAAAAATGTTGCTATTATGACATGTATGATCATTGAACACTTTCCCTGTACAATTTCATAGTATATGTTGACTCATGTGAAACACTTATATTTAGATGGCAGTCTGCCATTTGCAGGTCATGGTCTATTTCAAAGAATGTGACTATCAGTTATAGTTAAAAAAGTAGTACCTCTTCAAGTATCTGAATAACTTTTTTTTTAAAACACATCAACATGTATTTCCTTTTTGAATATATGTGACCCTCTAACTTGTTGTGTTGTACTGTTGTGTTTAATCTCTAATGTGCAATGTTGTTTATAGCTCTGAAGCTAGTACCAAGCAAAACTACATTAACTGCTCAACTGGGTACAAGTTTTATATTTTTGTACATGAATACTGCACACAGAACTATTTATTTGGGTGAATAACATGCCAAACACATCCCTTTAAATAAATGTGTTTTCATACCCTTTATATTGTCTATATCTTCAGCACTTTTGGACTAGTGACAATTACAAACTAGACTTGTAAACGGATAGTTGGATATAACAAGTAAGAAATTCTTTGCAGTTTAGTTTAAGATTAATCCTGGTTGGTGAAACCCACCCTTAGTATATCTTTAAATACTCTTTGAATGATTTATATTTATGTGGCACCCTCTGGTGGACAAACAGTACTGCCTTTAATGCCTATGAAGGCTTTAAATACAGTTGAGAAATTAGGTATTTATGTTACAGCCATGCCAGATTGATGACATTTTGCATGTTACCTCAGAATGTTGTTTTGTGCATGTATACTAAGTTTTGTTAAGTTTAAAATATGTGCTCACTAAATGTGTCAATTAGTCATAATAGGCCATACCCAAAAACCTATCGGCTAATATCTTCTGAACGATTTACCTTATATCAAAATTATTTTGATAACATTTTGTCAGTAAATGTCTGTAGATAATGTATACAAAGTTTTGTGCGAATAGGGCAAACAGCCTAGGATGAGTTCAAAAATCAGGGGAGGTCCAGACAGCAGGATGCTCGTGTATTACAGGACAGCGATGAGACTGTCATGCTGCTGTTTTTCAGATAAAATACAATTATTTTGTGGGAGATGACTGTGTAGTAAGCTCAATCTAGCTTTATAATTCTAAGTTTACTTACATAATATCTGTATCGAAATGCTTTAACCTACATGAAATGTTTTAGTGTTGACTAAACAACTGATCCTGTTGATAGATTGAATTTATTGTTCTTGTGTAGGAAATAACAATGTCTTAGCGGTCACACAATAAACTGTACTGTACAAAAAGAACTACATGCAATACAAATAAACATTTATTTGGACATACACTATAAACATTGTACACAAAAGTTCAATGTTCACTGTAAAGCAACTTGAGTATGTATTATTAAAAGCACTGTACAAATAACTTTAATTGATAATGAATTAATGTGCATGCACAAAGACATGCACATTCTGCAAAGACACTCAAAAGAAAGTAAACTGCAGGCAGGAAAAATGCAGGAAGAAGGAAAATCATAATGCAATTAATTTCAAACGTAATAAAACATCTCACTACTGTACATGTCTCATCTAATAATGATGTTCTTCACCTGTAGAATTTATCCATTTAGCATCACAGCATGAAAACAGTTGAAAACATAGTCACAAGTCAGGAAAAACACTGTAAAAAAAAAAATCCTTTTTATACTCCGAAATAATGCCATTTCAAAACACATGAAACATTCACAAAGGCAAACACTGAATAGAAATGAACAAACTCTCAAAATTTCTAATGAACTTTCAGCACATGTACACACATCTGTTAGCACAATAATGCTATAGTTTATGTAATTCATTGCGCTCCGTTTCTGGTCGTCTATCGTAGCCGGACCGTAACAGTGGATAATGTAAGTAACCCCCACTGTTGACTTCTTGCCAATAAAGTGAAAAGAGCACACAAACAAATTATTCCAAGCTTTTTTCAAACAGATGTTTCTAAGTCAATCCTTCTGTAGGCAGCCGATGACAGAGTCAGTATCTGGAACTGGAGTGCTGTGTTTTGAGAGTGGTTTCTGAAAATAACATTGCTGTTTTAGACTAAACTTTAGTTTCGCTTAATTAACAGAATAATCATTAACTGCACACATGATCCGGGAAATTTATAAGACATCTTACAACAAGCAAGAATCTATCCGCATGACACGCAAGCAAGCAGTGACCGGCTACACACAAAACGGCAACCAATCACACTTCTGCTAGCCATCCAGAAATTCCACCCACCTTGCGAAATATAGTGGACTCGCTGAGAATATTGTGGATAGGGAGAGAAAATGAAAGACAGGTGCGCTGATAATCAATTAGCCGCGTGTTCAACTTCTCCAAAGAATTGCTGATCACCGAGCAACCAAGTTGCTCAACAAGTGACACCTGAACACACACACAGAACAAACCTGACAAACTCACCAGTACAGTGAAAAATGACAGACTTTTCGGTTAACATAACCCCTGGACTCACCTATATCTGTAACGAGCTGCAATACATCAATAATTACATTACTGTGTTACTGCGAGATTAATGTGTTGCTTAAAATAGTGCAATCAAAAACAAGACATTTCTTGTTGTGTGGCTCTCTCTGGTGGACAAACAGTAAAACAGATTGTCTTTCACAACATTTCTAATTATTTAAAAATGCAGTTGTAAAAATAGCTATTTCTTCTGTTATTGTTCTAGCCAAATTGCTGTAATTTTGCGAGTGACCTCAGAAATGTCCCTTTTCCATGTTTTTATTTTTAAGTTTTGCTAAGTTTTAAAATTGCACTCACAATATACAGGCTAATTAGTCATTACAAACCACGCCCAAAACATATTTGCTTATATCTTTGGAATGAATTTTGTCAGGAGGTTCTGTAGAAGATGTATACCAAGTTTCATGAGAATCGGGCAAACAGCCTATGACGAGTTCGAAAAAGTATATTTTCGAATAAATTAAAATTGTGAAAAAAATTTCTTGCAGAAATGGAAAATAAGTGACCATATCATTGTGGGGCACTGGTGGATTCAGAGAAGCTACAAATTTGTATTGTAGCCTATACGGTTCCGGAGTTATGAGCAAAAACGTGAATTAGCTAATTATACCGCCACCGTGTGGCCGATTGTCACAATTTTATATGCGGCTAAACCCTGCTTGTGTATAGTAATTTCCATAACCCTCAGCCATTCCCAATATGAGTTATAAGGTGCTAAAATGTGATTGGCCGTTGGCAGCTATTTTTGTTAATTTGTCAAATCGATTTTTTAAGAATATCCTAGCATTTGAACCAGCGAAGATGCATATTTAATTTGAACTTTGTTGCTCAAAAGGCTGAAAAGTTATGACAGTTTTTTTTTTGTTTTGTAGCGCCCCCTAGGGGCAGAATTGTATGAAACTTTGCTGACATCTTCTAAACGTCCTGTTGACTATGTGCACCGAGTTTGGTTACATTTGGAGTTTGCGATGAGTAGACAGTGATCAATTACTCAAATTGCATTAAACCAAAGGAACTGTATCGTTAATATCTTTGGAACGATTTCACGTATCGAAATTCTTTTGATAACTTTTTGTCAGGAGGGTCTGTAGATGTATACCAAATTGCATGCTGATTGGACTAACGGTCTAGGAGAAGTTCGAAAAAATAGGTTTTTCAAAAAAATTCAAAAATGGCGGAAAAAAAATTATACATGGAAATGAAATCAGAGATATACATTTTGTAGGGCTTGACTCAAGGAATCGGAGGAAAAATGAATTTCTATTTTAGCCCTTACGGTTGCAGAGATATGAGCCAAAAAATAAAAGTGTTTATTATAGCACCACCTAGGGTCAGATGCGTGTGCGTTTGTGCACCTGAGTAGTGTGGGGGATTTGGGATCATCCTGCCAAGTTTGGTGTCTCCACGACTTACGGTCTCTGACGCCCAGACACTTTTAGGGCAGAAAAAAAGAAAAGAAAATCAGTACAATTACAATAGGGTAATCTTTGCTGGTTGGCCCCCAATAAGAAAAACAAGAATATAGCTGCAAGCAGTGATGACGGGCCCAAGCACTACGGCGCCATTGCCACCTGGTGGCTCTAGGAAAACAAAGAATGGTGGGCGCATGCATTCGTGTAGTAAGGTTCACGGCCGGTGCTGAATCAGCTGATAAAGGGGAGCCGGAGGCTCCAGTTCGAGAGAGAGAGAGAGAGAGAGACACACGTGGCCAAGTTGCATGTGTGGCTGTGTTTGTTTTATGTTGTTTTAAGTTTGAGTTTTTACATTAAACTTACATTTACCGTTCAGCCAGTTCCTGCCTCCTGCTTGCCCGTCCTTTTACTGTTACAAATATGTTTGTTGAAAATGAAAATAGTTGCTGGCTCCAACTGCTAACAGCACTTACATTGTAATAGGGCTGGGCGATATAGACAAAATTCATATCTCTGTATTTTTAGGCTGAATGGTGATGCATGATATATATCTCGGTTTTTCTACAAAGTGAGCTAAATGTTCAGTTGTAAGTCAAAGCCACATGTGAGATGGTAAATGAAGCTTGCATCGCGCTTTGTTTCGGGGCAGAAGACTTTTCGGGTTGCAGCAGCACAACGTTTAACACTCTTCATACTGCAGTTTATGGCGCTGTTGTAAATGGAAGAGATCTGAAGTACTTCCATTTTTGAATGCAACCTGTTTATGGCATTCTGTACAGATGACATGCAGGGCTCAACAGTAAGCATTGTGATGTGCTTGTTCTTCGGACAAGTATATTGGTCATTCACTTGTCCAAGTAAAACATTACTTGTCCAGAGAAAAAAAAAAAAAAAAAGGACATGTATTGGTTTCATGCTCAAGTATCATGTCAGAGTTTCTGTTGTATGTTTTCTAAAATTACTACATGGCCAACCTAATAGTATTATACCTATGCAACCAACTAGATTATCTGGGACAGAAATGTAAACTGCTCTGGGTAGAGGAGGTTATTTTATGTTATGTGTACGCACGGTAGTCAAATAAAGGAAACCCTTCATCACCATCATTAACAGCAGGTGTACTCACACTTCTAAGGAATGATATCTATTTTTCCATCATGTTATTGCAGCAAGATACCATACACAATATATACATTTATCTAAATACCAAAATTTCAGTAGTCTTTAGTGAAATGTGATGATTTTTTATACCAGCTTCAATACCACAACAAATAATAGCCTAATAAAAATTAACTTAATTATAAAATAAAGCTCTCAAGTTATTATTCAGTAATAACAAAAGAAAAGCAATGAAAAAAAAAATGAAAAAACACTAGAGACCAAACAACAATACAAAAGAAAACAGAGCTTTTTAACAGCTTTAAAAAAATAAACAGTATCAAGTATTCAATTAAACATTCAGAATGATCTTGACATAAAATCACTACTGATCTTCCCTGTGCGAATAATACTTTAATACTTTTATACTAGAGTTATACTAGTAAAGTTATTCAGCCAAGAGCAGTGAGTGGTTTTGTCATTTTCTTGTTGTTGTTTGATTAACATTAAGGATACACTAGACAGCGGCAAGTCTATTAGATTACATTTAAACTTACAAGTCATACATTTCTATAAAAATCAGCTTTTCTCCTAATGTTTACCTTTAGACATCACTCTGTGTTTACATGAACACCTTGCCAAGACCGGCATTTTGGTGAATTTTTTGACATGTATTTGACCTTTTAGGCACGTGCAATCTTGGAGCACACGCGCATGTGAGGGCGTTTTCACACCTGGCTCGTTTGGAGCGTTTGTTTTGGAAACTGCCGCATTTTCTACCTTGGCTCGGTTCGTTTAGGCATATGAACGCGGCAATCGCACTCGGATCCGCACCAAAACAACTTTGTGAAAGCGAACCGAACAAAGAAGAAAATGCAACATTGTAATAATGTGACACATAATAGCCATATAAATGTGATCAGCCCCCATTACCAAACATACAGCTGAATTTTCATCATAATCATACAATGGACACAGCAGATATAAGGAGCTATCACATTTTTGCCCTTAATTTAATGCCTTGCCATGGCAACACCGTTCAATATATCAAAAAAACAGTTTGCAACTTAGCATCTTCAATGTCTGGGCATAATATTGCCTAAATTTGGTGACAAATCACATGAATCCCCTAGATGGAGTATTCAAAAGTTCAGGGCCTGCAATTTTAAATAAAATACACATTCAATCCAAAATAGCCAACTTCCTGTTAGGTGGAGCTAATGACTGTAATTTTGAAAGTTGTTCGGCTTGATGAGAAAAACATGTAGCAAGTTTAGTGACCATAAAAGAAACTGACCCCACCACTTTTTTCAAAAGGTGGCACTACAGAGCTCCCCAGCCACGCCCATGTGTTAACTTTTGCCCAGGGCTAATGGCTGACAACTCTGATGTGTGTGCAAAATATTATGAAAATTCAAGCATTCCAAGTACCTCAAAAACATGTGAATACACATAAAAAGGAAAAATGACTTTAATGCATTGCCATGGCAACACTGTGTAAGATATCAAGAATCCTTTCAGAATTTTAAATCTGCACTCTCTTGACATTATTGTAAAAAAATATGAAGCAATTCAGGTAAATATAAGAGGGATATTTCAAAGTCTGTTAAACGTGCCACACTTCCTTGACCATGACCCACAGTAGCCACATCAATGTGATCAGCCTGCAAGGCCAAACATACAACTCAATTTTGATATAAATCACACGATGCATGCATAAGATATAAGACACTTCCTTTTTCCCATTTTTGGATGTTAATTTATCGTGTCACCATGGCAACACCATTCGATATATCAAAAATAATTTCACAATTTAGCATCGTCAATGTCTTGGCATGATATTGCGCACATTTGGTACCTGTAACATGAAATCCCTAGGAGGAGTATCTCAAATTCCAGAGCATGCATTTTCAAAGAATCCAAAATGGCCAACTTCCTGTTGACCTGACCTTATGACTGTCAGCGTGAAAGTTATCCGGCTTGATGAGATCTATATATATTCAAAGTTTGGTGACTGTAGCTCAAAAGGGATGTGCTACAGAGCCCCCCGAACATGCCTATCTAGGTGGCACTACATAGTACAAATGTAGGAAAATCTGTATTGTTGTATTGGCTCATCTAAAATGAAAATGATTAAATATCATTCTTGTGTTAATTTAGTGAAAATCTGTGAAAAACATTCATTAATTTTATATTTTTATTTCATGCATTAAAATCTACTTGGCTACAGTGGCCATTTGGTTAAAATGATGGTTCCTCTGATTAAAAATAAAAAGTCACTTTTAATGTCATTTCGGGGCAAATCCATAATTATCGAGATATACAGTTGAAGTTTACATACACTTAGGCTGAAGTCATTAAAACTCATTTTTTAACCACTCCACAGATTTCATATTAGCAAACTATAGTTTCGGCAAGTCATTTAGGACATCTACTTTGTGCATGACACGAATCATTTTTCCAACAATTGTTTACAGACAGATTGTTTCACTTGTAATTGACTATATCACAATTCCAGTGGGTCAGATGTTTACATACACTAAGTTAACTGCACCTTTAAGCAGCTTGGAAAATTCAAGAAAATGATGTCAAACTTTTAGACAATTAGCTTCTGATAGGAGGTGTACTGAATTGGAGGTGTACCTGTGGATGTATTTTAAGGCCTACCTTCAAACTCAGTGCCTCTTTGCTTGACATCATGGGAAAATCAAAAGGAATCAGCCAAGACTTCAGCAATTTCCAAACGCCTAAACAGGTACCACGCTCATCAAACACCATGGGACCACACAGCCATCATACCGCTCAGGAAGGAGACACATTCTGTCTCCTAGAGATGAACATAGTTTGGTGCGAAAAGTGCAAATCAATCCCAGAACAACAGCAAAGGACCTTGTGAAGATGCTGGAGGAAACAGGCAGACAAGTATCTATATCCACAGTAAAACATGACCTATATCAAAATAACCTGAAAGGCTGCTCAGCAAGGAAGAAGCCACTGCTCCAAAAGGGTGAGGCTTGCAAGCCGAAGAACACCATCCCATCCGTGAAGCATGGGGGTGGCGGCATCATGTTGTGGGGGTGCTTTGCTGCAGGAGGGACTGGTGCACTTCACAAAACAGATGGCATCATGAGGTCGGAAAATTACGTGGATATATTGAAGCAACGTCTCAAGACATCAGCCAGTAAGTTAAAGCTCAGTCGCAAATAGGTCTTCCAAATGGACAATGACCCCCAAGCATACCTCCAAAGTTGTGGCAAAATGGCTTAAGGACAACAAAGTCAAGGCACTGGAGTGGCCATCACAAAGTCCTGACCTCAATCAAATATAAAATTTGTGGGCAGAACTGAAAAAGCATGTGCAAGCAAGGAGGCCTACAAACCTGACTCAGTTACACCTGTTCTGTCTGGAGGAATGGGCCAAAATTACAGCAACTTATTATGAGAAGCTTGTGGAAGGCTACCCAAAAGGTTTGACCCAAGTTAAACAATTTAAAGGCAATGCTACCAAATACTAACAGTGTATGTAAACTTCTGACCCACTGGGAATGTGATGAAATAAATAAAAGCTGAAATCATTCTCTCTACTATTATTCTGACATTTCACATTCTTAAAATAAAGTAGTGATCCTAACTGACCTAAGACAGAGAATGTTTTCTACGATTAAATGTCAGGAATTATGAAAAACGGAGTTTAAATGTATTTGGTTAAGGTGTATGTAAACTTCTGACTTCAACTGTAGAATGTCATCAATAAGATTAAAAATATAAAAATGTAATTTTTGTAGCCATATCGCTAAGCCCTATAACAGATTAAACAAATAAGTTTGAAAGAGGGTGAGGGTGGATAACAGTTGTGACTGAACAGCATATGTTCAGCATGTACTGTAGCATTTAAATCCTTCATTTAAATCACAATTTACACAAACACACTGTACACCCGCTCCATCAAACAATTGTGTCTTCTCCCACAAGCCCTAAATGGGATACACAGATGGAGAAAGAGTGAATGATAGAGGGAGGAAAAGAGACACTGGAGCCGGAGGTAGCCTGCATAATCCCAGCACACCCCTGAGTTGTGAGAGGCCTGCTGTATTATTCATTGAGTGTACACTGACAGAGCTGCAGGGTTCCTCTGAGAGGGCCCATCCTCCAGCTCCCTCCTGCTCTCTCTCGTTCTCTAAAAACTGACCTGGAATCTGTGGCCCAGTGCATGGCGTAGATTTTGGCTAAATGGCCTCGGAGGGTCCGCCTCGTTCTCATCTGGATCCTTCCCACTGAATCCAGACCAGCTGTAATCTAAGCACACAGAAGTCTTAATTTACACAATGACATTATAAAGCAAGCAGGAGACATTTCATGCTGTTGAACACTCAAGTGTAGAATGGGTTCTATTAGTTGATTGGACGGTCCATGAATTAAACTGATCATCTACCGTAAAATTAAAAGTAGAGAAAAGTATTAAATTAAACTGCTTAAAAGTGACAAGAGCAAAAAGAGAAAAAAAAACAACAACTCCCAAACCCCCAATTATGAAATCATAGAAGTCACAAATTCACCAGGATGTGGGTTGATGTTTAAATTTTGATGGAGGCCTTTGCATGTAAGGGGGTATTTAATATTTCAGTGCAATAAAGAGCATGTTCAGCATGTACGTCAGTGGCCGATTTGCATGTCTGTGCAGAGATCGGAGCACAGGAGAGTGGGAACCTCCATAGACGCTCCTCATCATAAGCTTGGTTAGACCAGCGTGGCTCTTGTGAGGAGGGAGACACAGCAGGGGTGGTTGCAGACTGGCTTACCTGGGACAGGCTGGAGTCGCTGCATGCTTTCCGGGCATCCTGCAATGGGAACAGCAGCATGTCAAAGTGCAGTCATTCTATTGAATACAGCCAAGGAAAATGCAGCGTTTGAGTGCATGTATGCTGAATGAGAACATCTATTTCCTGGCAGTCAGTTTTACATGAAGTATGTATTGAATAAACATTTTTACAAAGCTGAAACCTGAATGAGGTTTGTGTGAACGTTTTTCCATGACTGATGTGGACGCAGATATCTAAAGATTTTATATAATCCAGATATGTACATAATTAATGATGGTAAATGAGACATACACAAAATTAAAAAAATTAGTGGAACACTTTTTTTTTTTTTTTATACACAATATTATATAACAAACTGAAAACAGAAAGGGTGGGTATTGATACAGATTTCCTGATTTGATTCAATTCCAACTCACAAGCTCTTAATTTGATTATGAATTGATTCCAATTCATTTGGGTATATTTCAGTTATAATGTCACATTTTTATTACATGAAAGAAATAGAGCGCAACAGTGCTCATCCACTTTTTCAGCCATCTCTGTTCCAGATGTAGTTTTCCCATTCACTTTTCCCATAGACTTTTTATATAATCCTTCATAAAAGAGTTGTAAGCCATGAACCAAACACACCAGCTCCGAGGTGAACAACAACATCACAAACTTTGTTTTGAGGCAAAAAACAATTTGAAAATCGGACAAAAAAACAATGGTACAAGACTGTGCACAGACTACAATTCAATGAAGCATTGCGAATGGTGTCATTGAATAAAAAACGATGGGAATATATAAAACTATTGATTTTAGGTAGTTGTTTGTAAGTATAGAAACAATATACGTTACGATTATTGCAAAATATTCTTATATGTACAAACAGATACGTTGTTTAAGGGTGAAGAGACACCAAATCGATTACATCATTCACAGTGCATCACGGGAGAGTGCAGTCGCTCCATGGCAAGTTTCACGAGCTGGTTGGCTGCGGTTCTCTGATTGGTGGATCTTGCTCTGCTGTACCATGTGTAATTAGTTGTTTACCATGAATTCCGCTATCAAACACAATTTTTAAACAATGAAGTTGAATGCAGACGGATGGCTTTAATGGAAGCATATACCATTGATGAACAACCTCGTAGCTCACGGTAGGTCTGTCTTTAAAGGTTTAACAGTTATAGTTGAAAATCAATTTGTCTATGGAAAAAATGAATGGGATTTTTACTTCCGGAAACAGACTGTTGCGCTCTATTCCCTCTAAGCGAATATTGTTAATTACACAGGAAATCTTCAAACTTAGTACATTACAAATAATTGTATTTAAAAAAAACTGACAACAGGGCCCAAGCTATACAGTTCAATTGCTATTTATTTAACAGATCAAAGAATCAACACAACCAAAACCAAAGTCAACTTTAAAGTAAAAGATCAACTTTGGGATGTTAAGAATCAATATTGGGATTGTTCAAACGAAGATCGCAATTTATAGGAATATCAATATCTTCACCCAGCCTTAGTTTATTATCCATGGCTGCTAGTAGATTTTGGAACAGGCACAAGGGCCAAATGGGTGCAGTTATTGGAACGAAACCGATCTCAAAACCGTAATATAGTGGTCTTTCATTTCCGTTTCGTAATGCATATACACCAATCTGAATGTAGCAAACTATGTGATTAGAATTATTTTGGTGATGAAGTGTGAATATGTCAAGTCCATGACCTAGGATATCTGATCTAAATAGAGGAGCAGTGAGTTCCTTTGATATGATTGGTGGAGCAGAAAAAGGGTATGGGATCTTACTCTGATCTGATTGCGCAGCTGCTCGGCCTCCTGCCGCAACTGCTCCAGCTCACTCATGATCCTCTGAGCGTTTCACTCCCTTCTCAAATTTGAGAATACTGATGAAGTCCTGCAGAACACACAAGCATAAAGTCATACATAATGTTACAGTCATCAATACAGGTAGAACAACAGAGAACTCATGATTAATTTATAATTTAAGGCAACCTTTCAAATAACAAATCATGATACATAAAATGATCAATTTCCATTTTTTAATTTGAAGGTTTTGTCAGAGGTCTCATAGACATGACAGGCCCTTTGGATACAGTTTGTTGGGAACAGAGAAAGTGTTATAAGTGTATGCATCAGCATCAATGTTTTCACTATGTTGAATGGAACCAAGGATCATCCAAACACTTCAGCTATAGCACTGCCAACTGAGGAGATGGGCACGCTGGGCTCTTTTGTTTAATGAGGGGCAGCACTGCTTGGCACTGCCTAAAAGTTGACTTCCCTAAAAACAGCCATCACTACTTCGAAAAGTTCAAATGATTAAAGCTGTGAGATGTTATATGCTGTCTGACACAACAGCAAAGCAAGAGAAAGACAACAACGCACATGTGCAGATCTAAATTACTCCAATTCAGTTACATGGTCAATAACCTTCAGTGGTATTGCAGTTTGACTGCAAATATTGTGTGATCTTAGCAACTTTACTAAAGGTTGGGCAATGACTTGGCACTGACACATTAAAGCTTTGACACAAAATGGGAATACCCCTAAAGATAGCTCAGGACTACCCTGACTTTTGTAAAGCATATTTGAAATCTGTACATTTCAGCAATTCAATACAATTTTATTTTTATTTTTAGGGAACCACAGTAGCATGACCACAAGCAATGTTGGTAAAAACAGGAAGACTGTTGGCCCCAACCCTACCAAGCCAAACTACAGGAAAAGCAAGCAGTGACCAGTGTGCATTTTTAATCACACTGAAAGCATAATATTAATAATAATAACACACAAAAGTCATTTCAGTAAACTCAAATTTGCTTAAATAATAGAGCGTCTTGTGAAAAATTTATGTCAAATCTGCTAGTCCGAGCATATGACATACATTTCTAATCCAATATTTAATCTGTACACCCGGGATTTTATAATCTGATTGAAACCTCCTTAATCCCGATGTGCTAATCCCTAATTTAACCTATAACATTTACAGCAAGTTAAAACTGCCGCGATAAATAAGAGGAAATACACTAGAAAATAAAAATTCCCACACTGACTGGAATAGTTTGCCTGTTAATGGATATATTTAGTCGACAACAGTTTAAATAAGACAAATGTGCCGTTAACGCTGATGTTAACGTTACAGTCCGTGTTATCAGAGGCTAGCCAAACTGTGACAACAGGTTCAATACCACATGTTGCACAACACAGAAACCCCTATATAACCCACTATTAACGCGATAAAAGATACAAAAGTATCTACGTGCAGATTTGTCATCTGTCAAGCTAATTAGCGAGTTATATGAAGGTAGTTTTGGTTAGCAGAGTGGCTAGCGAGCTGTGAATGTATCATGACAGATACTCGAGAGCACCACACAAACACTGGCACACATTACCTGCTGTAACAACACTACAAATTCCTCCTGCAGCCTGGACAGGTGCCTCAGTGTGCAGACTAAAAATGTCAAAATATTATTTCGCTCATTTCGTCTTATTTTAATCCAAAACAGAGCCTCGGGCGCCAAATTTACAAGATTCAAGTCAATTCACAGTGCGATTACCACACCCATACTGATATTGAGAGCATGGCAACAATTGGTGAGGTGGGGTGGGAGGGTAGAAATATTCTTGTGTTTTTAAAAGGAAGATACTGAGGGTAGCTGTTAAGAAATGAGTACAATGCGTCTCTTAATGACTGTTTTTGTATATTATAATGGCACACTGGCATCTTTATTAAAAGAGTTTGATATATAACTAAGTAAAACCCGACGTCCTACCCGCGCTGGAAATGGTTCTGGCTATCAGCTTCCTCAATTATCAAAATGACTGAAGTAGTTTGATACATTTGGATGCAGTCTCACAGGCCTTTGGAAAGTATACACGAGAATTGCACGTTCTACCGTTTTTAAAGGACGAATATAGTTTAAAAACACTAATATGATACAATTTGGTACTTTCCATAACTGTGGAAATGTTTTCATCTTTGTAATGCACCCTGGCAGGTGGTCCTATGATGTTAGTTGTACAGCAAAGTTTCATTAATTGATTTTGAGGTGGTGAACCTGTCACAACATAAACTCACTTTTTTCCACCTATTTCAAGCCACATCCCCTGTATAATGAGAGGCTGCCAGCTTGCCATTTCTTACTTTCAATTTCAGTGGCAACTGGTTAAAAAAACAGTAAAAAAAAAAAAAAAAAAAAAAGAGTTATTTTACATTTATCAATTATTATGAAAGATCATATGGGCAATATACTGTTACTATGCATCAATAATTTAAGACGCAATTATTACTTTTGCTACTGAGAGTTATTCTGCATTTGTCAATTATTATGAAAGATTATATGGGTAATATACAAGTAATGCATCAATATTAAACATATACCAATAACTGAAGCATTTGTGGCATGCAGCGGGTTAAGAAACACCACCATCACACTTCATCTCACACTTGCTGATCTATAAACCATATCCAGAGTATTCAGATAAAGAACAGTGTAATGAAGTAGCAAAACCATTATTAAATGACTTAAAGTCTTACCTAGTGTGTTGAAGTCCACCTATAGCTTTGAGTGAGAAGCTGGTTAGTATAATCCCACAGGCTCCCTCAGTAGTGTGTGTGCCCGTGGTGATCAGAGTGCTGTCACTATAGGATAGGCAGTGGGGACTTTAGTTAATGACCAGCACATCTACACTGAGAGCTGCTCATAGTGGTGACAAGGTGGGGCTGGATGGAGGAGGTTGTTTAGTGAAAGTGGGAAGATGAGGTCTTAAAGAGACAGTAGTTGTGGCATTGTCTGTTCATTTTGTCAGTGTCACAGCTGAGTAAATGCCAACAGTGTAACAACTGAGTAAATGTCAAAATAAATAAGGATTGTTCCGTGCATTTAATTAGTTACTGTTTGTTAAGATTATCAGCTCTAAAAATGTAAGAAGGATTCCAGAATATAAGATCAGTACGTAATGAAAGGCTCTCAATAATTTACTAAAAAGGAAAGCTTTTCTATGTAGTGCATTGTCAACACTTTCATTCGAAGTGCTTCAATGAACTGCTTGCCTTTAATTACGTTAATATTCGCAGACAAATTTGCGCCCATGCCCCCTAGCTTGTTTAATTAAGCTTGATTTTACACCACAGCTCCACTGGATGAACATCGCATTCACATTAATTTATCACAATTGATCATTTGATACCAAAGAGTCAAAATCGGTTTAAAACGGCAAAGCTTAAAAAAAAGCAAATCAACCTTGACAGTCACATTGTCAAATTGCAGGCTGTACATTTTCTTTCATGTAACCACCCAAATGAACTGGCAGCACTGAAGTGATTCCAGTTACAAAGGAAGTATTTTGAGTCACCATATAGCTGAGGATGATACGATACTGTAGGTCATGAAATATGACCCTGCTGAGACATCCACCTAAGCTAATTTAAGCCATTCTCATTTTGAACCAGGGAGCTATATTTTAAGGTCCTTGTTGATGTAGTTGTCTAAAATTTCTCATTGTGAAAGGAAAGAGTGAGGCTGTATAATCCATATCAAATCTAATGCTTATATAAGTCCATCCAAGGTTATGTGTTGATTTCATTGAGTTTAGCAGGTGCATGATTCTTGCTTGATTAAGGAGCTTGGTGTGCTCCATTAATACACATTTATGTCATTACAAAAAGTCTTTAAAGGGACAGTTCACCCAAAAATGAAAATTCTCTCATCATTCACTCACCCTCATTCCATCCCAGATGTGTATGACTTTCTTTCTTCTGCTGAACACAAATTAAGATTTTTAGAAGAATATCTCAGCTCTGTTGGTCCTCACAATGCTAGTGAATGGTGATCAGAACTATAAAGCTCCAAAAAGCACATAAAGGCAGCATAAAAGTAATCATAAAATTCCAGTGGTTAAATCCATATCTTCAGAAGAGATATGATAAGTGTGGGTGAGAAACAGATCAATATTTAAAGCTGCACTATGTAAGATTTTTTTGGTCTAAACTTTCCTAGCAAGCGTAAGCCAATAAAGTATTTTTGGAGCAATAAATCCATGTATGGACACTTGCCATTTTATCCTTTTAGAATCCTTCCTCAAAGTAAGTAATATATCGGTAATACATTTTTAAGCGAATAATATTATATCAACATGAAAATAGCTCGTCATGACTCTTGCAAAACTTGCAGTTTTATGCTTCAACCGCTAGAGGGCCAAAAGTTACATAGTGTAGCTTAAGTCCCTTTTTCCTATAAATTCTCCTCTCTGCCCAGTAGGTGGCGATATGCATGGAGAATTTGAATCACCAAAAACAAAAGAAGAATGTGAAAGTGGAGATTTATAGTAAAAAATGACTTAAATATTTATCTGTTTCTCACCCAAATTGGATTGTATCACTTCAGAAGACATGGATTAAATCACTGGAGTCTTATGGATTACTTTTATGCTGCTTTTATGTGCTTTCTAAGCTTCAGAGTTCTGTCCACCATTCACTTGCATTGTATGTACCCAAAGAGCTGAAATATTCTTCTAAAAATCTTTGTTTGTGTTCTACTGAAAAAGAAAGTCATACACATCTGAGATCGCATGAGGGTGAGTAAATCATGAGAGAATTTGAACTATTCCTTTTAGTATAGGGAAGACGTATCTTAAAGACCCTTTAACATGAGGTCCTTTTGTGGATAAATTAATAAAGAATAAACATTTCCATAATACCATATCTCCTTGAAAGTTTGCAGTGCACACTCAATCATTTCATAATGTTTAGGAAGGTCTTTTGTAAATGGAAATCTGTAACCATCTGCGTGGATGATTATGTCATTCACTATCATACATTTTTGACTTAAATGCATTACTAATAATGGATCATCTAGTTCCTAGTAATTACAGGTGCATCTCAATAAATTAGAATGTCGTGGAAAAGTTCATTTATTTCAGTAATTCAACTCAAATTGTGAAACTCGTGTATTAAATAAATTCAATGCCCACAGACTGAAGTAGTTTAAGTCTTTGGTTCTTTTAATTGTGATGATTTTGGCTAACATTTAACAAAAACCCACCAATTCACTATCTCAAAAAATTAGAATATGGTGACATGCCAATCAGCTAATCAACTCAAAACACCTGCAAAGGTTTCCTGAGCCTTCAAAGTGGTCTCTCAGTTTGGTTCACTAGGCTACACAATCATGGGGAAGACTGCTGATCTGACAGTTGTCCAGAAGACAATCATTGACACCCTTCACAAGGAGGGTAAGCCACAAACATTCATTGCCAAAGAAGCTGGCTGTTCACAGAGTGCTGTATCCAAGCATGTTAACAGAAAGTTGAGTGGAAGGAAAATTGTGGAAGAAAAAGATGCACAACCAACCGAGAGAACCGCAGCCTTATGAGGATTGTCAAGCAAAATCGATTCAAGAATTTGGGTGAACTTCACAAGGAATGGACTGAGGCTGGGGTCAAGGCATCAAGAGCCACCACACACAGATGTGTCAAGGAATTTGGCTACAGTTGTCATATTCCTCTTGTTAAGCCACTCCTGAACCACAGACAACGTCAGAGGCGTCTTACCTGGGCTAAGGAGAAGAAGAACTGGACTGTTGCCCAGTGGTCCAAAGTCCTCTTTTCAGATGAGAGCAAGTTTTGTATTTCATTTGGAAACCAAGGTCCTAGAGTCTGGAGGAAGGGTGGAGAAGCTCATAGCCCAAGTTGCTGGAAGTCCAGTGTTAAGTTTCCACAGTCTGTGATGATTTGGGATGCAATGTCATCTGCTGGTGTTGGTCCATTGTGTTTTTTGAAAACCAAAGTCACTGCACCCATTTACCAAGAATTTTTGGAGCACTTCATGCTTCCTTCTGCTGACCAGCTTTTTAAAGATGCTGATTTCATTTTCCAGCAGGATTTGGTACCTGCCCACACTGCCAAAAGCACCAAAAGTTGGTTAAATGACCATGGTGTTGGTGTGCTTGACTGGCCAGCAAACTCACCAGACCTGAACCCCATAGAGAATCTATGGGGTATTGTGAAGAGGAAAATGAGAAACGAGAGACCAAAAAATGCAGATGAGCTGAAGGCCACTGTCAAAGAAACCTGGGCTTCCATACCACCTCAGCAGTGCCACAAACTGATCACCTCCATGCCACGCCGAATTGAGGCAGTAATTAAAGCAAAAGGAGCCCCTACCAAGTATTGAGTACATATACAGTAAATGAACATACTTTCCAGAAGGCCAACAATTCACTAAAAATGTTTTTTTTTTTATTGGTCTTATGATGTATTCTAATTTTTTGAGATAGTGAATTGGTGGGTTTTTGTTAAATGTGAGCCAAAATCATCACAATTAAAAGAACCAAAGACTTAAACTACTTCAGTCTGTGGGCATTGAATTTATTTAATACACGAGTTTCACAATTTGAGTTGAATTACTGAAATAAATGAACTTTTCCACGACATTCTAATTTATTGAGATGCACCTGTATCTGGCAACAATGCCATTCAAAGACAGAGAGGTTAAAAGTGCTATTTGTGCCATTTCAATACTTTGGAAGGAAGGAAAGCAGTGCTGTGTGTGTGCCTGTTAGGGGTGCTCCGGCATCATGATTTCAAAATCATTGAAAGGTCAGGGATCACCATGTGCTCTTAGTTTTAAATGAAACAAAGAAGCGATGCCATCATATTCCAGTTCTTCTAAAATACAGTTTTAATAAATTGGTTATAAATGCATCTTGGGTTGATTACCTGTTAACGTAGTTGAGACTGAAAGATGATACATAATGGGTAGACATGCATACATTTTATAGCAGTTCATTCCATGGAATAACCTATTTTACATTAGTAAAAAATAAAATGCATTTCATTCTGCTATACTACAGTTATTTCTAATTATATTCATAGTTACATCGTTAACAGCTCTGGTCATTGCAAAACTAGTGTGATTCACTACTAGATACTGTAAGTGTCATTAATGCCCGCATACTGTGCCCATAGATATGGCATATGGTTTTAAATATTGTTGTATATATTTTGTTGGCATTTCAATTTTGCTCTATGGCAATTCCAGCGTTTTTAAATTAAAAAAATGTACATTAGTAGTTACATTCACTAGTAGTTACATTCATCCTATTGTTAAAATATAGTGAAATGGAGAGAAAAAGCTGTACATGCAATCATCATTTCAGATTTGCCCAAATTCTCCAAAATCATCTGTAATATTTAAATTGTGAGTGCATCTAATGAAGCTGTCTCTTCTCTCATTGGCCAACATATGTTTATATATCAGTGTGTCTCATTCAGTGCAGTTCAATTTCCTCAGCAGACTTGCTTCTGCTATATTGACTTCACTAATAATGCGTAGTGGTAAAATTCTAAAGAAAAATCTGAATAAAGTCAAGACCCACTAAGATTTTTGGTAAGTTAAGCCAAAAACAACCAACTATTCTGGTTTGCATAGTTGTCTTCAAAAAAATGTCCAGCCTAATACTACAGAAAGGGTCTGAAATCATAACTGTGCTAACACATTGATTTAACCTCCATAAACGGTTATATTTCTACAGAATAAAGGGTTTTCAGTCACAGGAAATGCACTTAAACTTATCAGTCCCAACGTCTGAAATGTATGACCAAGATGTTCATTTAGTATATATCTATTCCATTCATTTTAAACATTTTGGGCAAATAATCTCACATAAAGTCGCTCACTTTCAACATGATACTGCATTTGCTGTGACCTTTCATGCAAAGTCTTTGAAGTCGCTTCCCACCGAGCCCTGATCCAGAGTGCCCCGGAGCACACAGCATTAAAAGGAGCTTGCTGGAAGACAGATGGCCTGGGGAACACACCCTGCCCGCACACCTGGGCACAGATCACCCTGAGAGTGTGTTGTGTCCTAAAGTGAAATTCAGCTAACGTCATTCATCACACTGCACATGGTGTCAGGGTGTTTAGTAGAGGATGCAATGACTGGATTAATGGGTGGGTTTTTTTTTTTTTTTTCTGTTTTTTTTCTCTGGGACAACAGTGCCACGTTGTGGTGATGAAGAGGAATTGACAGAAGGAATTGTTCACTATTTGAATTGGATTTTTGAGAGGATTAATATTCACTGCTAATCCATAAACTAAACAAAAATATTTCCTACATTCCCAAAGAAGTCTGGTTCATTTTCACAAGAATACAAAGTTTTCAAATAAGCTGAAAAATTATTTTTCAATAAAATAGAACTACCATCAAGAATTTGAAAAGTGCTTTTGCTCTCCCTCTTTGTCCTTTATTCCTCTAGTCTCAAATCCCTTAATTTCTCTTTATTTGTTTGTGCTCTACAGAATAAATGCCCTAGTAAAGGCTGCCCAGTAGCCCATAAATACAGTAATAAATATCTGTGCACACACTGCATAATAGATTACACCCCTCATTCACTCAAGCCTAGCTTTGTGCCTATTGTTTGTGAATGACAGATTTCACAGCTCAAAGTGTGATCACATGTCCATGTTGAAGGCCCTCATTAGGAGGTCCAGATCTTCCACGCTGGCTGCCTGGAAAAGCTCTGGCTGGTCCATGAGGGAGAGGGCGATGCGCAGAGCTGCCCAGATGTTGCCAGACATCACTTGATGACTTCTGCTCTTCCTCTGCTGGTGCAGAGCCATCAGGAAGTTGCTCACTGCTTCCCTGTGAGAGAAAAAAAGAGATCACTGTGATTATTTGAAAACAAATCCACAAACAGTATATATATTATATACAATATACGTTATGAATAAATATATTTGAAAACAATAAAAAAAAAAACAACAAAAAAAAAAACAACATAATAATAATAATTTATGGCTCTGTTCTTAAAGGAATAGTTCACCCAAAATTTTAAATTCTCTCTTCATTTATTCATGCCATCCCAGATGTGTATGACTTTCTTTCTTCTGCTGAACACAAATTAAGATTTTTAGAAGAACATTTCAGCTCTGTAGGTCCATACAATGCAAGTGAATGGTAGCCAGAACTTTGAAGCTCCAAAAATCACATAAAGGCAGCATAAAAGTAGTCAATATGGCTCCAGTGGTTAAATCTATATATTCAGAAGAAATATGATCAACATTTAAGTCCTTTTTTACTATAAACTCCACTTTCACATTCTACTTTTGTTTTTGGTGATTCAGATTCTTTATCCATATCATCACCTACTGGGCATGGAGGATCATTTATAATAAAAAAGGACTTAAATATTGATCTGTTTTTCACCCACAACTATTATATCCCTTCTTAAGATATGGATTTATCCACTGGAGTCTTATGGATTACTTTTATGCTGCCTTTATGTGATTTTTAGAGCTTCAAAATTCTGGCCACCATTCACTTGCATTGTATGGACCTACAGAGCTGAAATATTCTTCTAAAAATCTTTGTTTGTGTTCTGCAGAAGAAAGAAAGTCATACACATCTGGGATAGCATGAGGGTGAGTAAATGATGAGAGAATTTTCATTTTTGGGTGAACTATCCCAAAAGTATAGGAGAGACATATCTTAAAGTCTTTAGTATAACCTTAAAGTCTTGGCTACAGAAAAAAGCTATTAAATATTTTCAACATTACTGCCCTGAAAAAAAAGATCCTGTCATTAAACTAGTGGCATAGGTTTCATGTGAACAAATTTGGAATGGGGGCCTACGTTATCCCATTACCCACCACCAAAACAAAATCTGTGTCTCTCATTAAATCTACGCCTGCATTAAACAGCCTATTAAAGGCTTTTCAGCATAATTTGAAAAGTAAAACAATTATGAGGCACAGAACAATTAATGACAAAGATGGAAAGATTTTGGCCAGTAAATATTGTAGTTGAAATATTTCTTACATTAAACCTGCCTCAAAAATTTTTACAACATGCCTTGACCTGACTTTCATAAAAAATAATATATTTGTCCTAGGAACAAATTTAAACCTTTCGATAAAAATCTGCCTTCATATTATAGTTAATCCTTGCCTTAATGTATGCCAGTGTGGTTTGATTATGTTTGCTTGTTTACTCAAGAGCTATAGCAAAAATATGAGGTAACACTTTATAATAACATTCCATTCATTAACATAAATAAATGCATTAGGTATCATGAACAAACAATGAAAAATAATGTTTTTACAGCATTTATTAATCTTTCTTAATGTAAGTTAATAAAAATACAATTGTTCATTGTTAGTTCATGTTAATTCATAGTGCATTATTGAATGTTAACAAATACAACTTTTGATTTGAAAAATGTACAAGTATATGCTGAAAAGAACATTAACCAAGCTTATTAAATGCTGTAAAAGTATTGTTCTTTGTTAGTTCATGTTAACTTATATTGTTAAATAATGTAAAACAAAAATGTAACCTTATTTTAAAGTGTTACCAAATAGGATGATAGTAAAAATGTATTTGGAACGTAAGTGGGTTTTTTACTGGGTGTTTGAAACCAACATACAAAACCACTGCTAGACAAAACAACAATTTGCACTACTGGACTTTTGACTTCAAATCTTATAATTACTGATATAGCCACAGTGACAACTTGCCCTGGTCTCTCCTATCTGTTAACCCTTTGGTGCATAGTGTCCACTACAATGGACATATCTTTAAAAAGCCCGTTTTAATCATTAGGGTGATGTTACATCCAAACCACCATGGCAGATTGCCTTGAACCCTTTTACCTCATAACTCTATATGATTGTCCTTTTTATACTGTATGACTGTGTGAATGTTTTTTTTATTTGTGTCAACCTGGTTGGCGAAAGTGGTGATGCACCAAATGCCTGTGGAATATTTATTATTATCTTCTAATAGCATCAAAGATTCATACATAGCTTTTATTAATTATAATACAATGTAATAACAAATAACATAACAAATCCAAACTTAAACCATCTCCACGTAGATTATCAGATTTGGCATGTGCATTATTCTCTGCTATCTTCTGCTTTAGTCTATTAAAATATACAGTAAGGAAACATGGTCCATGTCCCAATAACCCTGTTCAGTGCTTGGGTTCTTTACCGATGTGCCCCCAGGTTGATGCAGCTGATGCCAAGGTTGTATCTGGAGCGGATGAAGCCTGGCTGAAGCTCCAGAGCTCTTGTGTAGGCCTCCACCGCCTCCTCACTGCGGTCCCCATTAGCCAGCGTCGCCCCGAGCCGGTTCCACAGCAGATAGTCCTGCAGAAACACACGTATGAGCACATATAAGTACAGTTAAAGGCAGCGTAGGGCACCACTGATATCTTTCAGATCCTAGTATACACTACCGGTCAAAAGTTTTGAAACACTTGACTGAAATGTTTCTCATGATCTTAAAAATCTTTTGATCTGAAGGCGTATGCTTAAATGTTTGAAATTAGTTTTGTAGACAAAAATATAATTGTGCTACCATATTAATTTATTTCATTATAAAACTAAAATTTAATACAAAATATTTTTTTTTTTTTAAATTGATGACTTGGACCAAATGATAAAGAAAAGCAGCCAATAAGTGCCCAACATAGATGGGAACTCCTTCAATACTGTTTAAAAAGCATCCCAGGGTGATACCTCAAGAAGTTGGTTGAGAAAATGTCAAGAGTACATGTCTGCAAATTCTAGGTAAAGTGTGACTACTTTGAAGATGCTCAAATACAACACAGTTTGGATTTATTTCGGATTTTGTTTAGTCACAACATAATTCCCATAGATCCATTTATGTTATTCCATATTTTTGATGACTTTACTATTATTCTAAAATGTGAAGAAAAAAATTATAATAAAGAATAAATGTTTCAAAACTTTTGACCGGTAGCGTAGTTTACATCATTAAGGCCTGAAGGTTGGTTTCAGTCTAATGCCGTTTATATGCATGAACTAGATTAGAAAATCAATGCACATTACAGAACAAGCATACAATTGCACACAGTGCTGTTAGGCTGCCTGTAAATTAGTTTAAAAATAGGTGTGATGAAGTGTGTTCACATGACCTTTTCTCTCACCTCGGGTCGGACAGACAGTGCAGCGTTGAAAGCGTCTACAGCTTTGTCGAATTCTGAGCTGAGGTTGAAGAGCACACCAAGACCTGTCTGAAGATCAGGGTCCACTCTCTCTGCGTTCTGCAGCACTGCTTCCTGATACAGTTCCAACACCTCTACCAGCTGAGAGCTACACACAAACACCATAAGGATAACACCCAACATGTTATGTTAACATCCAAACAACATCAAGGAACATAATATCTTGTCTTTGATTATCTGATTGTGTCCTGATGCAGTTTTTCAAGCATGAAACATGAGAGCCATAGAACAGCATAATTATGTGGTTCGTTCTCAGTGGGGCGCGTGGTGAGTTGAGCGCGGATGCCGCGGTGGATGGCGTGAAGCCTCCACACGCACTATGTCTCCGTGGCAACGCACTCAACAAGCCACGTGATAAGATGTGCGGGTTGATGGTCTCAGACGTGGAGGCAACTGGGATTCATCCTCCACCACCCGGATTGAGGCGATTCACTACGCAACCACGAGGACTTAAAAGCGCACTGGGAATTGGGCATTCCAAATTGGGTGAAAAAGGGGAAAAAATCACCAAAAAAAAAAAGAAAAAACTCTCAGAGGCTGAAAGGTTATATATATATCAGCTCTGCCTGACTCAGAAGTCAGAAGTACAAAAAACAAAAGTGTAAACCAACCAACAGGTGGAGCAATGTGTTACTGATTCTATGCAATAATGACAAGAAAACAAGAACTCCTGCTTTATAGTATATCACAGACAAATTTTTGCAAAAGGGACAATACTGTGTGTCAAGTGACCAAAAGTTGAGAAAATTGTTCATTTTACTGCAATGCATTCTGACTTCGGCATCCACAAATCAATGAGAGTTTCAGACAGACAGGTCCAGATGTTCTTTCAGAAATCCCATTCACTGTATTCCCGCTTGACTTTTGACCAAATTTTGACAGAGCGCTTGACGGATAGAAATGCGTAAGATGCATTTAAGGATGTAAAAAGCTGACTGGGTGCATCTTAAGTATTTCTATTTATCAAACGCTCCGTCAAAAGTTTGTCTAATGTGTAGGCCCCAAAGTGTTTGGCTTATGGACACAATGGTGATAGATCAGGGATCACCCCTTACAGAGTTTGAAACTACAACCTTTCGATACGAGATACCACCGTCTTAGTTAAAACCACATAGATGCCATTTTTACTTTGTTGCGTTATATATGCTGGATGAGGACATTGATTCATATAAGCAAATTGGACTGTACCATCCGAGAGTGGAGATAGGGGAGTTGGAGGAGCCTCTACGGCAGGGTAGCGGGGAGCCGTCTAGAGGGCTGCGGTCTTGCAACAGATGTCTATATCTGGGGTTGTATCTGATCCAGCGGTGGAGAGCCTCACAGGCTTCAGGATGCTGTCCTGTGTTGGTCAGGCTCACCGCCAGAGCCATCAGTGCCTTCAGATTATTTGGGTGCAGCTCCAAACATCTGTTTGAACAAGGACAGATGGACACAACATGCAAAACAAAGTGAGCGAGAAAGGTGAAGGACAATGAGACTAAGACAATTAATGAATGAGTGACAGTTAAAGCTGAAGTATGTCACTTTTTCAGTGATATAATACTTTCTTCTATCCCAGATTAATATGCAGAGACAACTATACAGTAAGTAAGCCATTCATAGATTCATTTTCTCAAAAACTGTAAACACTGCGCTATAAAAATTCCTGTTTTTCTTTTGAGCAACCCACTTATATCTGGCTATCTGACTGTTGAACAACAGCAGATGAGGGGTGTATTCAGAAAACTGTTTTGAAAACACTGTTTATTTTTGCAATTCTATTCGGTGGTGCTAGTGTTGCAGAAATTACATACTTCAGCTTTAATGAAGACTATTCCGGGTTCAATACAAGTTAAGCTCAATCGACAGCATTTTGTGGAATAATATTGATTACCACAAAAAAAAAAAAAACATTAAAAAAAAAAAAAAATGCAAAAAACGAGGTTACAGTGACGCACTTACAATGGAAGAAAATGGGGCCAATTTTTGGAGGGTTTAAAGGCAGAAATCTGAAGCTTAAAATGTTTATAAAACCACTTACATTAATTCTTCTGTTAAAACTTGTGTATTATTTGAGCTGTATAGTTGTTTAAATCATAGTTTTTATGGTCCTTTTAGGGTTTTAGGGTTTAAAGAATTATGCCGTCATGCCAACGAAGTTGTAAAATTGGATAACTAAAATCATGCTAACACTCATATTGATAACGGCTTGTGGATATACTTTTGAAACAGTTTACAGATTGGCCCCCATTGACTTCCATTGTAAGTGCCTCACTGGAAACCAGGGCCTGTATTCACAAATCTTATGGCTAAAAGTAGCTCCTAACATGGAAATTTAGGAGCAACTCTTAAAAATTAGGGGCGTGTCACTCCTAATATCCTGAGGACTTCTAACTCCCTAAGAGTGACTCACAAACAATCCAAAGCATGACTGCTGCCATCAATCCAGATTGTATTTTAATAATATAACATTATAATGTATAATGTATGTATATATACTATAGTAATATATTATAATAATGTATTATATCGTTGTCTGTCTTAGCTGACAAATAGCAGTTCCCTGTCTACCAATCACTGAGGGCGATTTAAAAGAGCTTGCTAATAAAACGTGACGTCATCCATAGCAACAACTCCGCCTTACTCTTATCTTAAGATTTCTTTAGTAAGACTTGCTCTTAGCAGTTTTGTGAATGGGTTTTAAACAAAAACTCCTAACTAGGAACTCTTTGGAGAACTCTTAGTGGTAAGATAAAAATCTTTGTGAGTACGGGCCCAGATTTTCGCTATTTTTAAAGAAAAAGAGGGAATTCAGAATTAATTTTCGTGGTAATCAGCATTATGCCACAAATGCTGTAAGTTAAGCTTAATTTGTATTGAACTCAGAATATTCCTTTAATGAGCCTGACAGTGTTGATTGTTAGGAAATACAGTGCCTTGAAAAAGTATTCAACACCCAATATTGTTTTCACAATCTCAGATTCCACATTGAAAATTTATTATAGTATAATTATATTACACTACATTACATTATTTTAGATTAAATTATATTATTCCACGGGTCTGTTGAATGCTTGTTTCTATTTGGTTGACAGACGTTCTAAGGTGTGCAATTATTTTTCAAGGAAACGCACAGCTATAAAGTAGTTCCAGGTCTTGACTGAATAACGATTCCATATCACTTCGCCAAACTATTTCAGTTATTTCAAAGAGCCCTACAGGCTACCACAATAAAATAACCAAATAAAACAAAGACAGTGGTTAAGAACATCAGATCAGAATGACAAACAATGTCTATAATACCCTAAATTTATTTCAATTTCGATTGAAAAGTGTCCTTTGGCTTCCTCTCTTTCTCTCTCTCTTTCGCTCTCGTCTCACCCACACACACACACACAAACCGTACATGCTACCACAGCAAAATAACCATATAAACAAAGACATTGGTTAAAGTAAATCGGTTAAGAATATCAAGAAATGTCCATAATGTCCTACATTTATTTCAATTTCGGTTGAAAAATGCCCTCGTCTCACCCAAACTTACACACACACACACACACACACACACACACACACACACACACTACCTTGTTACTCCAATGCCGAAAAGCAGTGCATCCTCCGTTGCTAGTTCTAAAGTGATGTTTTCGAACTAGCAACAAAGGCTTGAACTGTATCAAAGCTAGATACACTTGATCAATACAACAGTTTCTTAATTATCTGAAATATCTGTGGGAAACACCCTCATGCTCCACCTCCCCCTCTCTTAAGCTCTCTCACACACACGTGGACACACATACATATCAATGCACAATGCGAAAAACAGAGCCGTCATGTCAGCGCACTACTGCATCTCAATGGAGTTGAAAACAGTTGTTAAGTTTTACAACGGAAATATGGCGACACTCGCTGCTGCTGAGAAGAGCTTAAACTTACATCTTGGTGATTTTGAAGCGATGTGACTTCTGACGAGAGCTGCAACAAAAAAGTTTCTCTCTCTCAGTTTCTGAGTTTCTCTCTTTCGATCTCTCAAACACAAACTCACACAAACACACACACACACACACACATACACACACGCACAAACGCACTACCTTATTACTCCAGTAAGTGCTCCAGTAAAGCAGCGCGAGCCTCGCTATCCCCCGTTGCTAGTTCTAAAGTGACGTTTTCGAACTAGCAACGAAGACTTGAGCTGCATCAGAGCAAGATGCTGAATCCGTGGCAGAAGAAAGTAGTTCCACTCAAAAGAGCATTTTAGGGACGAAAACCAGAAAATGTCTTGAGATAAAACCCTGAACGATGTCTAAATGTGTGGTAACCATGGTATAAGCGCAATAATGTAAATACATATCTCATGTATATATGTAAATTCACATATTTAATTCAATAAGTGTACGAACCCCTACCTTGCACATACATTACCACTTGCACATGTACCTACGCCATTCTGTTATCTGTCCTATTATTTGTATGTCTATTTATACTCATACCTTGTTTTTTATTCTGTGTCTCACTGTAATGTTCTGTGTGCACTTGTCTCTCCTATCACCAAAAATGTTTTTCCTTGTGTACATGTGAACACTTGGCAATAAAGCTGATTCTGATTCGGATAATTGACTCTGGCCCATTGAATTATTGAAAAATGATGCACACCCAAGGTGTAACGGTCACGATGCGCAGCGTCAGCAATTATTCCTTACTTATATATTATATTATATTATATTATATTATATTCAGGGTTGGGGAGTAACGGAATACATGTAACGGGATTACGTATTTAAAATACAAAATATAAGTAACTGTATTCCACTACAGTTACAGTTTAAATCATTAGTAATCAGAATACAGTTGCATTCAAAAAGTATTTTGATTACTGAAGAGATTACTTTGCATTTTATTGTCATTTGTTTCATTTAATATTTAGTCCTTTCAGATGGAAAACATTTATACATATAAATGATGTGATCAAAAGTGCATTTGAACAGCGGTGAAACACTTTCTTATGATGTGTTACATTCATATGAGCAGACAGAGAAGTAAGTTTGAAGTACATTTGGAGCACAAGAAATAGAAATAAATCTTGTGTAAATTGTCAGCTTTACGCTAAGATAAAATGCTATTTCTAGTTATTTTACATGCACGTTACCAGACACGATCATATTTTTTTTATCAAGAAAATTCACGTTGGATCATAATTTCTTTTTTCTAGTAAGATCTTTGATATTAGGGCAAAAATCATATTCTTGATAATAATTTTTGTATTGTTTTCCTGTAAAAATGTCTAAAAATCCTTGAAAAAAGATCAATTAGATTAATCTTGTTTGAGAAACAACACTGCATAAGATATTTAGGTTTTTCAGAGAATGTATTTTTAACATGTATTTTGTCGTACTGTACTGGCAGAGTTTTTATAGTCAAAACAAGTGAAAAAATCTACCAGTGCTGAAGAAGTAATCCAAAGTATTTTGAATACGTTACTGTCCTTGAGTAATCTAATGGAATATGTTACAAATTAAATTTTATAGCATTTATTCTGTAATCTGTAGTGGAATACATTTCAAAAGTAACACTCCCAACCCTGATTATATTATATTATATTACTGTTTTCTAGCTGCTGTATTTTACACTATGACAAATTGAAAGAAACATAAAAAAAAGAAAAGAAATAAAGCTAAAACTTGAGCTTTTTTGAAGATTAATTGAGGTTTTCTTTCCACTGTAATACATAAACATTTAAATAGTATATATATATATATATATATATATATATATATATATATATATATATATATATATATATATATATATATATATATATGAGATTTGTTCAGTGCCATTGAAATTATCTTGTAAACTTCCCCAGATTTGTGCTTCTTCACAATTATATACACAGTTTTATTTTAAAGTAAAAGCACAACAATTACATGTGTATTATGCACTTAGACTTAAAACGATATATATATATATATATATATATATATATATATATATATATATATATATATATATATATATATATGATATATACTGTATACTGACTTAATTAACCTGGTACAGCTTAAAAGTGCTATATGTAAGACTGACAACAAGTGTTTGAAATGGGTACTGCAGTCCAAATTCAAAATATTGGAGAGATGTCAGCCTCACCCCAGACTAGAAGCTCATGCGGCTTGCCAGAATGAGGACATGCAAATTAGCCAACTCAGCATCCGTTTTAAAGGATTTCTGGGCTTTAAGCTGTCTCCATCTTCCAAAGGCATCTCTAATATTTATCCTTGTTTTACTTCACCTCTGGTCATGGTGGTTTTTAGACGGATGGCAAGGCTTAAACTTTTTTAATGAGGAAAAAATTACAGAGTGCTCCTTTAACTTAAATAGATAAGTTCATTGTAAATGAATAAACACCAAGTTTAGTGAACATAATTACACAAGTTTTGGTGATGCCATTACTCAATTCAATTGAGGGAACAAGTTTACTCAATCAATCGAGTAAAGTCAACTTAAGGGTTTTCATTGTGTAAATATTTAGTGCAACTGAAATAGTTTTTTGCGAAGTTGGTTACACATTGTGTCACCGCTTCCTATACGCATATTACGGAGTCTGTGTAGGGCACTAGCTCCCTGGGGGGGGGGCACCAGAAACTCCACTGGAGTTATTCAACGTTATTCAACAACCTGATAGCAGTCGCAGAACACAGACGATCGCCTTGCAGCTTGCACTCGCAACACGCCTTGCAAAAGTTAATTAGTCAAAATCTCAGGTTCTCTGGAAAAAAATAATATCTGGAAATCATTGTGAAAAGGGGTTGGGGCTGAATACTTTTTCAACTGTGCAGACTGGAAATTGTGTCACTGCGTCAGGATGGTTTTCAGTATAGAATCAAGCATAGTGGATTTATTATTTCTAAAATGAATCCATTCATTATATAGACACTTTTTTGTGTTAAACACAATGTGACTATTTGTACGGTCTTTCAACCAGCAGATGTTTCATTGATAAGTGGATTTTGTGAGAAAAGCGCTGTCCTTGTTAAGATGCTTCAGATTTATCTGAGAGTCTGTAAGACGTGTAATCCCCCCACGAAAGGGCATTAAAATGCTGTATTTGCAACATCATTCACGCTCATAGAACAGAGCATTAATGCTCCTCTGGCAAACATCAGACACCAGCATAAATCACAATACCCTCATGAATGTCTACTCACCTCTGAAGACAAACAATAGCTGCCTGCTCATTCTCATTCTCTGCCTGTGTGGTCCCCAAAACCAGCCAAGCCTTTGAACAAGAAAAAAAAAATACAACAATTTGAAACAAACATTCGAGTTATAAGAGCAAAACAGAAATGAAAAGGCTGAGCATAAATAGCTCGAAGGGCCCCATAAAAACGACTTGCAATTACTGGGGCTGCCAGCTGTATGAAACATATTGTTGTTCCCTCACTTAATGTGCTTGGCCAGTGCGATTTATGGCATGTCACTCAGGGGATGTTGACAATGGACTCTACTATGGTTTTGATTAGAGTTAAACAGGATCATATTCATAAGCCATCCCAGAGGTGTACGCCATCTGTCTGCCACCACCTTGGCTCATAAAACATGGGAAATTTCATTAAATTTTCGACAGTGATGACTGGACAATAATGAGATATAGCGAAGGCTGGATAGGAAGAAAATTGATTTGCCATGGCTTTAAGCGATAAAGAAAATAAGTCGGTCACTTATATAATCTGTTTCCTTATCTATCATAAGGAGGTGAGGAAATATAAGATACTGAGTAAACTGAGTTGAACAGGAATTAATAGCTCTTTTCCAAAACCTAGTGAGATGCTTTGCTGTCTACTGCTTACATAGGCAGCTGTCTTCTAATGCAACATCCTTATTGAGATGGAACCCTAATAAATGACGTCCCACCCAATAGATTTTAAACAACAAAATACTAATAAGTACACAAATACATAGCACACATAAATATTGGATAAAATAGTAAATTTGTAATTAAATTGATCATTTTTTTATCCATAAATTTCAGTGCTCTACTCACAATTGCAACATTAGCATGTTGCTAAGCTAACAACACAATACTTTAATAAATATACAAACACACAGCACACATAAATATTGGGTAAAATATTTGTTATTACATTGCCATTCCCACAAAAGGATACCTCCAACCTTTTTTTTAATAATACATTTAATGATTAGTAAGATTAATACATTTAAAAATGGCAATAAAATAAAATAAAATACAAAATTAGATTACTTAAGATTCAACTCAATTTCAATGACTTTTCCAGGCCTGGAAATCACAGTTTTAAAATTCCTTGATATTTCCAGGTTTTCCATGACCATGTGAACCCTGAGATAGGCAGCTCACTAGGTTTTAGAACAGAGCTAAAGTGTAAGGCAGCAAAGAACACACAAATGCTCAATAAATGGGCTGGCAAGAAACTGGAGGAAAGAGTGTGTGTGAGTTTTGTTGTGGAGGTTTTTACCTCTGAATCCTGAGGGTCCTGTAAGATGGCTGCCTCCAGCAGCAATACAGCGCTGTTCAGATCCCCATCTCCGCACCTCTGCAGTCCCTCCTCAAAGGCATTGACAGACTCTTTATAGGGGTTATTGGTGTGGAAGTAGTAACCCTGCAAGCAACAGAACCAAAGAACAAACACAGCCATGAGTCAAGCTGAAAGAAGACAATCAAAACCCTGAGTAAATATAATGTATTTTTTAAGCGAGTACTTAAGTGAGGGACTTTCTAATGAAAACCTCCCATAGACTTGCACTAAAGGAGAGATCTGAGACATATCTAGGGACCAGAATATCATAGAGAGGTGAGCTCATTTTACTTGAACCAGCAAGCAACCACCCAGAACATCCTAGAAACTACCTAGCAATACCCTAGCAATCATAGCAAGGCCCTGGAAACCATCCAGAACACCACCGCAAAACTTGTGGAGGCAAGGAACACTTACATTTTCTTGTGAAAATGTAAAAATCTACATAAACACCCACTCTGTTCTCAAATGAAGAGTCTGAGCATTAATGACTGAGGGCAGTTTTTGAGTGGTTCCAAACATTGATCACATAACAAACTGCATGTACAAAAATGTGCTAATCAATGTCAGTGCTAACAGGTTTTGATTAATCAGGCTGTTTTTCTGATAGAACTACATCATCGGCTTTAGAAGTCATTTTTATCTGCATGTTCTCTGCTATCCATTTGGAACCACACAATTATGGAATATGAGAGCACATAATCTGGAGTCCATAACCTTTGAAGTGATAATCTACCACTTTATCACTTCTGCCGTCATAGAAAATGCAATACTGAGAATCTGAAAGCAGTCGTTATGAAACAATATTCAACCTTTGATTGGTTAACAATATTCAGAGCGTTTTCTGATTGGGTGACATTCTGCTAACCCTCTCCTTAATGATTAACATAATCTCTTTTCATATTATAGTGTCTTGACTCACATAATACTGTCAAAGCATTAATTCTTCTGACTGACCGCAGCATAATGTAGAGTGTTCTGATTGGATAAGATACCTTCTCAGTCTGTGAGAAGTTAAGTGGAACCAGTCCTTCACTGTCAGCGTTGTCCAGCCAGTTCCGTCTAACTAGCTCCTCCCACTCAGCCTGCATTTTATCCCAGAACTCAGTGTCTGACTGTGGGAGACAGTTACACAGCCCTTTAGAAAACAAACAATATTGACATATAACACAAAATGAGGCCCACAATTTAGCTTTTATTTCTATTTTATTTGCAATTTGTCCTTTCAATTTAGTTGTGTATACAGTTTATATATATATATATATATATATATATATATATATATATATATATATATATATATATATATATATATATATATATATAGTCTATTATATCATATATATGGTTCAGTATAAATATACAGATTTTTTCAATATATTTACTTTTTATTCTAGTTTTAATTTAGTTTTTTAAGGACTGCCAAAGAGTAGGCAACAGATATCATTGAAATATTTACAGCATTAAATGTTATCGCTAACTAGTAGCATTTTTATGTTTAAAGAAGGCATGTTGTAAAGTTTCCAGTTTTCAAAAAATATATTGTGTATTCTAAACTAATGTTATTTGAAAGTCATTTTTATTTGATTTTAGTTCATTTTGGAATCATGCAAATTAATTGAATGAAATGAACTGTTTTTTTGTTTTTTTTAGTTAGTTAGTTAAATAAAATGTTTTCATTTAGTTTTCTTTTTTCCAATATAAAGAGATGCTTGATTTATAAATGTATAAACATTTATAAAATGCTGCTTTAATAATACCATAACCCACCCAGCTTGGAAAACTGAGGATCCACTTTACAGCATTTAAACTGCTGGATTTGTGTTTTTCCATTTTAATTAAGTGCTCCATTTTTATGAGGACATATTGTTTTTTTATTTATAAAAGCTGCAATGGAGCCGCAAGATCAAAAGGTCAGAGCCATATTTAACTTGTTATGGATCTACTTGAATGTCATATGCACATTTATAATTGGATTACAATGACACACCTCTCAGATTTCATACAGTATCTAATACATATCAATCTGACAGGTCAGCATTATCAGTATATAGTGTGTGTCTGAATTTATTCACTGAGTTCTACGTGTCAGATCAGATGTTTATTATAGCTCTAAGTCTAAGCAGATTCCAGTTACAGTACATCATTGACAGTAGACCTCAAGGGGAAAGTATTATCATAAATGTACACAAATGTACATTCACTGAGCACTTTATTAGGAACACTATGGTCTAATAAAGTGCCCGATGTGGTCTTCTGCTGTTGTAGCACATCCACCTCAAGATTCAACATGCTGTGCATTCTGAGATACTATTCTGCTCACTACAATTGTACAGAGTGGTTATCTGAGTTACCGTAGACTTTGTCAGCTCGAACTGGTCTGGCCATTCTCCATTGACCTCTCTCATCAACAAGCTGTTTCCATCCATAGAACTGCCACTCACTGGATGTTTTTTGAACTCCAGAGACTGTTGTGTGTGAAAATCCCAGGAGATCAGCAGTTACAGAAATACTCAAACCAGCCCGTCTGGCACCAACCATCATGCCACGGTCAAAATAACTGAGATCACATTTTTTCCCCATTCTGATGGTTGATGTGAACATTAACTGAAGCTCTTGACCCATATCTGGCTGATTTTATGCAATGCACTGCTGCCACATGATTAGATAACAGCATGAATAAGTAGGTGTACAGGTACTCCTAAAGTGCTCAGTGTATATCAGTGTGTAGTTTTGTCTTAAACTTGTTTGGATAATTTAGATAGTAAAATAAGGTATAATAAGCTATCTGAAGGTCATCGTTTAAAAATAATCCTGACAGAATGATAAGGACCCCACTGCGAAGAGGAGGTCACCCTGATATCATCCTAAAGAGGTTATTTTGCTTACTGACCAACTGACTGTAATTATCCTGCTTTTTACACAGCTACTTACAAAATAAATAAATAAAAATGGAGATGAAATGTCCATTTGAGTTAAATTGATTTATCATGTAAGAAGAAAGAGACCGAATAGTGACAGGATCGGTAGCGGATTTAACCATGGGTGACATGTGCTGTTACCCAGGGCGGCATCTTGTGGAGGGGGGGGGCGGCATCTTGCGGTGGGGCGGCATGAGGCACCCACACAGTGGTTTCGCCCAGGGCGCCATACAAGCTAGAACCGCCACTGGACAGGAGTTATGAAACTAGCATAGCTATGAAAGAAAGCAGCTGTCTGAGGCAACGGACAATTATAGAAAATATATGATCACAGAATGACACGACTGACTGATCAGAATCATGTATTCCTGAGAGCCGTGCAATAAAGGTATAGTATGAGTAACAGTTAGCCGTTTCCCATGTGAGTGAAATTAATCACCATAATCTCATATAATCTGACATGGAGACAGTAATGGCCAGTAATGTCAGTAGATCTGTAGACTGTCTAAATTCCTCAAAGGCTACACTGATCTTGACAAATGAAAAATCACCTGAATGAACAAGTGCAATCAGCTTTCTTCACTCAAAATTTTTACATTATCAGAATAACATCAGGTTTAACATCTAAAATGGTGCCACGGATGGCCACCTCGGTATGGAGCTCTGCAGTTCTTTTGCTGTTTTTGTTTGTTTGTCCTGTGTTTAGTAATTTATTTCCAATCAGTATTATCAGAGATGAGCAGCTGAATATTCGGCAGCACACGACAGACAATCTTTTAACATTTTTTGATTATTCAGATGTTCTGTTGGATATTTTAGTCGGAGGAGATGCGGTGCTGTACAAGCGCGGTAAAAGACGCAAACGTGGAGTCGGCGTGCTGGTCAAGCTCCGACAAGCATCCATCTAGCGAATCTCCGCTCTCTTCCTAACAAAACGGACAAATTACTTTTCCTCACCCACAAAAATAAGGACTTTGCAAATTCTGCTGCATTGTGCTTCAAGGAGTTAAAGGGGAAACCAAGAGGTGGTGGAATGTGTTTTTACATCAACAAATGTTGGTGTACAGATGTAACAACGCTGAAGAAGATGTGCTGTCCTAATTTAGAGGTGCTATTCATAAACTGTAAGTCTTTCTACTTGCCACGGGTGTTTTCCTCATGTATTCACAGACACGGAGCAACAACACCCGGACTCACTTATTATTATTATTGGAGATTTTAACAAGGCAAATCTCACACATGAACTGCCCAAATACAGACAGCACATTACATTCCCCACCAGAGACAGAAATACACTGGATCATTGCCACACAACAATAAAGGATGCATATTGCTCTGTCCCACGAGCAGCTTTAGGACTTTTTGATCACTGTCTGGTTCATCTTCTTCCAACCTACAGGCAGAAACTAAAACTGTAAAGACTGTAAAAAGATAGACCAATAAAGCAGAACTGGAACTACAAGCCTGCTTTGACTGCACTGACTGGAGTGTTTTTGAAGCTGCAGCCACAGACCTGGATGAGCTCACAGATACTGTGACATCATATACCAGTTTCTGTGACAACATGTGCATTCCTACTAGGACTTATTTAACATACAACAATGACAAACCATGGTTTACAGCAAAACTCAGGCAGCTTCGTCAGGCCAAAGAGGATGCTTGGGGATAAAATCTTGTACAATCAGGCCAAATACAGACTGACAAAGGAGATTAAAGTGGCTAAAAGAAGCTATTCTGAAAAGCTGAAAAAACAGTTTTCAGCTAATGGCCCTGCATCAGTATGGAGAGGCCTGAAAGATTTTACCAACTATAAGATACCCCAACACTGAAGGGAATCAACAACTGGCTAACGACCTGAATGTGTTTTACTGTAGATTTGAAAAGCCCAGTCACACAACCCACACCCGCTCCAACCTTCACAGCACACAAACATTTACACCTCCTGCCACCACCCTCCTCCCCTCTCCTGCTACTCAACATGCACTTAAGATCTGTGAAGATGATGTGTGCCAGGTCTTCTGGAAACAGAAGACAAGAAAAGCACAGGGCCAGATGGTATTTCACCCACTTGTCTAAAATCCTGTGCTGACCAGCTGGTCCCCATCTTCACACAGATTTTCAACACATCACTGGGGCAGTGTGAAGTTCCCTACTGCTTGAAATGCTCCACAATCATCCCCGTCTCAAAGGACTTAATGACTACAGACCTATCACTCTGATGTCTGTGGTCATGAAGTCATTTGTGAGACTGGTGTTGGCCCACCTGAAGGACATCACTGAACCCTTTCTGGATCCCCTTCAATTTGCTTATAGAGCAAAGAGGTCTGTGGATTATGCAGTCAATATGGGTCTGCATTACATACTTCAACATCTAGACAGACCAGGGACATATGCAAGGATACTATTTATTGACTTCAGTTCGGCTTTTAACACCATCAACCCTGCTCTCCTATGGACTAAATTAACCCAGCTCTCTGGTCCCGGCTCTATCTGTCAGTGGATCACCAGCTTTCTGACAGACAGGCAGCAGCTAGTGAGAATGGGGAAATTCACCTCCAGCACATTTACAATCAACACTGGTGCCCCCCAGGGATGTGTGCTCTTCAGACTACTCTTCTCCCTCTACACAAATGACTGCACCACCAAGGACCCCTCTGTCAAGCTCCTGAAGTTCGCAGATGACACTACAGTCATCGGTCTCATCCAAGATGACAATGAGTCTGCATACAGAAGGGAGGTTGAACAGCTGGCCATCTGGTGCTGTCAAAACAACCTGGAGCTGAACAAGCTTAAAACAGTGGAGATGATAGTGGACTTTAGGAGGAACACCCCAACATTAACCTCACCAGGGGGTGGAGGAGCCGCTGCCATCCACCAGGGGGTGAAGGAGCTCGTTGCCATCCGTCAGGAGGCGGCTGAGTCGCTGCCGTCCGCCAGGAGGTGGAGGAGTTTTTTTTTCTTTTTCCTCTCTCCCTTCTCTCTCTCTCTCTCTCGGGCTCTCCCGCTCTCTCTCTCTCTCTCCCCCTCTCCCTCCCCTCATCCTACTCAGATTCCCAAGAAGCGGGGAAGACCAGCCAGCGGAAGGACGGCTGAAAGGGCAACACCTCCCCTCCAGGAAGGGAGGGGGGGAGTAAGAATCGGGCTTTGGGGATATGTGATGAGGAGGAGGGCGTGGCTGGGCCATAACGATGGATCCCTGTCGCTGAAGCAGCCCAATCAGCCGGGAAAGAGATAAAGCGGAGCTGGGGATGCCAGTTCGAGAGAGAGAGAGGCATACGTAGCCACTGTGTGTGGGTGCGTCAATGTTTTGTGTTATGATGAAAAGCAGTTTTATGTTGTGTTTTGATTATTAAAAGTCTTTTTGTTAGGTAACCTGGTTCCCACTTCTTCCTTTATGATTAACAAGAGGCTTGTCTGCCACAGCTCTGTTATCAGCCTAATAGAATATGGATGAGCAATCTTTTCCTAGATTGTCTGCATTTCCTTCAAGCATTTCTGTCACCATGATGATGAGGAGCTGTGCAGATGAAACACCACACGGGACCTCATTCATCTATACATTAATAATCACCTAGTAGCACGGACAGCCTACATACATACTGTACAGATTCAAACATACTGTACATACATACTGTACATTATTATGTGTGAAATTATCTGTTTCTTATTCAATGAAAGTATCTTATCTTTGCTTCAGTTTGTAATAAGCACCAGGCATAAGCTTTATTCATTCAAAAAACAAAAAAAAAGACACACATACACACACACACACAAACACCCTTTTAGCTAGTCTCCCAACCTGGTCAGACTGGTCTGCTTTCTGGTTTAGAGGGGATTGAGGTACTTTTCAGCTGGTCAGGATGGGAGAGCTAGACAATCGTAAAGAAGTTGAAACCAGCAAATCAGATAAGGCTGGTTTAAGATGTTTTTTAGCTGTTTCAGAAGGGGAAGCAATAAATCAATAATTACTTGAAGTTTAACTGCAATATAATATTAAAAACGTTGTGTGCTTGTGTAATATTATATTGCTGTTAAACTTTACACCACCTGCATCCCTCCTTTTTGTACTTTGTATGGATTCCTACTTTATTAGAAGTCATTAAAATCAATTTATTACAGTAACCAATAAATTAATCTATATTATCATTGATACTATGTGGCACATTTACATCTGTTCAAATAAAAATGTCTGCATGCATGCATACACTGAAAAAAAACGTTAACCCAAAAAATGTGCTTCATGTGCAAACATTTAAATTAAAGACAAAAATATTATTTAACATCACTGAATCAATCTGAATACATTAGGTTACACCGACAAAACTAATTTTAATGAAAGATTGAGTAGAAATCTCCTAGAAAGCTCCTTAAAGTAACAACTGCAGGCAGTGGCAGATTTAGGCATGGGCGACATGGGCAGATCAGAAATATATGACTTCTCCCCCTCATGGCGCAGGTGACAAATTTCCACTGCATCATCTACATGCAAAATAAAATAAAGAATTCCTCTTTTATATTAAACTTTACTATTTTAAGGAATCTGATGCCTTAGAAGCCGTGTTATGAAAGTTACATTGTACCAGTTACTTTGATAGTTGCTGGAAGAACAAACTAATATTTGATAGTAGGAAACTTCAGACAGTTTACATCAGAATATTGACTGGATCTCAGTGTCACTGTTAAATATAGCTCCAAAAGCTGCTCTGGCTTTTATCGCTTTCCTTTATTGAGCAAATCACTTTAAAATGGATGTCTTATGAATATTACTGCCCAATAAGCATTTCTGGATGTGAGGCTAGGGAGGTGAGAGCTGACATCATCACAATGCAGCCTCTTTGAGATGTCATTTGTGTTGATGCTGCACTCTTTGGCTAAAAATACACCAATTATGCAGTCTAAACATACAGGGTGAGACTGGCCTTATGAGATGCAAGAAACTGCACTTCCCAGGTGGGCAGATACATTGTGAATAAGCCCTTAGGTAGGAAGATTTGTTTGACAGCAGAGAAAGCTTTCTCCAAACTTTTCAAATGAATAAATAACTGAGATTTTCTTGTGTTTGTGTGTATGTGTGTGTCTGTGTGTGTGTGTGTGGGGGGGGGGGGGGTTAAATGGTTTACGAGGACTTTAGGTTACAAACTGGTAATTACAAGGGTATTATGCTATAAATGTGGTTTATGAGGACATTTCTAGTGACCCCATAATTCAAATCGCTTAAAAAAACATACTAAGCAATGTTTTATTGAAAATGTAAAAATGCAGAAAGTTTTTTGTGAGGGTTAGGTTTAGGGGTAGGGTTAGGGTTAGGGGATAGAATCTATAGTTCGTACAGTATATAAATTATTATGTCTATGGAGAGTCATCATAATGATAGCTGCACCAATATGTGTGTGTTTGTGTGTGTGTGTTTGTGTGTGTGTGTGTGTGTGTGTGTGTGTGTTTGTGTGTGTGTGTTTGTGTGTGGGTGTGTGTTGTAGGGACTCTCACCTCCACAGCAGCCTTGGCTCGCACAAACTCCTCCTCTAATGATCGTTGTCTACCCAGTAAAGCGCTGCCCAGCTGGGGCCTTTGCCGCTGTGCACACAGATGGCCACACACACACACAACACACACCCACACACACACACACACACACACACACAGACAAGGTCAAACAGCCACTCGGTAACACTGATTTGTCCTCAGATCATGCTGAATTGGCAACTTTAAAGTTATGGGCAATAATAAAAAATTTTAGCATGTGTACCTACTAAAAGTATTTTGATTTAGTCACTTTTTAAATGTATGAATTTAATTGCAGAATACCAAAACAAGAGGCATCTGCAAACAAATAATTCTAAACCTTTTCTCAGAAATAACTTCACTTTTCTTAGCCATTTTGGAATTACCAGTACTTTTAACTAACTGATCCCAAGGCTAGTGGACATATTAAGTCAGTTCACTTTAACCCTTATATTGTGTTCCAGTCAAAATTGACTGATTATTTCATCCAGTTGGAATAAAATTCCATGACTTTGTTCACACGGCATTTGAACTCAAAAATTTTTTAGATCATTTTCATAAAATGTTAATGGTTTTATTTCACTTTGTTACAGCTGTGGTGTTCCCAGGCTAAAGTGACCAGCCAATGGAAATGAATGGATTAGACTACAAATTACAGAAATATTAAGTGCTCAGGACCATCCAAATCCTTTAGATGAGTACATATGTGGATATCTGTTTGCACATCCAAAGTCCTCGTGCATGTGCGCGCACACACATACACACACACACACACACTACGTGTGTTGTGTGCCCTTTAGTGCATCGTCTTTCCATGTACACTCTTTGAGGAATATTTCAAGATCTCCTTATCATATTATGTTGTGTTTGGGCTCATTTGAATCGAGATAGTCTGCTGTAAGTTACAACATGTCATTGTCTATATTATATGTTTGTTTCAGGAAGTAATAAGGAAAACATGTCCCACCCGTCCCACTCCTATTACGCCTGTGATTATCAGTACCGCCACAGGGAAAGGTTCAAATTGATGCGAAAAATGTCTGGGGGATGGTATTTGTCAGTAGTTCAGCAATATGGCATTCACAACATTTTTAGGTGTGGCATAGGTTTCTAAATAGCTACATTTTGGGGCCAATGCATATTATTCCTGTACTTGATACAGTACTTTGTCTAGTATATGCAGCTTTAAAGTTGTGGGCAATATTAAATATTTTGTATTACTAATATAGTATTGCTACATTTTAATATTCACTAATATATCTGAGAAACAAGCCCAGCCCATCGTGCACAAAAAGAAAGTTAATGCTGAAATCAGACAAATAAAAACTTATTTTTGGTGCACTCCCACAAAAAGGGAACAAATCCTTTGAATTCTACTTCAAAGAACAAATTTGTACCTTTCCAACTGCACCTTAGAAACATGGAAGGCCTTTTAGTAACACTGTATCTGGCAGGTTACAAAAAATGTGCCTCTCCAGAGGAAGCCTACCTCTCCTAACTATTTGGAGTCCCAAGTATTTGTTTCTTTATCTAATGGAACAATTCTGTTCCCACAAAAGACCACAGTGACAAGGGTTTGTGCCATTTTAAGTATACTCAGGTACATTTTTCTGAGAGTGTGAGGAAGATGTTGATCAATATTGAACACTGCTGTAGTCTTTTTCACCGTGATTTATGAGATTTAAGTATCATTAGTGTGTTACTGTACCTGAGGGGCGGGTCCGGGGTCTGACTCTGTGCTAATGCTCAGCTCCAGGGCACTATGTCTGTTAGAGAAACCTGTCTTAAAATCTGCAGACCTGAAGAGGGAGAGATGCCATGGATGGCCAATGTTAGTTATGTCTGCAATAATGACATTGATGCACAATAGAAAACTGAATTAATAAACTGAAATAAATAATCCAAATCTGACATCCATGATGAATTATGATGCTCTTAAAATTGGACTGTTATAGCAATGTATGCGTTAACTCCACTGCTGGAATCACATAGATTCCCCCCTAAACTTAGGGTGCTTTCACACTAGCACTTTTGATGCGCACCCAGGTTCGAATGACATCAAAGTTCAGTTCATTTGGATGATGTGAATGCTGTTATCCAAACTCGGGTGCGGTTTGCGGGTGTGCTTGAAAATATGGTCTGGGGTATGGTTCATGTAAACTCTGGTATGGTTTGCTGTTGATATGAGCGCAATCGTACCAAATCGCGGAAGTGAACCATTAGTGATGACGTATGATTTGCATCTTTGCAGGCTACCGATTATTGTGGTATAATGCATTTTTCATACCTGCTTGTGTCCAAATAAATCGCAGCTCACATTCGTCACATCTCTTGCAATATGATGTAAACAGAGACCAGCGGAAGTACGGGGAGGGGAGAGGAAACGAACTCGGGTTCGATCTAAGCAATTGAACCAAGTGTGAAAGCACCCTACCTAACCAGATGGCATACAAGTGGTTAAAAGTGATATGTTGACTTATGCAATTAGGCTGGCCACATCTTAGGGCACCTACACACTAGACCCCGTTGAAAAGGTTTTTGGATCCTGTTTGTCCCACGACCCCAAAAGGCTTCTTAACTAGCTTAACCCGCAAGAGCTCCTTGGTCAACCAACTTTACCAGAAAAATTATGCTGATTGACCAGGTTGACCAATTTGATGTAGTCAACTTCAGAAAGGCAGGTCCAGTTCCAATTCACAAAATTCATATCTGTCACATGCTCTGCCAGAGCTTTCTGTAGTGCGTTAGCGCCCTTATCCAATAGAAACACAAATGTAATATTGGGACAAAGCTGAACTTACCACAGAAGCTCACTGGATGAATGGTTGGAATTGCACCTCTTCTTTTCCGATCTCCACTTCCTTCCTCCATTCAAGGCACTGTCTGGGTGAAGGTTAACCTCCTCCCATTTCTCCAGGGGTGAGCTGCTCTCTAAAGACAGTACGGTTAGCGTGCAGCATGACGGGAAATAAAATCGGCAGACTGTCATCAATTCTATGCTATTTAATGAAACAACATTTCAAAAGTTAGATTAAAGCCACCCAGCAGCAGATAAGGATATAGCTTATATGGCAAGCCTATCTCAACCAGCCTGAAGCTCACATGTAATTAAAGCAGTTGGGCTGCTCAATGATAAATTCAGTTCAACAGGGAAAACACGCCAATGAGTTTAGCTTACAGTAGTTTAAGGCGCAATCAACTGGAAATTATCTTTACAGTTCAAGTTGTTTAATACTTTCCAGAGGATTAAGATAAACCAGCGTAGTGTTTTATTTAAAACCACTTCTAGTGTAAGCTTCAGACAAACAACAGAGCTAAAATGCACACATTTCTACTGTGGAGCAGCAGTGTCATGAAAGCCACAGTTTTGTGCTATTATTTATCAATTTGCATAATTTTCCAACATTTCAGATCCACTAAATTTAATTAAATAATATGCTAAACTTGAGTGCTGATGCTAAAGTAACTGCTTCCTGACTAAGTGGTCAATGACATAGAAAAAAATAGACAACAAAGCATAAAAATCTAATTACACTGAGAGCCTGAATTAAATCAGCTGTAAGTTTAATCATATGCACCTCTTAAATTGATTAAAAGAACTCTACACTTGAAGCAATTTTAAAAATTAAGGCTTTTTCATAGATTATTTATTAAAATGGGTTGCAGGGTTTTATGAATTACCCATTTTGTTCGTGGTAGGGAAATACAGCAGATATTGAGGGTATCTAGGTTAATGTAGGTAGATATTAAAGCAAATACCATCCTATCAAATGGGGAAACAAGTGAGTCAGCATTGAGAGCACTGTATGAAATCAAAATTGATCCTATATATTTTATTAATGCATGTAACTGGTCTAAATGATTAATCTATGCATATTTGCTATTTTATAAAAATAAATTGACTTTTTTTGAAAAATTGAATCTTTAATCAAAATGTCATAACTTGATCCTCCAGTGAAATAACTGACTCTTCTCTGCTGATGTATGTAAGGGTTGGTCAGTTTTAACCCTGCCCATCAAGAGTACACAAACCTGCTGTCAAAGCAGCTAATTCAAAGATTAAAAATTAAGTGTATATACAGGTGCATCTCAATAAATTACTGATGTTGAGATTGCTGCTTTTCCCGGTAATTTCTCCAGTAACCGGCTCTGGCTCGAGCAGCACGGTGGAAGGGGTGTGTGTTTGTGTCAACTGCAAACTCGCATTCAGATCTGCCTCTATTCCGGTATGCAACGCCCACTTTTCACAATCAAATCAACAACCGCTAGATAAAATCAAGTCCCTGCCTTACATTTTTTCTTGTTTGATAAGCCGTTTCACTCAAAAATAGATAACAATACAACGCAACTTCCGTTAAATGACAACTTTAAGAAACTTCCAAACCAAACAGAATTGCAATCTCTTTGTTTGAGCAACTGGGCCAATTGAGTTTGGGGCAGGAATAGTCATTATTTTTGCAAAATACAATAACCATGATAATGCACAAATATTATTTTTCTGTTTGCTGCTATCATTACTCTTTACATCTACCCCACTTACACTTGTTTTTCTGTAATTATGAGTATACAATGAAAAGAAGTCCTGGGTACCTTGCTATAATGTACAACTAAACTGAATATATTTAACAAAGAGCTATACCTGAATCTAAATCAGCTCTTTCAGGGTTGGAGGGGCTGGGAGATGATGGCTCTGTCTCCACTTGGATCAGCTCTGTCTCTTCAGTCTTCTTCCTGCGGAGGCTGCTCTTAGAGAAACCATTCCTTAGAGACCCACGGGGGCTCCGTCTGTCCCAGTTCCACCTCCTCTCACATGGTTCACTCAAGTCCACCAGGTCTAGTGTTGTTGACAAGACTAGAGGACATGGAACAAAGCATTAACAACTAGACATTTACATTTTCTGAGGAAAATGTGAGTGGTGCTTACCCAGCCCTTGTTTTTGTTGTCAAGGTGTTGCTTTGTGGTTGCTAGGGTGTTCTGGATGGTTGCTAAGTGGGCTTATGTTGCTAAGCATTAGTCAAATGAGCCTACCTATGTTATTGTGGTCCCTAGATCTGGCTCAGGTCCCTGCTTCAGTGTAAGACTATTTGATTTGTTTCACCTGTTTTATTATCCGCAAGGCAAAAATCTTATGTCTGATCACTTAGAAAAGTTTGGAACAAACCCCTAACCACAAGTATGTGCAATAGTCACAAATATTAGAGGGATAGTTCACCCAAAAATTAAAATTCTCTCATCATTAGGTGCCAGCTCAGATAATGAAGACATTATGTCTTATGCATTACTTTTATGCTGCATTTATGTGCTTTTTGGAGCATGAAAGGTCTGGTCACCATTCACTTGCATTGTATGTCCATACAACAGAGGTGAGATATTCTTCTAAAAATCTTTAATTGTGTTCAGTAGAAGAAAGAAAGTCCTACATATCTGGGATGGCCTGAGGGTGAGTAAATTATGAGAGAATTTTCATTTTTTGAATGAAGTATCCCTTTAAATTGATACTTTACATATAATAGTTTTGAACTGAATGAAATTCTAAGGAGCATCTACATTTTTACACTCAGCAAATATAAATTAATAACTATATTATGTGATGAAAGTAGCCCTGCATTCTTGGATAGAAAGCTTAGCACATTCACAGCAAAGGGACAGAAGAGAAGCAGATGATTGGGAAGATGAATGAGAAAGAGAGGAGGAACAGATGACAAATTAGTAATGAAATGAGGAACCTGCTGTATTGGAGGTGACTGGCCGAGCTGCTCCATCACTCTTGTTCTCACTCTGGAAGTCATCAATGGAAGGACTCAGTAAAGGACGGCTCTCTTGCTGCTCACTACACAACTATAACACACAAACCAAACATACTTCATTTAGAGTACAGCCATTACACTGTATTCATCTTACTCTGCTTTAACATTTATGGAGATCTCTTTTTATGTTGAAGTTCTTGTTTCTAGTTCTTGTCATGTCCATGTTCCCTGTCCCCTGATTTGAAGTTAAGAAAATGTTTAAGTTCACGTGTGGCATTTTTTTGGTGTTAAAATCTCCTTTCTAGCTGAATATGCAGAGACAACTATAAGCAATTTGTAGGTTGACAGTCCGTGCACTGATGAATTTTGCACACAAAACTGGAAACGCTTTCTCAAATTAGTAAGTCCTAATCTGATTGGCTGGTTTGATGGAACTTCTGTGGGTAAAAGCACACAGGATTTTTTATCAGTCCACCTGGAAACAGAGTTGCATTCACAAGCTTCTGGGTTTTTGAGGATGAAACAGTGACTGGATTTGGTAAAGATTGCCAGTTTAGTTGTCAGGATTGCTCCAGCTTCCTAGGGCCTGTAACATGAAGCTAGTTCAGGGGTCTCCAAACTTTTTCAGTTGGGGGCGAAATGCAGAAATAAATTAGGTGCTGCAGGCCGCATCTCTGTAATAATTAAAAAAGGGCTAGATGCTACAAGATTGCCACTATGCATTTTATGTTGTACACTTAATATAATGCAGATTTTAATCATAATTTTTGCTCTATGGTATGCTTGTAAAGGCCCTACATGTAAATAAAGGATAGGCTATTTCACTGACCAAAAACACTTTTTTTCTCTCCCCTTTTTCTCCCCAATTTGCAATGCCCAATTCCCAATGTGCTCTAAGTCCTCGTGGTGGCGTAGTGACTCGCCTCAATCTGGGTGGCAGAGGAGGAATCTCAGTTGCCTCTGCGTCTGAGACCGTCAATCCACACATCTTATCACGTGGCTTGTTGAGCACGTTACCGCGGAGACATAGTGCGTGTGGAGGCTTCACGCTATTCTCCACGGCATCCACGCACAACACACCAGGCGCCCCACTGAGAGTGAGAACCGCATTATAGCGACAACGAGGAGGTTACCTCATGTGATTCTACCCACCCTAGCAACCGGGCCAATTTGGTTGCTTAGGAGACCTGGCTGGAGTCACTCAGCACGCCATGGATTCAAACTCACGACTCCAGGGGTGGTAATCAGCATCTTTACTCACTGAGCTTCCCAGGCCCTAACCAAAAACACTTTTAATGGAACAGTGATGTGTCTTTACAAATTATTATACTCACTTATTTACATTTTTTAATAGTGGTTATATGTCATTGCAACATCCAGTGTCCAGAATATAATTTCTCCATAGAGGGCCATAGTTTGTGCTATTTCTAAATGAATCTCTCATGCACCGCATCAGAGCAGTCTAAGGGCCGCAGATGGCCCACAGGCTGGACTTTGGACACCAATGAGCTAGTTGAACAAACTCAGGCTTAGAGGATTAGTTTCGAGTTGACAAAACCAAACAAATCCAATCAGGCTTAATTGGTGCTGCTCATCAAAATGCAGAATTTAAATACATTTAAACAGCACAACAAGAGATTTTTATAAAAATATGTAAAATTAAAACGCATTTACACTGCAGAATAGATCAACATGAAATCATGAAGAATTAAAACACATGATTTACACAGCAAAAGGGATCAATGTACAAATATGAAGAAATTAAAGTACAGCAAGACGAAACACCACAGCTGATGCGTGAGCTCAAGAGGACTGCTGGAAACAAAAATTCTGAATGTGATAAAAATATAAAACAGCTGTTATATCAATGTGTAAGTCAATTCATATAGGCCTACAGCAAGAAAACAAAACAGACTTATTAATTTAAAATATAAAAGATTTTGTATTCATTTAAATTGAAAGCTTAATATAATTGAATACTATTACAAATTAATATACGCTACTATTGAATAAAAAAGTAAGCACTAGGAATACTGTATGCAATAATTAGTGTGCAATAATAAGACATATTTGTTATTTTTTACTTGTATTGAACTTGAAGTGTTCATTTCTAGTCTATAAAAGAAGTGGTTTTGGAGTCATTCGTCCCTTCCTATAACCATGTTGTGGAGTGATTAAGCTTTTCATATTTAAGAATCGATCATTATTGCGTGCTGACTGACTCCAGCCAGGTCTCCTAAGCAACCAAATTGGCCCGGTTTCTAGGGATGGTAGAGTCACATGGAGTAACCTCCTTGTGGTCGCTATAATGTGGTTCTCACTCTCGGTGGGGCACGTGGTGAGTTGTGCGTGGATGCCGCGGAGAATAGCGTGAAGCCTCCACACACGCTACGTCTCCGTGGTAACGCGCTCAACAAGCCATGTGATAAGATGTGTGGATTGACATCTCAGATGTGGAGGCAACTGAGGTTTGTCCTCTACCACCCAGATTGAGGCGTGTCACTACCCCACCACGAGGACTTAGAGCGCATTGGGAATTGGGCATTCCAAATTGGGGAAAAAAAAAAAATCAATCATTATTTGTAGGTATTATATTAATCCATCTTTCTAGCTGTTTTATAGATAGCAGAATTTTATGTTATGTTTATTTTTTTTTTTTTTTAATATTTGTTATGGCTTGAGTAGGTAAATGAAAACAACACAAGTGTTTTTAAAGAAAATACCCACTTCCATGGTACCTAAAACCCAGAGTTGACGCAACTACACTAAAACTTACTTAGCTAGCCTCCTAATCTAGCTTCATGGTACAGAGGCTTGTTGCACAAAGCTGGTTTCAGTGGCTACCCGGGTAAGTTTGAGTTTAGTTTGAGCAAACTCAAGAAGGCGGGTTCATTTTTATCAGTGTTCATTGCCATAATAACTTACGCTCAGGGCTGTAGCTAGTGAGGTGAAAGGTGGTAACAATTCTAGGGGCCAAAAGGTCCAGGGGGCCCCACAACAAATTCTAAACTGTAAGTTTTAATAGGAAAGGGGCCCAGATTACCTTGCTGTGGCCCTGCTTAGGCTACACAGCTAGTTGAATAGAGTTTCAGGTTGACAAAATCAGACAGAGCCAAACCGGTTTACAGTACTTTTAGTACTTTTAGGCACTTGGGAAAAATGCTGCATAGTAAGGATGTCTTCAAAAATAATGCCATAAATAGTTTTCATTTATCAGTTAACATCATACAAAGTCCTGTAAACATAAAAAAGCTAAATCAATATTTGGTGTGACCACCTTTGCCTTCAAAATAGCCCCAATTCTCCTAGGTACACCTGGACACAGTTTTTCTTGGTTGTTGGCAGATAGGATGTTCCAAGCTTCTTGGAGAATTCGCCACAGTTCTTCTATCTGTTTCGGCTGTCTCAATTGCTTCTGTCTCTACTTGTAATCCAAGAGTGATTCAAAATTCAGTGGGGGGCTTTGTGGGGACCATGACATCTGTTGTAGGGCTCCCTGTTCTTCTATTCTAATCTATTCTACTTACAAAAGTAATGTTTGGGAGTATAAAATGTATATTTCCTATTGAAACACTAAAGCTGAAGATATAAATAACCATCTTAAGACAAATGTTTTTGTGAAGCATCTTAGGTGCCTAAGACTTTTGCACAGTACTGTAGAATGGGTTAATTGATCTCAGGAAGCTCAGTACAAACGTTCTCTGTCAACTCAGAGATTGATCCCGAGTTCGGGGTTAACAATGAAGCTCGTGCACATGAATGAGTGACGAAGGTTGTCCGATCTCTCAAATAAACCATCTTATAATATTTTAATATGTAGGTATAATATATTAAATCATAATATGTAAATCTAAATTCATTTAATGTATATATTTCCCTGTGAAGCACTCTTTAATTTGGAGCAAGAGATTCAGGGGGAGTGACTTTTTGCGTCAGAGATGTCACTTTACTCACAGCTGATTGGTTCAGCATCAGTTAGTGATCTGTAACCCAGAATAAGCCATGTGGCGTAAGTTGCTATGACGATGAACACTGGTAAAAACTCTTCTTGAGCCCGAAAAACCAGAGTTTGCTCAAACTAAACTCAAACTTACCTTAGTAGCTACTGAAACCAGCTTCGTGCAACATGCCTCTGCATATTCTTCTTTGTTTATTTAGTTTTGTCTTTGAAATAGTGTGTACTTGTGTCTTCTGTGCTGTACTTAGACATTCTACACACTTTCAGCAATTTTTCCATTTGTTTTCTGTGCAATCGCTTACGGAGACTGCAGCGACATCATTAAACAAATTTTTCCCACAACAGTCTTTTATATGGTATAATATATTTTAGATAATTCTACCACTACATGGGCATGGCATATAATAACAAAACCAACTGTGATTGATCACTTTACATGTCATTTATTCCAGTGGTTCTCAACCAGGGGGTTGGGACCCACTAAGGGGCCTCAGCACACTTCCAGGGGGGGGTCTAAAGATCTCTTAAAATTCTTTAAAATATGATAGATTATTATAATTTTTATATAATTATTATAATTCAACTTACTGAAAATGCTAAAAAATGTAATAACTCCCTTCAACAGCTTGCTTTTTATGAAGAATATACAGTTCTAGACATTTCTGGAATCACAAGTTTTAAGGAAATATCTTACAATAGATATATCTTATAATATAAATATCTAATAGCCTACATGGGGGGCCTTCAAATATTTTCTTAGACAATGTGGGGCCTTGGATTCAAAAAGGTTGAGAACCACTGATTTAGACAACTCATGCTTTCTTCATTAGTGGGCGATTCTGGGCCACAATAAGCAGCAATTCGCCCCAGACCTTTAGCCATTTTAATCAAAGGTCTGGCTACGTGAGACTAGATTGTCTGTAGTTGAATTATTTTTAATTATAAGCAGCTTGTATCCTGGCAAACTGCAGTTTCAAAATAGCTTACCCAGTACTGTTTGTATGTATTTATAGACTTTATGTTTCCTTTGTTTTGCCTAGCATTGTTTGCTATAAATGATTATCTCCACAAAAGCTACATCATATTATATGTCTATTCCAGTGAGAATATGAAACAATTGGCACTGGGATTGTTATTCTTTAAAGTAAACCTTCCAAGGTCTAGAGTCATCTATGGTCCTTTAACCTGTGAACATTTATTGCATTATGGATTTATTCTTTGAGATGAACATTTTTAAATGTTTATTGACATATGCATGAACAGCATGATTAAAAATCAGAGAACCATCACTGTATGAAGGGATTGTAGTGGTAGATAAAATAATAACCATGGATTCAGATGTACAAACTTAAGATGTATACAGTCAGGTGTAATGCATCTCCAGGTAGGAATGGGCGATACCACTTATTTCTTTTCGAGCCATAACCAAGTACTATCAAGGCCAATATCGCAGATACCAATACCTCTTTAAATGTTTTTATGTTTTTATTTATTTATTTTATTCATGGGATATACAGTAATGGGTAATTTTTTTTAAATTATTTTTAAAAGCCATTTTTTTACACTTACAGGCCTAAAAAGACTAATTTTAGACTTGTGTTGTTTACCTTTATAAAAAATTAACCATTGTTTTACTACAAGAACCATAGTTTAACCTTGGTATTTTTAGTAAAACCATGGTTACTACAGTCATGTTTACTATAATATTATTATTGTAAAACCATGGTTACTATATGGATACTACAATTTACTATAGTAAAACCATAGTTTCCACCAAAAACATGGTTACTACAGTCATGGTTACAACAATATTACTATAGTAAAAGGGTATAATTTATTAACAACAATTATAGAACATTGTTATTGTTTTGACACATCATAAATGTCACACAAACCCATTATAATAAATGCCATGTTTAGATCTGTCATTTAGTGTGAATTAACTCAAGACGCTGTTTTTTTGTCTTTGTGACTTAGTGGTGTGAAAGCTGACTATGTCTGCTAGTGTCTTTCAGCATTTCTAAGTTTTTGAAGAAATCAGAAAGAAGAAATTGTTCCTATTCTACGTAACTACACTACCGGTCAAAAGTTTTGAAACACTTGACTGAAATGTTTCTCATGATCTTAAAAATCTTTTGATCTGAAGGCGTATGCTTTAATGTTTGAAGACAAAAATATAATTGTGCCACCATATTAATTTATTTCATTATAAATCTAAAATTTAATTAACATTTTTTTTTTTTTTTTGGAAATTGATGACTTGGACCAAATAATAAAGAAAAGCAGCCAATAAGTGCCCAACATAGATGGGAACTCCTTCAATACTGTTTAAAAAGCATCCCAGTGTGATACCTCAAGAAGTTAGTTGAGAAAATGTCAAGAGTACATTTCTGCAAATTCTAGGCAAAGAGTGACTACTTTGAAGATGCTAAAATATAACAGAGTTTGGATTTATTTCGGATTTTGTTTAGTCACAACATAATTCTCATAGTTCCATTTATGTTATTCCACATTTTTGATGACTTTACTATTATTCTAAAATGTGAAGAAAAAAATTATAATAAAGAATAAGTGTTTGAAAATTTTGACCGGTAGTGTATATGCTAATAAAATTTATTTTTTCACTTCGAAGCTTATGATATGCATTACAAAAAAAAAAATTTGAATCTATATTTTTATGTGAGGATCGATATTCTTGATACAAAATCAGTATCAGAACTCCACCCATCCTTATCTCGAGGTGAAGTGATACAGTAATGCAGTAACTCTTTGACTTCTGATAAATATACTGCCATAAATATATTGTTTTGATTTCAGTTACTGCATTCAAAGACTCAGAAAGACTCAGAAAGATCTCTTGTTGCAGATATTATTTCAAATACCAATATATATAATGAATCACTCTGTGGTCTGGCAAGTTATGACACAAATTTCTGTGCATCTGGCAATAAGAAATAATACAATGGTAAAATATGTGGCTGTCAAGAATTGCAAAATTAGAAAAGAATTGCCTTTGACTCAGGTCAGCACCGCGAGTGCCCCTCACTTCATAATGGAGGTCATAAATCATCAATAAATAGAGGGTACACAAGAGAATTAATCTATCAGCCATGTGTTTTGTAACAGTCTCAAGGCAATGTGTAAAGAACACATGAGGTTCATCTTGCTTAGGTCTTGTAGGTACCAAATCCATCTAAACACTCCAAACACAATAACAATAAACAATAGCCACGTTTCCACTATCGGGCCAGTGTGAGCCAGGTCTATCAACTGGTCAGCGGGGGCCAATAGTCTCTGATCTCGAGCCGCGAGACCAAATTCGATCTGCATTCCCACCATCGGACCAATAGCCCTACAGTGTTGCCCTAAAACCCATCCTTAATCCGCGCCCTAGTGCCAACGTCACACACCCCACCTATTTTACCATCAAGAGGGAAGCTCAAGCTGAGGTATCAGACTTTGAAGACTAGCTAGCCCTCGAAATGAACATGGATTTGTACTTTTTATTGTTTGTAATATATTTAATCACATCTTCGCTTTGGCAAATGCCGTCGATCTGATGTTGCACATTTTCATCGGTCCAAATATTCAGAAGAGCCCTGATTTTGTCTACTGACCAGTACCGATGATCCTCTAGTCTCCATTGATCTGTTGAGGTAAGCTGATAGCTAGATATGAAAAATTGGGGAATGAGTATCTTGGTGCTGAAACCTCTGTCCTGACTCGGCTAAACTCTGCCTTTGACATTGGCCCTGCCTCAATCCCCAGTTGGCCTTCTTTGGCCCAAGGGTAGTTGGTGGGACAAAGGCCATTTGCCCAGAGGAAGCCCCGAGGAGGCACAATGAAGCCCCGGAAGTGACAGTGGGAATGCAACTGGCACACACTAGCATGCCCTCATTTTGCCCGATAGTGGAAACACAGCTAATTTTATTTTTCCTACCTGAAAGTCACCTCTTAATTGCTTTATAGTTGAAGTGTGTAATTTCTAACATCACCAAATGGATGTGCAAAAATAAGGACTGTTTTTCAAACAGGTCTCCTGAACACTCCCACTCTCTGCCACTGGTCAGCAAACAGATAGTCCTGTCCCAATCTCACACCATTGGTTTAGGTCACTACCACACTTATTTGTTGTTGTTTGAAAACTCAATTTTTTTGTTTCCTATCATCATCATCGTGTCCCAAAGTATGCGGTTAGGGAGAGCGTTTTTGAAAGTCTCCTTTTCGGTAGAGAGAAATGCCAAAAAAGAGCCACAGTTATTACACTTTTGGGGGAAATAAACCTACGAATGGCTTATTAATTGTTGAATTTCTACAATGCATTGGTAACTGAAAACTATTGTATCTGAATGATGCTGCATCAACCCCGCTAGGTGTCAGTGGAAGTCAAAGTCTTTCAAGCAAGTCAGTCCACTGGCAGCCATCTTTGGAACGCTCACAGGAAGCTAATTCCAGTCATGAAAGTGCATCTCCTATCTACTTGAACGGGGAAAGACAGAAATCTCCAAAATGGTTAGTCAAGATTACGATCAAAAAACATGTTTCAAATCAGCAGTAAAATCTGACAACACTGGAATCGTAAATTGTGCTTCTATACCTCAAATTATGATAAAAAAAGGTTTGCTTGCATTACTAATGCGCATATGCGTTCTCGTGTTAATTGACAGGCGATGTCTATATCTAAAAGGTGACTGGCTCTTTTACCTGTAAGGCGGGATTTCCTTTCTACATCCATTGACCATTGGATGTTCCAATTTCTCCCATTCATTTTAATAGAAGTGGCCGTCTCTGCTAAATAGTCTCTGGTGGAAGTCCAAGATGACAAATTAAAAAAACTACAGAGTGGATCTTTAACAATGAAAAAATTACACACTTCACCTTTAAATAGGTCGTTGATTGCTTACAATTTTGCCTTTTGTGTATTCTAACTCCAGCTTGAATTGTCCAAGAGTTCACCAATTACTTTCACTTACACTTCCTCCTTTGTACAGGATGAGCTAACAAGTCTTCGTCAGCCCATTTTCACAATGCATGCTCTCAGCAGTAACTGGCATAAATTCCCCACTGAGCAGCTTATCACTATGTATTGAGAAATCCATGGCTCTCTGCCACGACCCCAATGGAATAGAACCAAGCTTTCCAAATCACAAAATCCTCAAACAGTGGGCTAAACCTTTTATAATTAGCCAAATGATGTCCACACTTCATTTTATGATGATAAGGTGGTGCCACAATATATAAGCATTCATAGAAAACATTGCCATATTTCAGAACATCCACAAAATCCAATTTAATTTGCTTCCTACTATCACATTATTCCCTACGTGAGAACAAACACTAAATAACATCAACATGCATCTCTGGCTTTGGTATAAAACAGGTCATGTGCATGCGATTCAAAGGCAAAACAACAAACAGAAATTAATGTAAAGCAACAAAACATTCTGCAGCTGCTTATGGGGAGTAAATTAGACAGCACAGTGCAGCTCTCATGTAAAGCAAATGCCACTTTTGTTTGTGTCGTGAAACACTGAGTGGTCCCAATGGACTTTCTCATTATCATGGGTCTTTATGACATCATCTAGTCTGAACCCCATAGAGCAGCTTGCTTTAGAAACAAGTAAGCACTTCCACACACATGGCTCAAGTGTGTAACACTAACGAATATTCAAAGCAGGGTGCACCAAGCTCTTGGGTTTACATCACTTATTCACACGGTCACTTAAAAGATGCTTGGTGCTCCCTGTTGGTGGGTGTATGTGCTCAGCCCACCTTGGTTGTCTCGGTGAGCAGGGGTTTTCCATCTGAGGATGCCTTACTTGGTAGCTCCTTCAGCACCATAGCAACCGCCCTAGAGTCTTTCGCCTACAACAGTGAAATCAACAGTGAATTGTGTCAGTTTGTGTTCAGATTTTTGCAGGAATTGTGTGGGTTCTATATTACTATATTACCAATTCAAATAAAGCCATGATTATTTAGAGGCTTAAAATTCTCACTTTTAAAGCCATTTTTGTTGAAAGAAAACTGCAATTAACCCAACTGACACAAAACAATGTGCATAATTAATATGCTCATCATCTATCAGTTCTAAAGCACAAAATAAATAAATTATATTTGATATAAGAAAAATAAATTGTCAAAAACAACTCATCGTCGCCAAAAACAATGCAGATCTAAGGACATGCTAAAGTACACTGAGTAGTACACCATTTAAACTAGCATTGCTCTATTCAGGGATGCAATAGAATAGACGTTGTCCATAAACACAGGCCTTACAACTGTTCTTTTAACAGTCCCCACCCCATTCAGACAGATCTAAGCACTTAAGCCACCACTGGGACACGGCGAGCTGGAGTGGAAGCAATTCACTGGCAATGTTTAACACTGCAGACTGCAAACATAAAAAACTGGGTCCTTACTAGCGTGATGATTGGCAGGCATGTAATGCTAAGGGGATGGAAGTCGGCTGATGCGCCCTCATTTCATGAGTGGTGCACCGAGTTGGGCAGAGTTGCGGTGTTTGAAGAGATGTCACATAGACAGCTGGGCAGTTTGGGAGCACATGGGAAGAGGTGGGGCACTTATTTGGCCTTCTTAGTAGGTTGCCAGGGAGTAGCAGTGGAGAGGGATGAGTTTAATTAAAATTATATGTGGAACCCTTTTTCTTTTATGTTGGTTAATTGTATATGTTTTTGTTATGTCATTGAGTATTTTCTCTGGACTGTTTGTTTATATGTGTGTCTGTTGTTATTTAATGTTTGACCACTGGGATGAATGTTGTGTGGCGAGTGGGAAGGGGTGGGGGCACATAATTGTTAAAAATTGATTCTGTGTATTCTTGTGTTGTTTGTTTAAATTTCTATATGGAATCAATAAAAAAAATAAATAAAATAAAAAGCATTACTGCAAGGCCTAACATATGTGCAAAAAAAGCTAAACAAAATAATAAATTTTCATGTCATTGGTGTTATCAATGTTAAAAACGTATTAATTTGGGGCCAGGGTAAGCTCAGTGAGTAAAGACGCTGACTACCAACCCTGGAGTCGTGAGTTCGAATCCAGGGTGTGTTGAGTGACTCCAGCCAGGTCTCCTAAGCAACCAAATTGGCCCGGTTGCTAGGGTGGGTAGAGTCACATGGGGTAGCCTCCTCGTGGTCACTATAATGTGCTTCACTCTTGGTGGGGCACGTGGTGAGTTGTGCGTGGATGCCGCAGTGGATGGCGTGAAGCCTCCACACGCGCTATGTCTTCACATAACAAGCCACGTGATAAGATGCTCGTGTTGACGATCTCAGACACGGAGGCAACTGAGATTCGTCCAAATGTGCAAATAGTGATTTTCCCACAACAACAACAAAAAATATTAATTTACAATTTACTGTATTTTTTCACATGGTTCATTTAAATATGCAATTGGTGTAAAACTGTTCAATGTTCATGCGATAGCTTTTTATTAAAAAAAAAAGCTTTAATGGCATGATTTTATTAATTTTAGTCTCAATTGTTTTTAGATCAGTAGAGTATGTTGTATGATGCTATTGACACTATCTATAAATTAAGGTATATAACAAAAAAAAAAAAAAAAAAAAAAAAAACACTGCAGACTGCTATTTAAACCCCAGTGTAGTTGCTGAGGTGAACAGCTACATGTTGGCTCCATATAGCAATCAAACATAATCTAACAATGATGTTGTGATATAGTGATCAATGAAGTGAACAGCAAATGCAGTACTCCTTGTTCCAGCAACACCACAACACCAGAGAAATACTTTAAAGAAATACTGTATAATAAACAGAAGAACGTTCAAAAAGAAATACTGTATAATAAACAGATTAACTTTCAAAAATGTTGCTTTCCAGAAGTTTAGATGTTTTTACAAAATGATCACACAGGAAATTGGTGTGTTAGTTCCGATTTTTTCCCACTTAAATTCGGACCCAATGTGCTGAATTCCAGACTAGAGCCACCATGCGGTGAATGTTCATGCCCGAAAATCGCAAGTAAGTATAGCTGCAGGATGGAGATCTCCAAATGGGGCGTAATCTCCAAAAGAGGGCAGAGTTACTCTAGAAAGGGGCAGGATACTCTAAAAGGGGTTGTGCCAACTCCAAAAAAGTTGTCACTTCCACACACGGTTATGATTAGGGAAAGGGTTAGGGGCTCTCTATATTTTTAAATGTCGGTTTGGAGCTCCCTCCCGTTTTGGAGCTCTGCCTGCAGCTATATCCTTCTCGAAAATCGTCATGCTGTGCCTTTGACATCACATCCCTTTTGATCTCCAGCTAGCAAGATACTACATTTTCCAAGAAGTAAGTGAAAGAATGCTGTTTTGGTCTCAGAACTGTTATTTTAGTGTTAAGGTTAGGTTTAGGGTTAGGACCATATGTGAAGCGCTCTGTCAAAATTGTAAGTTGTAAGACGCAATGGGCCGTTTTTTTAAAAACGTGAATTTGTTTCATAATAATTAAAAGGGGTCATGACATGAGGAATACAATTTTCCTTGATATTTTGATATGAGGTCATTTTATTATACTGAAAAAACATACTGTAAGTTTCAGAATTCAAAACTTCCTCCTCACTGCAAAAAGAGCTTTTGGTGAACCAAGCTGTCATAACGACTCATTCTCTACTTCATCCACATTGTGATGTCACACTGTGGTAGACATTTGCATCTGACCGCATTCACAACAACACCTGCTTTACCTTTAATCACATCAGTAACCCGCCCAGTAGTGGTGAGCAAGCCTCCTGCGGCTCCTAGCTCCGAGCCTCCCACGGCTCCTAGCTCCAAGCCTCCCACGGCTCCTAGCTCCAAGCCTCCCATGGCCAATGAGCCAGCGCCCACGCCTGTAGCCTCAAATGTTACTTGACCGTTACGTAGCCCCCATAACTACGCTCCCAGCGTTCCGGAAAAGGAGAAGGACTAGGACACCTTCTACCCAGTCTCTGCCAGTGCTCATGACCTCGGAGGTCGTCCCCAGTCGCTGCCAGTGCTCATGACCACGGAGGTCGTCCCCAGTTGCTGCCAGTGCTCATGACCATGGAGGTCGTTCCCCAGTCGCTGCCAGCTCTCGTCGAGCCTTCCACGGCTTCGCCCCTCGAGCCTCCCACGGTTCCGCCCGTTGAGCCTCTCCTGGCTCCGCCTTCCATGGCTCCACCCTCAGAGTCTTCCACGGCTCCGCCCTCAGAGTCTTCCACGGCTCCACCCGCTTCCCCAGAGACTCCTCCTCCAGCATCTCCACCCGCTCCCCCAGAGAATCCTCATCCAGCGTCTCCACCCACTCCCCCAGAGACTCCTCCTCCAACATCTCCGCCCACTCCCCCAGAGACTCCTCTTACAGCGGCTCCACCCACCCCTCCAGGGGCTCCACCACCTGACTCAGTCCCTGCCCTGTGGCCGCCTCCCAGGCCTCCTGACCCTGTCCCTGCTCTGTGGCCACCTCCCAGGTCTCCTGACCCTGTCCCTGCTCTGTGGTCACCTCCCAGGCCTCCTGACCCTGTCCCTGCTCTGTGGTCACCTCCCAGTTCTCCTGACCCTGTCTTGGCCCTGTGGCAACCTCCCAGGCCTCCTGACCCTGTCTCTGTCCTGTGGCCACCTCCTGACCCGGTCCCGGCCCTGTGGCCACCTCCCAGGCCTCTTGACCCGGTCCACGCTCTGTGGCCACCTCCCAGGCCTCCTGACCCTGTCCCCGCTCTGTGGCCACCTCCTAGGCCTCCCGACCCAGTCCCAGCCCTGTGGCGACCACCCAGGCCTCCGGACACTATCCCAGCCCTGAGGCCACCCCCCAGACCTCCGGACCCAATCCTTACCCTGGGGTCTCCTCCCTGGCCACCTGGTCATCTTCCTGCCCTCCTCAGCCATCTTTGGGGTGCCAGGAGTCGCCTCTTAAAGGGGGGGTTATGTCACAGACTGTCTCCTTCATATTTCCTAGGACTCTTATTTTGAAGTGTCTTCCTGGACTACATTTCCCATAATGCACTGCCCTCATCACTGCCATCTGTTCCCCATCATTCTCACCTGTTTTCCATTCCCTCATTAGCCCTTGTATGTATACATATATATACCCTCTAGTTTTGCATTTCTTTGTCAGTTCCTGTTTGTTGCTTTTATGAGTTCCTGTCGATTTGTTTCACTATTATCATCATTGACAGCCTGCATTTAGATCCACCGTCTCCCGTCTCATCTCAGCAACCATACATTACAACATCATCTATTTAAAGTTAATTCACTCCACTAAATAAATGTGACATTTATTGTAGCAATAGGGTTTTTGTGGTGTTTGATATAGCTTTAAAGTACAGAAGTTGTTCGTGTTCTATTATTTTGTTAATAAATTGAGAACAAAAAGGAATTATTAGGATAAATGAAACAAATAAATAAATAGTCAGTTACAATAATATATGGTTTGTCTGTATTCTTCAAGCGATTTCGGTTATGTTTATATCTTTATAAATGTTTATTATAGAAAATAACAATATTCTGAATGAATAATAGCTGGTTAGCCTAAATTATGTAAAAATACAGTTTAAAAAACAAAACACCATCTATGCAACAAAGTAGAATACATTAAATGCGCACATCTTATAGTGTCATTGGGGAGCCCCACTACGATTGAAATCTTAGAATCGCCCCTGGTTTTTATTATCTGTATATTTATGTATTTATGTTTACTAAAAATACTCCATGTAATTTTCTGAGTTGAGGCATTTCATTCTGAGTTGATTTTTTTCTGAGTCGAGACAGTTATTACTACAGCTTTCTGGGCTTCCAGAGCCTTTCAAGTGTCAAAAACTCCCAGTAAATAAACACACACATGACAAGGCGAACATGATTATGATTAATGATTCTAAGGTTGTTTTAACCTATTCCTCCACCGACATGAGTAAATACGGGTCTGGCGTTTCAGGCTCATGGATGCATGCACAACAGCACCACTGCTGTAAAAAAAATCCACTGAAAGATAATTCCACATTTCTATTAGAGTACTATGCACATACCAAGCAATGATCAAAGCGCAGCTTCTAGTAGGAACAAAAACATTGTTTTACCTTGAACATCTTCCAAGCAATACCTTGGAAAGCGAGGCAGCCTAGGCTGCATCAATCTTTGCTTGTGTTTGAGGTCAGTGTCGGCTCCTCTGAGGCCCACCAGGGGCTTATTAGCATTAATCATACCTTCAGCAACCACAGTATATTCAAAGTTAGTTAAAAGACCCCAGTTTTATACATACAGTATCCAAGCAATTATCCCTTCACAGTGACAACTGGAAAATGTTTGGCTAGAGCATTACACAAAGCATGAGACAACATTATTTTAAGGCCATGCACGATGAGATTTGCTTTTACAGAGAAAGGCACTGTGAGTATAATCCGCACATGTGAAGCACGCTTATAGGTCAAACAAAAAAAGCCTGTGCTATTTGCACCAAGCTTCTTTTTTTTTTCTTTTTTTTTTTTTTCAATTTACAATAATCCTCTACATTTTGCACCTACTTAATATTTGTGCCATCCACCATGGCAGTTGTATCAGATGGCAGTATGTGGTCTATGGAGCGTGATCTGGTTCAGGAAAAGTGGCACAACAGCTGCAATGGCATGAGCAAATCCAGATGCTTTTAGTGATTAGCAGTTTAAGCTGCAGTGAAGAGCAACCTGCCTTAGGGTTCGCATCTGACCCACTTTTTGAAGGCATGGAGGGGATGAATTCCAGAGGGAGCGTATGTGCCCTGTCTTCAGTCTTCCAAGGAGTCAGTGGCATTTACATATCTTGTGCTGAATTCATGAATGGGACTAATCCATTAGTTTACATTGAAATTGGCGAGCTCAGCACAATTTAAAGTCAAAATGAAATGCAGTTCGCAACCCATTTGACTTCCATAATCCTACATATTTCTGAGTGAAAGAAGATATTTAAAGGAAAAATGCATAAGGTGGGACTTTATCCATCAAGAATTGATTGGATCGTGAAAAGTGGCCATTACATACCAGAATGGAGTCAGGTGGATGGTGGAGGGGTTAAAAAGTAATAGGGATTCATGATATCGGCTGTAAATAAAAGTTGTTACAGAGACAAATCAATTTATAACTTGAAATTAATTTTATTATTTCAAATAATGCATTAATGAATTTTACATTTTGATGCACTAGAACATGCATTTACAAAGTAAACAATGTCAATTTTGATTTTATGTTGATAATATGCTGAGCTCAATGTTCAGTGTTCTCTACAGAGCTCAGTATGAGTGAGAATTGGAAATTCTCTCAGGTTTCTGGAACATTGTGAGATAAACATATAAGCAATGTCAGTTGATCAGTGGTTTATCGTGTGGTTTAACTTTCATTGACTTTCAAAAGCAGTACTCTGATTTTTAATGTTCCAATGTAAGATCTACTAATCCAGATGCTTTTAATCAACTATCAACTAGCCTTTGTACATTTAAAGTGTGGCTTTCTATGTTATGTTAACTGAAAACGTACTGAAAAAGACAATTTGATAGTTGGTTAAAAACATCAGGATTAGTAGGCCCTATAATGGTCAATTGCAATATATTGTATATATTATATATTGCTGCAAAATATAGTTTTATTTCAACATGTTTTCTCAATCTCTTGTTGTTTAATTCTGATGTTGTTTATTGGATTATCATTAGTCCTCCATTGGTTTTCCATGATGAAGTCCTAAACAGTATGTTCTTGTTTTTCCATTTAAAAAACAATCAAAGTGTGATTGACTTTTTGAAAGAATGAAAAATACAACGTGTTCTTTTATTGACTATGCCTCCTTTCATGGGTGCCTGGGCAGGTTAAATAGCACTAAATTACTGCCTTTTCTGAGATCTTTAGCTAGGGCCCTATGATTTCCGCGATACAGAAAACACGTACAGAATCACAGAATCCATTCATAAAAATGGAATTAACTATAAAATGTAGAATGTCACAGAATTTGACATATTTGGGATCAAATTAATGTATGTCCTAATGTGATGATTAAAGCACAAAAGCGTGGGATTTAATGTAATAAATAGTCTGCATGTGCTGCGCATTTTAAATAAATGTTTGAAGTTGGCCGCTCATACACAAACACTGAGCATCATGAGCATCAAGCATACTGTTTGTGTAATTAATGACAGAAAGCAGAATTTAATCAGTCCTAATTCACTATGAAGTGCCCAGCATATGCAGACTATATAGAATGAAATCACAGCCTCTTGTGGTTTAAAAAGCACATTAGGCTATATAGTGAACTGCTTGTCCGGAGGTGTGCAGCTGTCATCAAAAACATACAAATTGAATGTGCTTTATCCGGTTTTCCTCCAAAATAAAAGCTCAATTTAACTAGACGTGTGAAATTGAAAAACATGCAACAGCATTATATTACTACTGTATAATAAAATATATTATTCTATATAGTGGCCTAATACTTATAAAGAATAATTGCATTATATTTAAGCAATATCTCACAAGCAAGAGTGCTGTTCTACTCAATAAAAATGTTCATTGATGCTTTCATTAATACTGTGATGCTCTGCTGTGCAGCACTGTATTTGACAAAAACAAAATAACTCCAATGTTATGTTTTGGTTTGTGATGTGAGGATCTGTATAGAAGCACTTCATTTGATAAAAAAAATAATACAATGGTATGTTGAAAAGTATTGTTTTGTTTTAATTTGACTCAGTTTTGTTTCAGTTTGTTTAAACTTTAAAACACAGTATTTGGGGAAAATAAAACAGAATTTGGAGAAGAAAAAAACAGATTCCATAGGGCTTTATTTTATTACATATGGAGACAATATTTGATATGTAAATGAACAAGACAATTAACAATATACTGCAAATAGATAATATATGCAGTATGTACTTGCATCACACAAGGAGTTGGTTTCAATTTAACTTTTGCACTGACACTGTTTGGTGAAGTTCAGTATGCGGTTGCTTGAGAATTCATTACTGTTATTGAGTTAATAATGACTCATTTAACATTTTGCAGAATTAATCTTTACTGTGCTTAATTTGCTTCATTCTTTTTTTTGGGGGGGGGGGGGGTGAAGAAAAATACAGCAGCATCAACTGAGAATATAACTGAAAAATTTGAATATCTTAAATTCTTGAAGATCAAATTTAAGGGTAAAGTATGAAAGTGAATCTGATCTCTACCAATCTCAAAAGCTATTACTAAAAAAAAAAAAAAAAAAAAAAAGATCACATTTTTGGACAGACTGCCTTTGAAGCTCACACACCTCAGTCTGCTGACATAAATGGGACAAAGGCAGTATTCCAAGCGCAAAACTCCCAACATAATGATTTAGTGGAGGTAAATTTCAGCTGATAAGAGCCAAGAGCACATCAAAGGGCTTTCTCATGCTTCTCTTTGTTAGTCTCCCACAGTCCCACACAAGGCTGAACTAATGGCCTCAACTTATATTGCATGCCTGCACATTGCTGCCATCAATGTTTCAAGTGGGCATTAAAGCATGTGAGAAGCATTACCGTCTCTCATCTGAGAATTAAATGTAGTACTTCCATCACAATTGAGAGCCAATTCACAGTAGTCGAATGATTAAAATGCACTAAAAATCAACTAAGCATTGAACCCCTTCACTCTCAGTGGCTTATGAGTAGATTCAAAGCTTGCAGTGCAGTGAGTGGCAGTGCTTAGTTTGGAGCTTCAGTATCATCCATAAAACATTGCCATGCAAGCTTTACAACACAATTTTAAACTTAAAAAACATGTTTTACAATATCCCTCTGTGCCTTCTCCTGCCTGTGCATCAAGAACATCAGACAGGAACTGAAGGGAAAAGTCGTAAATCGTGCTTACTAGCAAACATGAGGACAGTACATTACTTTTTAAAGGTCCCTAATCACTAATGCGAAGGCATTTTACATTGTACAGTCATGGGAAATGTGACACAGACCTTTGGACTAATATCGTACCACTCAGATTTACAGCTTGGTAAACTGAAGACATATTTATCTTGAGGAACTGGAAGCAAACCACACTTGATGGCAGTTCCCTGAAGTGCAAGTGCAGGATCATCAGTCACATGAACAGCAGCAGGCAACATCTAAGTTCATCTGACTCTATGAAGGTCAAATTCCTTTCAAGTGCAAAAGAGATATGTTGAGCTGGCAGTTACGTAGGGGTCATGACATCCATGTTTATTTGGTTTTAACCATACTCCAGTATTAGATCTTATGATTTTGAAAAAATGCATGGTCATCAAAAAAAAAAAAAAAAAAAATATGTTATCAATGCATCTTAAAACAGTTTCCTACCATGTGTTAGGACCTATTCTATTCTAAATTGCATGCTTGATCTTAGGCCTGAACACATCCAAGTACAATTTCACAAGCTGTTTATTGGTTAAAGCAATTTATACAGGCAGATATTGATATTTTGTCAAGAACCATTACAGGCTATAACAAGTCTCATAACTTAGAAAACTTACTGAGTTTTCGAGGCCACTCATAAGTCACGATGTTTTTATTCGATGCACGAGATCTACAAAAACAACTAGAACAGAGTGTTCAGACAGTTACAGCTTTAAACGGGACAAACAACGCATTGCAACATGATCTTTGCTTAAGTTCACCTCCTCCTTTTACAGTTCTTGCTTGTGTCATTAATATTTCCCCCTTTGCACATATGCTAAAAACACGGCTTAAGGAGTGAGATTTTCCAGTTGAGAATAGTAAAAACTCTATTTAGTTTTCATTGCACACGTTGCGATATAGATGCTTAACGCGCCGTTGCCCAATAATAGATCAAAGAAGCACGCGAGCTTACCTGTGAATGTCCCTGGTACATATTGAGTCCAAGTGATTGAAAACACCCTCCGTCTGTTGGTAAATTGTCAATGAGGGGGATATAGAGGTGCGGAGCTGTCCCTGAGTCTCGGGTACTGAAATGTTTTCATGCTCCAGCTGCGTCCACGTGAGGATTCCTCTTCACTAGACCGCGCATACGAGTTTCTGACGTTCATATCATGTCGTGAGCGTTGAGGCAGAGCGATCACTGTGTGATATGGCCAAAGCTGTGTGGTCTTTTTTCTTTTTTCCTCGGGTTATTCCACTCCTTAGTGGAAATGTTCCTGTCCCAGCCCACTTCAGGGCGGAAACGCCTCAATGAGCAAAATGCCACCTCCCATGAAAAACATCAACGCTCAAGATGTGCTGCTGCTGCTGTTGGAGGGTGTCATTAGGCTACTCTAGAGTTTTATTAATGTACTTAATACTGCTGAGTCGACATGTTCTGTTTTATTATTGTTTACACTTCACATCATATGCCTATTGCATAGTAATAATACTAACCAAGCATATTTGTCGCAAGCAGATTCACATAATAAATAGGGTTATTGGTTAATGTGGGATCCATAAATTCTGTTTTGCGCATTTCTTGCTTAATGTTCACCCAAGGGGGAAAAAAAATAATAAAAAAAAAAATAGGCAGAGGCTATTTACATTAAGTGTAAAAAGCAACAAAAAGCATCCTCATTGCACTAAGCGCAAAAAGCATTAGATGCTATTTGTACTGTAGTGGAAATAGTGTCAGATACTCTTACACCCCTGTTTAAATACTAACATACAGTATAATGGCATCACTGCAGCATTTTTATTGTGTTTATTTGGAGTCCCACAGACACCCTACACCAACCCCTACCTCTAACCCTTCCTTATAAAATTAACCATGGTTTTACTACAGTAAACATAGTACCACCATGGTATTTTTCTAGTAAAATCATAGTAACCACAAAATTAAACATGGTTACTATCTACTATTAACAACATGATACTGTAGTAACACCATGGTGTACATCAAAACTATATAGTTTCCACCCAAACTACAATATTACTACAGTAAAACCATGATTAATTTTATCTGGATCAAATATTTCTCTCAACTCCCCGACCTTCACTGTGACCAAATCACTGTGAGGAATCTCTTTTATTTATTACTACAAGTATTATAGGAAATATTAAGATTAGAGACATGGGAAAAAGTATGTCAAGGGGTGGGATTTGAACCCAGACCTCCAGCATGACATCACATACACACACCATCGTTACATCCAAAGCTACTACAACTACACATGTGGGCGCAGTTTGTTGTAAAATCCTGTCTTTCCACCAGACTATTGGAGTGCAAATAGTCACTTAGTTATCCAATTTCTTAATCCACTAAATGTCTAACCCATTAACCAGTTTAATGTCTCTGCCCCATCGTAAAAATGTAAAATATGCCTTCATTTGATCAGCAGTTGACCCCAAATAAATCTGTTGTGGCTGTCTTGAGTTTGGTCAGATGAATTCGTTCATATGACTACGTACGAATTGTAGACGTGCAAACCCCGGATGTGTAATGCGGAAAGTAAGCGAAAGTACCGAGTGTCCGACATTGTGTATATGCTTCTTAATTGTATGCCCTTACCCAAACAAAACCCATATATAAACCTAACCATAGAGTAGAGTCCCAAACATGATTTGAAGCCGAAAGAGCATGTTATGTATGACAGAAGAAAGTAAGTGTAGGGTTTTAGAAGGAGACGAGTTAGTCACCTGTTTGGCTGTCCTAAAACTCAACTTGTATGGTTTCATACAATTTCAAGTTATAACTGCAGGTCGTATATCGCCAAATGGGGGCGGAATCTCGGGGTTACTTCTGAAAGGGGCGTGGTTACTTCAAAAGGGGGTTGTGCCAACTCCAAAAGGGGGCGTCAATTCCACACATGGTTAGGGGCTCCCTATAGAGCTCAACAATCTTTTTCCGAAAGTAAAAATCCCATTAATTTCTTCCATAGACGAATTCATTTTCAGTGCTAGCTTATAAACCTTTAAAGACAGACCTACGATAGTTCATCGATGGTATATGCTTCCATTGATGCCATCCATCTGCATTATTTCAACTTCATGGATTAAAAATCATCTTCAATAGCGGAATTCCTGTTGAACAACTACATTACCTATGGTCCAGCAGAGAAAGATCCACCAGTCAGAGAACTGCGGCCAACAAAGCCCGCGAAATAAGACCAGAAGCCACCGCCCACTCCCATGACGCACTCTTAATGATGCAAACGAATTGGTCTCCCTGCACTCTCAAACTACTTATAAATTTGTGTATATCGGAATACATTGTAAACCCTAATGTTGTCATTAATAAAGCAATCGCAGATTGTTATTTGGCAGATTAAGATTTTAATTGTTAAAATTAAAATTTATTTAAATTATTTGCTCTGTCTCTGTTTAATCTGATTGGTCATGCTTGAAGGTAGACCTGACAACCGCGCTGATTGGTAGATTATAATACAAGGCGGGAATTATTTGGTCTTGTACTGTTTTTCCTCACGCAACGGGCGGGCAGACAGGCGTGAGAGTCATCGAGATAAAGATGAAAGCCCTTGGAGTATGTTAAATTGGGAGGTTGAAGTAAAAACACTTGTATAAACTTAATTGTCTTAGTCTAAATAAGAAAAACAGTCTTACATTTCAAATGGGGAATTTTAGAATAAAGATGCAAAAGTTGGGGTTTCCTGATGTAACAGTAAATGCTGGAAAGCGAAGTGCAAACAACCCAGAAGGAGAGCCATCGTGAAAAAACATAAAGAAGCCTAAGAAATGTGAACTCAATTTCCTACCAAGCTTTCCTGAAGACCATGATGATGCCAGCCTTGAGAGGGCTCATAAAGAACTGGAAGAAGAAATGAAGAAGAGAACACCCAGTGCATCTCTACTGTCACAAAAAATGGACTTGACTTTTGCTCTTCGTCTCAAAGAGATGGTTGGGTCAGCGCCTGCAATCAGTGATGTGCTTGACTGCTGGCCAGCTCTGTTCCGTGAGGCACAGGTAAATTCCTTTTTCTGTTTGTTATGTTAGTGTCATGAAATTTGTAATTTTGCTCTTTTTATAGGTAAGCATATGTAGACTTCAGTTAATATATTAGTAAGAAACACTAAGTTATTTATTTGGCTGGAAAGTCTTCTTGTGTGGGAATCTGATGTGATCTTGAAAAATTAGCAAGCATAAGTCTGTTGTCTTTTCTACATGCCATCACTTTGCTTTTCTTACAATGTTTTTCAGATTTACATGGAGTTTAATAGGATTGCTGGTAAGAACCTAAAGCAGGAATTCTATGAGAGCCTTGATCAACACAGTACACACCTCGTGGACATTTTTAGAACCAAAACGGGAGTTGCTGGTCAGCTCTTGATGAACTTTCTGAAGCAAACAAAGGTTAGTTAGGAGTCCCATTGATTATGTCATAGAATAGCTGATGACTTTACAACAATGAAAGTAGATTGATATGAAACATGTATGCACTGCAATATAGACTGTATAGATAATCTCAGAGAAAATGTGTTGTACTATTTAAAGTCTCTTATGAATTCCATAAAATTAAACGTATTGGTAGTAAATGATTGGCTTTATTAAAATGTCACGTTTTCCACAAAAGTTATCAGAGCCAACTGAGGTCTGAACTCTTGTGCTTCAAGGACTACCCTTCATATTTGGAAATGACTCTTCTGCTTTCTTCAAGACATGTTTAGTAAGTACGTCCTGTACAAAACAATCTAAGCAAAGAGTACATTAGAGAATGATCTTGAGTTAAATGTTTCAGACAGACATGACAAACCTTTGTGTACAGGGCTTAAAAAGATACTTTATTAAATTAATATGTACATGAGTATGCATGTATGTAAATTAATTGACTTTGTCACATTTAATGTTCACTTTTAAGACAATAAAAATATATACAAATTATATATATATATATATATATATATATATATATATATATATATATATATATATATATATATATATATATATATATATATATATATATATATGTATATCAGTGGCAATTTCTCAGGGCCAGCAAAGCCTTCTCTGTTTGCATAACATGCCTAATAAATAAATATTTTTTCATCCTTTCATTCTCATTGACCTTTTTGCATATGTATTTTCAATCACTTTCCACTCCTAATTAATCTACAAACGAATAGCAAAAAACAAAAACATTTATCCAATCAGAATTTATTCCTCGATGCTTACAAGCAAAGTGTGACAACTGTTTCACAAATCGCATGCCCGAAGCCATGCTCCTTAGCCGAAGCAGCGCATGAGTCTGAGCTCCACCCCGTCAGGCTTTCAGAATTTCCGCAGAATCCCTCAACAGTGCAAAAGAATGGGCATCTAAAGTCAGATTGACAGATTCATCAGCCAGTCAGATTGATTTATTTGTTCTTGTGGGTGTGGTCTTTAGGATATGTCCCAGTCCAGGCCTTCTAGCTGGCCTTGAGTGACGCAATCACACTTTAAGTGATGTACGTTATTTGAAAGCGAAGAGCGCGAGATCTTGCTGATGAGTCAGCTGTCATCACTGCTGGTATTGCCATTGAGAAAGAGATCCTTATGGATTTAAAACCCTGAGATGTTCTGCATGATCATGCGATTGATTAATTAAACAGGAAAGGAGGACTTATTTTCACTTCAAGCAAACTGGTTAGTGCTTTTTGCATTGTTATAGCAACATCAGGAGTTTTCTTAGTGTAAATTAGGCTGCTTGAGCATTCAGTGTCAGATCAAGTTTTAAAAAGTAACCGTGTACCCTGACAAAACAAAATTTATTGCAAGCAAAATTTAAATCACAAATATTATTAGAGAGCTTTTTCTTGGTATTAGACCTCCTTGGTTCTGGCTTTCGTGCATGGATGTGTTTTTAAAATTTCAATTGGTATTATTAGTTGACTGCCACATAATGTATGATGGGCATACGGTGTCTTATTCACTGTGAAACTGTGTTTTCTTAATGGCATGAATCGCACTGAAGGCCTAGACTTAATTGCACGGACTGTGGCTGATATATATATATATATATATATATGGGGATTGTATTAGTTGAAGATGGGACGAGTCTTCAGCTGCTCAACACTCTGCATTTGTCTCCCTCCTCTATTGGAATAATAACTGAGGGAAAAGTGGTGATGGACAACCTACATGACCTCCCACAAGCAATGTGCCTCCTGTGACTTCTGGCCAAATTTACGCATTACACCTGAATTACGCAAAGTCACTGAAATACACATTTGAATTTATACAACGTGTTCTGCTTTCCATGGGGCAGAATGACCTGCAACCTAAAATACAGTCATTAGCAAATCAGCTTTTTGGTTAAAAATGGACAAAAGGCTCTTTTTTTATTATTTATTTTGCACATTTTGAATAGCTGTTACCGTTCACTGTTTCTGTGCAAATTTCTACACTCCATACGGATTCACATTTTGGTAAGAGGCTGTTTTAAAAATATATAAGCTGACGCCTTCATTGTTTGTGTTTGATAAATGATTGTAAATGACATGAAAAATGTCTATTGTTTTTCCTTTCAGGATATCCTTTTAAAAGTTCTGACAATATGTAGTCAATAGTTATTGTTGGATACTGTTACTAAGTACTTTAACTCTTCAAACTTTTTCCCCCTAGAAACTTTTATTTTGCTTTTGGTAATTTGTGAATGAAATCTGCTGCCTCTTTATTTTTTTAACAAGATATGATTTTAAGGTCGAGTCACTGAATGTTGTGGCAGCGGGGGCGTGGTCAAGCATCTCTCCGGAGAGAGAGAAAGTGGTAAGAGCGCTTACACCTGCGTTAAATTATGTCTAACACCTGTCTCTAATTTCAGTGAGCACGGGGAGAGCAGCATAAATAGAGCCACACAGCAGTTAGACGAGAGAGAGAGCCTGGGCACCAGAGAGCCAATTGTGAAGCCACGAGTTTATTATTTCAAGAGTATATTTTTGTGTAGTAGTTTGTATATTTTTAGAGTTAATCATTGAACAGTGCAAGAGCCCTGAACATGTGTATTTGCTGTAGTAAGGAGAATAAAACGCTTACCTGAACCAGGAAATCTGCTTCTCGCCTCCTCCTTCCACTGAGAAGTCTTACAAATGTTTACATCGCAGTTAATATTTTGGTATTTACACCATTCATGTTCCACTGGTGCAATGTGTTACTATAATTTTACTACAAGTATAACTGTATTTTGTTCATTGAAGAATATTGTGGAGATGGGGGCGTGACCGTGCGACACCTTTGGAGAGCGAGGCTGGGAGAGGAAGAGCGGTAAGGATTGACAACTGGGGAAAATTATCTCTAACAGCTATTTTATGTTGCAGTGAGAGCTGGAGAGAGATAAAAAGGCAACCAGAGCCGCAGTTGGGGAGAGAAAGACCTGAGTCCAACAACAACGCTGCCTGTGTTGAAAGAGCATTGATTTATGTTTATTGAGCATTTGAGTTTCTGTTTGTCAGAATATAAATATCACTAAAGTGTGTAAGCTGGTTCCCACTTCCTCATTTCCCCCGAGACCAACCAGAAACTTGTGACAGTGGTGCCAAAACCTGAGAGAAGAGGAAGGAATCTCTGTCATGTCTTTGTCACTGGCCGAAATGATAAAGACTCTCACCGGCATCCACCAAACCCAGCATCAGGCTCTCCTGGATCTGCGTGCGGAGCAGGAGCAGCGGTTCCAGGTGCTACCCCACATCACACTCGTCAAGATGGGCATGCTGGATGACCCAGAGGCCTTCGTTGAATTGTTCGAGTGGACGGCCGAATCCTAGGGATGGCCCAAAAACCAGTGGGCAATCCGGCTGTTATCCCTGTTAACCAGGGAAGCCCAACTCGCAGCCCAACAGCTTCCGGTCACAGACCTCCTGGAGTACGAGAACTTGAGACAAACCATTTTGCAACGGATCGGCCGCAGCCCAGAACAGCACCGCCAGTGCTTCCGCTTGCTGACGCTTGGCGAGCTCGTCCGCCCGTTTGCATTTGCTCAACAGCTCCGTGACTCCTGCCGGCAGTGGCTGCTGGCAGCTGTCGATCTGGTGGTACTGGAGCAGTTTATCACCCAACTACCGAAAGGGACAGTGGAATGGGTCTAGCTGGCTGAGGTCCACTTGGTGTCAAATCAGGGGGCTGGCGAGCCCTCTCCTGCTGTCTCTCTCGCTATCTCTCCTTCTCCCTCCTCCCCCTCCTGTTTCTCCCGCCCTGTTCCTACTCCCCGGAAACGGGAAGTTGTTTCCCCAAAACCGGCTCCCCGGTCTCAGGGACCTTTCAACACTCCAGATCCCACTATCTCTATCCACTCTCCTCCCCAGATTGGTGAATCCACGGGTGTGGGTGGGAAGTCTGGGCCGGTCTGCTGGAGCTGCGGGGAACCTGGACACTTCCAGGACTTGCGGACCAATGCCCCCACCTCCATCACGGGGCAACGGTCCAGATCCCAGATGTGCCACAGGCCACCCCCCCGATCAAGCTGGAGTGTACCGGATACTTGTGAGTATTAAGGGGGGTACATACCAAGCCTTGGTGGATTCAGGTTGTAACCAAACCTCCATTCACCAAAGCTTGGTTCAATCCAATGGTTTGGGTACAAGCCAGTGGGTGAAGGTAAGGTGTGTGCACAGGGATATTCGAGATTACTCTTTAGTGATGGTCATCATTCAGTTTCGGGGACAAAAGCATAGTGTCAAGGCTGCAGTTAGTCCCCGCCTCTCCCATCCACTAATTTTGGGTATGATTTGGCCGGCATTTACGACATTATTAAGGGGAATATGTGTGGATGTGTCCTGCAACAAACTGTCTCGGTGTGTAGTTTGCGATTCACTGGCTGGGGAGGCAGTGCCAGGGCCCTTCTGTTGATCGTGGTCCCATTCGAAAGAATTGGTATGGACCTCGTCGGGCCATTAGAAAGGATGGCACATGGGAATCGCTTTGTGTTGGTTCTGGTGGACTATGCAACACGATATCCAGAAGCAGTGATGCGGAGGCACTCTTCAGAATTATCTCCCGAATGGGGATTCCGAAAGAAATTCTCACTGATCAAGGTGCTACGTTCATGTCATGCACATTACATGAACTGTACAAATTATTGGGGATTAAATCAATTCATATCAGCGCTTACCACCCCCAAATGGACGGCTTGGTCGAATGAGTTAATCAGACCCTAAAGAATATGATTCGTAAATTTGTGCACGAGGATGCTCGGAATTGGGACAAGTGACTCAAGCCCTTACTATTTGCAGTTCGAGAGGTCCCGCAAGCCTCCACAGGTTGATCCCCATTCAGATTATTGTATGGGTGCAGACCATGTGGCGTGCTCGATGTCCTATGGGAAAACTGGGAGGAGGGACATTCAAACAGTATAAACTAAATTCAATACATTCTTGACCTGAGAGCAAAACTCCACACACTGGGGCATCTAACACAGGAGAATTTGCTCCAGGATCAAGAACGTCAAAGCCGGCTGTATAATAGGGGCACTCGATTACGGGAATTTACACAGGGAGATAAAGTCCTTGTATTGCTCCCCACATCAAGATCTGAATTACTCGCCAAGTGGCAAGGGCCCATTGAGGTCACACGGACAGTTGGGGAAATCGATTATGAGGTGAAACAAATGGATAGAGGCAGAGCACACCAGATTTACCACCTCAACCTCCTAAACCCATGGAGAGAGGTGGTTCCTGTGACTTTGGCGACAGTGTTTCTGTAGAGGGAGGAGCTCTGGCCGGAGGTGAACTTAAAAGCCACTGACTGAGTCAACCCTCTCACTTGTGGAGACCACCTCTCAAAATCCCAAGTCACGGAGGTTGCCAGGTTGCAAGGAGAGTTCTCTGACGTGTTCTTGCCTCTCCCCGGTCATACGAATCTCATAGAGCACCATATCGAAATGACCCCAGGGGTAGTGGGACGCAGTCATCCCTTACCCAAACACAAAAAAGAAGAGGTATGGGAATTGAAGGGCAAGCTAGATATGGGGGTAATAGAAGAATCCCACAGTGACTGGGCCAGCCAGGTGGTTCAGGTTCTTAAGAGCAACGGCTCGGTCTGGTTCTGTGTGGATTATAGAAAAGTCAATGCGGTGTCTAAATTTGATACGTACCTGATACGAAGGGATATTGGCAGATCCCCTTAACTCCTATGTCCCATGGAAAAACTGCGTTTTCCATACCATTCGGATTACACCAATTTGTGACACTTCCATTTGGTTTGTTCGGGGCCCCGGCTACATTTCAGTGGCTCATAGACAGAATCCTCAGACTGCACGCTGCTTGCTGCCTATCTGGACGACATCATTATTTACAGTAATGATTGGCAGAGGCACCTGCAGCATTCCACTTGGCTTCCACTTGGGTCATGGGAAATTGATAAGACCACAGCAATTGCAGCCTGCCCAAGACCTAAGACCAAAAAGGAGGTGAGATAGTTCTTGAGGCTGGCTGGCTATTATCGTAGGTTTTGAGGTATGTGGAGATAGGGCCGTGGCCGAGCGACGCCTGTGGAGAGCGAGGCCGGGAAAGGAAGAAAAGTAATGAACATTACCTTTATATAGCGCTTTTCTGACACTACACTCAAAGCACTTTACACAGTGAACAGGGGACTCTCCTCAACCACCACCAGTGTGCAGCATCCACCTGGATGATGCAACAGCAGCCATAGTGTGCCAGTACGCTCACCACACACCAGCTATTGGTGGAAAGGAGAGAGTAGATTTATAGAGCCAATTAGTGGATGGGGATTATTAGGAGGCCTTGATTGAGATGGGCCAATGGGGGGAATTCAGCCAGGACCCTAAATTCCCTAAATCCTACTCTTTACGAGAAGTGCTCTTGGATTTTTAATGACCACAGAGAGTCAGGACCTCGGTTTAACACCCAAAGGACGGTGCCTTTTTACAGTATAGTGTCCCCGTCACTATACTGGGGCATTAGGACCCACACAGACCGCAGGGTGAGCACCCCCTGCTGGCCTCCCTAATACCTCTTCCAGCAGCAACCTTAGTTTTCCCCAGGAGGTCTCCCATCCAGGTTCTGACCAGGCTCAGTTTTATATTCTATTACGTCATCGCAATGCTTCATGGGATTGTAGCCTGTGCCCTTGTGAAAGACAGTGAGTACACAGCCTTGTACCTTTGTCATTTTGTTGGATTTTAAAATAATTTTTTGCCTTAAAACAAAGTCTGTAATGTTGTGATTCACCTCAGAGCTGGTTGGTTTGGTTCATGCTTTACAACTCTTTAATGGAAGATTTATTTATTTTTTAATCTAAGGAAGAAATTAATGGGAAAAATACTTCCGTAACCCAGATAGCTGAAATTGAGCGTGCACTTTTGCACTCTATATCTTTGCTGCCGGTTTGGAGCTCCCTCCCCTTTTTGGAGCTCTGCCTGCAGCTATATACTTCACTACGATTTAGCCAACTTGTACATATCCGTATGATTTCTCCATGAGACTGTCATCAGGTCATATGGGTTTAGAACAGCATGAGGGTTTGTATATGATAACAGAATTAAAATTTTTGGGTGAAATATCCATTTAACTCATATTCTATCTAGCTGGGTTGTCATTTGATAAAATCTAATTTGATTGGTCTGAAGTACTGTTGGGTGGCCACAGTAAATTGCAGAGGCTGAAAGTGCAAAAATGTCCCAGGTTACACTGATTCACCCCTCATATAGGTAAATATTGTTCATTATTATTATTATTATTAGTAGTAGTAGTAGTAGTAGTAGTAGTAGTAGTAGTAGTAGTATGTAGTACCTATGTCATTACTTTGTAATATATATATTAATGTGAAATGTGACCTATTGGCTGCTTTGTTCTTTATCAGTTTATCAGCAAAATCTTAATTTAAACTCAAATATATTACTTTATTTATAATTTATCTAAGAATTTATAGAATTTATGTGATGACAGATGTTGCTTGGGCCTATAGCATGGACTGTGTTAGTGGTGGCCTGTTCTATCTATCACTGTCTCATTGGAGGCATTCATTATGATTGATTGTCTCCTCTTCAGTGTAGCAGACCAAGCTTAATCAGAAATAAGACACACTATGACCTAGCAGGTCAACAGCAGTTATCTACTCTGAGTTGTCTGTCAGCTTCAAATTAATGAGCTGACATGTAATCAAATTTTTACCGTCCTTGAGTCATGACTTGCAAATTAGGTCAGGCCATAAAAATCCTCAAAAACTGCATATATCCAATCTGTTTTTCCTTCTAATTTATGTTTCATGGATTTCATGAAAAATGATTCCAACAAATCCAGCAGACTCTGAATTATCACTATATGCCACAAAAACCAAACAGTTGAAATCATGTGAAAATGATAATAAATGTAGACATTTGGTCCAACTGAAGATGGAGTTTTTCATTCTCCATAACATGACATTATGACTTATTTCATAATATTACATTTGATTTTCACTTATTGAAATTTATTGGCTGAGCAGTTCAGGTTGTTAATGCTGCAGTGCTGTTTAATGTGCTGGTTGACATGACTGATTTAACCTGTGACGCAGGTGCACCATTGTAGTAGCAGAGGGATTCTGGGTTTCCTCTTTGAGCTGTTTCTGTCCATTTTGAAGATCATTAAGAATGGAACTATGTTTGTTTTTTATCTTTTGCTCTTTCTCATTCTACCCATTTTCTCCATCTCTAATTTCTCCATGTATGAGCAGTATTTGTCTTCCAGCCCAATGCATTTTTCAGCTGTGAATCCAGCCATATCAGTCTGAAATTTCCATCTCTTATGCATCATGGGTTGGACTTGGCTTGGAGCATTGTGCATATTTACAGTAGTGTTTTCTTTTAAATGTGGAGTTTTGCCAGAGCCATTTCAAATAAAGTTTACTGGAAATTGTTATTGCAGACACAAAATTGTGATGCAAATAGTTTTAGGTTTATCATTTAGATCATTAGTCTACATTTTGTCCTAGTTGACACAAACTACCAGCCTACTTACAGGCAAAACAAACTAAACAAAAAGCTTTATATAAACAGCTTTATTTCCTGCAGATTTTGTAAGTTTGATTTTTTTTATTTGTTTCGTCTATTCTGTATGATGTAGGTTTCAGATCATTATACAACCTATTTGGACCCATTTGACCAGAGGCTGAATATTTGACTTTGCATGCATTCCAAAAGATGTAAATTTTACTAAACAAATTTCTGCTTAACCACATGAGATTGTGCTTTGACTAATGCAAACTCATAATCTATGGGCCTCTTTAGAATTCTTTATCTATCATCATCACCATAGTTAATCTCAAGAGTCACTTTACAACAAAAAAAAAAAAAGAAAAAAAGGAAGGGTTCCTACAGTTATTTATTTCTTGTCTTATAATTGCCACTAATTATAGAGTGCCACTAATTTCAACAGACCTCTCACTTTAAAAACATACAAACCTAAAGTAAAGTTAAACTAAGCCCACAAATCTCCACATCAAGTGGCACATACATTCATTTGCTAATTAAAACTTAACCATAACCTCTTCTGCTCTTTCAAAAACAATTATCAAGTGAGGAGTGGCAAATACAGAGAATATTTGTCATCTTAGTCAAACTTGAACTCTCAGTGCTGTCTTTGGCACAGATGTCCTAGTGTTGAACTTCTTGTGTGCGAATAGTTGAGGCTGACGCCTGAAATGAAAGGATTATACAGTATATAAAGTCACTGTCCCAGAGCTGAGTGAGGGAAATAAACGAATGGACATCTCTTTGAGTGTGTAGGCTATGCCTTATGAATTCACAATTTGAAATGTAATTTTGTTGAGCACACTCTCTTAAAAACAGATAGCCTACAAAAACCCAGCTGAAAAAAATAATAATAGCCTAAGCCGGTTAGGCTGGTTTTAGCTGGTCCCCCAGACTGATCAGGTTGGTTTTAGAGGGGTTTTGGTAACTTTTCAGGTGGTCAGGCAAAAGACAAGCCAAACCGTATTTTTTTCTGTCAACTCTCGTGCCATCCCAGATGTGTATGACTTTCTTTCTTCTGCTGAACACAAACTGAGATTTTTAGAAAAATATTTCATCTCTGTTGGTCCATACAATTCAAGTGAATGGTAGCCAGAACTTTGAAGGTCCAAAAATCACATAAAGGCAGCATAAAAGTAATCCATACGACTCCAGTGGTTTAATAAATGTCTTCAGAAGTGAAATAATAGGTGTGGGTGAGAAACAGATCAATATTTAAGTTATTTTTTACTATAAATTCTCCTCTCTGTCCGAATTGCCAAAAACAAAAGAAGAATGTGAAAGTGAAAGTAAAAGTGGAGACTTATAGTAAAATAGGACTTAAATATTGATCTGTTTCTCATCCACACTTATCGTATTTCTTCAGAAGATGTGGATTAAACTACTGGGGTCTTATGGATTAATTTTATGCTGCCTTTGTCTGATTTTTGGAGCTTCAAAGTTCTGACCAATATTCACTCATTGAATGGACCTACAGAGCTGAGATATTCTACTTAAAATCATTATTTATGTTCTGCAGAAGAAAGAAAGTCATACACATCTGGGATGGCATGAGGCTGAGTAAATGATGAGAGAATTTAAAATTTTGGGTGAACTATCCTTTTAAAACTTGTTAATGTAGATGTTACCATTTCGGACACTCTGACTGTACACTTATGAACATGGAAAGACTCATGCCATATGAAGTTTCTGCTCATATTACTGGCTGCTTCTTTTTTATTTTGACAGCACAGTCAGCATCACATGGGGGTTCAGAGTGACATTGCCTTAGTGTTAAATTCACACATCTGCCATCTGCCAAAGAGACAAGCAGAGACAAAAAGTGACTGATTCAGTGCAAGATTTGGAGCAGGAAAGTCAATCATGTCAGGTATCTCTGACAACTAGAAACAAATGCACTGTGAGTCAGAGACAGGTAACCAGCATAAGTCAAAATAACTTATTTGTATAAAAGATTTTGATTTAAAAGGCCATTTTCAAAGTAGTCTTGAATGATTGCCTGTAACATAAAGTGAAGAAGCCAATAACTGATTGTCTCAGAATCTCTGATTACGGTCAGGAAAGGTGTATGACAAACCAAAAGAATGCTTTTGCCCAAAATAGATCAAATGACAAAGATGAGGATGGTTTGGAAGCAGACAGCCATATAACTTTGCTTCAAACAGCATGATACTGTACTTATCTTTTATAGTAACATCCCTCCTTCCTGTCCACATGGAATTTAATGATTAATGGAATTTTATTTAAGCATCTAATTCATGCTGAATGGTGATTCGAGGTAAAGGTCTCCTTTCCAGCATTTCTAAGGAATCAAACATCAGTTTAATCGTCCGTGATGGCAGTAAAAGCATGTGATGTGCTGTTTTTAGGGCAGGCCAGTGGCAGGTTGCCTGGCACAGGAAGTGAAGTGAGGATAGACATGATGTAGGGGCTAAATGTTACACAGTGAGACTGTGAAAAATAAGTCTAGCTTTTCGTTCTGCATTAATCCTACAGTTGGACAATTATCCAAAAGGGTGAATCTCACAAATCCTGTCAAGAACATGTCTGGGTCATACAGGTATTTTACCTCAAAAGAAATAATTTACTTTTCTGCCCAAGCATGAAACCTATATAAACAAGCATTCTATACTCCCACTTCCTGGCAAATTCAAGTAATCTCATGTACCACACCCACAGACCCACTTGTCTGTCTATTTGCTAAAGGTCTTCACAGTATAATCTCGTTGACCTCCCAGCTGTGCCTACATAGACTACAACTCCCATGATGCCGCTGGCATATACAGGAAGTTCAGAATCACCTGTTTAAACTCACAAGTGACAGGTCATGTCTAGAAGGGATCCCTCTCTCGTCAATCTCATGAGATTCTTACACAGCATTAATTTGAAGTTGCACAGCAACAGAGGTTGAAAGTAACAAATGACAACTACTCTCGTTACAGTACATTTTTCTACTTTTCTAAGTATAAATAAATAATAGTACTTTTACTTGAGTTGATTAAAAATGAAGTATTCAACTTCACTACAGTTATTTTTCCACCACAATTACAAAGTACAAAAAAAGACATAATATTTCAGAATTTTTGGGAAGAAGAAAGTTATAAGCGCTAAATCTGTTTATATACTAAAACGTAACGTACTGTGTGCGGCAGGATGGAAGCCCGCAGGACACAGCATCATGAGCACAGCAGCTTGCATAAACTGCCGCTGGTGTCCTCTCTTCTCTAGCTTTATGCCCTGTCACCAGTAGTCTAGGGCACACTATCTTTCTTAGGAATTTGCGTATGCCCACCTAAAATAAGTGATGATATGTATGGCTGCCAGAACAACAAGTAGGCTTTTGACCCGGAACATTTTCAATATATGGTAACACAAGATAACATAACGTGAACATTATTACACTCCTATAAGCTATACAGTGCTTCACAGTTTATTGCGTATTAGTTTATTATTAGAGTCCTTCATAAATTCACAGTTTGCCCACCTCTTCAGACACTATTGCACCACTGCCTGTCACTATACATGAACTGTAGGCCTACTACTGTGATTTTCTGCATATTTCATTTTATTCTGTAAAGGAGCCGTTCATTCAGGAAATATGGAACCTCTGAACATGTTTAACCACTGCTCAAACTTAATTTGTTTTTAAGATAGGTGTGGCATGGGGAGGCGTGGTCATGTGTCTGTCTGTGGGAGAGGGAAAGCTGCTTGTCACCTGGGCTGTAATTACTCTAACACTAGTCTCTCATTATAGTGATGGTGGAGGGAGACTTGATAAGGCTCACCAGAGCGGCAGAGGAGGAGAGAGAGTGGCTCAGAGCAGTGGTGGATGAGAGACCCGCAGCTAAAGCCAGAGACTGTGTTCATTTAAAGCCCTATTTGAGTTGGCCGCTAAGAGCCGTTTCTCCTGTCTCCTCCATTACCCATGAACTTAACTTTATCACAATAGGCACACTTTGGCATTTAGAAGCTGCTAGTTTAGGACCTGTGAGGAGTCTGTTTCTCAAACTAGAGACTGTGATTTACTTGTCTTTTTGTTGTGCATCTGGCCGTCCACTTCCCCCTCTAACCTGGTTAGAGATTATTTTTTCAAAACAGTAATGCATGGAATAGCCTTCATCTCTCTAAAACAATAGACTTTAGGAGAAAATAGAATTTCAGGAGAAATGTGTTTCTTTTTGCCTATTTTTAAAACCAAAATTTGACTTGGGGAAAAAACCCCACTGTATTGTGATTTCCACATGGTAGCGCAACCATTTTCAATTGTTCTAATAATAAGAACATTTTCTTGAGTCCCAAATTAACACTTTAGAATGCTTTTGTAAGGAATATGTGACAGTATATGTTTGCCATCACGGGTAAAGAAAAATGGGAATAAATACCACATAAAACAATTATTTCAAACCGTAATAATAATTTGCAGTTAATGATTTTGGCAGTATTTGTTATCAATTTAATGCATCATTGTTGAAAGGAAGCATCAATTTCTCTCAAGAACAAAAATGTCTTTGTGTTCTAAAAATGGAAGTGTATATACAGTACTATATATTATATAATTTTCTTAAAGTAACTTGTAACGTAATTACTTGAGTAGTTTTTCGGCAAACTACTTATTTACTCTTACTTGAGTTATAATATTCTCAGTACTTCTACTTGTACTCAAGTGAATTATTTCTTCAGTAGCAGTAATTTTACTTAAGTAAAGCAAGGAGTAGCGCTTGTAAAAGATTGTAAAAGATTATTTTAAATGATCTGTTTTGATGAACAGTCAGTTTTGATGATCAATTCAAGCTCTAAAATAAATATTTCATATAATACATTTTATAACTTTAGCTCTACGTCTGTTACTTTCAGTCATAATATATTGTTGGTCACTGGAGAAGTACATCGATCAGCTCAGATAATACAGGTTTGATTGGGTGGTCAAGAGGTAACAAATTTGTCTCTTGTATAAGAAGTCCTGGATTCTAATCCACTCAGATGCTACTTAATATTTTAATAAACAAAGATTGCATATGCACTTCAGTGCACGTATATCTTGAGTGGGGACACATTTGTTTGCATTTTTCTTTGTGATTCGACTGGAAATGAGCGCGAGCTGCGGAACACAAACAAAATCTCCACAAGATTTGTTTTACATTTTACACTTCTAAAAGTGGGAGGGGTACTGCATGCACATCCAACACTTCTGCAACAGGTGCTGGATCAAGCAACGTTTCAATCAGAATTATCTCCATCAGGCACACATCAACAGGCAACACATCAATTTAAGTACTTTTGATACAACTAAACACATTATTATGTTCACCAGTTAATAATCAGGGTCAGTTATCTCATGATCACTCAATCTCACTTAATGAGAACAATTAATTAGAGTTCAAACAGAGACAAAACATACACCAGTCTCCCACAATTACAAACAATTCACAAACATCAGTGAATCACATGATTGTAAATGTCGTAATTTAAGTAAAAACCTTTAAATCAGCAAATATCAGACACAGGTCAAAGTCAAACAAATACAAACACCCATACAAAGGTAAACATTATCCCAAAAAGTCAATAAGTCACAATAATGGGTGGATATCAAAATCCAAGTTAAGATCCTTAGGATACAAAATGTTAAGTGTATAAATATAATAGGCCTCTCTTTTTAATAAAATTATATTAACATCACCACCTCTTCTGGGTGATTTGACATGTTCAATACCAATGAATCTAAGAGTTGAAAGATTATGTTTTTTCAAATTAAAATGAACTGCCACAGGATTCTTTTGATCATTTGTACGTATACTGCTTCGATGTTCCGCAATGCTTGTTTTCAGAGTACATTGTGTTTTTCCAATATAGGCTAATCCACAAGAACATTTAATCATGTAAGCAACGTTCTTTGTAGTACAAGTGATAACACCTTTGATTTTGAATTCTTTACCCAAAATGGGGATGGGAAAAAACATTAGTTTAACGGTAAAATGACATTGGGCACAGTGACCACAACTATAATTGCCAAATGGGATAGGTGACAAAAAATGAGTGGGATGGTCCAGAGGCAAATCACCTCTCATGACAAGATTATGAATGTTAGAGGGACGTTTATATACAACTCTAGGTGACTCTTTAAAAACATCATGAAAAATGGGATCTGAATTTCAAATGTACCAGTGTTTGTTGACAATCTTCTTTAAGTCTGTACAAATAGGAGAGTATTGGAATGAGCAGACAACTTTATTTTCTTCAGATTTAGCCTGATTTATGGTTAAGCATAGGTCCTGATTTTTATTTTCAAATCTCCTAACAGCGGACTGTATCCAATTTTCGTTATAACCTCTCTCTCTGAATCTTTTCGTTAAGTCAATGCTTTGTAGTGCGTAAGACTCATTAGAGCTACAAATACGACGTATATGGTTAAACTGACTAATAGGCAAACGCTTCAGAGGGGTAGGATGATAACTTTGTCCATGCAGGAGTGTATTACGATCAAAAAGCGAGGAAATCAACATTTATATTATTTTTATTTATTATTATAAGTAGTATTAAAGAAAAATATTAAGAGTGGAGACAGGAAACAGGATGGGGAAAACTGGGTCAAAAGGAGGATTAGAACCCAGATCATCCACACAGACAAATCATATTTATCACACTACACCATTGTACAGACACTCAAGAAGTAGTTTGTCATGGGGCCTGGGTAGCTCTGCGAGTACTGACGTTGACTATGAAGTCGTGAGTTCGAATCCAGGGCATGCTGAGTGACTCCAGCCAGGTCTCCTAAGCAACCAAATTGGCCCGGTTGCTAGGGAGGGTAGAGTCACATGGGGTAACCTCCTGGTTGTCGTGATTAGTGGTTCTCGCTCTCAGTGGGGCGTGTGGTAAATTGTGCGTGGATCGCAGGGAGTAGCATGAGACTCCACATGCTGTGAGTCTCCGCGGTGTTATGCACGACGAGCCACGTGATAAGATGTGCAGATTGACGGTCTCAGAAGCGGAGGCAACTGAGACTTGTCCTCCTCCACCCGGATTGAGGTGAGTAACCGCGCCACCACGAGGACCTACTAAGTAGTGGGAATTGGATGTTCCAAATTGGGAGAAAAGGGGATAAAAAAAAGTAGTTTGTCTTTAAATTTTTTGCTTCCACCAGACTAATTCAGTGCAAATAGCCTCACTATGTGGCAGGTATTTATTCCTTGTGCAAATAGTCACTCTGATCATCTATAATGATAATTATAATAATTTTATATTATTGATATTATTGAAGTTCTATTGCTTTCCATAATTAATATGCTGAGATGCGAGGAAAAAAACACAGGCGAAAGCATCTTAATAAAATGCGCATGCGCGAGAAGTTGACTAGAGAGGGATCCCTTCTAGACACGAGTGACGTACAGCCGAGAATACAGGACAGCATGGCGAATAAAGATCCCGAGGTACATTACGTTGTATTGAAAACAAATATATAAGTGATTTCATATGTGTTCAGACATTTTGTTTGTAGATTATACTTACATTTGCGTATTTTGTGTTGTAATTTGGACTTAAATTTAGGCGTATATTTGATTTTTTTTAATGAAAGCTATGCTAGTAGTCTGCTAGCCACTACGATGCAACAACATACAACTCTACATTTAACTTTATGTGTGACCTGAATGAAATGAGTGAAACTTGATAGATCACTCTAAAATCACAATTTGTGTCAGTGTTGTGGTGAATAAATAATAGACAGACGAAATCCTGAGAACTGTAGCAGCAACTTTAACCTTGCCCAGAAGTTGCCCCCTCATCTGTCCTAGACAGGGACAAGGTCATTTTGTAACATTTAGAGAAGTACAAGTATGTCAAATGCATATACTAACTTAAGTCTTCATAGTGTTAAGCAAGCTACAGGTATCTTGTGTAAAAAGTCACAACTACAGAATTGAATTCTCTTGATCTTATTGTTACAGTACCACAAACATCTCTTTAATGAATCAGCAGTAGAAACCTGGAAATATCAGAGAATTTAAAAAAATTTTGTTTTCCAGACCCCGGAGAATATATATTTTCTATTTTTTCTCTACTCTAAAATATTTAATGAACTAGATATTGTTCTCGTGTACAGTAAATTTTGCTTGCAAGCCATAATTCATTGATCAAAGGGACCCTGATCACGACCACTTCAGATGTATGTCCTTATGTTTAAACGTTGCGTCAATACATGGGCTGAAGTGGGATTAAATCACAGGATCAGCAGGAAGATGTAAATCATCAGCTGCATTGATATTCTATCATTTAAATCCCCATTACGACTGGATATATGTTTGATTAGACTAACATTATGTCTCTATCTGTCTCAGGGTTTTCTGCAGCAGCTGCGTCAGATTGCCGGCAGGATGGGGTCTGGCCCCCGAGGTGCTGGGCTGGGCTTGAAGCTGCTCATCGGAGCTGGAGCCCTCGCCTACGGGGTCAAAGAAGCCACATACACTGGTAGAGTGCACGCTGAAATATAAAGATGATGTTATAGTAACAATTCAGCCTTAAGGGAAATTCTCCCAAAAATGAAAATTCTATTTACCCTTATGTAGGTACAAACCCGTAGGACTTTCTTTCTTCTGTGGAACACAAAAGGAGGTTTTCTGCAGAATGTTAGAGAATAACAGAGTCAGTCACCGTTCACTTTCATTCTGTAAATAAAAGATCAGCATCAACATTCTTCAAATTTCTCCTCTTGTGTTCCACCCAATAAAAAAGTCATCCGGGTGTATGAGGTTAAGTAAATGACACTGTTTTTTCTTTTTTTCTTATTTACAAAAAAAAAAACACTTAATATTGGAAAACAAAGTACACCCTAGCCTTAAGACCAAATGTGGTTTATTTGGACACCTCTGGCCAGATGCTTTCACACAGCAGATTTGCCCTTTGTGTGGTGTGCTTTTATCACTAACTGTGTGTCTGTGCAGTGGATGGTGGGCAGAGAGCTATTATCTTCAACAGAATTGGAGGGATGCAGATGGACACTGTGCTTTCAGAAGGACTGCACTTCAGGTGCTTTACACATTAGTGCTATCATACCACCAATACTGCTTTCAGTTGTAAGTCTGTGACTAATAGATCATGGCTTATGTGCATTTAGGATACCGTGGATCCAGTACCCCATCATCTATGATATTCGAGCCAGACCCAGGAAGATTTCATCCCTCACTGGAAGCAAAGGTGACCTTCCAGCATATGTTTTGTGCCCATAAAGGAAACCAGTGATGAAAGTTTTAAAAGAGGCAACACATTCTTCTCTTTTGTCCGATCTACACTATTAAAACCCCAGCTATGTGATGTTATGTGACTCTGTCCATCATAGATCTTCAGATGGTGAACATTGGTCTCCGTGTGCTGTCCCGCCCCATTGCCTCCAACCTGCCAGCCATGTACCAGCAGCTGGGGAAGGACTACGACGAGCGTGTGCTTCCTTCAATCGTCAATGAGGTGCTCAAGAGTGTGGTGGCCAAGTTCAATGCCTCCCAACTTATCACACAGAGAGCCCAGGTACAGTATGAAGACTAAAGGTGCACCAATTAAATTGCTGAATTTTGCCAAGTCATTGTACTGTTGCTGTTGGCAGATCACACGACCTGCATTGTCTGTACTCCCTTCGGTAGTTGTCACATTGCATTGTTTTGAACTTGCTTAAAGTTGAGCTCCGCACCTCCAGTGGTATCTTTCACTCATGGTGCATTAAATCGCCAACTCTTCTTGAAAATGAATGCTATCAGTCACTATGATTACATGCACAGTTGTAAAAGAGCTACAGGCAGTGTCGTGTCCATTGTGTCACGTCCAAGTATACATGACACAATGCGTTATCGAATATTTGAAGAAAGGACAACAAATACACAGGGTTAAATACTAGAGGTAGACTGATTTTACTGACAGATATATCGGTTTTACTGATTAATCGGTGCAGATACTTGCTTTTTGGAACTACTGGTTATCAGCAAAATCTATTCCGATAGTTGCCAAACATTTATTTATTATTCCTCTGTGTTTTTCTGTGGTGGGCGCTGGAGGACTATATTGACTATATTCATCCATATTATTATCCTCACTATAATGCATATTTTGTTATTCTGATTAGATAATCAAGTGTTCTAAATTGAAGCGAGGGCATGCAAAGAAAAATGCGACTTTATGGAAGTGTGACCCATCAGCACATACATCTTGTTTTCAACATCATATCTTATTCCTCTTTAACCTCACCTGGTGAAAAATATATACAAAACCCTTCATCTGGTGAATATATAGGCTATAAAAAGCATAATTTGGTAAATACTTACAGTACATACAGTGCATTGTAACAGAGCCATGTCTGTCATTTCAAAATAAGAGTTTCCAATGTATTTTGGGCATGATTATATTCAAAAGCCTTATACACCCAAATCTTCAGTTTTTCTAGTTATTATTGGAATTTTGGTTGAACAATAAACTGCATCTGAGATTTTATTCATTTTGGACCCTTGCAGCCTATATGTCTGTGGCCATCATAATAAGGAAAGACTAAGAATTTTGTTTTTATCATTTTATAAATCGATTATTAAAGCGATCAGCCTGATTAATCGGTTATTGCAGTTTTCCACCACCTTATTACACCTAGATAGATATTAGTATCGGCAAATTCCGCTATCGGTCAACCTCTATTAAATACATGTCGCAAGTCACCTGTCTTTTGGAGCGTGTGCAATATGCCAAGGCTAATTGTGGTCTAATTAATGTTTATACATGCTGGCCGAAGGTACAATGGCATATCAAGGTCTGTTAGTCAGATTTGGCAAAAATGTGACTTGTATGATTTCAGTCAGACAATGCATTTACATGACATTTTAAAAGATGAATTATTGTTTAAGTCTGACTTAAATCAAACTTTTAAAATCCATGTTAACATATTGAATGTGAATGACCCTTAAAGGGATAGTTCACCCAAAAATGAAAATTCTCTCATCATTTACTCACCCTCATGCCATCCCAGACTTTCTTTCTTCTGCTGAACACGAAGATTTTTAGAAGAATATTTCAGCTCTGTAGTCCATATAATGCAAGTGAATGGTGACCAGAACTTTGAAGCTCCAAAAAGCACATAAAGGCAACATGAAAGTAATCCATATGACTCCAGTGGCTAAATCTATATCAGTAGCGATGTGATAGATGTGGATGAGAAACATATCAATATTTAAGTCCTATTAACTATCAATTTTCCTCCCTGCCCAGTAGGCGGTGATATGCACAACGAATGCAAATCACTAAAAACAAAAGAAGAAGAATGTGAAAATGGAGATTTGTAGTAAAAAAGGAATTAATTATTGATCTGTTTCTAACCCACACCTATCATATCGATTCTGAAGACATGGATTAAGAAATCCAAGGAAAGAAATTAATAAACGTCTGGGATGACATTTTAATTTTTGGGTGAACTATCCCTTTAAGACCACAGACTATTTGAAAGTAAGATCTTAATGCACGTAGGAAAAGCTTTGCAACTGCTTATAATGACAACTCTTCATATTGATGCCTGAAGCCATAACCTTACAAGAGTAGGTACAATATCATCTGTCAGGTATTTATTTTAAAGTACAGTTGAATTCCCAATGATCATCTTTAAATCACTTTTGATAAAAGTCTCTGCCAAAAGAATAAATGCAAAACTTATTCATCTTCCTCCCCTGACCTTTGAACTTGACCCCGTCAACAGCTCCTTGTGTCTGAGCCTGGTGCGAGACAGAAATGATTAACTTTCAGTGGAGGCTGGGAAGCTCGGGTTTTGTGTAATGCAGATATATTTAAGACGACAGACTGTTATTTCACACTCTCTCACCTGATGCTTAGGAACAATATTCTTACATTTTCATCTGATGTACACAAGATGAAATGGTTCATTTGAATGCACCTGCTTGTTTTGGTAGTAAATCTACAGATTAAATATATTTGTCTATCTTCTTTTTGAATGCTTTCTGGTAAATGCAATCATTGCAATTAAACGCTGGTTGCTGAAAATCAGCGTAGCAGTTATTTGTGTGTCATTATATTTTGGTATTCAGGTGTCACTGCTCATAAGGAGAGAGCTAATCGAGAGGGCTAAAGACTTTAACATCATCCTGGACGACGTGGCCATCACAGAGCTTAGCTTCAGCAAGGAATATACCGCCGCTGTAGAGGCCAAACAAGTCGGTTAGTAGTGCCGAAATGCCTACATGGCTCTATGTTATGATATGTCTTGGACAATCTATAACACAACACAATGAATTTGCAAGCTTCTATAGAGTACAAATAAAGCAAGAAATAAAGTAACACATTTGATCACATTTGTTTGTTTACCACAAGCTTTGCCATGATTTTAGCTTTTCAGACTGTAAAAGATTGGAATTGAAAATAATTTGCAGACGTTGGCGTCATTAAGTGTCAGCTGCAGTGCCAGTTTTTTTTTTTAGTTGAGTTCTCGTCCTTAACTAACATGAATTGTATTGTTCCTTGCCAACTAATAATGTGTGTTTACTTTAGATTTGTGAGATCCAGGTCATAACAATACAGTATCACATTCAAAGGCCTTTTCTAACAAAAAGTCAAATGTTGGCCTGTCTAAGTGCCACATTCTTTTGATAAGCCAGATGTTTTGGCATGTCCTTTCACATTTTCCTTATGGGTTTTTATTACTGTTGGCATTGGCTAAACTAATTGACATACACCAATGAACCAAAACATTATGACCACTCACAGGTGAAGCGGATAACGTTCGTCATGTCTTAACAATGCCACAGGTTAAGGTCTGGGTATATTAGATGGTAAGCGAACAATCAGCTCTCGTAGTCAACGTGTTGAATGCAGGAGAAATGGGCAGGAGTAAAGACCTGAGCGAGTTTGACAAGGACCAAATTGTTATGGCCTGATGACTGGGTCAGAGCATCTCTGAAACGGTAAGGCTTGTGGGGTGCTCCCAGTCAGCAGTGGTTAGTACCTACCGACAGTGGTCCGAGGAGGGACAAATCACAAACCGGCAACAGGGTGCTGGGTGCCCAAGGCTCATCGATGAGTGAGGGCAACGAAGGCTATCCCGTCAGGCCCGAACCGACAGAAGCTGCATCGCACCCTGCTGCGTATGGGCCTGCGTAGCCGCGGATCGGTCAGAATGCCCATGATGACCCCTGTCCACCGTCAAATGCGTCTACAATGGGCACGCGAGTGTCAGAACTGGACCTTGGTGCAGTGAAAGAAGGTCGCCTGGTCCGATGAGTCCCGTATTCTTGGGGAAGTGGTGGAACCAGGATGCACTGTGGGAAGACGACAAGCCGGTGTAGGGAGTGTGATGCTCTGGGCTATGTTCTGCTGGGAAACCCTGGGTCTGGCCATTCATGTGGACGTCAATTTGACACGTGCCACCACCTAAACATCGTTGCAGACCAGGAACACCCCTTCATGGCAGTGATATTCCCTGATGGCTGTGGCCTCTTTCAGCAGGAAAATGCGCCCTGCCACACTGCATACATTGGGAATTGTTTGAGGAACATGACAAAGAGTTCAAGGTGTTGCCCTGATCTCAATCCAATTGGGCTTCTGTGGGATGTGCTGGACCTACATGTCTGATCCACGGCGGCTCCACCTCGCAACTTACAGGACTTGAAGGATCTGCTGCTAATGTCTTGATGCCAGATACCACAGGACACCTTAAGGCGTCGGCACTGTTTTGGCAGCATGCGGAGTACAAACAGCATATTAGGCAAGTGGTCATAATGTTTTGACTCATCGGTGTATAAGCCAATGTTATTACATCAAGTTGTTTTTAGTGTAGTTTAGATTATCTGTGTTTGCTACACTGTAATGTGTTCTCCTTGCAGACAAAACTGAGGGCTTAAAGGGATAGTTCACCCAAAAATGAAAATTCTCTCATCATTTACTCACCCTCATGCCATCCCAGATGTGCATGACTTTCTTTCTTCTGTAGAACACAAACAAAGGTTTTTAGAAGAATATTTCAGCTCTATAGGTCCATACAATGCAAGTGAATGGGTGCCAAAATTTTGACACTTCAAAAATCTTAATTTGTTTTCTGATGAAGAAAGAAAGCCAAACACATCCGGGGTGGCATAAGGGTGAGTAAATGATGAGAGAATTTTTATTTTTGGGCGAAATATTCCTTAAAGTAACTAGAATACATGTCTTGAATGTATTGATTTAATATTATGAGTGTGTTACAACACATGGAGAAATTTTACTTATATAAAAGTAATGTACACTATGTTGGTGGTAATTTTAGTACTGGCGGCCAATATTGGTATTTGTTTAAATTATTGTCATCACTTTGAAGTAAATAATATCATGGCCTATTTTTTAATTTAAATGTATTTATTATATTGACTAAGTTCATGCCTAATAAAAGCACACTTAATATTAAATACTGGAGAGCATCTATGACATGCTGTTAATTGCCACATAAATCGACTCTTCCCTCAGTTTGTTACAACAAAGATGTCAGCTCTGTGTCAGTTCATGCCTAATAAAAGCAATGAGTGTGTTTGTCAGAATGGTTATTCAAAGTGGTATTTGCTGATCTTTATACTATCCACTAGAGGGCAGTCTTGTCATTCCATGATTTAGCAGTATTCACTCATGACTAAAAAAAACAGTACACAACCTCATAAAATCATTTCTGTGTGTAAGCACTGAAATGTCATTCTGGTTGTTTTTATCACTTAAAAAATGAACACATCAGTACATAGTTCAGCCCGAGAAAGGAGATTATGCATGCGTGAGTCATTTTCACTTCTTAAATAACCTGTCCCTTGTTGATGTGCAGCCCAGCAGGAAGCCCAGAGGGCTCAGTTCTACGTGGAGAAGGCCAAACAGGACCAGAGACACAAGATTATCCAGGCTGAGGGTGAAGCTGAGGCTGCTAAAATGGTATTATGCTTCTGTCTCTATAACTCTCAAGCACACACACATATACAGTGGGCTCCAAATATCTGAGACCACAAGTGAAATACTTCTATTTGGCATTCTTTGCTAATTTAATAAAATAAAATAAATTGTTGCAAATAAGCATTAAGAAACACTAAGAAATGCAACTTTACACTCAAACTGCAATGCTAATAATATAATTTGTATGTAACCCTTTGCTCTAACGACAGCAAGCAGTTGAGCTGGCATGAAAACCTGATGATCCTTGTTATCCAGCATGATTTGAGAATGTTTTAAAGAGCATCTTGTGAGTTTCAATGGAAGCAGGAAAATTTGAAATGGAAGCAAGAAAATCTTAAAATGTCAAAATGCCAATGGTTGCGTCAGAGATTTATTCATTTATTGAGGCACAAACGAGCAAACACATGCATTTAGTTTTTTGTGTTGTTTGTGCATGATGGGCATTTCTCTCAATTGTTCTGCTGCCTAGAATCTTTAAATCGTTTGTCACATTTCAGCATTTGCACTGTCTTCACAAATTACTTTGCAGTTGGACTCTTTCCTGCTGAATGATGCAATTCTGTTGCTAAAATGGGCCGCAGGTCAATGACTGTCTACTGACAGTAAACAAAGGCTCAAGCAAGGGTACAGAGTAATTTGCTGTGTTTTTGTTCTGTGTTTGTGCACTCCAGTTGGGTCAAGCTGTTACGAAGAACCCTGGCTACCTAAAACTCAGGCGCATCAGAGCTGCACAAAGTATCGCCAAAACGGTATGACACACATATGTTTCCAAATGAAGTTATTGGTTGAATTTCATTGACGCACATTAGCAGATGTTGATATATGTCAGCAGTGTACTGCAGTGCTATACTGGCAGGGCAGTTCCACAGTTAAAAATGAGCAAAACATGAAGATTAGGGCCCAATTTAAAAACAAAAATTAATCTTGGCTATGAATGAAATGCTAGCTTGCTAAATACTGTGCAGGATACACTGTATTTCACTCACTGTTTTTTAAAAATAGTGAGTGAAATAGTAGACATTTTGCAACAATAAACATTTCAAACAACAGTATGCTACATTGTCAAACTCATCCGGTTGTATGTCCATTTATTATCTTAAAAATAAGGTTATTTTGTATTTTTTATTCTATTTTGTGTTCAAATTTCTTAATTTAGTTTAGAATTTTTTATATATATATATATATTTTTTTTTTTTTTTATACATTATTATTAATATATTTAATATAAATATAATATATTGCATAATTAAATTAATCATATATTAAGATATATTATTTGTATAGTTTTATAAAAATATGGATGTTAAAAGTCACTGCTGTGATTGGGTCATTGACAAATAAAATAAAATAAATGTAGAAAGCTTTTTAGAAATTTTCTATTTGTGTCCATGTTGGTTTGATACATTTAAAAAAATAAATTTATGGCAGTTTCTACAAAAACAAAAAACATTTATTTAAGACTCAAAATATCAACTCAATGTCAAGTTATTTTTACATACGTATTTTTTAAGGTAATTGTTTTACAAATATCATGAATTTATGTGTGATGAATATCAGTGGTTTTCTTAAGGTTACTCCATTTGACCTGAACAAAATTTTCATAAAAATTTTATCTGATATCTAATATTTTTTAAACTTCATACACAGTCTGTTTTTGTTTTTTTGGCATGTTTTTATCCTGAATGTTGGTTACACCACCTGACTTTGGTTTGGTGGACAGAAGTTTTTTAAATATTACAAATATGTATGTAACTGTTCAAGGATGGGCAAGGAGGAGGCAGGACGGCCACGCCCTCCTCCTCGTCACAATTTAATAATACTTTTTTTTTTTTTTTTTTTTTTAAGAAATTATAATAGAAGATTATTCTAAACTCTTCATGCCAACATATTTTTGTTAAAGAATTTTAGCTTTTAATGAAACTTTTTTCTTTTCTTTTTTTCTTTAAACCCAAAATGACTTTGAACTCAGAAATTGGAAACATGTTCATCAGTTGCATTTTTAATGTGTTTTTGAATAACTTAAACATGATTTTATACATAGGTTTCCAAATTGATATTAATTTCTTTAAAAGTAAAACTTTTTAAATGAGAAAAATACTTCCTGAGTGAATCTGTAATCAGAACAAAATAAATGTGAGTGTCACATCATTGACCCAATTACATCTGTTAATATGTTACACTGGAAATGAAAGGTCAAGTCATGTGCACTGGATTGTGAAATGCAGTATTTCATGCTGTGTGCGCTCTAGTATAATGCACATTTTGAGAAATATAGTTGGTCATTTCAAGCATACAGTACATTTGCACAAAATGCATAGTATAAATACTATACACTGCAGTAGTAGTGAAATTGTGAAACATTCTGTTTGTCTTTTCACCAGGTTGCAACCTCTCAGAATAAGGTGTACCTGAGTGCGGATAGCCTGGTCTTGAACCTCCAAGACAACTACTTTGACAAGTAAGATCCCAACCACTCCTGTCCTTTTACACATTATATTTTCTTTCCCCAATCAGCCATGATTTTCAAAACTAATTGAAACACACAGACTTGGTTCCAGTTAGAAAGACTGTTGTTCCTCGATCTAAGAGCAGTGCAGTAGAGCTTGACCTGATGTACTAAATTAGCTTGATCTAACTTCTGATTCAGTTCCCACTTATTATAATAGGAGCATCATGGCAGCATGCGTAATTTCTGTCCCCTTACCATAAGCACCAAATGGACCAATCATGTGTGCCAGTTTTGCCCCAAAACCTAGGTTGAATTGGCCTGTATATACCAGTGAAAAGTTCGGACACATTTGATTGAACATAGGTTTAATAAGATTTGTTGATCTAAAGGCTTCTGCTTAAATGTTTATATTTGTTTTGTAAACAAATATTAATAATGAATGACTTTTAAAGGGTTAATACTTTTCTGATATGTAAACTTCAAGCACTATTAAAACTTAAAATTTTAGGATACATTTAAGTATTCTTTTATTTTTATATTAAAATATACACTGGCGGCCAAAGGTTTGGAATAATGTGCAGATTTTGCTGTTTCTGAAGGAAAAATGTACTGTAATTCACCAAAGTGGCATTCAACTGATCACAAATATAGTCAGGACATTACTGATGTAAAAAACAGCACCATCACTATTTGAAAAAAGTCATTTTTGATCAAATTTAGATTTCCAGCAGCCATCAATCCAACACTTTATCCTTGAGTAATCTTGCTAAATTGCTAATATTGTACTAGAAAATCTCTTGCCATTATATCAAACACAGTTGAAAATGATTTGGTTCGTTAAATGAAGCTTAACATTGTCTTTTGTGTTTGTTTTTGTGTTGCCACAGTATGCAATAGACTGGCATGTCTTAAGGTCAATATTAGGTCAAAAATGGCAAAAAAGAAACAGCTTTCTCTAGAAACGTGTCAGTCAATCAATGTTTTGAGGAATGAAGGCTATACAATGCTTGAAATAGCCAAAAAACTGAAGATTTCATACAAAGGTGTACACTACAGTCTTCAAAGACAAAGGACAACTGGCTCTAACAAGGACAGAAAGAGATGTGGAAGGCCAGATGTACAACTAAACAAGAGGATAAGTACATCAGAGTCTCTAGTTTGAGAAATAGATGCCTCACATGTCCTCAGCTGACAGCTTCATTGAACTCTACCTGCTCAACACCAGTTTCATGTACAACAGTAAAGAGAAGACTCAGGAGTGCAGGCCTTATGGGAAGAATTGCAAAGAAAAAGCCACTTTTGAATCAGAAAAACAAAAAGAAAAGGTTAGAGTGGGCAAAGATACACAGACATTGGACAACAGATAATTGGAAAAGAGTGTTATGGATCTTAACCCCATTGAGGTTTTGTGGGATCAGCTAGACTGTAAGGTGCGTGAGAAGTGCCCGACAAGACAGCCACATCTATGGCAAGTGCTACAGGAAGTGTGGGGTGAAATGTCACCTGAGTATCTGGACAAACTGGCAGCTAGAATGCCAAGGATCTGCAAAGCTGTCATTGCTGCACATGGAGGATTTTTTGATGAGAACTCTTTGAAGTGGTTTAAGAAGTTCTGAACATGGGGGCCTGGGTAGCTCAGTGGTAAAAGACGCTGGCTACCACCCCTGGAGTTCACTAGTTCGAATCCCAGGGTGTGCTGGGTGACTCCAGCCAGGTCTTCTAAGCAACCAAATTGGCCCGGTAAAGTCACATGGGGTAACCTCCTCATGGTCGCTATAATGTGGTTCGTTCTCGGTGGGGCGCGTGGTGAGTTGAGTACGGATGCTGCGGTGGATGGCGTGAAGCCTCCACACGTGCTATGTCTCCGTGGCAATGCGCTCAACAAGCCACGTGATAAGATGCATGGGTTGACGTCTCAGACGCGGAGGCAACTGAGATTCGTCCTCCGCCACCCGGATTGAGGCGAATCACTACGCGATCACGAGGACTTAAAAGCGCATTGGGCATTCCAAATTGGGGAGAAAAAGGGGGAAAAAAATTGTAATAGTAATTTTTCACGTTCTTAATGTCCTGACTATACATTTTGATCATTTGAATGCCACTTTGGTGAATAAAAGTACCAATTTCTTTCCACAAGAGAAGAATCGGAACATTATTCCAAACCTTTGGCGGCCAGTGTATATGTTGTTAGCATGACTGTCTTAGTGGTAATGTTTGCATTTATCTTCTGTTGCAGGCTGTCATTGGGGAAATGAGATGCATCATCCATGGAGAACATCTCCATATGTTAGCAGTGTTGAGCCACTATACTTGTGCCCTACTTCTAAACGTGACCGTGTCCCTGAGTAGAGCATCTTTTTACAGTTCTGTTGGGGCTCAGATAAGATTTGGGCTGGGCAGCCATGATCATTTACATGCACTTACATACCCATTTATACTCAGTTGTTTGTCATTTAGCAGGTTTTTTGGTTGGGTCTTTTGGTTGATTGGCTGGTGATTTAAGCTCCAGAATTGGCACTGTGGTATCAGGTGGCATTAAATATTAAAAGTGTACACAAAACACAGATGGGTTTTCTAACCTTTGAAACAATATCTTGATCATGTTATAAGTGAAGGTCATTTATTCCTAGATGTCATAATGAAGACATACAAATAAGAACCTTAAGATGCTAACAAACAGTGTTGCCAGGGTCCCAGTTTTCCCACCCAATTGGGCTAATTTGAAAATGCAGTTGCATTTTGTTTAGGCTATTTTTAAAGTATACCGTGGCTTTTGATGGTAGACTCTAGAAAAATTAAAATGTAACATCTTATTGATGGATAATGATAATGGGATTGAATACCTGGCAACTGCAAGCAGTATTGAAGAGTTAAGAAAAGGCGATACAATCTGATACCTATCAAGGCCAGTATCGCCAATACCGATACTTCTGTTAAATGGGATTTTTTTGCAAATTCTTAGGATAAAATGGATAATTTAAAATATTAATGCCATAATTTGTTTTATTTTTACATTATTAGACTTCTGTTTTGTTTACCCAACCAAATTAACCATGCCTTTACTACTATAAATAGTGTAACCATGGTATTTGTTGTAAAATCATAGCAACCACAAAATTAACCATGGTTACTACAGTCATGGTTACTGCAATATTACTATATAAAACCATGGTTAATTTTCATAAGTGTATAATTTTTTATTAATTACAAAACATGATCAATGTTATAACTTTTAATTTAACCCTAAAAAGGTTTTTGTATCCTGGGGAATACAAACATTTAAGAGACTGGGGAGAGGAGCAATGAGTGGGTCCCTGCAAAAACTGAGACATGTGACTTTGTATATAAAATCTGGAATCAACTCAATCTTTATCTAAAAGTAAAATGGCAGCATTTTTTTGGAGAAGGAGGCTGACCTCGAGGCAAACGCTCCTATCTTTTCCATGTTATTATCATGATTTTTACAAGCTGTAAAATTGAAAATAAAAGTTGCATTTTTTTTTTTAGAGAAAACAAAACAAAAAAACCTGGAAATAGCTTATGTGGGCCCTAATATGTTGGAAAATAGCATTTAATACATTTTCAGATGTACCTTTTATATTCTTGCCCATTTAGGATTTAATAAACTTCACACAAATCCATTATCATAAATGTCACGTTTAGATTTGTTATTATTTAGTGTGAATTAACTCCAGATGCTGTTTTTTGTTGTTGTTACTTTTACCAAGCAATTCTCCTCCTTGTTTGAACGAGCTCTGTCTGTTAGTGCTTGCGTCTTTCATCATTTCTGCGAGTTAAGATGAACGGAAGAAAACATTGTTTCTATTCTACATAAATATTTGCTCAAATAATTTTTTGTTGTTGTTTTTCCACTTGGAAGCATATGATGTGATGTGCATAATTTTCATGGTAATTAATATCACTAGTAAAAAAAAACATTAGAATCATTATTATTTATGTGAAGATCGATATTCTCGATACAACGTAAGTATCGATACTTTAGGATCTTTACAAAGTGTCACCTTTCAATCAGCGCACTCTCAATTTTGACACAGTCAATTAGAAGTCAAAAATGTAACATTCGAGTGCATGAGACATTGTTTCCTGCTAATGTAATTCCTATGTAAATGAATTTATGGCGCACCTAGTCTACACTATTAATAATCTGTTAGTCAGTCTATTTTCATGGTATTTATGCATCAGTCGATGCTGCTTTTGTGCCGAACTTTGCTGTGTGAAGAAGGACAGCTCTAGATTAAGCATAGATGAGTCACGTCTACATCAGAAACATGTAGAGCTTGTAGGCATGTTGAAGAACAGCAGATAGAAGCAACATTATCATAAAAATGACTTGGAGTAGCTCACAAGTGTTCCAAACAATGACTGAAAAATTATGTAATTGAATACTGTCAAATTTGTATGGACTGCTAGATCAGTGTGACACATTTTAACAGAGTAGGAGGTAGCTAATATTTAGGCTATATTTCACTTTTAAAAACATGTCATATGAGTAATTAATAAAAATAATAAAACTGACAATTACAAATGAAGAGTAAATTAAAAAAAAAAAAAAAAAGCAAGCCTAGGTCAAATATGACCTGCAGTATATTGCATATTAAATTATGCAATTTTGTCAAAATGCCTTTCTGTGACAGTTTGGAAGTCCAACCAAATAATGAGTTATGAAGGAGGTTAAGAGGTTAAAAGATATGCTTCATATTGCTTCTGTCACTGAAAATCAGTTGAGCTCATTTATATATACAATATATATATATATATATATACAGGTGCATCTCAATAAATTAGAATGTCGTGGAAAAGTTCATTTATTTCAGTAATTCAACTCAAATTGTGAAACTCGTGTATTAAATAAATTCAATGCACACAGACTGAAGTAGTTTAAGTCTTTGGTTCTTTTAATTGTGATGATTTTGGCTCACATTTAACAAAAACCCACCAATTCACTATCTCAAAAAATTAGAATACATCATAAGACCAATAAAAAAAACATTTTTAGTGAATTGTTGGCCTTCTGGAAAGTATGTTCATTTACTGTATATGTACTCAATACTTGGTAGGGGCTCCTTTTTGCTTTAATTACTGCCTACTTCGGCGTGGCATGGAGGTGATCAGTTTGTGGCACTGCTGAGGTGGTATGGAAACCCAGGTTTCTTTGACAGTGGCCTTCAGCTCATTTGCATTTTTTGGTCTCTTGTTTCTCATTTTCCTCTTGACAATACCCCATAGATTCTCTATGGGGTTCAGGTCTGGTGAGTTTGTTGGCCAGTCAAGCACACCAACACCATGGTCATTTAACCAACTTTTGGTGCTTTTGGCAGTGTGGGCAGGTGCCAAATCCTGCTGGAAAATGAAATCAGCATCTTTAAAAAGCTGGTCAGCAGAAGGAAGCATGAAGTGCTCCAAAATTTCTTGGTAAACGGGTGCAGTGACTTTGGTTTTCAGAAAACACAATGGACCAACACCAGCAGATGACATTGCACCCCAAATCATCACAGACTGTGGAAACTTAACACTGGACTTCAAGCAACTTGGGCTATGAGCTTCTCCAGACTCTAGGACCTTGGTTTCCAAATGAAATACAAAACTTGCTCTCATCTGAAAAGAGGACTTTGGACCACTGGGCAACAGTCCAGTTCTTCTCCTTAGCCCAGGTAAGACGCCTCTGACATTGTCTGTGGTTCAGGAGTGGCTTAACAAGAGGAATACGACAACTGTAGCCAAATTCCTTGACACATCTGTGTGTGGTGGCTCTTGATGCCTTGACCCCAGCCTCAGTCCATTCCTTGTGAAGTTCACCCAAATTCTTGAATCGATTTTGCTTGACAATCCTCATAAGGCTGCGGTTCTCTCGGTTGGTTGTGCATCTTTTTCTTCCACACTTTTTCCTTCCACTCAACTTTCTGTTAACATGCTTGGATACAGCACTCTGTGAACAGCCAGCTTCTTTGGCAATGAATGTTTGTGGCTTACCCTCCTTGTGAAGGGTGTCAATGATTGTCTTCTGGACAACTGTCAGATCAGCAGTCTTCCCCATGATTGTGTAGCCTAGTGAACCAAACTGAGAGACCATTTTGAAGGCTCAGGAAACCTTTGCAGGTGTTTTGAGTTGATTAGCTGATTGGCATGTCAAAATATTCTAATTTTTTGAGATAGTGAATTGGTGGGTTTTTGTTAAATGTGAGCCAAAATCATCACAATTAAAAGAACCAAAGACTTAAACTACTTCAGTCTGTGTGCATTGAATTTATTTAATACACGAGTTTCACAATTTGAGTTGAATTACTGAAATAAATGAACTTTTCCACGACATTCTAATTTATTGAGATGCACCTGTATATACTATATGTCTATACTATACAAGCCCACCCGAACCTGCCAGTAGTTACGCCACTGGTATACATGCTAAAACAGCATGTAGTAGTATGCCATTGCAAACAGTCCCCAAAAAAAAAAACTTGGGAGTTGTGAATCCTGCTGTTTTTCATTGTTTAAAACTTGAAATTTTGGGCTATAGTTGTATTGGTTGTTTACAGAACATGGTCTCTGATTTATTTTCCTTTTTTTTTTTTTTTTTTTTTTTTTTTTTTTTCATTTTTTACAGTTTCTTTCTCTTCACGTGTTTCCAGCTGTTGATTACACTCTTTAGAATGTGTTTGACATACACTATAGTACTGGCAGAGGTTTGAATAAATAATGTGTTTTCTAGATAACTTATGGGGAATACTTTTGTAGCCTGATATTCCCTTATTTAGAATTGAGATCCACATACAGTAAGATCCAAAAGTCTGAGACCTCTGGTGACATTTCTGTTTTGCATTTATCTAATTGAATAAAATATTGCTTAAAGTTGAATTGAAAACTGCACATGAATTATTGAATTTCTTAGTATTTGGTCTGTCCCCCTTTTTGCATTAATGACAGCATGCACTCAAGCTAGCATGGGCTCCACAAGTTTGTACAAAACCTCTGTTCCGTGTATTCCAGCATGATTTGAAAATGTTTCAAAGAGCATCTTGTGAGCCTCAGTGTCGAAAAGGAAATCTGCCTTTTAATACAATGGAGTTAACGTGGTCATTGACACAATTTTGCCTGCATTTGATTAGTGACCTAAAAATAGTGCAGAATCTTAAACATTTGTTCAATTAAGTTTTTCAAAATCCTAAGACGTTTTTCTAAAACGTTTATTTCCAGGTTGGAAAATAAAAAAAGAAAACTCGATTTTCGTTGTCTCATACTTTTGGACCCTACAATAGTTTGCTTAGTCTTAATTGTCTCAAGTTTGGGACTTTTATGTTCTTAGGTTGTAAATACACTGAGTTAAGATTAAAGAGAAGCCTATAATAAGGATTCAGAGTAATAGACACAAGCTTACTGTGAAAAGACTTGCTTTTAGTAAAGAGGATATTTAGTCAGTGGGTGGCGCCAAATACGAAGCCAGTAGTTCCTTGTCCAAAATGTCCTTTACGTGGAATTCTGGAACCAAGGAGATAAAGATGAGTCTTAATGTTGAGAAAGAGCGGTAGCTAGAGGCTTTCATGTTTTCATGTTTCAACGTGATCCTCTGAAATAGGGTCTCTAGTGACTCTGAAAGCCTCAATGGATTAGAGCGACAGCTTGTCAGGAGGGGCTGGTTTGAAGAGGGCTTCATATATTATCCCCATGGTAATATTCAGGAGGGGTATAATAAAGAGGGGGCGGAGCCATTGAAGTGGCGCACAGGGCCACTCCCCTTTCTTTACCTCCCAGTTTATAGCGTAGATTGGTATTTTATTTTTTCTTTATTTTTTTATTTTTTTGAACGCGTAAAAACCTAAATGCGAGGGTGCCTGCCTGTTTATCATATAGGTTGTCGAAGATACCTGTGTTATTGTAACGTTTGAGAGCTTGAATATCCAGCGCCTCTGCTCCTCTGACCTCGCTTTGGGCACAAATGCAGGGTTAATCCTAAACCGGTTTTGGTTTGATCTACAGAACGTGCTGCGGTGAACCCACTAATATGCAAATGCACGAAGAGGAGACTTCTGTCGCCTCCCACCCTTCCCTTTCCTGTTTCCTCTCTCGCCCCTCCCCTCCCTGGCCATGCATTAACAAGAGCAGATTATCAGCTGGTCTATCTCCATGGAAACGTTGACCTCATGCTGGGACGAGAGATCTGGGCCAGTCACCATGGCGATCCGCCAGGACAGTAGACTTGATCTCCCTTACCTACAGCACGGTGTACTTAATAGCGGCTTTGCAGCTATTTCTGGAGCTCAGTAGCACATCCTGAGATCGTGTTGTTTTCCCACAGTGCCATGTAGCACTGCAGATATTTATTGAGTATCATCGCTGCTGCTGCTCAAGAATTGTGCGCTCATGCTAGATGTGTGACCTACATCCCACTTCAGAGTCATGATGCACTGCAGTTAGTGCATGTCTGCTGCCTCAGAATCTGCACCACCGATCTACAGAAATGCACACTGATGCATTTGCTTAGTCATTTGCACTGTATGAACACTGCATTTCATACTAGAAGCCTTTTTTGTAGCATTGAGAAAAGTCCAACATTGTTGTCATGGCCTACAGCATTCAGTCATTTTCATCCTAGTCCATTCTATTTGTTAAGAATGCAATCATAATAGCAAACCTAGGGAAATGAATTAAGGGTTAAAGCTTTGCATGTGACTCACAGTTGGGATAGATTCGATTAACATATTAACGTTTTAGTAAGAAAATGAAGATTCAGGCTTTATTGGAAGAAAGAAACTTACTAGCCTTTATTATAGTGGTAGTAGTTCCTGTAGCTCAAATGGTAGAGCAATGCCAAGGTCGTGGGTTTAATGCCCAGAGAACACACATAAAATATCTGCTTTTGGATAAAAGCATCTGCCAAATACATGCATGTAAAATGTATTGTAAACAACCTGATATTGTAGAATCACGTTACTATGCCTATGTTTTTGCAAACTTATTTTTTATGTGGTTCATTTTACATATCGTGGCAGTTTCCTGATGAAATAAGCACTAGAGGGGCTACAATAACATTGACTTTTATTCGCTTTCACACAAATCGTGAGTCAAACGGAAGATTATCAGTTAATAATCACTCATCTTTTTATGCTATATTATGACATTTTTACTTTTACAAAACATTTTTACTAAAGCACATGACTTTTAAGGTGATACATTTTTACATTCGTATTACATAACCAACTACATTTACAAGCTTATTCAAATGCAATCAAATTGCGCGAGCTGCGGCACGAGAGCATGCGTTCGAATCCAGGGCATGCTGTGTGACTCCAGCCAGGTCTCCTAAGCAACCAAATTGGCCTGGTTGCTAGGGAGGGTAGAGTCACATGGGGTAACCTCCTCATGGTCGCTATAATGTGGTTTGCTCTCGGTGGGGCGCGTGGTGAGTTGTGCGTGGAGGCCAGGGAGAATGGCGTGAAGCCTCCTCACGTGCTATATATCCGCAGTAACATGTTCAACAAGTCACGCAATAAGATGCACAGATTGACGGTCTCAGACGCGGAGGCAACTGAGATTCGTCCTCCGCCACCCGGATTGAGGCGAGTCACTATGCCACCACGAGGACTTAGAGCGCAGTGGGAATTGGGCATTCCAAATTGGGGGAGAAAAAGGGGAGAGAAAACAAAAATAACAAACATGACCATTGGATTGCCACTTACTTTAACACATATGAACGAAATGGAAACTCCTGCTCAAGAACTGGAGATGTTTCTTCTGAATTAGACACTTACCTGACAAAAGATATTTCCAAAAATTGTGGGGACAAAATTTGCTAAGGCAAAAATTGGTAGGGACATGTCCCCCCCTCTCCCACCTGTAAATTACACCTACGCATGTACGTAATGTCACTTTGCGAAAATGGCATCACATTCAGGTAATTTTTTTCAGGCTGATTGTAAAAGAACATAAGCTACAGGCCTCTTGTTTCCAGGTTGAATTCGCTCCCCTGGAGATGAATTGATGAATTGGTGCCATCCGTTGTCAGAGAAGGCTTCCGCATTAATTTACTGTGTGGAATTAATTAACCTGTTTCTTTTTTATGGCACCCTCATTATGGTGTCAAAAGGGATTTGGAAAGCTTGCCCTAGTTTGGTTAATATTGCTTCTTTTACGTCTTGCTTTTTCCTCAAATTTCTATAGTTTAGGTCATACTGTATGCAAAATTATATATAGATTTGTCCTGGCTTTGGTGCTCTTAAATCTAAATTCTCTGTACACCCTCTCCAGACACCCCCTCCCTTTAAAAGTGTGTAACTGCATATCCATAGAGTCAAGTTTAGTAAAGGGTGCAATGTTTTTCTCCAAATAGGGATTCTGTTTTTGCCTTCTGACACCTGAGGGAACACTCACGTCTGTGTTTCATGCTAGAAGAACAGGAATGCTAAGTGGAATATTGGAAGTGTGTTAACCTCTGGTTCACAAGTAGGTATTAAATTCGAATCATTCCTCTTTGTGTGCAGCACCAATTCTCACACTTCATTGATAAATGTAATATGTTATGGTTATATAGTTTCAATGCCTGAAGTTTTGTGAAAATAAAATAAGGTGTTAGCTCTAATTCTGGACTGAAAAACTTAGTTTGTGACAAAATTACTTCATTTAGTTTTTATAACTGAAATTATCTGCTCATGAATAATGATTGAAGGTTACACTACATGCTTATTAAGGAATATTTTGGTCCTCTAGCTAATACAAGAACTACAAATATCTCTGCAAAAGACTACTGGAAAGCCGTTGAAGATTATTTATGTAATCTTTGTTCAGTGGGAATTATCTCTCAACTAGCCAGCTCTGAATGGGACCTCAAAGAGCTCTAACTTTGAGGGAAAGAGCTTGCAGGTTTTATCATTTTTAACCAAAGCAGTAGTGGCAGCTTCCTCTTTCATTGTATGTCAGAAAACCGGCCCTTAGTCCCTCCATGTCAGTTCCCACAGGTGCAGCGTCTGCACGTAGCAGACTCAGAGCACATGGCTGACCTCTGTTTGTAACACTTGATAGAAGCTGTTGTTCAATTCTGTAATTAGCCAAATGGCTCTGCTACATCAGTCTGCTTGTTATATCTTCCTTGTAAAAAAAAAAAAAAAAACTTTCAAAGCTCAACATCAATGCTAATGGTACTATTTTTTTCTGATTTTCCATCTAGGTCAATTTAGCTAAAAAAACAAGTTCTCCTGGGTAGAGTTGCACCAGCTGTGCGTAAGGTCTTTCTTAAGTTGGGAAATTCACACTAAGGGCTTAGTAATTACTAGTCAATTTGTAACAAAGTCAGTGCTTAATTTGGTTGCACCTCCTGTTCTTAAGGCAAGACTTAACTAGTAGGTCGTAAACTCTCCATAAAGTGATGCGTAGTCGCATACTATGACATTTACCTGAATTGATCCAATAAACAGCCTTCAAATTTGAACACCAAAGTGTTAAAATGCCGTGCATTTCAGTTTTTATCTTGTTACGGTTGATGTTCAAACCTTGTTTTCTCACATAACTGTCAGCTGTTTTAAATTCTATACTCATTTAAATATGATCCATTATAAATTATAGATTTAATAAATAGTATATTCAGCCAATGTAAATAATATTATTCAGGAACTGTATCTAAAATTAATAAAGGGAAATAAATAAATACTAATACAACAGGCTGGAAAAAATTTACATTTATTCACATTAATATCCTATATATTTTGTATGTGTTGAACCTTGACACCGGGCGACGCACCACGAAAAGTGCCCCACTAGATCGGTTTCATGCTGAAGAGATGCTAAGAAGTTTTTTACATAATGTTCTCTCTTGTAAATATACATGAGTGTAAATGTCAACATCATTATATGTGTCTAAAGGATTGAAGTCTGTCATGTAAAACATGAGTTCATTGATGTCTTTAAATATCATTCTGCTTTTTTATTCCAACCGTTACTCCTGGTCATAGGCTGCCATAAATATTTAGTTTATACATAGGGTTACGTTCTACCTAAGTTTAGTGGTGCAACACTCAAATATTTAGTAGTGCATAAATTGTGACTTAGTGCCCATTTATGCCACAAATAAAGTAAAGTTGTAACTTACATATAGCTGGTGCCACTGGCCCCTGTTGAACAAAATCAAAGTCCTGTTTGAGGTAAATCAGTTAAGTCGGTGACCATTTTGCAATAAGTACAGCTCCTATTTACTTGAATGTGAAGAGAACAAAATCTCCCAAACTGTTTGTCAAGATTATGTTTCAAAAACATATTTTTATTCAGCAATAAAATCTGACAGCATTGGTATCATACATTTCTTGAAATAATTGAAAAAATAATTGGCTCTTTTGGGACTTCCATTATTACAGATGGCATAATGAGCACTGTAATTCCTCTATCACTAAGACGATTGGCTCTTTTAACTGTAAGCAGGGACTTCTATTCCTACAACATGATCACACCGGGAGTCGGCATCTTGTTTCCGGAAGTTCCAGTACCCTAGGATTGGCCACATTATGCTGACAAACTGACAAGCAACGTCTCCCATCAAACATTTTTGCATCGGCTTAAGTGTGTTTACCTTCCCTTGTTGCTGTACCAAGTGCGTTGCGTCAGCAGTGTGGGACTCCCAGGTTCGGATCATGAGATAAAACCAGGAAGTAATCATGTTAGCATAATCAGTGAAGAGCGCGATTCGGATGTTGCATTTTTCCCTCTAACATTAAGATTTTTCTCCCCTGATGGTTAGGTTTGGGTTGGGTACAGTTTATAAAATATGCATTCCTCTTTAATGTATTTCATCCTTTATAGCTAAAAAAAAAAAAAATGCTTTTGGCACCCCACCTTGCACCCGGAAAATGGAGCTCACGTGTGCCCATAAACCCAACAACACTTAACGCTATGACCACTGGGGGCAGTGTTCTGAATCTCGGTAAGCATAGACCCATCAACGTACTGTTTCCAATTTCACTGTGAGATCAGCCTGATTCCCACATGCTCCATATTGAACATAATCAAGATGTAATCAAATATTAATTATTCATTATTATTCATTATTAAAGATAAGAATCTATCATTAAAAACCTATATTGATTGACCACTGTTTTAAATATTGGGGGACCTGCTCCCTTCAGTATCTGCCCTGGATTTCTCTCATTCAATTTTATCCACAGTTTTCCTTTTTCCAACCACTGAGCGCTGCAATGATGACACAGATTGCTGCTGAACTAATTTCTGGCTCTGGTCTCCATAAGAAACAATGTAAAAAACTGCCGAAACGAGTGATCCAGATGGAAAACAACAACGATTTTAAGTGTTAATTGGAGTAACAAGGAGTTCAGTCTCAACTTGTACAGTTATTGGCTGTAATATCTTCAATTGATCAACGTAACTAACGTCATAGCTTCATGTCATCTACCCACTCCTTAAACTTTGATGGGTGAGGCACTGTCAAAAACATTCACTTGCATTGTTTAGAGGAGGAGGCCTGAAATGAAATCCTAAAAGTCTTCAATTCTGTTTTGATGAAGAAAGAAACTCAGATACATCTTGGATGGCCTGAGGGTGAGTAAATTATCAGTAAATTTTCATTTTTGGGTGAACTATTCCTTTAATAATCATGTCAGCTTTATGTTTCTTTCAGTGGGAAGATAAAAGACTCTTATTACATGTGACTGGATCTGTCAAGGTCTCTGGCATCTTACTTCTCTTCTGTTTGGGATTAAAAAGACCCCTGTGTGTTCATCAGGTCAACTCCCACTAATGACTGTGTGTCTGGCACAGATGGTGAGCACTGAGAGTGTCTAAGCTTTGACACACTGAGTCAGGACTGATTAACGGAGTCTCTCAGGGTTCTTCTCCAGTGGGATTTTATGGCAATATGGAGGACTTTCCTTATGACGACTTACTTTACAATTAAACTGGGCGTATTTAGTTGTGTCATTAAAACCCATTGGTCTAATTAGGTGAGCAATCTTGTATCAACTTATATTTTTGTAATACAGATCGACATCTTACCTGAAGGATGAGTTTCCCCAGAATTAATACTTATCTGAGCAACGTTTGATACTCAAAATCAGTTCTCAGTTTGTTCATAATCGTAATGACTTTTATGAGTTGTAAACAACACATCATTCAACCACTAAATATTACCAATATTTTAGCCGTGCTGTGATAATGAACCTCAACTCTCAATTATATGATGAATATTTAATGGAAAGATCAGCAGGACACTCCCATGCTTCTGCAGCAACCATTCAAGGGTTTCAAGTTACAACATGGAGGGGGAGGGACTGCCAAGGTAAAGAGGCTTGAAGCAACTTCGCTCCTTTTTTCTATACCAACTCAAGTAGTTTTCATACATTGCTCGGCCAATCTATTCGTACTTATTCTAAAGAATTTATGAATGATCTCAAGACACTTAAGTGTTCTCTTGATTAAAACCATATTGTTGAATTTGGTGATGATTTGGTAAAGATAGACTCTCAAGTTGTTTGGGGAATTTACTATTTATACTTCCTTAATGTTTTAGGCTTATGCTAATAAAGCTGTCTGATGTCTTTCTGTAGCAAATCTATATAGAAAGTAATCAACAAACATTTGAAGTCTTGAAACTTCTTTTAGCATTCAACCTTCCCTCAACTCTGAAACCATCCATTAAGTCTATACGTTGGACCGCCTTCTTGCATAGTATTTGCTTTTGAAGAAAGTGTTGTATTGGGAGGGGTTGTAAGCAATGGGGGAAGGGAACAAATGTGCAAGATGAAAAACTGTACCTTCGAGACACAAAAAACACCATGTACTTTATTTTAAAAGATGATTATATGAAGTTATTCAAGCATAAAAAGGGAAAGATGCTGTATGGGGGAAAAAGAGGGAAAATCTGTTTCACCGCTCAGGATTTCACAAGATATCAAAACACAGAGCATGTAAGAACATGACTTACTACACCTGTAACATTCCTTTCACCACACATGTGAACTGATTTCTTTTTTTTTTTTTTTTTTTTTTAATGGGTGGTTTCTAATGGCTCTTTTGTAAAGTGCCACCAAAAAAAAAAAAAACATTCATACAATCTCAGTTAAAAGCTAAACGTGTATTCATATTTTGACGTAAAAAAAAATAAAAAAATAAAGTATGAAACGTAGATTAGTAGTGGGTTTATTATGCCAGGTTTTTTAATCCGGAATCCAGATCCAGATCCGATCCGTGTTTTCGCGCTTGCCTGCAATTGTTGGGTCGGATTTCACCGTCCTCTCGACCGCTCCTGTCCGCCATTTCGTGCTGTTTTGCAGGGCTCTTCGCAAGTCGTGTCATGGAAGAACAATAAAGCGTCTTTGTTTTATTGCGGTTGTGACGTGTGGAAACATTTAAGAAAGGCGGCCCGCGATATAATGAACACAAAGAAAACACATCGAATGCCAATAAATTATGAATAATGACAGTGGTTTCTCATTTTGTTTTGGTTAATTTTATTCAGGATATTTCCTTTGGGGGATTAGCCAGTGCAGGAAATGGACGGAGCAAAACCATGTCACATAAAGTTGTTGTTTACATTAATTTACATTGATATTTAGGCTGCTCATTAAGCAGACGCTAAATGTATCATACAGTAGCCAGCAATAGCTATAATACCGAATTTGTTTGTGTTTGCCGTTTTAAGCGTTTTGCTGAAAAGCCGTTAAGCTATTTGAATATTGGTTTTTAAATAAACTAGCACTTTAAAACGCTAAATGGTCTTTTTGTGATACATTAGACTCATTTAATCTGTTAGGCCATTCCGAAATGTAAAGAGAAATGGGAACATCTTAGTCAATGAAGGCATGTTTGGATGACACACTGCTCGGTGGCCTTGAACTCACCTTGATCACAGTAGTTAATGCATTAGGTATCATGAACTAACAATTAACAATATCTTTTTACAGCATTTATTAATCTTTGTTAATGTTAGTTAATAAAAAATATAATTAGTTTGTAGTGCATTGCCTAAAAATAACAAATAAAAAAATTTGATTTTAAAAATGCATTACTATATGTTGAAATTAACATGAACCAAGATTAATAAATGATGTAAAAGTATTGTTCATTGTTAGTTCATATTAACTAATGCAACCTTATTTGAAAGTGTTACCAGATCTTTTTTGTTATAAAAGTATATGTGCATTATCCTGGCCAAGCACTTCATGACATTTGGGTGGGGCAATACTAATTTAGTCAGGTTGTTAAAGCCTTCATTGTGTGCTAAACTCTAACCCTAATACATTACAAAAGCAAGGAAAGGGTTGCCTTTCTAGTACTTAGCATTTTACATGGGTGTATTTAAATGGAAAGATTTAAAGCCAGAGCACATTCTAATGTAATTACTTTAGTAGTGTTGGTTTTTGTCCAAAGTTCATAGAACTGAATGAATATTTAGAGCACAACTGCTGACAGTTTTCAAGTTTTTGTTGTTGTTGTTCTTGTTGTTGGTTATCTTCTTAAATTTCATTGGTGCTTATTAAGTCTTTATTGGCTCCTTTTTACCTTCCACTTTATAATGCTTAATTTTATAATGTGTGTGGTCTAATCCAAAAAAAGTAGGTTAGGACAGTAATAACTGTACACTGATATTTTTCAGTAATCCACTGGCCACATTGCTAAACCAGCTGGTGCTCTCTGTTACCGGCATTCATAATAGGAACTGGTTAGGCTGCATGTAGAGATGATTCCACTCCCAGTTTTATTTATTTATTAATTCTTCAACAGCTGATTGCTAGCCTTACACTGTCTTGAAAAATGAATGGACTGAAATTGATCTTGCCAAGTTTCCTTTCACTTTCCAGTCTATTTTAGTTATAGTGAAAGGACATTTCTTATTGTGTAATGTCACAGAGGTTACACTAGATGGTACTAAATTGCCTTTCTCAATAGCTTTACACTTCAAGGATGCAGAGGACTGGTATGGTTGTCATTTTGTATATGTGCTCAAGATATACAGATAGGACTGGAGACACACAAATGTGTTTAAATTCAATGCATTTTACATTAGTATTACTCTTGAAATACATTGATTGTTTTCAGTTTCCATTTTTATGTAATTCAGTATCTGTTAAATATATTCACGTTCATATTTATGTGTCGTATGCAAGTATAGCAAGTTGTCATTTAGCCAATGCTTTAATCCAAAGTGCATGACATTATTACAGCTCCTCATGGAGCAACCTGAGGTTAAATGACTAGTTCACAGCAAGGGCACAATGGTAATAGCTCTGGAACAGTTCTCGGTGTTTCTGACCTGCAACTTTTATTTATTTATTTATTTTATTCCAGTATGCCTCACCACTTCGGACAACAATTATAGCTACCTAGAGTAATATAGAAATTTAGTCATACAGAAATAATTACATAAGTTTATAACTACAAAAAATATTTTTTTAATTGTATCCTAGTCCATTGTACATATATATATATATATATATATATATATATATATATATATATATATATGTGTGTGTTTATGTGGACAGAGTTGTTAAGACATTCATGGTGTACCTCCAAACATGGAAATTGCTCATATCTCTGTTTAACAGCTTTCATCAAAAGTCCTACTTCATTTTCAATGTGAGTGAAACTCTTCAGAATTAAATCAAATATATATTAACCATTTAAAAATGTACATTATAACGGTTAAGTTTCCTTGAAAAAATAAGCATCTTTTTTCTACATTTAAGCATTTAAGGGGGGTAAGGTTGCATAAGCATTGTAGGGTTAATGATAAATAACATTTACATCTTTATTAAAATATAAATGTAATTGATTTTACTATATGCATAGTCAAAGTGTAATTAATTAATTATTGGATAATGTCTATATTCAGATTATTGGTTGACTGATACAGTATACAGTAGCCCCAAACAGTATTTGTTCAGTTTTGAGTTACACGTAAAATGTATGCATTTCATTGCATTTGATGATAAAACATAAAACCAAGAAACAGTTGCAAACAAATGACACTAGACCTTTTCTCAGTCATAACTTTCCAAAAAAGGGAAAATGTCTTTTTGCCACTTCTTTGAACCAAATCCTTATGCTACACTGCATATGGAAATGTTCCACTAACGTTTGACACCCAGGAAGTGTCCAAATACTTTTTTGATTTTAAACAATGTATCTTGTTTCTATAATTTAAAACCTAACAAACTTTAATTTTTTTACATATTGCTTTAAAGGTGTGCTTGTGCTACCTCTCTTTAAAATAAATGCCACTAGATTTGATATTTTGTTAAAGGGATAGTTCACCCCAAAATGAAAATTTTCTCATTATTTACTCACCTTCATTCTATCCCAGATGTGTATGACTTTCTCAAACAAAGATTTTTAGAAGAATATCTTAGCTCAGTTGGTCCTTTCAATGCAATTAGTAATTTACATGACTCCAGTGGATAATCCATGTCTTCAGAAGCGATATGATAAGGGTGGGTGAGAAACAGATCAATATTTAAGTCCTTTTTTACAATAAATCTCCACTTTCACGTTCTTCTTTCGTTTTTGACGATTTGCATTCTTTGTGCATATCGCAACCTACTGGGCAGTTTATAGCAAAAAAATCCTTAAATATTGGTCTGTTTCTCACCCACACCTATCATATCACTTCTGAAGATATGGATTTAACCACTGGAGTAGTGTAAATTACATTTATGCTTCCTTTATATGCTTTTGAGACCTTCAAATATTTGCTCACCATTCACTTGCATTGTATGGACCAACAGAGCTGAAACATTCTTCTAAAAATATTAATTTGTGTTCAGCAAAAGAAAGAAAGTCATACACATCTGGTATGGCATGAGGGTGAGTTAATGATGAGAGAATTTTCATTTTTGGGTGAACTATCCCTTTAAGTCATGCAAAGGCATTCATACATTTTTAAGTATGCCGAAAGTGTCCATATACTTTTTCGGGGCACTGTACCTTTTCCAGTGGTTAGTTCCTCTAATTATTCTATTTCAACCACTCAGTCCTGAGTATGTGGTTGTATCCTTTTATTGTAGCTTCCCTCCTGGATTATGTCATATTATGAGTTTATGTCTGGTTCTATCATGGTCAGTGTTTCGGTTCAGGGTAAAAGTGAGCAGTTTGGTTTACTCCTTTATGTGTCACTCTGTCTGGCCACAAGAGGAGGCTAGAGTATTGAGATCAGAGATGCATGGAAGGAATGAATGTTGGGCTTTTAGATCACAGTGAAAAAACAAACATGTTTTTAAGTCATTACAGCTCTTCCTGTGGCAGCTTGTTTTATGGGCTCAGATTCTAGTGTGGGAGTTAGTGGGAGTAAATGCTGGTTTAATGGCCACTCACTGTTTATTATATTTATTTATTTTTTCAGGTTTAATCATTAAATCAAAGTTGTCAACTATTGTATACTTTTTAAAGGAATACAATTACAGAATTTAATAAGAAATGCAACATTTCAACCCATAGTGTTGACTTAAGTTTGTATGTAATGGCAGTGAATAAACTGCCTAAACTTTGAATCAAGATCAAAGTCCACCCCGGCCCACTTGAATAACCTCCAAACATGGTCTGATTGCTCTAGTTTGATCAAGGTATGCGTATCATTGGATTGCTATAGTGAAATATCTAAAAATCTTTTAAAATGTTGCAGCAGTTGCATGCATTTAACACCTGTAGTAACACCTGACAAACATTGTACAAACATTTGCACCTGTACATTTAATTATAGATCCAATATGCTCGTGCTGTGTGTATACTAACTAAAATTCCTCTGATATTTTTATTGCTTATTTGTTTCTGTTGTTTTCAAAAACTGTAAAGTGAAAAGTTGTAAAATGTTTCCTCTGGGAGAGAGCTGTCTAGAGGTATACATAGAATTGGTGGCCAAGCTGAGACAGTATACATTTTTAATCAGAAAGGAAAGACTGCAGTCATCCAAGGGATAGTCCTGTGCCTCTCTTCCTTGTCATCTGACCTCAGTTACTGTGTGGGAGAAAATGGTGTGTGTCAGTGTTAGAATAATATTAACTATTAATGAATACCTTTGATCCTGTGCTTTATGCATTTCACATGCTCTTATAAACTTTCTTAAACAAGCTATTTGCATGAAGTGATACCATGTATGACTTTTCATGAGATCGGGTTGAGTGATACTTAAACAGGATTTGTGACATGTGACCCACACCTTACCATTCATAATAATGGGATACTGAGCCACCAACTTACTCTCAAATGAGCTCATGCACTGCAGGGTGAGTTTAAGATGTGCCTTGGTTTGTGGACAAACTAGAAGATATAGAGCCACAATGAGCCCAGTTCTTGTCCCTGACGCCCTTTCACTGTTTCTCTCTATTATTTTTTTCTATGTAACTGTGAATGCTTCTTATTATAGTTAATGAATAAATACACAATGCAGCCATTATGCCGGAGACATTCCTATAGTTTAATCACACAATGTGTGTTGCAGCTGAAGAGAGGACTTCTCTAACATCGTGTGAGTGAAAAGAACCTTGTCCAGTGGAGGGGAATGTTTCATATTTTGATACTGTTTGTTGTGTCTTGATTAGACATTGTTTATAGTGCATAAGAATCCAGCCACCCTTTTCTGACCTTTGCTACAGAAATCCGTTTTTATAAACTATTTTCAATAGAGAATAACATCCAGTGCCATGTCTAAACTCTCCGTCAAACATCAGACCTTGCCAGGCAAGTTGTGTGAGGGATGAACAAAGAAGGGAAGGGTATTTACAAGTGCTCTAGGTAAACTGGGGGTTGGGGCCCGATAAGTTTAGGAGGGAAAATCAGGAATTCTTTGCAGGAGGTCAGAAAGACAGTAGTTTTTGTTCAGCAAACATTTGTAGAAATAGGCTACAGATGCCTCATTTAGGTCAAGGAATAACTAGAAATGTCATGGCTTTCAATTTTACACTTGAAACTAAGTTTATAATGAATTTTGGAGGGAAAAATAGAATAGAACTGTCTTTCGGAAGGTTTCAGCAAGCTTCAAACATTGAGAAGGTCAATAAAATGTTAGTATGTAGCCTACTCAGAGCATTCATAAATGTGATCCTACTGGCTCTGCTTTGAGTCTACAAAGTTAATGAAATATCCTGTGGTCACATCTCTTTTCCTTCTGTTGCTCTTTTCTTGATCATCATTCCTGTACAATAAAGTGTTTTAGCACTTTGAACGTGTGAGTTACTGCACTTCACTGATCAACTGTATAAAAACTCCTTAGCTTTAGGCATTTACCGCTGCATACTCTAAATTGCCTTAGTGTGCTTTATGTATTTTAGAACATAAAGTAATTGGAGTTTAACCTCTAAAAGGAAAGAAAAAAGCAGTTGGTACACAATGAAAATAGGTGATCTGTGATCTGTTGAAAGTAGGTGATCTGTGAGCTTTTTCCCCCACAAATTATCGACTTAAAACAATATTCTTCATACTAGAGGCCTTCTTTCACCACAGTTTGACAGGCCTGTCTTAGCGTATACAATGTCCTTTCATAATTTAACCTTTGTGCACTGTTTGTTTTAGAATCACACTTGTACTGATCGGGTCAAATTTGGTCAGAAAGCAATACAAGTGTATTTTTTTTTTTTTTTTTTTTATGAAAGAAACGAAATAACACTAACTTCAATAAAGTAAAAACACTAAAGTTATTCATTTCTTTTGTGGTTTTATGATATTTTTGACCTTCCCTCTAAATTACTCAATTACTCCATTCATATAAATATAAAATAAGCACATTTTATGTTTTTATGCATTTTATCTTCACTTCTATAAAGTAAACTGAAGTAAACTTTAGTAAATTGAAAGATTGTCAAAATATGTCATGCATTGCATGTGTCTTTGGTGGCATCTACTGGAATAAAAATAACAATTACGTGAAATGATAACTATGGCCAATAGATGGCTTCAGTGATCCATGCATTGGCTGATCTCTATAAGCCAATGTTGTAACAAACCTAAATTATAGATATTATCACAAGATATGCATTGGATATATAATTAGACATTATAAAAACAATTATTTGTCAAATTGAAGCATTTTTATAACTACTTGTGTTGAAGTGTCATATTTTGCAATGATGCTCCAATACGCTGTCAAACCTGACCATGCTGTCACAGTCAAACCTGACTGTGTAATTAGTCATTTATTTCAAACAACAAACATCAAAATTCTAGCATAATCTTTTGTCACACAGAGGTAAGACTCTGACTTAGACCTGTGTGATATATGTGGTATGTGTGGACAGGTTTGTGTACACTTGAGAGGGCTGAATATCCTCATCAATAATAGGAATAATAATAATAATAATAATAAGCACTTAAATGGGTCAGATTATGTTGATCTTTAAAACTAGTGATGTGCACGTTTGTGTGATGGTTAGGTTTAGGGGTAGAGTTTGGAAATAGACAATATCATTAGCCTGATATGAAATAAATGGAAGTCTATGAGAAGTCCTCACTAATATAGTCAAACAAGCCTGTGTGTGTGTGTGTGTGTGTGTGTGTGTGTGTGTGTGTGTGTGTGTGTGTGGGCGGGTTTGGGTGGTTTACAAGGACATATTTTTAGGTTACAAACTGGTAATTACAAGGGTATTATGCTATAAATGTGGTTTATGAGGACATTTCTAGTGTCCCCATAATTCAAATCGCTTAAAAAAACATACTAAACGATGTTTTATTGAAAATATAAAAATGCAGAAAGTTTTTTGTGAGGGTTAGGTTTAGGGGTAGGATTAGGGTTAGGGGATAGAATCTATAGTTCGTACAGTATAAAAATTATTATGTCTGTGGAGAGTCATAATGATAGCTGCACAAACGTGTGTGTGTGTCTGTCTTTTGTGTGTGCATGTTCTGCATCTTGGATGTCTTATAGTCTCACCCTTTCCTTAATGTAAGTGTGTGTGTTTGATTCAATTATTTTTATTTGACAAAAATAAAGAAAGAATTCAGTCTTTCAGTCTCACCCATTCATTTCCTATGGCGGGTCAAATTTGAACTGAACAGTATGAATGAGGTACTGTTTGATAAAAAAAAAAAACATCTAGATTCATCGAATAAAGTCCAGATTTGTGTGTGTGTGTTGAGATAGCAAGTGGAGGAAAAGTCACCAAGTCTCGTACCACTTAAATAAAGGAACCAATTTTTATTAAATGAACAAAAATGAAACAGGTAAAATATGGGTAGTACTGAAGCTGACTACCACCCCTGGAGTCGCGAGTTCGAATCCAGGGTGTGTTGAGTGACTCCAGCCAGGTCTCCTAAGCTACCAAATTGGCCCGGTTGCTAGGGAGGGTAGTCACATGGGGTAACCTCCTCATGGTCACAATTAGTGGTTCTTGCTCTCAACGACAAGAATGATAGCATGAACCTCCACATGCTGTGAGTCTCCGCGGTGTCATGCACAGCGAGCCACGTGATAAGATGCGCAGATTGACTATCTCAGAAGCAGAGGCAACTGAGACTTGTCCTCCGCCACCCGGATTGAGGTGAGTAACCGTGCCACCACGAGGACCTAGTAAATAGTGGGAATTGGGCATTCCAATTAGGGAGCGGGGGGATAACCCTAACAGTGCATAAGTGTTAAGAAAGCAATCCAGTATTGTAATATATATATATATATATATATATATATATATATATATATATATAAGCAGAAATTTTGTGACACTAGATGCAGGCCTTATAGGTAAACAGTAGATGAATGAAGAAATAGAACAATGTAAATTTACATGATACTAAAGTGACTTGAAAACAGCCAGTGGCTCAAATGCGGTTTTATGTTCAAAAAGGTCTGCCTGAAGTCTTAAATTTGAGACATATCGATTGCTGCTATTACATCATTCCCACAACCCCATTTACAATTTAATTTTACTGTCAAAAAGAACAAAGGTGTTTTTAAAAAAAAGGATGGGAAAGCTTCCTGAATCTATTGTGTATGATATAGTTTTTTCTTCCCCGACTGTAACATTAACCACCATGAGAAAGTCTCTAGAGCATGTAAAATGTCAAATCTAGTTGATTCTCAAAACCGTTTAACTCTTTTTTTCTGTGTTACCAAATTATTTTATTACTTTGAGGTCCATGGGTGTATCCTGAATACAAAAATCAGCCCCTGGTAATGGCATGGATTTAAGCTTGAAATGTTGCCTGGGCATGGTCCACAACATATTGCAGCTGTTAACAAATTATCAAATCAAATCAAATCAAATCACTTTATTGTCACACAGCCATATACACAAGTGCAATGGTGTGTGAAATTCTTGGGTGCAATTATGTAGAGGATCAGAAAGAATCGTATTCCTGAGGGTGATGTCTGCACCTCTAGAGCTGTTTAGTTATATAAATTGTACATGTGCATACATATTTTTCTATTAATCCTAACATGAACTGCATAAAGAGAAAGTATCGAGATGATAATAATTGCCATTTGAATGTTCCAGTAGTTTGGAAATCATTATGGCCGATTATAACAGTCAAGAATTTCCACTAAGAGACAGCACTGCCGTCATTCAAGCATTCTGAGTTGGGGTAATGTGAGGTCGGCTGTCATCAGCCAGCTAAACTTGAAATTATAAGCAGTGAGTGACATGGCTGTGATTTCCCAGTCTGACCGTTCTTCTAAGACACTCTTAGATGGTCTGTTGATGGTTTAGACGTTAACCTTCAATGTTTTATATAAAACTGGCATGCATTCTGTAGAGGTCTGTATACATATCTCTCACATCCTTTCTCTCCTCTTTTCCCCTCTCCTGTTATCGATCATTTCACCAAGGGCACATGCCTAATTTATGACTTAACACTCTTGTGGGGAGGACAGGAAGAATTGGGTTTCACCTTGCTTAGTCTGAAACACTGAACTCCAGAATCACTCTGGATTTGTATATGTTTATATTTATCTAATGTTTAATGTGACTCAAACTTGATTGGCCTATCTTAGACATGGATCATGTGTGCAGTCAGATATATGATCAAAACAGCTGGTATCCTCAGATAAATCAGTATAACACACCCCGACACATCCACAGGTTTACATAACAAACAAGTCTTTATTTAAAAGGGGATTTTCCTTATTAAATATTCTAAACCTTCAAGATCATGTGACTTGGAATATGTATTATGTTACAGTACATTAAGCCTGGAATGCATATGTTACTTTACCACCATTAAATGCATACGTGGGTCAAAAAAGAGGTGGAATCTACATGTTTATTCTTTATAAAACTACTTATTTATTTCAAGGAAAATGAACTGTAATGATAATTGTATTCCTAATTTACATTTTAAAATCACTGATATATATTTTGTTCAATTCTGAAGAGTTTCACACACATTGATAATGAAGTAGGACTTTTGGGTGACTGTATAAAAAAGAATGTATAACTGTAATATGAGCAATTTGCATGTTTTGTGGTAACATATGAAATGTTTTAAAAAACCTACAAACACAAAAACATACAAGGAAGTACAATGGAATAAGATCAAATGTTTTTAGCAAAACAAACAAAAAAGTTTTAAAATGACTACCTTATGTACTCATATTGCTGTTTTACTCTTTATTGCTTTATTACTTTATAACTATACTGTTTTGGGGGGTGGTGAGGCATATACTGGAAAAATTAAATTTGCAGGTTCAAACATACTAAGATCTGGTCAATGAGCTATTACAATTGTGCCCTTGCCATGTACTAGGCATCTAGCCTCTCAATAGGGACTGTCCCTGTAATGGGTGTAATGTCATGCACTTTGGATAAAAGCATCGGCTGAATGACAACTTGATATACTTGCATGACACATAAATATAAACATGGTATTTAACATATTAACACTTTGATTTAACATATTTAATTGCATAACAGATGGAAAAATATAAATGTATTATAAGTGTAATAGCAGTGTTTAAGTGCAATGAATACCATAGTAAACACATATGGGTCATTTAGGACCCACATGCATTCTAGGGGTAGTAAAACTCTCTTATAATTGAAAAACATATTCAACTAAATGTTAAAAAGTTAAAAAGTGAGTTCACATGGTCAAAGATATTTTGAAACGGTAGATAAAAAGACCACTTCACGTAAAATTATAGTCAAAAAGTAAATGGTTGTGTCATTTTTTACCCACATATGCATTTTAGGGTTAATATGCCTAACATGGTATTACAATCATCATCTGAGGCTATACTAGTGAAACTGCATGCAAGATTTGTATGTCTTTTCTTCGGAAGTATTTTGTGCCTTTAAGAGAATCATTACTGTATATGTGTAATTGTCTGTGAGGGATCACCAGTGTGCTCTCCCTCCCTTGCACTCATTGTGCTAAAAATACACCAGGCCAGTGTTATTACTTTCAAATGAGCACTTTCTCCTTGCGGAAACGGCATCCCTGTTCCAAAACATTCCTTCAAAGGAAGTTCTATTCTGACCCCCCCATCAGAAAACAAAGATTAAATTACTTTCAAAGAGGTCTCCCAAGAGGTGGCCTCCTCAGCGATGGAATAAATTACACAGAATATTAATATTGCCATCACCAATAGAGTGACTACATGTCAACAGCTGTTATAAATAGTTGGAACACATTATTTTTATAAGAAGAAAAACAAATAGACAAATGGAAATAAACAGCCATTGGATGAGGACCATGTCTTATTTTTACAGTGAAGAACCTCATGGCAAAGGAATGCACATTGGTAATTGGGTTGTGTTCTTAAGAGAGAACCCTGGACATAAGAGTCTTGCACAAGCAATTATCTGCCTTTGCCAGAAGACTACACCTGTCCGAACCCCAGTGAGTGGGAAGCATTTATCTGAGTTACTTCTTTTACAGCAGTGCTTTCCTCCTCCACGTCTCCCTGACAGGTCCACGCATGCACAGTCTTCACTGCCTATTCATAAGGAAGTGTTTCTCTGTGTCTCTTACCCTGTACAGCAACATATACTGTGCCCCAGGGGAGATCAGCTGGAGCAGCAGGATATTTGGCCTAATGCACAATATTACTGTGCTGTTTTGCCATGCCCATGTCCAGGTGCCAGAATTAAGGAGGAGCATTATAGGTATGAGTGATGAGAAGGGTTTTGTCTGTAACTCAGTGTATTGTAATTGTATTTAGGTACGTTGGTTCCCTATAGCATAGACTTTAAGGTGAGAGTATATTATAGTGTTTTTATTGATAACAGATGAGGCATTTACAAGAATTAACAACAGATAGAATTTAATGGATAAAGAAAGCAGTCCAGCACTAATAGATAGTCCAGAATTAAAGGGATAGTTCACCCAAAAATGAAAATTCTCTCATTTACTCACCCTCATGCCATCCCAGATGTGTATGACTTTCTTTCTTCTGCTCAACACAAACAATTATTTTTTAGAAGAACATCTCAGTGGCCAGAACTTTGAAACTCCAAAAAGCATATAAAGGTAGCATAAAAGTAATCCATATGATTCAAGTGGTTAAATCTATATCTTCAGAAGAGATATGAGGTGTGGGTGAGAAACAGATAAATATTTAATTCCTTTTTTACTATAAATCTCCACTTTCACATTCTTCTTCTTTTATTTTTGGCAATTCACATTCTTTGTTCATATTGCCACATACTGGGCAGGGAGGAGAATTTATTGTAAAAAAGGACTTAAATATTGATCTGTTTCTCACCCACACCTATCATATCACTTCTTAAGATGTGGATTTAACCACTTGAGTCATATGGATTACTTTTATACTGCTTTTATGTGCTTTTTTGAGCTTCAAATTTCTGGCCACCATTTTCTTCTAAAAATCTTAATTTATGTTCTGCAGAAGAAAGAAAGTCATACACATCTGAGATGGCATGAGGGTGATTAAATGATGAGAGAATTTTCATTTTTGGGTGAACTATCCCTTTAATAAATAGATTGTTTTTGAGATTTATAAACGCTAGGTGATGAAAATCTCTAATTGTACTTTTCTGATTTTAAAAACATGCAGCCTTCGATTTCCTATTTTTGTAAACTAAATGTTTTGAATTGCATGGTGTCCCCTGTGTTTGTTGAAGAGCTGTGTAAGCTGTTATATTTTATATTTCAGTCTGTGCTTTCTCATCACTCATGTTGTGCTGCTTTATATTTAAAAAAAAAGAATAATTGATATGCACTAATCTTATTTTTCAGGTGAAAAAGTGACGAAAAACTCAGTCCACACTTTTTTATCTGCTCTTACACGACCATCCATGTCAGGGATCCTATGAAATCCGTTTTCCAGACTTTCACACAAACTGTGGGGCATTCATTTGATTGACATATCTGGCATCCAATCATTTAGCGCAAAGCGTCAAACGTAGGTTTTGACCGCACGAGCATCCAATCATATGCGCCCGACTGCAAGAAGCCTCGTCATCAAAGTATAATTTGAATGTAGGTTATGATGAAGTATCTGAAATACCCCTCCCTTCTATGTTCGCCGGCGAGGTTATGGCTTCTGCTTTGTTTAAATGCTACTCATGCCGAATAATGATTCCCAAAACGCGTGTTGGTAACGATTTTAAAATAAAAGTTAAAGCTGTTTTATTCAGAGCCCAACTTCACGAGTCGCCATCGCTTAAAATGGCATTTCCATAAAACATATTTGATAAACAACGCCCGTGTTTTACTCGTATGGTTGTTTAATTAATATCAGATTAACAACTAAACATGGCTTTCTTTCTGAAAGGGATAATGCCTGACGAAGTGTTTGGCTTGTTTGTGTTCGTGATATCTATCTAAATAGTCAGAGCAAAGAAAGTGTGTGAAAAGAGCTGTTTTGGCGTTTACTCACAGTGCTAAGTTTAGTGCGAAATTCACGGAAAGGGGAGGGGCTGCGTCTGGCATGAAAACACCGTTTCCCAAATACCGCCCTATCGCCGAAAATCCTTCATGTGCCAGTGCCTTGCACGCTTTGGCATCTAAACTCCCTGTAAAAGATGTGCGTAACGTGTTTAGGGGGGGTCAGCAAGTCTGTCAGTTCATAAACAGACGCCATGTGTCTCGATATTTGTCAACATATTAATGTCATGAATTTTATAATAGTGTCATGACTTCATATGTAAGAGTTTGAATGTATCGACGTATTTGTTGATGAAATGTTGTACAGATATGTCTGTAGCAACAAAAACAAAAAACAAAAAAAAAACGGAGGTTGGAGGTGTGTCTTCTCTGTCAGTGCTGTTGAAATACCGGCTGGGGGGTGTGTCCTTTTACGTTTAGAAATATTTTCCATTGTTCCAATCTATTGCCTTAAAGACACACCTCCTCGGAGCTCGCTGGCCAATCAAGTAGAGCCAACCGCCTCTGAAACCCCGCCCACAAATCTATATTAATGCCACCTTCCGCGCATGCCGTCTGCAAAAGAAAGCTTCATTACAATAGTGATTGTAGGAGGATACAGGCGGATTATTCTCGCATTTGCCTCCGTTCCGAAATTGAATTGCTACACAATATAAATTATGGCAGATACGAAGGTTGATTCCGCAACAGAAATCTCCGCAAAGGTAAGAAAGGAATACTTCCAGAGAAACGAAATTCTCACTGAAAAAAAAATCCTTCTTTTAATTTGTCTTCTAGTTCAGATTTAATGCGAACGCAAATGACTTATTTATGATGTATATTAGCCGGCAGGGATCGTGAATTGTGACAAATGTGAGTAAAGTATGCGATAACTGATCTCTAAGAGCCTTGATCCATCGTAACGAGAGGTTTAAATTGATACATTGTAGCGCGTGCGGACTGAGAGCACGTTCAAGCGCAGTTTCTCATTGTCCGGAATGTAACAGTCTGCGCGCGCGGGTTCTTTGTTTATACAAGCTTGTTGGTTCCCTTTTGAACAGCGGCGATGTGCGCCGAGGACTTTAACGGCTGTTTACCGTGATAAATCATTTAGGGTGCTTAAACGTGCGATTCTTTTGCATTCCGTTTATCAGGTCTTCAGCATATTATTTAGGTAACGCAAATGTATCGTGTTTATTTGTAGCTTGTGGTTTTCCAGCACCCGTTCGTTTCCTAAAACTTCTTAAATGCTTCGAGCACTCGTTTATTGTAAGCCTGTTCATTCTTTACCGCTTAGTTTGTGGCTTACGGACGTTACGGCGGGATCGAGAGTGGGTTGATCGGTCAGTGGCTCCGGAGCTGAAAGTTTGCCGGTTTCTCTGAACCTCAGTCGTTAGAAAATTAAACTAGAAATAAACATGTTATTTGACTGAACATTTCGCGAAACGTAAAAAGCGTGTTCGTTTACTGAATTTCGAATGTCGGGTTTAACTAAGCTCAGGTCCGGTATTGGTTGATGCCGCGATACGCGGAACTCCGATTGGCGCCGCAGTGCATCATATTTCAAACGCAAATGACACAATTTTAAGAGTAATTTTGGTGAGCCAATGGTGAAGAAATTATATACGTGATATTCGAACGGGTTTGACGTTCGATGGGCTATAGGAACACTGTTTTGGCGATGACGTGCAGTCTTCTACGCGATGTAAATGCACACTCAAAGAACTAATATTCTGTCAGATTGTGTCGGTTGTGATATTCGGACGACTTTATATTTTTCCATGTGTGACGGCAACGTGGGCTTGTTGGTTTACTAGTTTGCAGCCAGAGACGTCGGTGAAAATGTAAGGGGGCGGTCCTAGTTGATGTGGTTTATAAACGGCTTAAGGGCTGAAGATTATATAAACGAATTAAGAAAATATTTACAGGGATGCGGTTTCTTTAAACGCGTTGGGTATGGCTTTATTTGCGGTGAGAGTGATTCATGCAAATTAAACGAGCGAAAGATATTCTGACACATTTATCTCAGGTTAGATCTTTATTTTTTTATTTTTTGGCTAGTTTCTTGTCTATTCTGCGACTGCGCGACCTAAATCCAGGTTAACGTGACGACTGTGATGGTGTGCGTGCCGAACTCAATCGTGTTCTGTCGTGTTCGGGATGGATGCTGAAGGCCATGCCTGCGTTTCCTTTGTCCTTTATTAGAGTTCGTCTTCAGTTTGCTGACCTACAATGCCATGGTTCTAAATTATCTTTTGTTTGGTATATTAATCTTGCGCTTTTTGGGTTTAAACAAGAGTGTAAACGGAGAAATATGGTTGCTTGTCGAATATTCTATCTACAGGACCCACAGAAGGTTCATTACACTTAAGTGTAATATTACAAACGCGCTAACTCGGTTACAGGAGGGATTAGGAGTCGTTGATGGACAGCAAAAATCTCTGCTTCAGCCAATGAGGTGTCAATGCCAGAGGGGCGTCATTCGAGATGCAATTTAAATTTGTGCGCATAGGGGGCGTTTTGCTCACGTCAATCCTAATCTTAACGGACTCGGCCTATTGGATGAAAAGATGGCTCCAGTCTGACAGTTAAATGTTTTAGCAATTTCATCAGGTATCGTGTTGACTAAACAAATTAGTTTATTACAACCATTATACTTTTTTGTTTTTTGTTTTTAATAGGACCTGAAAGAGAAGAAGCTCCTTGAGGAGAAGGAAAATGGAAAAGATGCAACTAATGGAAAGGTAAATATCCGGCTAATGTTCGGTCTACTCAACATTTATGGGAAAATATATGGCGTAACCGTACAATACTTTCCGAATTTTATGAACAGGAGAACGAGGAGAACGGAGAGCCTGAAATTGACGAAGAAGATGAGGATGAAGTAGATGAGGAAGATGAAGAGGAAGGAGAGGGTTGGTGCAACATTAATATTTGCAAACAATTGTCTAAAAGTGTTTGGGGAAAAAATGTATGGCATGGCTAATGGTTTTTTTGTGCAGGTGATGAGGATGAGGACGAGGATGAAGATGATGATGAGCTGGGTGGAGGAACAAAACGTGCTGCTGAAGATGACGACGATGAAGATGATGAGGTATAGTCACAAACAACTGAGGAAATAATAATCACGCCAATTGGTTGCTTAACTTTTCTCTATTAAGGTGATTGATTTTTAATAAAAACAATTTTCCGTTCAGGATGATGTCGACCCCAAGAAGCAGAAGACGGATGATGACGATTAAAGGCTTGTTTCGTACTGCTGAGCAGGTGTCGACACCTCTGCTTCAACACAACTGTTGGAGACTGTGGCATAAAGGACTCAAATGCATAAAACATGGTCATTTTCAAGTTCGTCACCCATGTCAACCAACTGACCCCCAATTCAAAATTTTCTAGAGGACAGACCACAACCCAGATTTCCCACATTCGCAATGAAATATACAAGACAAGGATTTGTTTGTATTTTTATTTACATTTTATATTTTTGTACATATTGTGAAGAGATCAGCCACTTGAATATGATCTCCTGTGACCAAAACGGTGCTTCTTTATGAAATTTTACTTGTTTGACCATGTCTTGATATTTTGACATAAAAGACAACATGTATAAAATCAACAGCCATTGAACTCAGAGCATTCCAGTAAATTTTATGTATGAACTTTAGTTGTACCATAACTAGTTGTACCATAAAACTAGTTTTTGTATGGGAGGGCTAGGCCAAAGAAAAGGAGTTGTGGTGTCTTTCTATTTGTTTTGTCTACATTATTTGTTTTACCTTGGCCTGTTTGTTGTATGTGTGAAGTTTGTTGTTCAGCAATAAACTTAACTTTTATTTTGTGAGTTATACCCAGTTATTTGTTGCATACATTTGCCACCAAATCAAGCTTGGTTTAGATAAATTATGAAAGGAGAAAGAAAGGTTATGTCAGTACTTTAAACTCTTGTATTATTCATCGAATCAATTAACATTTGATGTGCTTCATCCATTAAATCGGTTAATAAAAAACATGCTCAATTTCCCTTAACATGAAACAGTGAAGAAATAAGGCCCTGTATTCATCTTCCAAGGTTATTTCTAAACCAACATATTAAAATATCAATAACACTTTACAATAAGTATCAATTTGTTAACATTAGTTACCATGACCTAATAATGATCAATACTTTTACAGCATTTATTAGTCTAGGTTAATGGTACCTAGGTAATACATTTTTAATATCAAAAGTTATCAGTAGTTAATGCACTATGAACTAACAATGAACAGTTGTTCTTTTATTAACTAACATTAATAAATGCTGTAAAAATATATAATTAATTGTTAGTTCATGATACTTAATGCATTAACTAATGTCAAGGAATGAAACCTGATTGTAAAGTGTTACCAAAATATCTAATCCATCAAATGTGGTTCAGTAAAAGCAGCTTTGTAAACTTTAATGTGAGAACTAACCGTCAAACTAATAGCAGTGAATATGAGTAGAGTTGCTTAAGTGCCAATGATGGTGTTTTTGCCCTCTGCCATATGAAAAAAGCATTTGTAAAAAACAAACATTGTCTATCCTGCATGTCCTGCAGCAGATCTAAAGCCTTGAACATGCAGGGGTATTTTTTTCTTCGGGTGTGATAATATAACGGACCCTGACCCTGCACTGAAGCAGGCTTCTAACACATACAGACAGACACACTTTACAGCTGTGTCCTTGCCTTCTTTGCACAGCTGCCTGAGATTTCCCCACTAGACTTTTAAGCAGAGGTCATTTAGCTCTGCAGACATGTGCACTAAATGTAAGTATGTGTCTGTTCTCTGGTTGACAGACTGGTTGATGTCATGTCTAAGTAGGCGTCTATTTCAGGCTTATATGTCAGGGTCAGGTTTGTGGAAGCTGAATGCTTGTGGTCTTGAGCAAGTGAATGAGCATGTGTGAGAAGATCAGTAAACCATGCAGCCACATGTGTGCTATAAAATGCCATTAAATAAAGGAGATCTGAATGTACAAAGAAACTAAGATAGAAGTCCTCAGGCCTTCTATGATTTTGTAAGGTAACCAGAATTCAGCTATTTTTCCAGCTTTGAATAAATCATGCTGTATGATAAGCAAAACAGCAATTCTGTTCACGTTGAATTCTCTGTTTTTTACCACAAACACACACACTTCCCGGTTTTCAGTGTGTAAGCATGTGCTTTGATCTTGATAAGAGTGGAGCTGCTCCGTCTAGACCGGATGGCAGCTGCCGAGGAGACTTCACTGAAGTGCATCTCAATATGCAGGCAGCAGCTTGAGTGTGAGGCTTCAGCACCAATGCTGGTATGTGACAAAAGCATGACGCCAACCTATCCAACACTACATGTTAATGCATGTCATAATTTGGCTCCAAATTCAGTGACCTCAAAATATCATGTAGTCTGACTTGATAATTAACTGAACTGGTCACATTTCAAAGTTTGTGAAAGACCTAATACCCATACACGGAGAGAGACACTTTTCAGAAGTTTCTGTTACCATCAGGGATGAAGTGGAAATAAGGAAGAAATTATTATATGTATTAATTGCATTAAATGAAACAGCAGGAAAAATGTGGTTCACATATAAGACTGTATATGAGGTGAATTACAACTGCTTTTAGTCTCTAGCTCTACTAAAACAACATGTAGACTGTTAAAGTTACATTTACTAATATTAAAATAAGATGCCACATTAAACATTACATCATATATTTGGTAACATTTTACAATAAGATTCCATTCGTTAACATTAATGCATTAGGTATATCATAAACAAACAATTTACAATATATTTCTTAAATCATTTATTAATCTTTGTTAGTTAATAAAAATACTATTGTTCATAGTTAGTTCATTTTAGTTCATAGTGCATTAACTAATGTTAACAAATACAACTTTTGATTTTAAAATGTATTACTATATGTTGATATTAACATTAATAAATGCTTAATAAGTCTTGTTAATTGTTAGTTCATGTTTACTAATGTTAACAAACGGAACCTTATTATAAAGTGTTACTATACATTTAGTATTGTTGTCTTACCATGTGCAGACGTAATAAAACAGCCCCATTCGATGAATATCCCGTTTTAAAATCTGTCCACATTCAGTGTTTACATTTGACTGACCTACAGCTGATGCCCCAACGTGTTACTGGTAAATAATAAAACGTAAATAGAAACGATTTTAATGTTGTCTGAAATATCACTGGTAAAACACAGTCCACTTCATGTCCAGGTTGACGTAAAATGGTAACTGATCTGTTTACTGAGTTCCATTTCTAGGACAGCGGTGCGGAGGCGGACAGACTGACTAATTTCTCGGCAGAACTGACGGCAGAATGTGAAACGCACCTCATACAAATACATTCAGAAGGTTTGACTTGCTAAAATTGCCGTCCTCTTCTGCCGCCTACTGGAAAGAGGTATGGCAAGCCGTTTTAGCTTTTATTCATTCGCAGGATATGAATAGTTGATATCAACAATTCAGTTTTCACTAGTTAGAATTCTAATTCTCGATATCAAGAATGTAATTTTCACTAGTGGAAATGCCAATAGTTGATATCAATAATTACACTCCCACTAGTAAAAACGTGAATTCTTGATATAAAAATGATATGATCACTCACAGAAATCACATTCTTGATATCAAAACTGGAATTTCAACTAGTAAAAATACAATTATCGATATCTAGAAATAAAATTTTAACAGGTAAGAATAGCTATGGTAATGAGTTTATGAATATTAATGAGACCTGGTTTTCCCATGAATCCACTCTTGTAGCAGGTCAAAAAATGGAGGGAGACATTCCATGTGAAAACAGCTCATTTTTTATGTTTAAGAAACAGAAAATGAGAATTCATTTCAATTTAAATTTTTTGTTCATTATACTAAAATACTAAAATAAAAACAATATTAGATTTGCATATTTGGGTGGTACTGCAACACCCCATTCATCCGATTGGCCAACCCGTGCCATCTTCTTTACTGCCTTAATCCTTTTAGCCAGAATAACAGTTGGTACCGCTCTGCATATCTGGCTCAATTTTAATTAAATATTGTCTTGAACTACCACTCACTGTAAACTACACATGCCATACGCAGAAAAATCTTGTTGCTGGGCACAAAACAGGTGCTGTTGCAAGGTGTTGTCTCTAATGGATGATGCGTAAGAGATCACAATCCACATTGGGAGTTTAGTCTCATATACTGTATATAATATATTATTTTCATATTGAATAAATTGTATGATTTTGTAATACATTTGTTTTCATGACGTATTAATAAATGTAATGGTGAATGGGATTAAGGGAGTACAGAAGGAGCAGGTGTAAATCATATTCATTCCAACTAATATTTTATAAACTAAAACATTCATGAATGCTGCAATATACTGCTCATTATTCATAAATAAGGGTCGTTGTGCAGTCCGCGTGCCGACGGAGTTACAGTCGGGATGAATTTTGTCCAATAATTAGTCTTAGCTATAGTTTGATTGTTTTAAATGAGCGTTTAAAATTGACATTGCTCTTTCATGCTTTTTCTGACATGAAACCAGTAATGAAAGAATCACTCCCTGTGCTAAACGCCTCCCATCTGCTGCTGTCTGCCCAAGGAAAAAGCCTGCTAGAAGCCAAAATCGAGGAGGAATGGGTGTTACAATAGCGCATAATAACATAAATGAATGTTATAGAATGCTAATATTGTACGTCTGTGTGTTACTGTATGGTAATAAAGTGCAAGAAGACAGCGTGAAAAAATATATAATAATGGCCGCACCCTTTCAACCAGAATGGAAATTCTCAGTTATTTTTATGAGATGTATTAACTAAGCTTCAGATGGGGGTTCTTCTTATAGGCTAAATGTTGATATCAGGTACACTGAAAAAGTCACGTATGTATGCACTTTTCAAATTGTCTGTTTGCACAGTTATTTCCCTTTAAAGCCGAATGACAGGTAAAACTTTCACCCTACACTCAAAAAATATTTTAGCATATATATATATATATATATATATATATATATATATATATATATATATATATATATATACACACATGCATTTTCATTTAAAAAAAATTCATCAAATTATATTTAGCCATCTTTAACAATATTAAATCAATAAAACCTCAATACATTTAAGTTTTATTAATATTAGCTAAGATCACTCAGTTATTGTGTTATGACATTGAAATGTGTAAATCTTAAATATAAGCAAATATATGGACAAATATATATATATATATATATATATATATATATATATATATATATATATATATATATATATATGAGGTCTATCATTTTTTGTAAGATAGCCAAGGTCATTGTTAGTGCTGTCAACAGGACTAAGAGACTAAATTCTAATTTTTACCTTAAATAATATAACAATTCGAAGTAAATTCGAATTTTCAAGTCACCAGATATTTAAATTGACATTGTTTCTTAAGTCCACAAGATGGCGCAACTAGACAGATAAACCCGACAGCACTGTGTTATTATTGCAAAGAACATACCTGGCTGTGAAATTAGTGCATTCCATTTTAAACTAAAGTGCATAAAATAATAATTTAAAAAAATATCAAAAGATTTAGCCAATTTATTTTCTCAAATGTTAGGTAAAAAGTAAAACGTGAAAACTATTATTTTCACAGCTTCTTTACACACACAGGTGAGCTCAGTCAAGTTCATGTACATAGTAACATGTTTGTTATATTTGTATATCTACTCCTCATTTTTAATATCCAAACATTAATTTAGCCTACGATTTTATGCAAAGCGATGGAACAAGTTTTCATACATTTATCAACAGCACAGAGATACATAACACACAATAGTATCCATCTGTTGAGCTGCAGAGCTGTAGATTTGACGCAGAAGTGTAAATTGGCCTTAAGTCACAGCAGTTTCAGGCCCGCAGTCTCCAGGCTGATGTTACGGGCGGAGCTAATGACAGAACAATCATGTCGGAGAGCACGGTACAGTTAGTTGTTGTCTATGTAAAGTTTATTAAATCTAGCATTTTTGGTAAACAATTACTTTTATTAAGATTAGTGTTTTTCTGCTAACTACTGGATCTGTATACAAGTAAATGATTTCTCGTTATTCTTATAGAAGCTTAAATTGGTTGTCATAATGAATATTATTCTGGAAACATTCGGGTTGTATTTTTTAAAATTGCTTTTTTTTTCAGTCACTCAAGCTTTTATTGTTTAAATAATTATTTTAGTTTAATTTATTATTATTCAAATTTCTTATGTAATATTGATTTTTTATTTTATTCAATGTACATGTTTTGTTAGGCTTTGTAATTGAATGTTTATTTTGAATTTGATATTGATATAAATATATATGACATTAAATGACATATAACATTCTTTGTGTCTTTTTTAAGTACTTTTTGTAACTTTATGAACAGGAAGGAAATCAAATGATCACATATAATATAGTCAGATGGGTAACACCTTACAATAAAGTTTCATTTGTTAACATTAGTTAACTACATTTGTTAACTTGAAAAACAATGAGCAATACTTTTACAGCATTTGTTAATCTTGGTTAATGTTAATTTCAACATTTACTAATATATGTTTAAAATTAGAAGTTGTAAATTTTAACACAAGTTCATAAAATATAAATTAACAAAGAACAATGTTTTATCCATTAACATTAACAGAGATAAATAAATGCTGTTAAAAAAATCTTCTTTGTTAATTCATGAAACCTACTGCATTAACTAATGTTAACACATGGAACCTTATTGAAAAGTGTTGAAAAGGCTACCATTAAGTGTTTTAGATAGTAATCAAATCAAAATCAGTGTAAAAACAGCACATTTTAAATCTAAAAAAGCAAACTAACATTAGAAATTGTGCTCCAAACGGTAGACGGCGCTAATCTACTAACACCGCATCAGTCCTGAGACTGCGGGCCTGAAACTTCTGTGGCTCTGCAGCTTTGAAAATGGACATATCTCGATACACATTGCAAAATCATACAATGTTATAAAATATATATAAAATATGAATGAATTCATGTTTTTACTAGTGGAAATGTAATTACTGATATAAAAAAATTGGCATTTCCACTAGTAGAAATTACATTCCTGATATCAAGAATTAGCATTTTAATTAGTGAAAATGTAATTGTTGATATCAACAATTCATATCCTACATGTGATTAAAATTTAAAAGGGCGTAAAACTATGCAAAGGTAATTACAGATATCAACAATTCAATTTTCACTAGTTCAAATTCTAATTCTTGATATCAAGAATGTACTTCTTACTAATACAAATATAATTTTTGATATCAACAATTACATTGTTACTAGTAAAAATATAAAATTCCTGATATCAAGAAATACATTTTCACTAGTTAAAATTCTCATTCTTAACATCTATAAATGTATTTCAACATGTTGCAATTGGTATTTCTGATATCTGGAAATGGATTTCAGATACCAATAATTTGGAGTGTAATTAATGATATCTAAAAAGACTTCTTACTAGTAACAATTACATTATAGATATCAGAAATTTTAAACTGTTATGGCAAGCCGTTTTAGCTTTTATTCATTCGCAGGATATGAATTGTTGATATCAACAATTCAGTTTTCACTAGTTAGAATTTTAATTCTTGATATCAAGAATGTCATTTTCACTAGTGGAAACGCCAAATGTTGATATCAATAATTACATTTCCACTATCAAAAATGACGTCATCACTCACAGAAATCACATTCTTGATATCAAAAATGGGATTTCAACTAGTAAAAAACATAATTTTTGATATCTATAATTGAATTTTCACTAGTAAAGTTTCACACCGATATGTCATTCACTCTTATTCAAAATGCAATTATTGATATCAAAAATTAGTTTCTTACTAGTTGAAAGTCCAATTTCACATATCAACAATTCTTTTCTTACTAGTAAAAATATAATTTTTGATATCAAGAATGTAATTTCTACTAGTGACAATTTTAATTTCTGATATCTGTAATGTAATTGTTACTAGTAAGAAAGTCTTGTTGGATATCATTAATTACACTCCAAATTATTGGTATCTGAAATCCACTTCCAGATATCAGAAATACCAAATGTAACATGTTGAAATTCAATTACTGATATCAAAAATTACCATTTTCATTATCAATTGTTGATATCAAGTATGAACATTTTACTAGTAACAATGTAATTATTGATATCAGTAAAGGGAGCTCTACTTGTAACAATTATTGCCTTGATATCTAAAATAGCCTTTGCAACTAGTGAAAATAGAATTACTGATATCCTAAATGTGATTTTAACAAGTAAAAACACTATTATCAATATCTAGAAATACAATTTTAACAGGTAAGAATAGCTATGGTAATGAATTTATGAATATTAATGAGACCTGGTTTTCCATGCATCCACTTTTGGAGCCAATAGTAGCAGGTAAAAAAATGGAGGGAGACATTCCATGTGGGTAAAAACAGCTTGTTTTTTTTTTTTTTTTTTTAAGTTTTATTTTTATGCTTCAGAAACGGAAAATGAGAATTCATTTAAATTGTACTTTTTTGTCCATTGTTAAAAAAATAAAAGAAAAACAATATTAGATTTGCATATGTTGGCGGCACGGCAACGCCTCTTTCATCTGATTGGCCAACCCATGCCATCTTCTACTGCCTTAATCCTTTTAGCCAGAATAACAGTTCGTACGCTCTGCATATTTGGCTCATTTTTAATTAAATATTGTCCTAAACTACCACTCACTGTAAACTACACATGCCATACCCAGAAAAATCTTGTTGCTGGGCACAAAACTGGTGCTGTTGCAAGGTGTTGTCTCTAATGGATGACATGTAAAAGATCACAAGCCACATCATATGCTGACTGGGAGTTTAGTCTCTATAATATATTATTGTTATATTGAATAAATTATTTGATTTTGTAATACATTTGTTTTCATGGCATTTTAATAAATGTAATAGCGAACGGGATTAAGGGAGTACAGAAGGAGCAGGTGTAAATTTTATTCATTTCAACTGCAATATACTGCTCATTATTCATAAATAAGGGTTATTGTGCAGTCCTGCATGCCGATGGAGTTACAGTCGGGATGCGTTTTGTCAGAATAATTAGTCTTATAGTTTGATGGTTTTAAATGAGCATTTAAAATTGACATTGCATGCTTTTTCTGACATGAGAAACCAGTAACAAAAAATCACTCCCTGCGCTAAATGCCTCCCACATCTTCTGCTGTCTGCCCAAGGAAAAAAGTCTTCTTACCTGCTAAGCCAAAATTGTGGAGGAATGTGTGTTACAATAGCACATAATAACATAAACAAATCTTCTAGAATGCTAATATTGTACGTCTGTGTGTGTTACTACATGGCAATTAAGTGCAAGAAGACAGCGCAAAAATGTTTTTTTATAATAACAGGTGCACCCTTTCAACCAAAATTATTGCATTTAATCCAAGCACAAACATTACGTAAATTCTCAGTTATTTTTATGGAAAGTATTATATGTATTATAATTACACATTTTAATTTCATAACAAAATTTAATAAAATTATAGTTAGCAATCTTTAACAATATTAAATCAATAAAACTTGAATAAATTTAAGTTGTATTAATATTAGCTAAAGATCACACAATTATTATGTTATGAAATTTAAATGTGTAAATCTTAAATATAAGCAATATATATATATATATATATATATATATATATATATATATATATATATATATATATATATATATGAGAGGTCTATCATTTTTAGTTAGGTAGCCAAGGTAATTGTTAGTGCTGTCAACAGGGCTAAGAGACTAAATTATCATTTTTACCTTAACCTGTTGATGTGCATATCAATGTTGATATCAACAATTCATATCCTACATGTGATTAATAGTTAAAAGGGCACCAAAACTATGCAAAGGTAATTACAGATATCAACAATTACATTTTCACTAGTTAAAATGATAATTCTTGATATCAAGAATGTACTTCTTACTAGTAAAAATATAATTTTTGATATCAACAGTTACATTGTTACTAGTAAAAAATTAATTCCTGATATCAAGAAATTAATTTTCACTAGTTAAAATGTTAATTCTTGATATCTATAAATGCATTTCAACATGTTACAATTGGGATTTCTGATATCTAGAAATGGATTTCAGATATCAATAACTTGGAGTGTAATTAATGATATCTAAAAAGAATTTTTTACTAGTAACAATTACATTATAGATATCAGAAATTTAAATTGTCACTAGTGAAAACTGAATATCTGATATCAAAAATGAGCATTTTTACTAGTAGAAATTACATTCTTGATATCAAAAATTATATTTTTTACTAGTAAGAAAAGAATTGTTGATATGTGAAATTGGACTTTCAACCAGTAAGAAACTAATTTTTGATATCAATAATTGCATTTTGAATAAGATTGAATGACATGTCGGTGTGAAACTTTACTAGTGAAAATTCAGTTATAGATATCAAGACTTACGGTTTTTACTAGCTGAAATCCCATTTTTGATATCAAGAATGTGATTTCTGCGAGTGATGACGTCATTTTTGATATCAAGAATTCACATTTTTACTAGTGGAAAAATAATTATTGATATTAACTATTGGCATTTCCACTAGTGAAAACTACATTCTTGACATCAAGAATTAGAATTCTAACTAGTGAAAACTGAATGGTTGATATCAACAATTCATATCCTGCGAATGAATAAAAGTCAATTTGGCTTGCCATAATAATTGGGATTTCCACTAGTAAAAATGACATTCTTGATATCAAAAATTAGCATTCTAACTAGTGAAAATTGAATTGTTTATATCAACAATTCATATCCTGTAAATGAATAAAAGTCAATTCAGCTTGCAACAGTATCAAAGATCATTGTGAAATTCAACTAGTGAAAATTCAGTTACAGATATCAAGAAATATGGTTTTTACTAGTTGAAATTCCATTTTTGATATCAAGAATGTGATTTCTGCAAGTGATGATGTCATTTTATATCAAGTATTCATGTTTTTACTAGTGGAAATGTAATTATTGATATCAACTATTGGCATTTCCACTAGTGAAAATTACATTCTTGATATCAAGAATTAGAATTTTAACTAGTGAAAACTGAATTGTTGATATCAACTATTCATATCCTTCTAATGAATAAAATTCAATTCAGCTTGCCATAAAGCAGAGGTATTGTACATCAACTAGGTCAGACTAGCGTCAATCTGAGGTCTCAATGGTTAAAACCATTTAAATGGAGAGAAAGAGTTGTCATTATAAAACACACACGTTCACACAAAGTAAAATTAAATTGACCATTTTATTGAGACCATTTAAACTGACTGTAGTCTATAACATTGTTAGTGTAACTCTCTTATGGAGACAATTCTGTGTACTGCTGAACATAGCTAATGCTGATGACAATAATTTTTGTTTAACATGTTTGAAAAAAATTCAACTTTAATTGGATGTTATGGTGTTTGTAATGTTACTTGGAGTATTTATTGTGATTTAAACCAAGTTTAATTGTTAAACTACACACTGAAAGCACACGTACATCACCCAGACTTCTATTTGATGTGAGTGTGTTTGCATCTGCAAGACATATCTTTATTCTGTTTGCTCATCAACACGTCTATAAGATGCATGTCAATAAGTATGTCTCAGATGTCAATAAGTATGTCAGCAGATGTCTTTGATACGTTTAAGATTTTGAATGTTTGTAAATCTGATCTTTTTAGATGTTTAGCAGATGTTAATTAGATTGTGATGCTTTCCAGATTAAAACATCTAAAACAGACATCTCTGAGATGTACGTGTGGTAATCTTTTTGATTTGTCATTTCATAGATACCCAGGTAGCACACGTCCATCCCTTATATATCAAAAGGTGTGTTAAAAGGAGCAGATTTTCAAACATCCTAAATCAGAAACGTCTCAAATACATCTGCTAAATGTTTATTTGGCATCCGAGAACAAACATCTTATAGACGTATCCCAGTTAGCACACGTACATCTCCAAGATGTCTGTTTTAGATCTTTCCATCTGGAAAGCTTCGGAAAATTAACATCTGCTAAACATCTTAAAAAGAGCAGATTTACAAACATTCAAAATCAAAAATGTCTCAAAGACATCTGCTGAATGTCTTACTGACATCAGAGAGGAAACGTCTTATAGACGTATTGCAGATGCAGCTAACAATGTAAAAAAAAAAAAAGTCTTCCAAAGGAAAACTCACACATCAAATAGATGTCTGGGTGATGTACGTGTGCTAACTGGGATATGTTTATAAGATGTTTGCTCTCGGATGCCAAATAAACATTCAGCAGATGTATTTGAGACATTTCTGATTTAGGATGTTTGAAAATCTGCTCCTTTTAACACACATGCATAGTCTCAATATGACTGTCTTTTGTCCCCTAAAAAAAGTAGGTTACTGTGGCTGTGCCATGATATCAGATTATAATACCATGAAACTTTGATATAAACCATGGTACTGAATGATGACATGTTCATATACCATTGAATTTACATGTGCTCCAAAGGGTTTCAAAGAATACCCTGATAGCACACGTGCATCACCCAGACGTCTATTTGAAGTGTAAGTTTTCTTCTGGAAGGCATATTATTTTACATTGTTAGCTGCATCTGCAATACATCTATTGGACGATTCCTCTCGGATGTCAAAAAGAAATTCATCAGATGTCTTCGAGACATTTATGTAAATCTGGTCTTTTTAAGATGTCTATCAGATGTTAATTAGAATGCGATGCTTTCCAGATGAAAAGCTCTTAAACAGACACCTCGAAGATGTATGTGTGCTATATGGTGATCAAAAAACATTTGTAATACAATGGTACTTTTTTATTAGTGTTCCCTCTTGTTCTACATGACTACCAAACTTCATTAAGCAATTGTTAGTCAAATTTTACATTCTACCCAAGTAAAAAACCTTTGTTGCCAAACCCTATACAAATGCCGGTGACTTTTTTTTTTTTTAAACAGAGACATTACCAGCTGTGCCCACTGGCCCATTCAATTGCTCAAGGGGGGAATCACTAGGGGGCTATGGGGAACAGAGGCAGAAATACCCCCCCCCCCCCCCTTATCATTACTCTCTTCCCCCAACCTCCCTGTAGCATCCACCCACATCACACATGCAAACCAGCCGGCCTTTTGTCACCCCACCTTTTTAAAACCAAAGCAGCCTTTGCTTAGTAACGTATAGTCAAGGGACATCTTGTGTTGGTTACGGCAAGTGCCACTGAGAGCAAATGGCAGGGGACGCTGTGAATTGCCCAAGTAGCAAAGCTGTGGCTGCTTGTCCAATCAAATTAGATTAATTATAATGAGCGTCTTTGTGAAACACGATATGTTTGAAATAAAGGTGAGATGTAAGCGGTCCCCTTGTATTAGTGTTACGATGAAATAATTGGGATTAATGAGCAAGCAGTCATTTTATGGGCTGAAATGATCACTTGAATTACCTAATGTTTTGTCAGGAGTTTACAACAAAGATTTCATATTTTGTGTTTAAATGCACACATATGATTCATTTTAGTCATGTAAAGAAGTCAAAGAACAAGTTCGGCTTTCTAAACTGGTTTGAATGGTGTTGCTATGTAGGCAATTGTCCACTAGGTGGCATATTGGCACAGCAGTCAGTTGACTCTGCATCATCATGTGAGGCAATGCAGAATTTGTGAATTTTCCAGGACTCTCCACATCCATATTCATGCAGGGAGGGTTCTTGTTGCATCACAGTAGATTACGTCACCTCCTCCCACCTCTGAACCGCAGGAAACGACTCTTGCTTTCTAATATTAGTTTTTGGTAGGATTCCAGGAGCCTGTGTGTGAGCCCATGCATATGTGTACAGTATGTGAGCTGATAGAGGAGAGTGTGTCTCTCTCAGTGTGTGTCGTCTGCATGTGACACCAGCACTGATCCTATTCTGAGCTTGGATGTTAATTGGCTTACTATATATCCTTGTGTGTCTGTGTCTTTCGCCTTCCTTCTCTGTGCTTTTGTCATATCTGACTGTCAGATCTAAGGGTAAGCTGTGCAATCTACTGCAGGTAGAAGGCAGCATTTAATCCAGAACCGGCATCCAGTATTGATGCAGTTCATGTTAATTAGGGCCTAGCAGGGAATTCTGGGCCCCCTGAATGTATATTCTTCTGGGCCTCTTTCATATTAAATAAAAAAAATAAAAAAACATTTATTTGAATCTTTACCACCTTTCACAGCCTTAGCTATGGCCAAGATGTTAATAAATAATAAGCCAAAATTTTTTAATAAATAATAAGCCACAAAACAAAATAAAAATAGTATAAAGCTTGAAATTCAACTAACAGAGCATATTTGTCGCTGTTGACTATTGCCACAGCTATGATGGGTCGACCAGTGGTCAGTGTGTGGGAGAAACAGAATCACAATCCAGATCACGGCAGTTTATCAGCAGGTTTTACTCCCATCCTCAACTACTCCTCACTGATCCTTAAAGGGTAAGTTTGCCTAAAAATGTTGGACTTTCTTTATTCCGTGGAAGATACAAGGAGACATTAGGCAGAATGTTAGGGTCTGACAGCCTCAGTCACAATTAATTTCATTGTATGTAAAAAATATGCATTGAAAGTGAATAGTGACTGAGGTTGTCAGTCCCTAATCGAGTTGGGTAAATTATTCAAAAAAGTAATCCACTACAATTACTTATTAACTCTCTCAAGTTGTAATCAGATTACTTAAAATAATCACATTACTAATAACTTTACTTTTTAGTTTCTAAAACACTTTTCACAAACAGTTCTGTTTTTTGCTCAACAAATTCCAAATAATGTCTAGATTTACTCCTTGTTCATTGTCACACCCTTCAGCTGTCACAGAAATGCAAATAGATGTACATATGAACATATGATTTCATAGGGTAATATGAACTTAAATGTAATTACCTTAATTAAAAAATCAGTCAGTTACTGTAATCTGTTTACCAGAATTTAAAATTAATGGTTTACAACATTTTGAATTTAGAAAGTAATGAGATTACACCCAACACTTGTCCCTAACATTCTACCTGACATATTTTGGACCTACTCATCTTGGATTTTTTTTTGGAACTTTAACTTCCCCTCATGGCATAAAATGTTTTAATTTAAACAACATTTTTAGATTTTCTGAAAAAATGTGTGTGGTACAAAACTTGCCGCCAAAATACTAGGATGTTGTAACTTTTTTAGTGCATTGCTATGCAGTTGCTAGGGTGTTTTTGGTGGTTGGTAGGGCGTTGCTAAGTGGTCAATTACTGGCCCAAGTCAAAAGAGCCCATCCCCAAAAGGCATCCCAACCCCCAGATGTATGAGATGTTTACTGTCTGTAAATGACTGTGGATGTTTTCAAGGGCATTGGTCCTGTTGTGTGAGAAGAATGTTCTTCTCCTAGACCCTGACCCTAGAAACTGCCTTTAGCTACACCCTAGCAACCAGCCAGAACACCATAACAACCGTCTAGCTACACCCAAGCAACCAGCCAGAACACCCTAGCAACCGCCTATAGCTACACCCTAGCAACCAGCCAGAACACCCAAACAACTGCCTAGCCACACCCAAGCAACCAGCCAGAACACCCTAGCAACCGCCTAGCAATGCTCTAGCAACCAGCCAGAACACCCTAGCAATGGCCTAGCAATGCTCTAGCAACCAGCCAGAACACCCTAGAAATTGCCTACAGCTACACCCTAGCAACCAGCCAGAACACCCTAGCAACCACCAAGCTAGACCCAAGCAACCAGCCAGAACACCCTATCAACAGCTTAGCAACCGCTCTAGCAACCACCCAGAACACCCAAACAGCTGTCTAGCAATGCTTTAGCATCCAGTCAGAACACCCTAGCAACCGCCTATAGTTACACCATAGCAATCAGCCAGAACACCCTAACATCCGCCTAGCCACACCTTAGCAAAAAGCCAGAACACCCTAGCAACCACCAAGCTAGACCCAAGCAACTACCCAGAACACCCTATCAACCGCTTAGCAACCACTCTAACAACCACTCAGAACACCCCAACAACTCTCTAGCAATGTTCTAGCAACCAGCCAAAACACCCTAGCATATCAACACCCTGGCAACCTCTTTGAAAACCAAGTGTCTAGCAATGCCCTAGCAACTATTTATCAGTCTGTACAAATCTGAATAACAAAGATTTAATTTTTTTTTAACGTTTTTACAGAAACATAAACATGCTTGGAGAGTTACAATTCAATTCCATCAAATGAAAAATAAATCATAAAGCCTGTACAACTGAACTGTATATGGCCTTGAGTTCACCCTGCTGTGAGATTAACTGTATTCAAATCAGGACAGGGGGTCACTAGAAGTCAACACACCCATGAAATCACAATCAATGTTTTCACGTAGAGTTCGTGAGCCACTGATCTTGCATGTCACGTCATTGCAGGAGTGTAACATGTTCCAATCTGCCACACCCTTGCAGACAGGCATCTAGTGAGAATTGAGAGGTGCATTATGGGTAAAATGTGGTTCTGCGTCATTCTCAATATAAAACGATAAATCTCTTTCAAATCATGTGGCACTATTTTTATATAATTCAAAAAGGGTTTCCAGATTTTATAAAATAATTCACCCCTGCCCCTCATTGAATATGTGATCTTCTCTAAAGTTACACAGCTGCAAACCTCCGACAACCACAATCCAGTCGGCACATCAGTATCTGCTTTCCATTTCAAAGTAATACATTTTTTAGCTATTATCAACAACATTTCAGTAAGCTTAATTGCTTGACTATGTCTGAGGTTAGAGTTGGTAAAATTACCTAAAAAACACACCTCTGGGTCCATTGGAAAATCAGTTCCATGAATCTGTGATATACTATCACATACTTGCACCCAAAACACCTTCACTTTAGGACACAACCAGGTAGAATGCAAAAATGTTCCTACTTCTGTACCACATCTGAAGCAAATGGGTGAAATACTGTTGTTAAATTTATGTAATCTGGATGGAGTGTAGTAAAGCTGGTGTAACACAAATTAAACTGAATTAATCTATACCTAGAATTCAAGGTTGAGGTGACCCCATCTTCACATAACTGACCCCACAAGTCCCCATCTATTCTTACCCCCAAACCCTGTTCCCATCTACTTCTGGATTTATCTGGGTCAACTAAAGGCTGGCTTGAGATCAGAGCTTCATATATTCTAGATATTGTTTTACATAGTGGTTTATCAGAATAGCAGAGTTGCTCAATACATGTCAAATCAGGTATCTTGGGATAAGTTTTTGCTTTGACCCTTAAACAATCTCGTAATTGCAGATAACTAAAGAATTCATTACTCAAATTATTTTTAGTTCTACGGCATTCTCTAAGAATACTTCCATTGCTCCTAGACCTTATACTGAGCTATACAAAGCTCTTGTAATCTTGTCATTTCATAGTAATCTTTATATTTGTTTAGTGTTCAGTAATGGCTTCTAGTCATAAGTAACATTTGATGCGTGTAGTCACTACAGTCTGTTTTTGATTATTTGCATGCTGATCTTTGATCAAACTGATACAGAGGGGTAAATATCTTCACTTTCTGATATGATGTAAGCAGGGGTTAATTGGGGCATAACGGTCCAGGTGTTAGGGTTCCCATTCTACACTTCCTTAACTAACTTCACCAGAATCACTTTACTAAGGTACATTAGGGAACAAAGAGGTGCAGTGAGAAGAGTGTGGCTTTAAACCTCAACACTTCTGCAGAACACAAATCAACCCAAATTCATTTTCCTTTCTGTGAGTCTAAGCTTATCTCAAGCCGGGTGAGGATTTTGAACTGTCCGTGGAACCATAAGCAGCTTTGCCTCTTCGGTCAGATGTCCGTAGTACTGAAAACCACCTGAACTGTGTGGAACTGATAAAGGACTCTAGGAAATCATCAGGTGATCATGAACATCACACATCGTAGTTCTGTATGTTTCCTATATTTAGTAAAAGTTCTCTACCTGCTGCTAATTTTGGATTTACTACATAATGGGTATAAAATACATTGATGTATTGCTTAGTACAGTAATCTTGACATCTGTTTTAGACATTCTAACATCTACCAAGTCCCTTTGTAATGGATTATTGTTTATATTATAATGCGCAAGATGATTAAATTGTTATAAAGCAATGTAATGCTACGATCAGTTTTACAGTCTACCCGATAATTCAAAGAATAATGCCTAGTCAAAGGACATGAGTACAAAATTACCAAAGTAAATGAGCTGATAATTTATAACTTTTTCAAACTGAGAGCCATGGCATGACACTAGGACCTAGGGGTAACAACATCCCCTTGTGGTTATTTATGTAGAAAACAAGACCTGATGTGTTTGCATTATACACTCACTTAGCACTTTATTACGAACACTATGGTCCTATTAAAGTGCCCGACGTGGTCTTCTGCTTTTGTAGCCCATCCGCCTTAATGTTCGATGTGTTGTGCATTCTAAGATGCTATTTGGCTCACTACAATTGTAAAGAGGGGTTATCTGAGTTACCATAGCCTTTCTGTCAGCTCAAACCTGTCTGGCCATTCTCCACTGCCCTCTCTCATCAACAAGTGTTTCTGTCTGTAGAACTGCCACTCACTGGATGTTTTTTGTTTCTGAGTAAACTCCAGAGACTGATGTGCATGAAAATCCCAGAAGATCAGCAGTTACAGAAAAACTCAAACCAGCCCAGTTGGCACCAACAATCATGCCACAGTTGAACTCACTGAGATTCCCCATTCTGATGGTTTATGTGAACATTAACTGAAGCTTCTGACCCGTATCTGCATGATTATTTAATTGCACTGCTGTCACACAATTGGTTGATTAGATAATTGCACGAATAGACAGGTGTTCTGTGAGTGTAAAAGTAAATACTTTTTAATGCTCATATAGTTATCAATAGGTAAAACCTATTGATTCGTTATGACCATTCCAGGACACATCTGTGTCAAACCCAAAATAATGGGATTGAATGGATAAAATTCACTCACTGTTACATACAAATAGGGTATTCTTGCTATTCTATTCTTAAGAGAAAAACAATGCTGTAGAAGAGGATTAGGATGCTCCCAATCTGTTCAGGTTTATTTCTTTGCCATAATTAATAGAAGACTTCAAAGGCACACTTCAATAGGATGGAGGAGCAGTGCTTATAAGAGAACATACACAATGAATGGCTCATTTCCACTGCGGTAGAAAAGGGAGGCAATTTGTAATTAGCATAACCAATGGCTACATCAAACAACTGGTTCTACTCAAACAGGCAGGTCAGATGAAAGCAAAATCTGGACTTGAGGGTTCCACAATTTGTTTTAATTTATACTGTGTTGTGTTAAGTCTAGTTGCAACATAGCATAACAAATTGCTAGTAAAAATGAAATTGTATACACCAATCAGCCACAACATTAAAACCACCTTAATATTGTGTAGGTCCCCTTCGTGCCGCCAAAACAGCGCCAACCCGCATCTCAGAACAGCATTCTGAGATGCTATTCTTCTCACCACAATTGTACAATCATCCATGTGATTATCTAATCAGCCAATTGTGTGGCAGCATTGCAGTGCATAAAATCATGCAGATATGGGTCAGGAGCTTCAGTTAATGTTCACATCAATCATCAGAATGGGGTAAAATGTGATCTCAATGATTTGGACCATGGCACAATTTTTGGTGCCAGATGGGCTGGTTTGAGTATTTCTGTAACTGCTGATCTCCTTGGATTTTCACGCACAATAGTCTTTAGAGTTTACTCAGAATGGTGCCAAAAACAAAAAAACATCCAGTGAGCAGCAGTTCTGTGGACAGAAATGCCTTGTTGTTGAGAAGTCAACAGAGAATGGCCAGATTGGTTCAAACTGACAAAGTGTACAATTGTGGTGAGAAGAACAGCACCTCAGAATGCTATTCTGAGATTTGGGTTAGCGCTGTTTTGGCGGCAAGAGGGGGACCTACACAATATTATGGGGTTTTCCACTGCACGGTACAGCTCAACTCGACTCAACTCTGCTCGCTTTTTGGGGGTTTTTCACAGTGGATAGTACCTGGTACCAGATACTTTTTTTAGTACCTCCTCGTTCGAGTTTCCAAGCGAGCTGAGCCGATACTAAATGTGACGTCAAAACCCTGCAGATCACTGATTGGTCAGAGAGAATCGTCACTACCAGCGTCACTGGATACGGGACATCAACCCGCTAGTTTTAAAGTTAGCAACAGCGACAGCAATATCATTCGTTCATGCGACTTTCGAATTGAAAAAAGAAATGGCTGTGCGCAAAACCACGCCGTGGTCAATAAACGAGGTGCAGACGTTCCTCTTGTTAGCGTCGAACGAAACGACACAAAACGGAAAAGTCTTTCAGGAAGTGTCTCAGCTGTTGGCCGCACATGGCTACCACCGGACCTACCAACAGTGTAGGGAAAAGTTAAAAAAACGTAAAAGTGACTACAGAACCATCAAGAACCACAACAGCCGGAGTGGTTCGACCAAATGGACGCTATCTATGGCAATAGACCAGCGAGCAATGGGAGGGTGCCCTGGACTCGCCGTTGTTGGAGTCCACGGTGGAGGATGGTACGTTTTGTTAACTCTATATTCTGCTTGAAAGGAAAGCTTCACTTTATTTAGTTGACCAGCTACTGGAAAGCTTGCTTCTAAAACAACCAGGCCAATTTAACTGTTACACTTGTGTAAAATCACCATGCAACAACTGCTTTATGCAGCACAATGAGCTAGTAGCTAACAGCTAGCGGTCGTGTTATTGTTTATGGTCAGTAATGTTTGTGTCACGTTTAAGATGATGTCACGGCAGTAGAGGTGGCGCAACTATGACGATCAGCCTATAATCCCACCCATGTTGAGGTGGCACTAAACTGCAGTGGAAAAGCAAGCTCAGAAAAGTAAAGCGAGCAGAGTCGAGTCGAGTCGAACCATAATGTGAAGTGGAAAAGTGCCATATTAGACAGGTGGTTTTAATGTTGTGGCTGATCGGTGTATATATTGTGATCACAAGATATAGTGGCCCCCTAAAAGGATTTGGGCACCTAGGGTTGGGGCAACAAAGTGGCAGAAAAGTTTATACTATTAGCCCTTTTTCACCAACATGGTTCGAGGGCGGGTTCCTGGGCCGGTGCAAATTCTCGAACTGTTCCATACGTTTCTACTGCTGTAAAGGCCGTTCCGTGGAAGAAAATCCATGTTCGTTATGTTTCTGTTTGAGGTAGTCACGTAAAAACTACCACCTAGTCACGTAACCCATTACAGCACCGCTCTGCTCTCATGTCAGTGGAAAAGCGCAGCTAGCTTATGATAGGCTCCAGATTGCCCTGGCCATGAAACAGCCGAGCACAGTCTCGGCACGAGAACCGTTGCCATTTAATTGGAAAAGGGCTATATGAGTGTTTACACTTCAGGGGCCTCTCTCAGAGGGGCCCACCCCACCATCTCCCCATTAGATCACATTACTGAGGACACGCACAATGGCTCTGTTTGAGAAACAGGCCTGATGTTTTCTTCTACCATATTGTGCTGCTGTTGTCAGGACTGTTAAGTGGGAATTCATGGGCCAGTCCGTATCCATGTCTCTTTAAGTGGGTAGTTGACATTGGAAACTACACTCACTGAGCATTTTACTAGGAACACGTTGGTCCTACTAAAGTGCCTGATGTGGTCTTCTGCTGTTGTAGCCCATCCGCCTCAAGGTTCGACCTATTGTGCATTCTGAGATGCTCTTCTGCTCACTACAATTATACAGAGTTTTTATCTGAGTTACCGTAGCCTTTTTGTCAGCTCGAACTAGTCTGGACATTCTCTGTTGACCTCCCTCATAAACAGTCCTTTTCCATCCGCAGAACTGCCGCTCATTGGATGTTTTTTGTTTTTGGCACCATTCTGAGTAATCTCTAGAGACTGTTATGCATGAAAATCCCAGGAGATCAGCAGTTACAGAAATACTCAAACCAGCCATTCTGGCACCAACAATCATGCCACAGTCGAAATCACTGAGATCACATTTTTTCCCAGTTCTGATGGTTGATGTAAAATTAACTGAAGCTCTTGACCCATATCTGCATGATTTTATGCATTGCACTGCTGCCACACTATTGGCTATTTAGATAGTCACATGAATAAGTAGGCGTTCAGGTTTTCCTAATAAAGTGCTCCGTGAGTATATTTTAAACAGCATTTTGCTAATTCTTTCATAATTATTATTAAGCATAAAGAAAAAAAAAAAAAAAGTATCTTTGGATTTTCTTTTTAAGAATTTTGAATAGTACTAATATTCCATGCACTCTATCAACTAAAATTAGTTCATAAAAGCTGAATGCATTCATATATATTTTAACCTAAAAGTTTGATGTTGATTAAAAAATGCACATGCTATGTATCAACTAAGTGCTTTCTCAGATTTAACATTGATTGGGATTGGTGGATGCAAAATACGCACATTTCCCCTTGTTGTAGTGTGACGTGGATTTTGATTAGATAGATATAGAAAGTAATTTATAAACTACCAGGGAAACTTGCTTAACAGGGAGCTAAAGGGATTTATGAGCCTCTTATGAGATCCTGTAAAGGGTGTGTTGGAGCATATTGTGTTTAAGTGTCAGTGCGCATGCTTAAACAAATATGTGTGCAGTGGAAACCAATCACTGACACTTTAACACACACTCACATTCATACAACTGGCCCATCCATTACAGATCCTTCTCTCAGACAGAGGAAGCTTTTGTACAGCCTGGTACATGACTACCGAGTCAAGACTGACAAGGAGGCACTGTGGCACTGCTCCCTCTCCTTTCTTTTGCCCTTCCATTCACTTTTTCTCAACAGCAACCAGACACCAGGGCTCTCTGTATGGAACTATATATGTGCCAAAATTCTGCGTGCGCAAAATTTTGAGCGTGCAAAATTATATTCTAAGCACACAAAAGTGTTCTGTGCACGCAAGATAATATTTTGAGTGTGTAAGTTGATATTTTGAGTGCAAAAAAAGAATTTTGTACGCACAAGTTGAAATTTTGAGCACACAAAAAGTTATTCTGCACACGCTTGGACTCAGTTTTGTATACACTCTGCATGCGCTCAGAACTTTAGACTGCTCGCTTGTTTTTATACCCGTATTTCAACAAGTCCCGCCTCCTACGTCAGGATTAGCTATTAGGAGCTGCTTACAAGCACTCTGTGATTGGACAGTTGAGGTAGCTACAGCAACCATGAACATCTCAGTGTAAATATTGCAAAAAAAGCCTACAGGCACAATGCTCTAAGTTCAGTACACACTTTATATACTGTATGCAGTAACCATTACAAAAGATATTTACTTTGTGGATTATAGGCATACCAGGCATACTGTAAATCTTAATTTACTGTAATGTAAGTCTTTCCAAATATAGTAGCCTGGGATCATGCAATGCTAAGCAGTTCTTTCTATTTATTTATTTACTTATTTTACTTTTTGCAGTCTCAAACAATTGATGTTCAGTATACTGTACTTTTAATTTACCCCAAACTATGACGGGAGACATAATTAGCCTCTTTTCCTTTTCTTCTCAGTAATCATTTTTGCCATAAGGGTTGTGGTAGAATGCTTAAACTTCATAAAAACAGCATACTGAAACATTTCAAGATAACCCACAGCTTTGAAATGCAAACATAAACAGCTATTCTAATTTATTATCAGGAATAGAATATGTTAATTTAGGCAAAATGTATAATATTCATGATATTTACAATACACAAGGTTAACGAAAAAATGGGACAGGATACTCTAAAGAAGGTGACAAAATAACATCTTTATTAAAGAAAATAATATTTCATGTAATAATAACAAATAGAAGAAGATTCAGTTGTTGCAGATCCATGGTAGACTGTAAACTGGTCACATTTATTTTAATAAAATGATCTTTTAGAATATTCTTTGGGATAGATAGAGGTCAAATTAAGTTCCCCCAAAACTACACTTTTACATTTTACAATGTAGTTTTACACATGGGAGAGATTACATTAACATAATTTCAGATAAAATTGGTAGATAACATGGCCAAGCTAGTAGCTATGTAAGTGTAACTTGGTAATCTAGATAATCAGATACTAGCCAAGAGAACCAAATACTAATATAGACCAAACTTAGAGAGCTAGACAGATAGTTATCTGGCTAGTAAGCCTATTGGAAGTGTACAGGCTAAAAATATATTTAATTAAGGTTAAATAAAAACAGTTAAGCTAACAAAAGAGCTGCTTTCATGTGGTCATAGTGTGTTATACATTTCCTTTCTTGAAAACAAACTATCACCTTCTCCTCTTCCTCCTGTTTTGATTAGCAGTTTGATCTGTGATCTAGCTAGCCAATCAAAATGTACCACCTCATCTCTGACTGGCTGAAATTCTGGCACATTATAATGCTGTAAACTTGTTGAGCAAGCAAGCGGTCAAAGCTATGAGTGTGCACAGAGTGGGTATGAGGAGAGAGTGAGTGAGATCTTGCACACACAAAAAACAGTGGAGTAACATACATTTCAAAAATCTGTGCAAATTCACATTCCAAGAAACTTTATTCAAGCGCAAAATTGATTTTTGTTTGCTCAAAATGAATTAATCTTTGCAAGAAGATCCATTGCTTTACAAACCTGAGTTAACACACATATGAAATACCTTTTAATACACTCAAAATATCATCTTGCGCTCACAGAACATTTTGTGTGTGCTCAAAATAAAACCTTGCATGCTCGCAGATTTTGGCACATATATAACTCCATTCTCTGTGCCTTCCATCAGAGGAAACAGCCTCCTGACAGCACTCATTCACTGGCACAAGGTCTCTTTTTCCTCATGTGGAATGTGGTTGTAGCTGCCAGGCCTGGTCAACGCCCAAAACACACTGTCACACCACCCGCACACACACATTTATCTAAAGAACGGAGACTCGCACTAGGATTTACTCTGCCTTTCTGGTTAGATTTGTGTGTTGTGTCTAGTCTGCTATATATGCATTGAGCTCAGTGGAAAGTCTAAGGCATAGAACAGACTTGCCACAGGAATGTGGCACCCTTTTTTATACCCTAACCAAGCATTTAAATTAATACTTTTTATCTTTACGTTGTATTGTGAAAGTAGAGAAAATTCAGAACGACTTGCCCTGAAAGACAAAATTAGTGTATTCACACCTAGGGCCTACTTGAGGGGGGAACAGTTGGGAACATTGTCCTGGGTTCTTTGACAAGAGGGTCCGACTCATAAAAACTTTGTCCTGGGGCTCAGAGAAATTCTTCTGATGGAAGATGGAACAGAAGAATTTGAGGGTGAGGGTGAGAAAAGGATAAGAGAATTTTCCAATCTTGTCTCATAGAATGAACATTACTATAACTAAATTTTTGCAAACTGAATTTTACATACCGCTTTCTACGTTTTGCTGCAGTTCCATGGTGAAATTAACACTAGAGGAGCTACAACAACTGTGCGTTTTATTCAATTTCTCACAAATCATGGGTACTATTGCTGTTTATGACCTTATAAACAGGGGCTGAGCTAGGGGTGGCCACCATGGACTGAAGCCTGGCCACCCCACTCACAATTACACCCCATCTGATGGAACGAACAACCCCCCCCACCCCCCCCAATCTGACAAACACCCAACCCCCCCCCCACACACACACTTTTACTCGAATGTATCGTTTAAAAAATCTATACATAATAACACTTGTATTAAAGACCCACCAACATTTATACACGTATTCCAATGTAATTAACCTCCGTGGTTTGGAGACCGAGTCTCGAGCCCAGCCAAGGATGGTCTTATTTGCTTTTTTGGACAATATCAGTTAAGTTTAGTTGTTAGTTTAGGTTAATGATCTGTTTCGTTCACCACTCATTTATGTCTTAGGACACTTGTAAGACAGCTTCACAACCGGTGGGAAGGAGAACACTGGGAAGCAAGTTTTTCCTGGCTCAGGTAGGACTTTTAATAGGCCACTTCAGTGCTTTACAACTTCACAAACTCATCAGCTTCACAGGCACATAGGCATTTAACACATCAGCTTCATAAACATAACAGGTTAAACAGCTTCAGCTTCAGGAGCACCGTGGCCTTCTTTGTGCCAGACTCTCTCACCCTCTCTGCTGGTGGTGTGGCTGCTTATATGCCGCTCTCCCCATGCTCACTGGAATTAGAGACAGGTGTTACACATAATCTAGCTCAGGTGCAAGCACCCTTACCACTTTCTCTCTCTCCGGATGGATGCTCGACCACGCCCCCGCTGCCACATATCTCCAACACCCGACTCAGGCCGGGGAGACATCCGGCCTGTCTACCACTCCCACCATTTCTGGAAAGGAAGTCGGCGACAGCCATCTGCGCTCCCGGTCTGTAGACCACCTTGAACTTAAATGGTTGAAGAGCTAGATACCAACGGGTGATCCGCGCGTTGGTATCCTTCATGCGGTGGAGCCATTGGAGTGGGGCGTGATCCGAGCAGAGGTTGAAGGCCCGCCCCAACAGGTAGTACCGGAGAGTGAGGACCGCCCACTTGATGGTGAGACAATCCTTCTCTATGGTGCTGTACTTAGTCTCCCTCAGTGAGAGCTTACGGCTAATGTACAGCCCCGGGCGCTCCTCCCCCTCCACCACCTACGAGAGTACAGCCCCCAGCCCTCTGTCTGAAGCGTCCGTCTGCAAGACAAAAGGGAGAGAGATATCGGGTGAATGTAAAAGCGGCCTCCCGCAAAGTGCGGCTTTAACTTGTTTAAATGCCTGTTGACACTGCTCAGTCCACTGGACTGGGTCTGGAGCTCCCTTTTTAGTGAGATCAGTCAGCGGGCTGGTGACATCCGAATAATTAGGCACGAATCTCCTATAATAGCCAGCCAGCCCCAGGAACTGTCTCACCCCCTTTTTGGTCTTGGGCCTCGGGCAGGTCGTAATCATTGCAGCCTTGTCTATTTGGGGACGCACTTGCCCGTGGTCTTAGTGGAACCCCAGATACCGTACCTCCACCCGCCCAATCGCGCACTTCTTGGGGTTTGCTGTGAGTCCCACTCGTCTCAGCGATCTCAGAACCGCCCTCAGATGCTGCATGTGCTCAGATGCTGCATGTGCTGTAAATGATGATGTCATCTAAGTAGGCAGCGGCGTAAGCCGAATGCGGTCTGAGGATTCGGTCCATGAGATGCTGAAAGTAAGCCGGGGCTCCAAACAAACCGAACGGAAGCGTCACAGATCGGTGTAATCCAAACGGCGTGGAGAAGGCTGTTTTTTCATGGGAAATTGGTGTCAAGGGGATCTGCCGATAACCCTTTGTCAAATCCAATGTCGAATAAAATCGAGCAGTGCCCAACCGATCGAGCAACTCATCATTGGGTATGCGTCAAATGTAGACACCGCGTTGACTTTTCTATAATCCACACAGAACCATACAGACCCATCGCTCTTAGGAACTAGAACAACCGGGCTGGACCAATCGCTATGGGATTCCTCTATTACCCCTATATCGAGCATTGAATCCAATTCTTCCCGGATAATTTTCTTTTTGCGCTCGGGCAATCGGTAGAGATGGCTACGTACCACCACCTCCGGCTAGGTCTCGATGTGGTGCTGTATGAAGTTCGAAAACACGTCTGCAAACTCCTTTTGCAACTTGGCAACCTCTGCGAGTTGATATGGTGAGAGGTGGTCTCCGCAAGTGACCGGGGTGAAATGATTGTGTTTTGTATTCACCTCTGGCCCGAGCTCCGCCCTCTCCGGAACTACCATAGCCAACGTCACAGGGACCGCCTCCCTCCACAATTTCAGGAGGTTGAGGTGATATATTTGACGTGCGCCCCCTCTATCAGTTCGCTTTACCTCATAATCGAGATCCCCCACTCGTCGTGTGACCTCAAAGGGTCCTTGCCACTTGGTGAGAAATTTGGAGCTCGATGTAGGAAGTAATACGAGTACCTTATCAAGAACATACTGAATTTCATTCTTACTGTTTGAAGGTCCCTCCTCCCAAGCTTCGCGCATAACATCAAGCATGCCACGCGGGCGCCACCCATTTAGCAGCTCGAACGGGGAAAATCCCGTGGAGGCTTGCGGGACCTCCCGTACTGCAAATAACAGGGGATCGAGCCATTTGTCCCAATTTCTAGCATCCTCGTGCACAAACTTACATATCATATTTTTAAGGGTTTTATTAAATCGCTCCACCAGGCCATCTGTTTGTGGATGGTAAACGCTGGTGCAGATTGATTTAATGCCCAATAATTCGTAAAGCTCGCATAGTGTTTGTGACATAAAGGTTGTGCCCTGATCGGTGAGGATTTCTTTTGGAATCCCCACCCAGGAGATTATTTTGAAGAGTGCCTCCACAACACTGCATGCTGAGATGTTGCACAGAGGCACTGCTTCTCTCTCTCCGGACAGACGCTCGACCACGCCCCCGCTGCCACAACACTATTGGTTAGATTTAGGCTAAAGTTTTAGGTTACGGAGGTATGTTTTACTCATTAAAACATCCATCTAATATTCACCTTAAAAACCTCTTCTGATAACAACATATTTTCACTCGCTTTTGACGCCCCCACTGGACATTTCACTGGAAAACTGTAGTCAAACGTAATAAAGCACGTAGTTTGGTTTTCAGAAAATGTGCCATCGTCACAGAAATTTTATGAAATCAGGCTGGAATTTAAATTTTGGTGTAAATGATTCCTTTAAGTGATTGTCGCATTCACAACCGCTGCAAACTGGGTGGGAGCAATTCCTTCTTGTGTTCCTTGGATGCTCAGAGAGTGCTCAGGCCATTTTAGAGTCTTTGCAGCTTTATTACATCTACATAACCAGGAATCCTGGGAATGTAACATACAGTGTCTGAGGTCATGGGTTTGATTTTCAGGGAACTCATGTAATGATAAAATGCATACCTTGAATGCTCTGTAAGGTGCTTTGGATAAATATGTCTGCCAAATGCATAAAAGATTTAACATACAGACTTTGTAGACCACTGAAGGTCTAATAAAGATCTGATGATGACATGACCCATCTAAGAGATTTTATTATTCATATTTTGGGAAAATGTTCCCCACAATGTAAGTGATTTTAGGTTTTACTATCCTGAAAATCCTGAAATGTGTGTGATGGTCAGGTTTTACCTATTGAAGGGACCGGATGTAATGCTAAGAATATATTGAACTGCTCCAAGTATTAAATAACAAGACTGAATAGAAATCAATTTTCCTAATCCTTACTGTCACAGTGGAATGACTTCTCAAGAGAGAACATGTATTATATTACAGAAGATCTAGTATTATATGAGAGAACATACAGTTTCCTCAGAAGTGTACATGTATTATAAAGGATACATGCTGTATTGATAGGCTACAGACAGTAATGAATTTTCTGGCAGTAAAAATAGCCAGTGTGAGTCTAGAGTAAAGAGAAAAAAAAAAAAACCCAGAAGCTGATAGACAGCACTGACCCATAAACGTGATGGACAATGAAACTGACACGAGAGAGTGAGTGAACACACTGTGCCAGAAATGGATCTAATCTCGTACAATAGCTTTTTAACGTTGTCACTCTGTGTAATAGACCCAGTTTACTTTTCTAGAGCAAAATGTCTGCCAAGAACTGACAAATGCTGTTTTTCTCTTCTCAAATGTGTCCTCAATGGAGTAGACACTTGTGGTTAGATATGTATAGAGCTCTATGCATATTTAATCTACAATTGCACAATCTGTTTTATGGCATTGGTTTATCTTCATTTTCACACGTATATCCGCCCTATTGTTGTGTTCTCTGTTATTCTGGGATTAATCCCTGAGGTCAAAGAAGCTAATTCAAACCATTATCTGACTCGCTGCTGGGATTTGTGCTGGATTTGTTCAAATCAAGAGCGGAGTGTGCTCAGATTACACTGCAATAAAGACAGGCTTGCCATTCACAATAATTAATTGTTTCCCAGACAAACATTTAGGACAATTTAAAATGACTGTCTCATCATTTCCAACCTTCTAAAAACACCAACTAACATATGGCCACATGAAACAATCAGTGATATGGCCTGCTTTTTCTGTTCATTCAAAGAACTCCATTTATGTAGCACTTATGTTATGTTACAGAAGTAGCATCATGGTTGAGTGAAAAACTCCATGATATTGGATTAACTGTGAGACTAATTAATACAAGTAGATTAAGTTAGAAAAAGTAGAAGTTCTTATAAATACACAGCTTAGAATATGTTCCAATTAAGGATCTTTCCATAAACCGCTGTAAATCAGTACATTTAGTGGTTACAAATGTCCATCAATAAGCAGAATTTACTAAAAGAAAAAAAAAAAATGTTTAAACATTTTTCTATAACTTTGCAGTGTATGACATTTTACGGATCTTTTCCAATATACAACGAAAACTCTGAGTAAAACGTGACATCCATATTTGAGAAAGCCTGAGTCCATTTATCAGTATTACATAATGCCAGATGACAGATATTGACATTGATACTAGCATTATTGTGAGATCCCATATGAAAACAGTGAAAGGATTTAGGTCTCTTTTGTCACGCACACCTGAAATAATTTGTTAGAAAGCCTAATGATGATTTGTCATTATTAATATAAAGGAGCATGGATTGTTGACATTAATGTATTACAATCTAGGAAAGCAATAGTGAATAAGAAAATATACCTACATTTTTATGCAGGTTCATGGCTGCTTAGATAATGGATATTGTTTTGTATTCAAGCCTAATATTATTCATGTTTCTCTTTAAGTGTCATACTCAATTTTCAATCACTTGTCAAAGTGATTTAAATCAAGCCTGTTCATGTTTTCCCCAAGTAATTCTTTTGTCATTGCTAATGCTTTTTCTGTCCTTTTCTGTTCTCTCTGGACTTAAAATTTTCTGTTATCTGTTAAGCTGAAAATATTGAGGACTATTGACTTTTCAGACAGTCCCTTACTCGCTGTATGCAAAATTTCCAATTTATCTCAACGTTAAATTAGCATTCTGGAACAATTTAACTGCAACGCCATCTGAACAGCTTAAATACGGGACAAATCCCGTCCCATACTGATTCGATACAGGACGCATCGTTTCATATTTAAAAACGGGACGATCCCGTATTGTACGAGACGGGTGGCAACCCTAGGTGTGGGTGAGAAACAGATCAATATTTAAATAATTTTTTACAATAAATTTCCCCTTTCACTTCCACGTTCTAAAAAAGAATTGAAATATTAATCTGTTTCTCACCCACACCTTCTAAAAATCTTCGTTTGTTTCTGTTCAGCAGAAGAAAGTCACACATCTGGGATGGCATGAGGGTTAGTAAATGATAAGAATTTTTATTTTTGGGTAAACTACCCCTTTAACACAACAAACACATATTTCATTTTATGTAGGTATGTTTGACACACATGTACATAGCAGTCTTCTTTGGACTCTCGTCATGCACACTCAACATTTTGATCATGGTCAAAGATGAGCCCTATTTGAAGATGCATTTTTTTCTTGGTTTTCAAGCACACAGTTCAGACACATTGCCGAATGGTGACACATGACACAATAGTCCATCCACTTCAATCATTGTGCTTTGTTTGTGCACACACTGATGCACCTTGTGTGTTACTGTCTCCCTGTTCTCTTGGGCCTGCTGGGATGTAGATAAGACTTACTGTCTTGTGTATTAATACTACTGTGGGAGATTACATTAACAGACTTATTTTATGATGTAAGGTTGGATTTGCAGGGTGCCATCTGGCCATTCACAAACTATATAAGCCCCTTCCCCTATCATCTAATCATAGACATGACCAAGGGGCTTGAATAGATTACAAGGAAATCTCTCCTCACACACTGATATGAAGTCAGACCACCTATCCACATGCAAACAGATAACAGTACAATTCTTACAGGCAGTATTGTTAGCCTTTGCAAAGTATACAACAGACAAGTCTCACATTGAAGAGGGACTACCTCTGATGCACTGAGATGTAGAACAAATGGAAGATAGGGTTTTAATCATGTTTAATCAGGTCCTGGCATCCTGAAAGGCTGTGGTTTGTTTAATAGACCATCATCACATTAAGGGAATAAATTCACATTAGATACCACCCTGTAGTAAGATATACCATAATACCAGAAATATTAATGATGATAACAACATTGGCAATATTGGTAAAAATAATGTCAATAAAGCCACTGCAACATGATCACATTATCATGATCAGCAACACAGCAAAAAACACCTAAACAAAACCCCTATAGCTAGCTTTACCATTAGGACAACTAAAGTTACCTGAAATGTCACTTCTGATAACACTGTTGCTGCACCATTTGAATTTTATTTCCCTTGTTGTTGACAAACTTTCATGTCACTATGCTCACCAACACTGCTGCCAAAATCCTGATTTATGCCAAGATTATTTGTGAGCAATTTGTCCAGAGATGACTGCAAAAAACAGCTGCTATAATCACTGTGCCGTATGAGAGAGCCAGACGGGATCGACATGTGCTGGGAAGACCCAATGTCATATTGCTTACAGATACACATTCTGTCGCAGAGAATGTGTCCAGTTACAAATATTAAGACATGTTGATTACATCCACAGTTCATTTTCACCCGAAAATGAAAATTCAGTCCACATTTACTCACACTCATTATGTTCAAAGCAGTATGACTGTGTGGAATACGAAGGGAGATGTTTGGCAGTATGTTAGCCTCAGTCACCATTCACTTTCATTTAATCTCTTTTGTTTTCTTCCAAACAATGACAGCAAATGAAGATTCTACCTTACATCTCTTTTTGTGTTCCACGGAAAAAGGAAAGAAACAACATAAGGGTGAGTAAATGTGGACCGAAGGTACTAATTTTCAGGTGAGCTTCACTGTAAAAATTTGTTTTTAATGTAACCAAAAATGTGGCAACTACAGTATATTAACTGGTCTTATTCAAGTTAAAAATATTATTTAACATGACTGAAATCAACCTGACTACATTAGAAAACACCAGCAAAAGTCATTTAAAGGGTTAGATCAAGTAGAAATAGCTCTTTAAAAGCAAATTCAGGTTACCACTTTATACAGTGTATCAATTAAAACAAAAAAAGACCATGTTTTAACAATGAAAGAAGGAACAACTAAAAAAGGCTTGCCTACTGAAACCATACCAACCATATGAAAGGAAATGTGTCCTTCACCAGGACTAATATACAGGGCTATGAGCAAAATTTAAAGGGATAGTTCCCCCCAAAATGAAAATTCTCTCATTTATTCAACCTCATGCCTTCCCAGATGCGTATGACTTTCTTTCTTCTGCTAAACACAAATAATCATTTTAAAAGATTATTTCAGCTTTGTAGGTCCATACAATGCAAGTAAATGGGTACCAAAATTTGAAGCTCCAAAAAGCACATAAACGCAGCATAAAAGTAATCCATAAGACTACAGTGTTTTTTATCCTTTTCTTCTGAAGCGATCCAATCGGTTTTGGGTGAGAACAGACTAAAATATAACTCCATTTTCACTATAAATCTTTATATCAGCAGTCTCCTCCATCCATCAATGACTAGGAAGTGTAATCGAGCTTGAAATCATGATCATGCCTAGAGACTGCAATGGCAAAATGCACAGTGAAAAAGGAGTTACATTTTGGTCTGTTCTCACCCAAAACCACTTTGATCGCTTCAGAAGACATTGATTAAACCACTGGAGTCTTATGGATTATTTTTATGCTGCCTTTATGTGCTTTTTGGAGCTTAAAAGTTTTGGTCACCATTCACTTGCATTGTGAGGCCCTACAGAGCTGAAATATTCTTCTAAAAATCCTATTTGTGTCCTGCAGAACAAAGTCATACACATTTGGGAAGGCACGAAGGTGAGTAACTGATGAGTGTACTTTCATTTTTCAGGTGAACTATCCCTTAAAGTAAACACTCACAAATCCAATGTTCATGAGATACAATGAAAACCTGACTGCAAGGAGGAGGTAGCCTCTCCAAGACCAGAGAGGGTCATACATAAATCATGATCATCTAAAAATAAAATCCTCTTTTACCACGACTACTTTCTAATCTGGGCCACTGCTTTGGTTGTTTGTGTCGATACATGTTAGCTGTGAAATGCATGACTGTGTCTTCTACTGGTCATGTTCTGTGCACAGATGATTCATCCAATGCTTGATTGTACTTTCTGGGATTGAAAGACACAGAGAATGGTTTTGTTTTAACCCGATTTGGGATATTTCACAGTCAACATGTAATTTTTTTTTATGCTTGCACTATTTCAAAATCACTGCTTTAAATGTTCATAATTTATACCCATGTTTTATCTGATGACAATATAACTCAAATGTAACTTAGAGTTTATGCAATTTTCTATTTTGCATATAAATTTGCACTAGTGATCTAAACACCAAAGAAATCTACATTAGTGCAGCCAGATTACCTTCAAATTTTGGCACCACTTCAATGAATACCTACCCATTAAAGACCACCATCATCATGAAAAACACAGAATACAAAATCTGTTGAAAAGCCACATGACTGCACCATCTAAAACAGGTCCACTATAGGGTTGACCATTAAACACCCGGGATTAACACAGAGAACTTTGTGCAGCCACATCTCAAGATGTGTGACTTTACATAATGCTCACTCAGTGGATCTGCCACGTGAACAGCATCTACAACTTATTGGCAGTGGATTGCAAACTCAGAACTGGTGTATTTAAAGTGTCTATTATGTACCTTTGTTGAATTTAAACAGCTTCTATCCTCATACGGACCCTTGTTTATGAAGCACTCGCCTGCTCGTGTCAGTGAGTCTCCTTTAAGAAAGTGTCAAGTCTCACCTTCTCAACCCTGATCTGAAAGGTAGCCCAGTCCCTTGATTGGGCGGTCAAGGGTAGGATCTAGAATCACGTGACATTTTTCCAACCCTGGGACGCCATTTTGGAGGAAAGTTTGGAATTTCTGACACATAGGAAGAGAAAAAAAAAAAAAAAAAAAAAAAAGGAGGAGGAGATAGCGAAAGAAGTTTGACGTTTAGGAAAACAATCCCATTTCTCCGAAGGGGAAGAAGAATGAGCCAAACTGCGGACGCTAGGATTTAAATCGCTTGTGTTCACGCGGAACCCTTGCAAGCGTGTGCCAGCGAGGTGCATATTTTCATTTTGGGGAGTTTATTGGAAGTCCTCCTGCAACTGGCGGCGACATATGTTCGGTTCCCCCCCTCCCGCAGCCGCGGAACAGATTGGCGGCGGAGGCTGGATCCCAGCGTCTGTGTGTCTTTTGAATGGAAGTGCGCGGTTGTCAGCGGAGTAACGCTCAGTATTGTGTCTCGCGACTGTTAGGTTAAAGAAGCGCAGCACTGGCTCGCGCTCGACTCAAAAACCCTACGGCTAATTTTTATATCAGCCTGAACCATCCTCATGTTTACCCGATAAACATTTGAGTTTCATGCCAACTGCGTCTAAGTTACCCCCCCACCTCCCCCGCCCCACCTTGACACTTTGGACGGACTCGTGTGGGGAAGAGGAGTGCTTTATTATCGCGTGTTATTCATTTGTAACGCGAGCTCAGCTGGGTTGGTTTTCGCGCACGAGCCCAACCGAAACATGCCAGTCAGGAAAAAAGGTGAGAGCATTTCCCCTGACTCTAAACAACTCTCATTAAAACTGATAATCCTGGATAACTTAGAAATAACTTTATATACTCTTACACTATTACCGAGAAACTTATGTGAGGCTTAAATTAACATTTCAGACGAGAAAATATTGAGATACGACTAACCTCCCTGTTTCTCTGGTTAAGTCACTGGATTTAAACTCGTTAATTTTTATACTTTTTCAAACTCACATAGTCAACCGTGTAATTTAAGACTCTTTTATGCTATATTCACTTCATACGGAGTTTGAAATGACCAGTTGTCAAATATTGAATGTTATGCTGTCTTGTATAAATATGTAATTCATGTAAACTTTGTGTGTCTCAGATGCAGAGCGGGCTTTGCTGCTGCTGGAGGAATACCGGTCAAAACTCAGTAACACTGAAGACAGACAGCTGAGAAACTCCATCCAGAGAGTCATTGACATCTTCCAGAGTAACCTCTTCCAGGCTCTCATAGGTACCACAGTTTGTCATTCAGTGTTGTCCTAGTAATAATAAAAGTACTGTACCATTCTATCATCCATCTTTCCATCCTTCCATCCATCCATCCTTCCATCTTTCCATCCACCCATCCATCTTTCCATCCATCCATCTTTTCATTCATTCATCCATCCATCTATCTTTCCATCCATCCATCCATCCATCCATCCATCCATCTATCCTTCCATTCATTCATCCATCCATCCATCCATCCATCTATCTTTTCATCCATTCATCCATCCATCTTTCCATCCATCTATCTTTCCATCCATCCATCCATCCATCTATCTTTCCATTCATCCATCCATCCATCTATCTTTCCATCCATCCATCCATCTTTCCATCCATCTATCTTTTCATCCATCCATCCATCTATCTTTCCATCCATCCATCCATCTTTCCATCCATCCGATTTTTTGTGATGTCTATAGGAAATATTTAGGTCTGGCCTTCATTCATTTAGGGCTCAAGGCTACTACATTTTCCCTCCTAAAGTTTGGTGGGTGTCGCTTGTCATTGAACTGTGGTGTTGGGTTGTAAAAGCCAATCAGAGCTATGTGTTACTCAAACTATGCTGTCATTTAATGACCATTGCGACAGTTTTCAGATGGGTGAGAAATCACTTGTTTGTAGGTGACCATTTAAAGCATTTAAAAGAATATTCCGGGTTCAATACAAGTTCAGCTCAATCGGCAGCATTTGTGGTATAATGTTGATTACCACAAAAAATTATTTCAATGACGACCCCTCCTTTTCTTAAAAAAAAAAAGCAAAAATGGAGGTTAAAGTGAGGCACTTATAATGTAAGTGAATTGGTCCAATCTGTAAATGTTAAAATAACTTTCCTCACTGTAACCTCAATATTTGCTTTTTTTTTAAAGAAAATGGACGAGTCAAAATTGTTTTTTGTGGTAATCAATTTCACATTATGCCACATGCTGTCGATTGAGATTGTATTAAACCCGGAATATCTTTAACTTTGTTTCTAGACCTTTTTTAGTTTTCCTGTTCATTCACACAGTATATAAAGAGAAATTCCAGTGTTTAAATGTGAAAATTTTAACCTAGTATTTTGAAGCAATATGCATGCTTTTAAACTGTTATTCACCATTTTTATACCGTTAATTCTATAAAAAAGTTTATTTTTTGGTGATGCTCTTGCATATAAAGGGCTAATTGTGTATATCTGTATGATATGATCAAACAGTTTATTCAGAGTAACAGCAATGTAGAGTATCTTCTCTTAGGCTTGTCGTTAACAAACTCGGTAAGGAAAGCAATCATGAGGAATGTTGAATAGCCTGTTTGAGTTTCTCAGGGTTTATAGACTGGCTGTGTGCCAGTGACTCCCCGTGTTTGACCCCAAATGTGTGGAGGCTTCCTGTTATAACTCTGTCTTCTACTTCCCATCCTTTTTTTTTTTTTTTTTTTTAAAGGAAAATTCTGTGTTCAATACATGTTAAGTTCAATCGACAGTATTTGTGGCATATTGTTGATTACCATAATTATTTTGACGTCCCTCATTTTCGTAAAAATATAAAATCTGGGTTACAATGGGGCCGAACCCTAAATGTTAAAATACTCATTGTTACAAAAGTATAGCCACAAGACATAAACAATATGCATGTTAATGTGATTTTTAGTGTGATAAAATCAATTACTTACCTTTTCTTTGTAAAGTTATAGCCAATTTTACAGCCCCGTTGCTGTGATTTAGTCAACAAACCCTAAAATGACAAAAAATTATGATTTACAACTTTACAGTTCAAGTAATACATGACTTTTAACAGAAGAGTTAATTTAAGTGCTTTTATAAAATTACAAGCTTCTTATTTCTGCCTTTAAACCCTCCAAAAACTGCCCCCATTCACTTCCATTGTAAGTACCTCACTGTAACCTCCATAAAAAAAAGAGGGATGATTCAAAATTATTTTTTGTGGTAATCAACATTATGCCACAAATACTGTCGATTGAGCTGAACTTGTATTAAACCCAGAGTATACCTTTAATAGCTTAGGCCTATTTTATATAAATAATTTTTATAGCTTGATTGACTGAGAGGAAAAAAAGAGTGATTATTGAAGCATGTTTAGGTAGGTACTTGTGTTTTGTGTTTGTTTACTGACATGATCACATGCTTTATGAGAGACTGGTCAACTTCCTCTTTGTGGATGTGTTTTAGTCATGTGTCTTGCATCATTTAGAGCTCAGTTTGAAACCCCCAAACAATGTCTAAACAGCACAAAACAGTTATGCCCTGAAGAAACATAAGTGGTTATCACAAGACCACAAGCTGTAAATATTTGCTTTCATTGTCCAGGCTGGAGCGCTAGAGAGTATTGGTATGTGTGTCTCAGCAGTTTCTGTTCATTCTGTTCTGTATCCCAGAAATCTTACTCTAAGCTGCTGTGATGAATCGCTGAGCTCAACTTTTCTGGATAAGTTCATACATGATGCATGTGAAGTGCAAACTGTCCTTTATGTGTACTGACGTTCACATGCACATAAATATGCGCACAAAAATCCCTCTTCTCATGTGCGTCCCACATGCACACATGTTCTCAGGAGTGCCGCTAATGAAAAATGCAGTTGAGTGATGGTTTACAATTTGACCCTTCACCAGATATGTATTTTAAAATGTAATCCGTCTGTTGACATGATTACCACAGTCCTAATCCGAAGGCTGATGATTTATGGTGGTTTCTCTGAGAGACCAGCACTGTGGACTCTGTGCATGTCTCTCAGTGATTAGAGCCTTAAGATTCTTCCCAGGACACCAGGGAACAAGAGTGAACCAGAGCAGGCCAGGTCTCATCCTGCATGCACAATGTGGGTCACAAGATAGACCAGGTTTACCCTTGACAGAACCCATCTGCCTCATGAGTTCCTTGTTCTGAAAATGAGACCCTCAGTAGGGGGAAGTTTCAATCATATTATCTAAATAGATAATGGCAAGGGTTTCTATTCACACACACTCTCACAAAAGAACCTTCTTTTAAAAGCTCTGAGTGCTTAATGAAAAGTGGAGTGGTTGTGAATTTGATATTGCACAGGCAGGCCAGTAATTTTTTACTAAACTTTATATAGCAGTACTGCTTGGAAAAGAATATTTAATGGATAGAAACCACTTTCTTAGCCAGATAGGAAGCTTCCCCTTAAGCACATTACAGGTCAGCTAAACAAAAAGATCAAACGAGCCATAACAATTTCTTTTAATGATTTTGTCATTTGGCTGATTGTGGTTCTGTAAATTATCTGGGCCCGTATTCACAAAGATTTTTATCTTACCACTAAAAGTTTTCTGAAGAGTTTCTAGCTAAGATTTTCTGCTTAAAACCTATACACAAAACTGTCAAGAGCTATTTTTTTTTTTATTTTTTTTATTTTTTATTCTAATCTTGCATAGCACAGATGAGAGAAAGCCATTCGAGTCTCTCTCCTTAACATGCACTTCTTTAAAGATGCTGTTTACAGAAATTCAGGATTTCCTTAGAGACAGAACCGGTTTTTAGCATGTGTTCAACAAATCAATGTAAATACCTGTAGTACAAATTATGCAACTAAACAATATAAATGAAACAAAAGATAATATATGCAATACAGTATTATATTTATTGATTAAATTAATTGATTTGTTCAATATTACAAAGCTAAAATTTGACAAAAATGATGAAAAACTATTAAAACTAACCCCATTTAAAGAGCACCTGTTATTGTTTTTCAAATATTACCTTTCATGCAGTGTGTTATATAGCTGTTTGTGAATGTAAAAAAAAGTCTGCAAAGTTTGAAAAATCAAAGTGCACGACAAATGGAGTTATTGACTCCCAAATGAAAGAACCGATTCTGAACACCTGAAACGAGTCGTTAGTAATTCCAGACTTATTTCCTGTACTAACCTACGTAATTTGGTAACAAAAAACTCGCCTCTGGTCTTCATTGGCTGCTCGCGAACAGCTTTGATCCACCCTCAAACACTACACTAAGCGGTAGACCAATCACAACAGACTGGGACATCTGACCAATCAGAACAGAGTAGGCTGTCTGAAAGGAGGAGTTTAGAATCAATACTTTAGAACGGAGTCGCTTTTAACACTGGGGAAAAAAAGGTAATGCTGCAATTTAAATTGAGCAAACTAAAGTGTTTTTTGACCTTGGATGCATGTAAATCGATTGTATGAGACTTTTAAAACTAAATTAGGCATGTTTAAAAACCATAATAGGTGCTCTTTAATGTATAATTAGTAAAATTAATATTTTCATATTGTACCTAATTAGAAGGTCCACTGTATAATTCATAGCATTAGCTGGGAGAGAATTTCTTTCATTTGTAAGCAAAAGGGACATTATAACTGAAATATACTGGGAATCTGTATCGATGCCCAACCCTAATGTAGACACAGTCTAAGGGTTTAAAATCACTGCACACACATAATGACTGTTAAAACAAATGTTGTCAATTAAAACAAAACTGATTGTATATTTTTGCCATGTACATCTTGTATTATACATTTGTTCAAAACCCTGCATGTTACAAATTAAACGTGACGACATCTAAACACTCCAAGGGTCTATTTATATTATGCACATAGGACATTAAAGTCATTTTATAATGCACTCACATAATGTCTGTTAAAACAATTGTCAGCTAGAACAAAACTGATTTTGTCTTATCGTATATGTACTTGTTATACATTTGCTTTAAACCCTGCATGTTATGAATTAAAATGTGATGACATATAAATGATCCAAGAGCCTGTATAATGCAAGCATAAAAACACATCTCAACCAACAAAACCCATCTTCAGTCTGACACATTATTTGATACTTTACTGCTAACGACAGCACAGCTGTTATCGACTGTTAACGATAGCACAGCAATAACGATTACATACATTTGTGGAGAATCCACCACGTTTTTGTTATATAAAGGCACACAGCGCACTGAAAGTCACAGCAGTAGTTTTAATATTATTGTCGGTGTGCAAATCCAGGTGTGATTTGGCTTCATAGGAATCCATTGTTTCGATTAATATTCACGTTTGATGTGCAAAGGCTTAATGCGGAGTTGACCTTGTTGCTATGGATGATGTCATGTTCTATGAACACGCTCTCTTAAATCACCCAAAAGTGATTGGTAAATAGGGAACCACTATTTGCTGGAAGTGTATAATATTATTATTATATTTATTTATTTATAAACCAGCTTTTAAAAAGACTACAAGCATTAAAATAGCTTTGGATTATCAGGAACCATACCAAAGAAAAGACAAAGGAAGGTTGTTGCGTCTTGCTCAACTTTTATGGAAACTGATGGGAAATTTGGAGGCGGCATAACCTTTAAAGCGAAAAAGGAAGCATGGGAACAAATGTTTCCACATCAGTGTGGCATTTCCTTTGATTTCGCAAAATATCGAAGAGTGTGAGAAATGGTGGTACTCTCTTTAGTCTCAGTCAAGAGCAGAGATCGCAGACTTCAAGCGACAAATGTCTGCCATTGGTTTATTCATTCTGTGCAATTGTAATCATACACAGCAAATTAAAATTTTTCAATATCATTCAATTTAGCTTATTTATACAAAATATATATAGATTTATCCCACATTGGCTACCTGAATTTGATGATACTTCACCCCAAATAGTAGGCTTTATTCTGTTTACTACATTGCTCAAAAAATTCCATCAAATTGAATTGTATACTATTTAACAAATGAATACAACTTAAAAATATTTAGTTTGTTTTTTATTTATTTTATGAAAGATTAATCAATACAGTTTGATGGGTTTTTATGAAATTGAAATGCATAAATCTTTAAATTATTTTTTAAGTATGTCATTATAATATTCTAATATATTGACTTGATTGCGACATGGATTGTCGACAGCGGTCATGCTTCGGATAATTTATTCACTCTTAGGGATTTATGAGTCCCCAGGACGACTTTTAAATTGTCGCTGGTTTAGAAGATACTTTTAGCGTTAAAATGCATCATGAATTACTCTTAGAATAAAAATGTACAAGTCCTAAAATCTCCTAGAGGAGTGACACGCCCATAATTTTGAAGAGTTGAACCTGAATTTCTCAGTTATGAGCTACTTTTAGCCTTAAGATTTTTAGTGAATACTGGCCCTCATTCTGTCATATCTATCATCACAGTCAGTTTATTGATTGTCTACTAAAAAGTAGAAGCATTCCAAAGTCTGTAAGTGAGCCATTAGATAATGAAGACATATTAAAGGGGATAAGGTTAACCGGCAGGTGAAATTCAGCAATACTTTCCTGTGGCTACAGAGGTCTGTTAATCAGACATCAATACAGTGCTCTGTTTGTGGACTACCTTACCACAGACTTTATTCCAGAGGGAGAAGAGTGAACATGAGACTCTGTGAAACCTGGGAATCGGCAAATAGTTACGCCTCTGTTTTGACTGGCTCAGCGGGGAGGGCTCGACTCTGATGCTGTGGAATATCACAGATTTAAGGAGATTAATTCATGTACTGGTCTTCATATTTAGTTTTTTTTTATTTTTATGAATTCACTAAATGTTTTATTTAACAGTCTGCAATTGGGTTCTTATTAACGTATGTTTTTTTTTGTTTTGTCATATTTGTTTTGTTTAGCATGAGGAATTTGTAAATAATTAATGACTCATTAACAGTCTGGTGCAAAGATTATTGATCTTTATCTTATTGCTGGTGGTTCATTAGACATTCATTTGGTTTGTTTTTATCTGGTTGATAGACTACCTCGTTTAACTTTAATTGTGAAGTGATTGTAAAGACACTTAAACTTTCTGGTAGGGTTGTCAACGGGTGAAAAACTAAATTTTAATTTTTCTCTCAGCGATCATCAAAATTTGATTTATTTTCAAATTTTAAATACATTTCAGTTAGGAGAAAAAAGCTACAAGGCATTAGTGATCAAAAGTACATTTGCACAGAGTGCAGCAGAATGGAACAGAACACGGTGATCTCGAGATGTGCTTTTTTCTAATTGAACTCCTTTCCTTTCACAGCGTCTTTAAAACGCATTGCTTATGGTGCAAGACACTGATAAGAGAGAGAGACAAGACACAACAGCCAAAGACCTCTACCTAAGTCATTGTCCTTGCTTGGCACATATCTGTAATTCAAATGCACATTGTAAAAGGGTTCACGATGGGCAAGGAGGAGGAGGGAACCAGCAGAACAGTCAACATAACTTTAATGACATAAATCAATTAAACAAACATAAACACACAGACACACACACACAGCGGCCGTGTGTGTGTCTCTCTCTCTGTCGAACTGGTGCCTCTGGCTCGCCTCTATCCCCCTTCCGGCTGATTAGGACTATTCAGTGCCAGGCATGCGTCCTCACGGCCCGGCCACGCCCTCCTCCTCATCACACTCCTCCACCACCTGATTCAGGCCGGGGAAACCTCCGGCGTGGCGTATTCCCCTCCCATCCTTCTGCCGGCAGGTCTTCCCCGCCTCTCTGGAGCCCTGGGAGAGACGAGGGGAGAGCGAGGGGGAGAGACAGATACAGAGAGAAACTCGCTCATCGGTCCCCGGACACGCCTTCGCCTGGTCCTCAACCGCTCTTCTGCCTTCTGGCGGACGACAGCCGCTCCTCCCCTGGCGGACGGCAGCGGTTCCTCTGACTCCCGGTGGCCGGCAGAGACTCCTCCGACCCCTGGCAGACAGCCGCGGCTCATCCACTGGTGGACGGCAGCGGTGTGGACTCCACGACAGCGCATTCCTCCTCCTTCCCGGGTTTCGGCACAAATATAACGGGGTTCACAATGGGCAAGGAGGAGGCGGGAACTGGCAGAACAGTCAACATAACTTTAATGATGTAAATCAACTTAAACAAACATAAACACACAGACACACACACACACACACAGCGACTGCATGCTCTCTCTCTCTCTCTCTCTCTCTCTCTCTCTCTCTCTCTCTCTCTCGAACTGGCGCCTCCGGCTCGTCTCTATCCCCCTCCCTACTGATTAGGACTATTCAGCGCTGGGCATGCATCCTCACGGCCCGGTCACGCCCTCCTCCTCGTCACACATATTTTTTGCGTTCAAACGTGCATTTTTATCTTAAATTCGATAAATATTTTGAATTGTATTTTGAATTGTAATTTTAAATTGTAAACCTTGCTTTCAGTGTTCAATGTCCGAGTCCCATTGTAAAACATGCAGGCTGATTTGTGAACCTTTCATAGATAATTGTTAAACCTAGTTATGACTAATTTTCATATTCAGAATTGTTAGCTTCAGATGCAGTTTATGTTTTCTAATACATTTGAACATTGCACCTATTTAGACTGTATATCGGACACCTTTGAACTGTTTTGATATTATACAGATTTTGTAGACACGTGATGTAAGCAAGACAATTCATATAAACACCGGCTTTAATGTGTCATGGTAGTATTACAGAAACAGCCAAAGATTAAAATTGTTTGAGCTCCAGACCAGTTTTATCATGCACATTGTGTACTCGCAGAACATAGATAGGTTCACTGAACTGTCATGAATAAACAGAATGGCATTGGTTTTATACTCGAGGCAGTGAGGTGCATTCAGTATTTACCTCTTAATAACTAACTCACAAATAATGATTAAAACTCTCTGTACCCCACTCAGAGGGCAGTGCTTGATTTGTGCTCATTAATAGTTTGCCTCCAGCATAACCTCATAATAATGATAATGTAAACTTCCCCAGGTACCAGATTACAGATCGAACTGACAAAGCTGCCTCACTGGTTTGGTTATTATTACTTCATAATATGAATGTTTTATCCTGGCTGACTAAAAGCTAGAGGGCAGGCCATGTTGTTGTCTACACTGATTAAACTACATCTAACTAGAACAAAAAGATGTAACCATTTTGGAGTTTGCCTGATGTTGGAAACTTTGACCAACTGATAAAATAGTCATCTGTCCTGTTTACACTTTTATGCTTCATCGATCACAGGGTTTTTCCTGGCTCAAAATGAGGCAGAGGTGGTACCATCCTGATCATGTGCACACATACACTTGTACCATGCCTTCCACTGGCTGAAGCAAACATTTACAAGCAACATATTTTAGGTGTTCTAATAATTAGATGTTTGAAGAAAATGACAATTATCAACTTATAGCATATTTAATTAAAAAAGCTAACCTGTTCAACATTAAATTAATTAAATACAACATAACAGCTAAAGTGTTCATTTATAGTTAACAAACAGCAAACTTGATTAACTCTTAAACCGATAAGATCATCTCTGATCTCAGGTATGTGGGTGGGTATGGTGTGAAGGAACAATGTGTAGAAACCAATCGGCCACTGTTTACAGCTTGCATTGGACTGATCGCTTAGATCGACAGGTCTTGATTTACCATGCGCACAACTGTTTCTGGTTTATTGTGGCATTTACAAATGTAAGTAGTTCTTAGGTTCAGTAAAACCCTCAGATCACATAAAAAAAGCTACCTTGGTTCCAAGTGCCATAACTTGCTTTGAGATAACAATACAAAATTTTGCCCAGATACAGTTGACATGATTGTAGTCCTCATGTCAAGCATGAATAATTAACAAAATGAATAAATAAACTGCATCACTTTATCAGCAGTGTTGTAACATAAGAGCCTCCAAACATGAGATGTACATGTTTGCATTTTTGAGAAAATCAAGATTATGCGTGGTTAGTAATTTTCAAGTCACTGAAAGAAGGCCATGAAACACATAATAGATTTTGTAGACTCCAGTTTTCGCTCACAAAATTAACTTGTGTGAGACACTTTTTTGTGTTAGGCCGTATTGGATCATGCTGCTCTTCTTCTGAAGTAAATTCACAGTGTGTCTTCTTCCAAAAACGATAATGAGCTCAAACGTGAAAGACTGTACCTCTCGTTGGTTTCATATGGATTACACAATCAGAGAATAATTGTTTTCGATTTATATTGGTTCATTTAAAAATAGACAATTCAAGCTTTCTATAGACATATTTCTCATGTCTGTGAGGCAAGTTTCGGTTCATTTTCGTGACGTGCTCCAGGCAGAAGTTCACGGAGACCGAGACGGCAGAAAGCGCATCCTGTATGATTTCTTTATTTTACAGAACCACAACGTTTTGCTGTACACAAATACAAGTAAACCCTTTATAGTTTCGAGTCATGTCTCACTCTTGTCTGTATGACCAAAAATGACGCAGTAGCCAATTTCTTTCTGCTGTTATCAGGGGAAAAGTCAGGTGATCACGCCGGGTCTCCGGTGACCACAGAGGATTGACTATGTTATGTTCTCAATATAAAAAACAACTCAAACAGGAGCAATTCAAATATTGAATTTTGGGGGCATTTCCGACACTGCACGATGCTATTTTGAGCCAACGCCTGATTAGCTTGCATGTTGTTAAGCTTAATGGAGGGCTATTGCCTAAGTTATACTGGCTCTATGGAGATTTTTTTATTTTGTTATCGACAAAGTGAAAATGCGTAAAACAAATTTAGCAAAATTTGCCATCTTCTGCCCGTTTCCATTCAAATGGCCTTTTATCGATAAAAATGGTGTGCGTGATGACGTCATGCCTAAAAAAACCACTTTGTCGCATAAGTTTTGGTTTATCGCAAAAGAAATCTGCCCTTAAGCCGTTTCCATACAGAAACGTGTGTTTATCGCTAATTCGCCTCCCAGATGTCCCTAATTTTTTTCCTCAAGTTTTGGTCAAATGGGGAGAGTGCTGAGACAATTCATTGAAATTAGACAGCTTACTGTCATTTTAATTTCACAAATAAAAGCAATCAGAAGACAAGGAATTGCAATCAAAAGGGAACAGTTGCCCTCCTGATAGGACTGTAATATCGGTCCTGATGTTGTGCCTATCGCAGGTTGCCACCGGTTCTGACCTGTCATGGTCCTGTTCAAGCTGGCAACCTGCACCAAGTAGTGGGGGAAACTTTCGGTCTTAGTATAAGGACCATCCATCCATGTGTGTGCACAGCTATTAAAGAAACATTGATGTGGTGTAATATCAGGGTTTACATATTCAGTATAATACATTCCTGATATTTAATAGGCTATTTTGAACAATCATCTAATCTAAAGCATCGGCATCACAATTGCATTATGTCCCGTATATTTGTCCAGCAACTTTTAATGACCAACTGAAATTGATTGTCATCTAAAATTAATTTTAGCATCATAATGCAATTTATATTTTCTGTAGAAGCTCAGCAAATGCGATCCGAGGTAAAGAGGTTTAGATTTAAACATTTTAAAATGTTCAAAAGCTTGTTTTCTGAAAGTGAACTCAGCATTGGACCAATAGATCTGATAGTTTATAGTCTTGAAAAAAAGTGCAGAACATTCTGAGAATGTCATTCAGCTGCCTTTTTGCATCTACAGAACAGGGTAAGGCTAATTTAAGTTTGTGTAAAGAAAAGGCAAGTGTATTGGTCTAAAAATAATTTTTTATTTGTTTGGTAATTTATTTTTTTAATTGAATGCTTTTTTCGTTTGGTTATTTTATTTAATACAGGGAATTTTGCTGGCATTTTTTTCAAAAGTAAGCTAAACAATAATTTTATAGAATTGGGTTGATAGTGTTCTGAAAAAGCACACTGAAGCTTTTCTCCTAGTATTGTGTTTTTAAAAAAAAAAAAAAATTCTTTGTGCACAGAAATGATATGTTTTTTTTTTATATTGTGGGCTAATTCTGTGACTCCCGTCTATTATTTTGAATGGTGTGGAAAAGAAACTTTAATAAATAAATGGACGACTACCACGATGATATTAATCGCAAACAGTGGCCATTCATTTTTTCTCCATGCACTTGTCGATGTGCATGATACGAGATATTCGTGTTGGCACTCCTGGAAGTGTCATGTTTGCAGCATCGGATCTATATGCCATAATCACGTATAATAAATTGGCTTTAAGGATGTATACCTTGTCTTCATGATTAACACAGGCTAACACTTGGGGTAAATTATTTCATGTGACACTACATTTTTGCGTTAATTTTCTTGACAAAAGTGTTTGTTGTTTATGTGCTAGAGTTAAACGGAAAAATATTATGTCGACACTTATAGATAGATAATTTCTATCAGCTTTATTTTGATGTGCTAAAACTTTTCGCAAAAAATCCTTGGATGGAAGCATAGTTTGTGTGGAGGCTGTGACAAAGAATGTCAAAGATGGGGAGGGGCAGGGGCTCGTGTGGTCTCGCAGAATTACAGCTTAAATGCAGATGTCGGGCACACGTTTAATTGAGAATTGATTCCAAGTTCCAAATTTAAATATAAATTAAAAAATAAGAAATGACTTGCAAAAAGGGCACTTATCTAGTGAAAGATGGTGGGTGCTTGAGCACCACTTGGGGTCTCTCTGTGCATGTGACTGCCTGCCTGAGATTTGTCGACAGTCGGAGGCAGCACGAAATTTGACGGAGCCTCATAATTCTCTATGCAGGAAAAACCCTGGATCAGATTGCTATCTGATTGGGAATGCACATTCCATTTACAATTGGACAAATAAATGTGCTTCCACAAAATGGATTTAAGTCTACTATTCTCCCGCTATTTGCAAATATAATCATCACAAATAACTTTTGTGATGATGCACTTTATGTGGCTCATAAAAACATAGGGAGCTAAAATTGCTACTAAAGTAATAAGCCACTGGAATCCATGCATTACAGTGATTTTTACCATGGGTAAAGGGTGTTCTTGGGTACAGATCGGTGCAGAGTGCCTTAAACTAGTGATCCACTGAAATAAAAAATTATTACTGAAAATGATTATATTAAATTAGACTTTAAGTAAATTCTAAATGTTATTATTAGGGATGCACCAAAACCACTTTTTCTGTAACTTAACATTTCATTATAACACACAGACACTTGTTGTACAGTAATATATTTTCTTTCTTGCAATATTCCTGTTGTTGTAATGTTGCAGAATATAAACCATAATTCAGTTTTTCTTTCAGACTAATAAAATTGGTTAGGAATCAAAGTATCAGCTGATTTTAAGTACTGTAAATCCTTACAGTAAAGCTAATTATTTACTGTTTGTCTAGTGTACACATGTAGTACCACAACTTAAAATGCTACAATTTTAGCATGTATTCAGTGTGAAAACATGTATTTAAGCCCATGCAAATTTTCATGTTAATAATTAATGGATGAGTGTGCTGTAAATCTACTGCAAATCTATTGTACTCTATACAGATCATTTTTGACCAGAACATCACAGTTCTCATTATTTTTAAACATAACAGAAGGGTTAAACATGTTTGGGAACCACTGTTCTAGTGTAAAAGAAATAATGTTTCTTTAAAAAAAACATATGCATTCATATCATGTTCAACAGTTCAATAAAGATGAACCAGCTTGTCTAAATAAGTGCAAACTCAGAGCGGCTTTTCTCAGTGCAGTCAGAGACACTTCTATGAGGCAAAAGAGAGACTGAAACTGAGCCCTATTCTCTCGTGGACACGCTTGTTCTCTTTCGCACTTTTGGTACTAGGGCGTGCAAAATTATTGATTTTCTGACTAACCCCAAACTGATCTTTTACTCTCTGTGCAGCCTTTTACAATGAGAGTATATCACTCGCATTTGTGACTTAAAATGTCTGTTATTAGCCACTGCCTGGTAATATTTCAAATTTCACTCACCAGTTCAGCACCGAGTTAAGAATCCTTTCACTGTTAAAGAGTAAAATTTTGGTTTGCCTTGTAATGTGTCCAAAGATGATATCCACATAATCCATTTGTCATCGATAATGTCTCTTATAATTCACTCTTTGGTCTTTACAGTTAGATGTTGATAAAAAATAAAAAACATTTATTTATTTTTTTATTCTAATCGGACAATGCATTGATACTGTAAACAAGCCATTCAACTTCATTCGCACTATAGTCCATGTCCTTAAAGAGACAGTATCGTTTTTTAGCATGTGTTCTACATGTTGATGTAAATACTTATTTATAGGACAAATTAGGCATCTAAACAATAAACACACACACACATATATAGTATATAGATCAGCCACCACATTAAAACCACCTGCCTAATATTATGTAGGTCCCCCTCGTGCTGCCAAAACAGCGCCAATCCGCATCTTAGAATAGCATTCAGAGATGATATTCTTCTCACCACAATTGTACAGAGCGGTTATCTGATTTACCATAGACGTTGTTAGTTCAAACCAGTCTGGCCATTCTCTGTTGACCTCTCTCATCAACAAGGCGTTTCCATCTGCAGAACTGCCCCTCACTGGATGTTTTTTGTTTTTGGCACCATTCTGAGTACATTCTAGAGATTGTTGTGCGTGAAAATCCCAGGAGATCAGCAGTTACAGAAATACTCAAACCAGCCCATCTGGCACCAACAATCATGCTATGGTCCAAATCATTGAGATCACATTTTTTTCACCATTCTGATGGTTGATATGAACATTAACTGAAGTTCCTGACATGTATCTGCATGATTATATGCACTGCACAGCTCAGAATGGCCAGACTGGTTCGAAGTCCAAAATTGTGGTGTGAAGAATATCTTTTCAGAATGCTATTCTGAGATGTGGGTTGGTGCTGTTTTGGTGGCACGAGGGGGACCTACACAATATTAGACAAGTGGTTTTAATGTTGTGGCTGATCTGTGTATGTGTATATATATATATATATATATATATATATATATATATATATATATATATATATATATATATATATATATATATATATATATATACATACATATACACACACACACACACACAGTTGTGCTCAAAAGTTTGCATACCCTGGCAGAAATTGTGAAATTGTGGCATTGATTTTGAAACAACCACACCATCTTTTTCCAGAGCAGTCTGTATTTCTCCTGAGGTTACCTGTGGGTTTTTCTTTGTATCCTGAACAATTCTTCTGGCAGTTGTGGCTGAAATCTTTCTTGGTCTACCTGACCTTGGCTTGGTATCAAGAGATCCCCAAATTTTCCACTTCTTAATAAGTGACTGAACAGTACTGACTGGCATTTTCAAGACTTTGGATATCTTTTTATATCCTTTTCCATCTTTATAAAGTTCCATTACCTTGTTACACAGGTCTTTTGACAGTTCTTTTCTGCTCCCCATGGCTCAGTATCTAGCCTGCTCAGTGCATCCATGTGAGAGCTAACAATATCATTGACTATTTATACACACACTAATTGCAATTTAAAAAGCCACAGGTGTGGGAAATTAACCTTTAATTGCCATTTAAACCTGTGTGTGTCACCTTGTGTGTCTGTAACAAGGCCAAACATTCAAGGGTATGTAAACTTTTGATCAGGGCCATTTGGGTGATTTCTGTTATCATTATGATTTAAAAAGGAGCCAAACAACTATGTGATAATAAATCTATAAAACTATCCTTAAATAAAAGACAGTTTTTTTTGCATGATCAGTCATATTTTCAAAATCAATGCCAAAATTTCACAATTTCTGCCAGGGTATGCAAACTTTATATATATATATATGGCATTCTAGCTGTCAGTTTGTCCAGATACTTGGCTGACATTTCACCTCACGCTTCCTGTAGCACTTGCCATAGATGTGGCTGTCTTGTTGGGCACTTCTCACGCACCTTACAGTCTAGCTGATCCCACAAAAGCTCAATGGGGTTAAGATCCTTAACACTCTTTTCCAATTATCTGTTGTCCAATGTCTGTGTTTCTTTGCCCACTCAAACCTTTTCTTTTTGTTTCTCTGTTTTAAAAGTGGCTTTTTCTTTGCAGTTCTTCCCATAAGGCCTGCACCCCTGAGTCTTCTCTTTACTGTTGAACATGAAACTGGTGTTGAGCAGGTAGAATTCAATGAAGCTGTCAGCTGAGGCATCTATTTCTCAAACTAGAGACTCTGATGTACTTATTCTCTTGTTTAGTTGTACATCTGGACTTCCACATCTCTTTCTGTCCTTGATAGAGCCAGTTGTCCTTTGTCTTTGAAGACTGTAGTGTACACCTTTGTATGAAATCTTCAGTTATTTGGTAATTTCAAGCATTGTATAGCCTTCATTCCTCAAAACATTGATTGACTGACGAGTTTCTAGAGAAAGCTGTTTCTCTTTTTTTTTGTTGCCATTTTTGACCTAATATTGACATTAAGACATGCCAGTCTATTGCATACTGTGGCAACTAGGGGTGTAACGCTATGACATTTTCACGGAATGATAACCGTCACAAAAATTACCACGGTATTACGGTTTCACGGTATTTAGGTGCATTGATAATATTAAAAGCAGTTCAATGTTTGGTTATGAAATAAGCTATTTCTGATAAACACACAGATAAATATTTCAGTTATAACCAATTCTTGAACTTTATTTTGGATTTCTTCAACTTTAATCCTTTAGCTTTTGATCTTGAACATCAGGATACTCTCTTAATCTGACAAGGTAAAAAAAGAAAAAGAAAAAAATCACAAACAGGTAAACATTAATAAAAATTTTTTTGGAAACATGTACAGTAGTCAGATTATTATAACGAAATATTTTATTGTTATTTTATGATTTATGAATTGAATTGTAATCATTTGTAATGAGTATTACCCAGGTTAACACTTAAAACATGCATTTGCATGCATTAAGTAATTTGTTGCATTTGTGATTTAGTTAAATTCTACAATAGCTACTGAAGATATATAATTCATGTGCAATTTATTTATTGGCATTTTGTCCAATACTGACAATTTCTGCCACAGTTTCACTGTCAGTTTCTTGCATGCATATTGTTGATGTCAGTTTCTTGAACACCAAAAGCCATGCATTTTGTAAACACTATTTATTACTATGTTTTACAAATAAAACATATTATTATTATTATCAAACACATTGGCCTACTGTTGCACTGCAAGTTGAATGAGGTCTTAAAACTGTTTGCTGCATTTGTGAATGTGACAGAAAGCATAAACATAACTTTAGCCTAACTAGTCATTACAAATCATGTAAAACTACATTGAATCTGGTGTTTTTATGAAACGGGCTATAATTTATTTTCCTGTGTACTGTATTTCCACTTACATTCATCTCCGCAAATTCCGTGGAAATTCTGAAAGGACTAAATATTAAATGGAACAAATGACAATAAAATGCAAAGTAATCTCTTCAGTAATCAAAATACTTTTTGAATGTAACTGTATTCTAATTACCATTTATTAAATTGTATCTGTAGTGGAATACAGTTACTTATATTTTGTATTTTAAATACGTAATCCCGTTACATGTATTCCGTTACTCGTCAACCCTGTGTGTGTGTGTGTATATATATATCAGTACACACGTGCAATTTTTTTGACATCACATTTATTGATGGAATACATGAAATTTGTATATTTTTAAAAGCTAAAATGTGACCAAAGTGGTGAAAAACTACTGATAAGTAACATTAGCTGAGAGAGAATTTCTTACATATGTAAGCAAAATGGACATAGTTAACATAGAGTTGGAATGAAATTGAGAACATTTGAATCATAAGGAAATCAAACCATGTTATCGTGATGTATCGCAATATATTGAATCTTGATATGTATTGTATCGTAAGGTGGCTGGCAAGACCCAGCCCTACTTCAGTGTAACCGGAGTGCTTATGGGCGATCGTCGCTGCACATACAAAAGCGCAGAACTGCAAGGTAATATTGCGGGTACACATGTAGTTCATTTTTTTTTACTGCAACTGTTTATTTAAGCAGTGCCAGACAGAATCAGCAGAAGACTTTAATCTCTCCACAGCACCTCACAAATACAGGACCATTATTCACAGCAGAGGATTTAACGTCCAGTGATTGTCTTGAAATGTATTGTTTATTCGGTGCTTTGATTGCTGTAACAACAGTGCATTAAAAAGACAAAACTTCTTGCAGAGTGTTTTACAGTGCTGACTGTTATTCACTTTTAACAGGGATGCGAACTAGTCACCTTTCAGCTAAAGTCACCTTTTCTGAAACTTATTGACCAAATTGATTGGTGAAATTTCTACATTTTCCTTATATAAATCACTTGAAAGTGTTACTTTAAGCTTAAACACTAAAAAATTTTTTTTTTAAAAAACAGCAAACAAATCAACAGAAATTATACATCTGAAACACCTGCTATGACTTTCTCACCTTTTTCCACTGCTGATTAGTTTGCATCCCTGTGTTAAGCACAGCAAGTTATCATCACACAAAAAATGCTCTCCAAGAAGTTGTGTCTCCCATTAAAACTACCAGCACTAAAAATAAGAATCTTAGTAGTCGACCCCTCTAATCGACTAGTCTGTTTTTGGATGACTTGCTGATTAGTCGACCACCCTGGCACATCCCTAATATGAATGTCAGTGTTTAGTTGTCCATAAATAGATTCTATCTTTGTTTTCCTTTCGTTTTGTTTTTGACTACTTGCTTGACTGAGAGGTCAGTCAGTCATGTTAAATGGTAAGATTCTGTGACAGCCTCAAGCCTTCTCTGAAGGCTTACAAGGGCTTTGCAAAGTAAAAGAACAATGATTTAATCTCAAGAAATAAATCCTGGATTAGTTCAGCCAACCTCACTTTTGTGTCCATGCAACAAACTTTTCTTTTATCTTTGGCTAACCTTATTATCAGCACCAAAATCACATTCCAGACCTATATGTTTGAAAAATGCAAGATATCAATTATTAATGGTCAAAAGAAAAATGCTTATTCTACGTTAGTGGAAGCTCAATAATCAGCAGACAGTGATTTTTCTGAAGGGCTGTGAAGTCACTGACACTGGATACAGTATATCAAAGGGAAACCAGAGCTGAGGGAATCACCCCCACCAGCGTGTATTATAAAAATATTTATTCTCAGTACTGGACAGCTCCATTTGATCCCGCATGTATTTTCAGCCCTGTTACCCAATCTCTGACATGCAAAGAAGAACTATATCCCTTTTGCTATTTTCTCTCCCTGCCAAATGTCAAACACCACAGCCAACTTCAATGCTGCACACCATACTCTGAAAGAGTCATTTCCCTTCTGATTGGGAAAGGGACTAGTTCCCTAAATTATGTAAAACCTTACTTGTGCTGTTGTTACTATTTGTTTGATTGCTACTATATAATCCTCCACACATATGCATAAATTATATATATACTGTGTTTATACATGATTGTGTGGAATGCATGCTTGCTGACCCCCCTGTATCATGCATGATTGTAACCTGATGAATGCTGAAACAGCTGTGAATGACCTTTAAAGCTCCCATGACCTCCACCCTTAGCCCATGCTCTTGTCTGTAATCTTTAAACTGATGTTCGCTCCAGGTTGTTTATTTATAGATAGATACCATTAACTACTGAAGTACATCAGTAAAGGAATCCTGATGAGTAATGAACAAGGATCCCAAGAGAGAGAGGGTTTTCTTTGTATAAAAGCTGCAGAATGAATGCACCCTTGAATCACCTATATTTGCACAATTAAGCTGCACTTAAAATGTATGAATGTTAATGCATTAGATAACTTTTTATATGGTAATGAAACTATCCATGCAATGAAATTCATAAGCCTACATTCTTTAGTTTGGCTTAAGTTTTTTAATATTTTTGCGGGCCACTTTTTCTTTCCTTGTTCTGAATAAAATCCTTTTTGGTAAGCTCTGTTTGTAAGTAATTTATCATTATATTGCATATTGCAGAAACATTTCCTTTTGAAAACACATCTTTAATTTTCTAACAGATATCCAGGAATTTTACGAAGTGACCTTATTGGATAATCAGAGATGTGGGGAATCAGTGAAAGTGCCCGATGCCCTGCCTCCGGTGAACCTGTGGGATTTCTCCAGCATTCAAAGCACAACAGTGACTTCAGACACCCTGCCCAGCCTTAGCACCAGCATAGAGGTAAGAGTGCCCCACCCTTTGTGTTCACTTAGCCAGCAGACAATCTCTTTTCTTATCATCTGAATTAGATTACTGGTGAACATAAGTCAGAAATATGGTCTGAATTTAGATCAATTTGATGCTGCATTTAAACTTGTGTGTTGAAACAACTTTGTAGTGCTGTCCTGTGTCTGCAAAGACATTTTTTAGCATCTCACAAGTGTTGAAAAAAAAAAAAAAAAAAAAACGTTTTAAAGACAAGCTTCTCATTTTTCATAAAAAGTCATGCCACAACATGGTCATTTATTTAGACTATATATTGCAACAACACAACAACTAAACATGCCTTGAGGTTGATTGAGATGTTTATTGAAAATGGATGCTGCTCATTAAATAAAAAGGCATTTGTTGTGCTTTCGTTGGGACATTGTTTCTCTAAAACTTAATTTGTAACAGGGAGTATGTCGCTCCTGAAGCACACGTGCTTGTGCTGTCACACTTTCTATGTATATGAGTCAAGGTTGCTGGGAAAGTAACATCCTACTCTGCATGTTATCAGCACAATTGTCAGTATGTTGTGAATTCAGCGTAATCCTCCCAAATATTGTACTTGAAATGTCACAGAAATGTTTTGAAAAGACGCTCTATCCTCCTGGATTCAGGAAGGGCATTTCAGTCTCAGTAGGTGTGCGTGACGTGCTGAAAACAAAGAGGATGGAGGGGCCTTTACGCTCTGTGGCTCTAACTGCAGTCTCCATGCATGCTGATTTTACACTTTGAATACTTTAGTAGCAGATGTTCTTTTTTCATGGTGCAGAGGATTGATTGCTTTCAGCATCCTGAAAGAAAGCAACATTCATTCAGTAAATTCAACATGACTTCTTAAAAGGAATGACAAGAGCACTGCTGTCATCGTAATGCCTCATGTCTGAGAGTAGACATGCAGAGACCTTCAGACTTTAGCTGCTTGTTGGTTGCTCATTAAATCCGAGTACAAGAACTGTGCCAGATAACACTCAAAAACATAAGAGAGACAGTAAATAACTCTAGCTGACAGTGTATGTACTTGAATATTTCTTATGCAATTTTTAGTTTACATGCTAGTCAAATAAACTTTGAAAGTTCAAGTTAAATCCAGATATTCAACACAGTTTGAATTCCTACAGTCTCTCTAAGTTTTAATCAAGTTTCACTAAACGGAATAGTTTTTCACTGTAACATCTGACACAATTGTGAATAACTGAAGACAATCTCAGGACCCCAGAGGAATATTAGTGACTCGTCAGACCATTATCTTTATGTCTAACTTTGAAAGTACAGCCGATAGATGTGTCGTATATGTGTTGATGTAGTATGCATCTTTGTAGTTGGATTACTGTTTAGGCATACAGTGTCTATCAGACCTCACTCTGGTTTTGAAAGACAGTTGTCACAACACCACCACCTGCCTGCAGTGTAGACACATACAACATGAACAGTCACTATGGTGTATTTATAAAAGGACAGATTTCACTTATTTTGGCAAATAGAATACATCCATACATAAACAACTTAGTTGGGCCAAGGACCCATCTGTCTGACCAGTATCTCAGCAACAACAGTAATGCCACACTTTAAACTCTAATGCTGTCATTACATTGTCTTAATTAAACATTACTTGAAATGTCATGTTTTGAGCTCATAACTTAAGTTCCTTGAACTTATTTTTCTTAAATTCATAAACTTAGGATTTTAAGTGTTAATAACTCAAACTATTGAGTACAGAATTGAGGCTATGGGGAGTACCCACAATACCTTGCTCTTGAATTTTTTAATCATGTTTCATTGGTCAAAGGGAACATATGGGGGCATTTAAATAGTTGATAAGAATCCATAGAGGTTTTTAGCTCTTTTGTAGTATTATTTATAGTGGTAAACCGATCAGGAAATTTGAGGCCGATACTGATCTCCGAATTTTTTATTTTTTTTTTTAACACTAAGATTGGCCAATACAGATTTTTTTCTTAAAGTGCCCTTTGCCACACTTTTGCAAGTTATATGCTACAGTTATATATTTATGCCCCACACAGTAAAATGACGGTAACACTTTACAAAAAGGTTCCATTTGTTAACATTATTTAACAACATTACTGTAGGTAACATGAACTAATGAACTTAATGTTAGTTACAACATATACTAATACATACTGGCAAACAAAAACCATGAGAGCATCACACACAGTAGAGATAATTTCAAAAATATGAAAAAAATATCCATTACAAGCTCTAAATCTGCTCCAGTCAGAAATCATTAATATCTATGATTTGTTTACTGTCTTTGGCATCTTGTTGTAACACAAATAACTAACTATTAAGAATATGCGTGAAGATGCAGTGCCCTTATTTAAGGTTAAATAGTTATATCTGTTATTAGTGGCATTGCGACCAACATCAGTCTGATTTAAATTAGGAATAGTGCTGAGATGAGTGACTGGTGAGATATTAAAGGAATAGTTCACCCAAAAATGAAAATGTGCTGATAATTTACTCACCCTCAGGCCATGCAAGATGTATCTGAGTTTCTTTCTTCATCAAAACAGAATTGAAGACTTTTAGGATTTCATTTCAGGCCTCCTTCTCTAAACAATGCAAGTGAATGTCCTCCATTTTTTGACGGTCCAAAATGCATATTGAGTGTGCATCAAAATAATCCACATGACTCCAGTCGACCGTAAAGATAAAAGCGCTCATGAAGGCTCAAACAGTCTCTATCGCTCCACACAACATATTTGTGTTAGCATGTTTATTTGTTGTTTAATTAATTTTTATACCCGTTAGCAGCCTTTTTATCCTCTTCCTGCTCACTCTGCAGTGAGTCGGAATAACTATCATATTGACCCTAGAAAATGGGCAACTTAATATTCATACACGTGCAATTCTTACACATTTTTAAAAACAAAACAGCATATTCATGTGAATTACATCATGTCTGAAAGTTTAAATTTGTGAATGCTTTGAATTGCCAACAACTCACCCTCCAAAGGCCACTCTGTCATGCTTTAAGGGCTGAGCAAGCACTCATTTATTAGAGGAGCAGTGTATGTGTGATTCCCTGCATGCTGCAAAAAAGATCGGCCCTGATTCTAGGCACAGTCGGCCGATCACAAATTTAAGATGAATATCGGCCGATTTCGATCGGTGGCCGATCGATCGGTGCACCCCTAATTAATTATGTTGTTGCAAATAGTTGTTTCATGTGATGTCACCATTAAGGTGATCTGTGTCCCTTCTGGTCAGGTTGCGTTCTTTTTGTGTATGTGAAACTGAAGTACAGTCATCTATGCATTTCAGTGGAGAAATAAGTTTATTTAATAATTGACCAATAGAATAAGTTTTAATATTCATTATTTAAGCGGTTTTATTGCATGACCTAAATTTGAGTCCTTTTTACTCAATTGATTAAGTTGAAACAACAACATTTAAATAGCAAATCTGAGTTAAGTCTACTTGCATCTAGTTACCTTAACTTAAATAGTTAAGTTAATTTAATATAAACACCAAGTTAAGTGAACTTAATTACACAAGTTTTGGAGACGCCATTATTTAATTGTGTCAACTTATTAGGGTTTTCAGAAACGCTTTTCACCCTGAATCCAGTTTGAGTTTAAACAGATGAAATGGTGTTTTTCTGTCGGTGAGTTAGTCACTGAGCAGATCTGACTGAATTGACCTGGTATACCTTTATCAGCACAGAAAACTTTGAAATCTGAGCCTGAAAAGTTGATTTGGAAATATCTGTTATATCTGTTACAAATAATACCATAAAAGCAATAATCACTTATGTCTTCTCTATCTCAAAATGATTCCTAATATTTTGTTATGTATGTAACAAAATATTAGTGTTTGCTTATTTTCAAGTTTTTAAAACTAATCCTAGTGGAATGAAAGTTATTCTAAATAAGCTTACAAACTCACACACCTATGCTGTCCTTCCTCTTTTCCCCTCTTGTTTGTTTCTGTGTTAATAAAATGGCCACTCTCAGGACTCTCCCCTCCTAAATGAAATTCTTCATGTGCTCGCTAAAGTGAAATCCACCCCCAGTGAGCTGGACCAAGTAAGTATCATACTGGCACGGGTCTGGTGGGTTGGGCATCCCCCATGGCCACATGTCTGGCCACTCATTTTCTCCTCCCCCATTCCCATTACCTCGTTGGCGGGATTTGCTCCAAGAATAGAGGGACTCATGTGTCATTGCGCTCCATTCATTTGCGCTTGCCTCATGGGTTGGCTGTTAACATAGGTCACAGCATTATCAACAGGATACTATTAGTCTTGTCAAGTTTCAGTGGCTAGCCTGTGGGTGACATTTTCACAATGCTGAAATCCTCAAACTACTGCTTATTCAAATTCATATCGCCCAAAATTAAATGTGATCAGCATGGTAAGGCTGATCAATTTTAAGATTTGTGAAACTGGATTTTTTGTAATGCAACTTGTATTAAAAAGAAATGTACTTGGGTAAATATTACAATGAAAGTCTGTTTAAACTCCCATTAAATTGTGAAAATGCCAATTTGGTGTTGCAAGTTTTAACATCACCTTTTACCCACATATTGACTGATATACAGTAGATATTTTAAGGTCTTATCCTACTAAGACTATATGAATTACCTTAATTTAAAAATACTAATAATTTAATTTTGAATATTTTGGTACTTAAAAAAATAAAAAATAAATAAATAAATAAATTTTGGAATAATTAAGAAGTATTTGTAAAAGCATATTCCGTATTTTGCACTTTTCCAGGGTTTTGACCTCTTGTGTTCATTTTAGTGTAAAATATGATTATACATTTTGTCTATTATGAACCAAAACTATTATGGGAAAAACTCCAAGACTTATTGTTACTATTAAGGCTTTTTAGAAAATGGTACATTAAAAAGTTTATCTTGTTACTTTGTGATATCAAGGCTACTTGTGGATGGACCCAGATAATCCAAGATGTTTATTGCCCAGTGTTAATTCTCTTTCCCTTGAACCAAAAACCTCCATGTCATTGTAGCATGCACAAGCACAGAGTCTGCTTCTGAAGGAAAGGGCCAGTCACTGTGCACATCAAATATTTATTCTTGTGCTTCATTTCAGGGCAATCTACCAATCACTACAGTATGAGCTATATAAAGCCTGCTCAGTGTTAAAATGTGTGTGAGGTGACTGATGATGGAGCTGCATCTGCTTGGGAAACTTGAGATTTGCCAAAACAGTTTCTCTGTGGGGCATCTGAATCTCTCTAATGCATATGTTGTCATTTTCAAATCTACAGTATTTTTTTTCTGTCATCTTTAGAGGGTGTTGTATCAAGGGCTCCTTTTTGAATTAAATAACATTGCATTTTTTTGCACTACATTTATAGTTAAGTTTATCCCTAGTAGAGTCTTCATATATTCTACATACTACAATGGCAACTACAATTCCATTAATCAGACAGTATGAAACCGGTATGAAAAGTTAGTGTGTTTATTTTCTGTTTTCACTATTACTCAAATTACAAGTCCTATGTGGCTATTAGACCTGATAATGAGCTCATGAAGTCCTGCTCTATTGTAGTATAGACATCAGATCTTCATACTTGATAATGTCATTTGTTAATGAAGAATTATTTTGGATCTGGATCAGGCAACACTTCATGGACTTGCACAACTGCACATGCCACACTAGATGCCTGTTTAATGTTATCTGTTGCTGCTTGACATGTTAAAGATGTCACGGACCACTGGAGATGCAAGCTTTAAACACAGCGAATCCCTCTTTTCTAGCATTAGTTCTCAGATGCAACGGAGGTCTGGACAGAAAACATGACAGCTTTCATCCTGTTGAGGTTTCGTTTTTGTTCAGTTTATCCGGAAATCGTGTTCCAGTGAGAATAAGCTGTCTCTAGTGCTCCGTTTAAATTGATTTGACGGTCACATTAATGAAGGAAAGGACTTTGCTTTGTAAGGTTAAATTAGTGAGATGCTTGATTAAACAGTGTAAGCGTAATTGCGCTTGTCACTTCTTGTAAACTCGTATGGTGTGATGTTGCATGCTCTCACTGATGCACTTTCAGGATCATTTGGAGATGTATGCGCATCAGTCTCTCTTTTCTGTGAAGTTTACGAAAATGGCCAGTACAGACAGCATAGAAAGCAAATACAAACATGTGGATCGCTCTTATTGTTCTCTCGGCCCTTGAGGAGTTGCGGTGAGCGCCGCATTTATTAACTGATTCAGTGTGATTCTCGGGAAAGAAGAGAGTTACAAAATGAGATGCTGAGAGGTGCGAGGTTGCTGTCCCATAAGAGAGGATGGATTGCATTTGTATTGTTACGACCAAGGTAAGCTTAGATCTGCACTCGCACTGATGCCATTTAGCGACCGCATTTCAATAACTCGATTTATTGCTTTGCTCGTGTACATGTAATAATAACAAGAATGGCAGTACTTTACTAACAACATAGTAATGGCAGTAATGCGCATATACATATCCTGTTAGAGCTCCCTCTAATGATTTTTAGGATTCTGAAAGTGAATGTTTATACTCGTATAAAGGTTTGAAGGAAAATACAGTGGAATAATGCATGTTTATAATGGCCAAAACAAAGACACATCTGTACACACTGATTTTAACTTTGAGGGAATTAATTAAACTATTTTTTTATTATTATTTTTTTGCTATGGACAGCAGGTATTATTTGGTTGCCTGTGTTTAATATGCACAGTGAAATGACACATATAGTGTAAACTAGTAGGGTGCAACTGGGCCAAAGGCACACCTTAAGTAAAAAAATAAATAATTTCTTGTCACAAAATGTTTCAAGATGGAAAAAATGTATTTCTTTTTATTGAATATTTATGGAACAACATAATTTGTGTGAAAAGAAATAATAATGGAAGGTTGTTTTGATTAAAATTCAGTTTATAAAAAAGGTGGTGAGGGAGCCTTTAACTCCACATTTGGGGTAAAAGGCCCCCAGGGGGGGGTTATAGTGATATTGTGAACATATAGGGGCAAAACTTATAGTGCACAATTTGTCAACTAATGCAAATAATTTTGAGACAGCAAGATGCTTTATTGAGTAAGAAATTAAGATAATGCTAACTCAAAAACTACTTCAGAAAAGGGTGCATGATTTCCTGTTAATTTCAAACACATTTGGCATTTTATAACATCGCAAGTATTCTGTAAACAAATGTATCTCCATTGTGATTGAATCATTCAGTGTGAGCCCACTTTAATCATTTTTTCAGAACAAATCTATTCCCCCTACTAACGAAAACCAAAACACTGTGTTTTATAGGGCCTTTAGCACCTGCAACTGGGGGGCTTTTTACCCCAAATACCATTCTTTCACTTACTGGACAGCTATTAAAAAACTTTTGATTTAATGACCTTGAACAAAACTGAAAATGATAAGTATTTTGTCTCAAAAGAAATGTGTTAATTTCAGGGATTTTCATTAGGTACATAAATTTGCAACATTTTTAAAAACATGAAATATTACATCAGTTTGCCTCAAAATCGACCTTTAGACACCACACGCAAAGATCTCATGGATCAGGACAATTTTGCAGTGCATAGTGATATACAGGTGTTTAGGAAAGCACTTTGGTAGTTTTTGTTGCTATTAAGTGTTTTGGGAGAAAATTAAATCAAAGGAGCCTTTTGCTCCATTAATAATGCCCTTAATAATTCTTATAGTCTGTGTGTGTGTGTTTTTTTTTTTTTTTTTAACTGGCACAACACAGTCCATGCTGATCTTATGTATGATTTATTGCATTCCCATTTTGAGCCACAGTGTTTTTCTTTTTTGCAAAACTGCTGAAACTTGCGCTCTTTCGAGTCCATAGCAGCTTACCTACAAGCCTTGCAGGGCACCAGCGACATCACATGTCTTCATGTCCCCAAGTACTACCAGAAACAACCAATACCACCGGCTTAAGGGATGTGCTGTGCTGTGAGAATCGGCATTACTGATTACATTACCCCTGATGTGATGACGCTTCATTTTCTGCAGTTTCTTCTGCCCACTTTGGTTTCTCACGTTAGTTAAGATACTATATTAAAGGAATTTATGCCATAATATTTGTTCATAGATGACTGAATACAATGCTGAATGGCAATATTTTGCTGATTTGTTTGAAGACTGCGACAGAAAGTCTGGACAACATCTGGCAGTTTTTTTTAATGCATGTTTTTTCTGCCCTGCTTTAATGCTGTTTATCTCAAGGGCCTGGCTGTCATTTATCTTGACCTTCAGGGGGTTGGCATCCTGTCTTTGATCTTCAGTACTCTGTATAATAGCTGTAGGATGAAAAGACACCATGGTTTGCTATTAAATCAGCCAATGAATCAAATAGATACCGCAAAACAAAATATGAGTACAGTATGCATTGACTATTGCTGTAATAATGAAATGTTTCCCTTTTTTCCCCAAACTGATTTTAGCCAATAATTATACACTTACAAATGTCTGAAAAGTTGTGCATGGCAGCATTTTGCACAGTGTCACTGTTACATTTTGCATCTCAGTTGCTCTTGGGAAACAGGGTAGTGAGTGGTGGTCATGGTGACTGTGCCAGGGCAGAGAGATTCCAAAGGATTTTTGGAAAAATGACCTATTACAAATTTTTGCATTTATTGTAAGCTAGGCCTTTGGTAGCTAAAGCTAAAGCGAGGGTATGGAAAGTTGGATTGCGCTGTCTAGAGTGGAAGCAGAATGTAAGAAAAGAATCATCTTATGTATTAATCACTTCCTCATTTGTATAGCGCACACTACTAGTCTCAAATTGCATGATAATTGAGGATTTTTTGTATGTGGCACATTTTTTAGCTACAGTGCACCCTTAGGTTTATTATCCCTAAATATAGACTACACAAATGACATTTCAAAGTAAACCTATGAATAACCTTTGAGGTTCTGTTGGCAGAAATGTTGCAATCAATTGAATATAAGAGAGCGGTATTTGTGTACCGGTGGATGAATTCTCAAATAGTTCTCATTCTCATTTCCCTCTTTATATCTCTCTCTTGTTTCTAACTCACTGACCCTTCGTTCAGAGTGCCTGGTTGTGAGGCGTCACAGAGGATGGGCTCCAGTTGCAGTGACTGCATGTTTTTCGCATGCATGACTGCTCATGCTCATGTCTCCTCTGGTTGGTGCCTGCCTCAGGGCATGTCAGACTTGCCATTAAAAGCACATCGATTTCCATTGGGTTTCAAATCGACTGTACAGAGTGCTAGTTGGCAAAGACAGAAAGAAACTCTTCCGATATCTATCCTTGGCTTCTCTCTTGCTCCGTCAATCTGTCTGTCCCCACAAAATGGATAAAAAATGCCTATATATTATAGAAGTTTGCATCTCTTTATTCATAGATGCGAGTTATTTGGTTAAAGATTTCCCTCCCAATTCAAAAATTGCCTGGTCACTATTGATTTGCCAGCATATGCTACATGCTAAAAATGTTCAGTGCTTACTGATCATGTTAAATGAAATCGCACCCTTCAACATCTGCATGCTCTAAAAAGTTATAATCAGGGCCAGAGTTTACTGTCAATGCTTTTAATAAGTCTACAGGCCTATTAAACTAAGCAGAGCTTTGGAATAAAAACTAGCCATAGCCTGGCCTGAGGGATTAAACAGACACAAGTCATTCAGCTCATTTGCGCTTGTTTATGTACTGTTTAGATCTAGTTTAGTAGGGTTGTGTGGGAGTCACTATAGCATAGCTGGAATCAAATGTCATCCACAAAAATAAATGACTCATCGACTCTGATTTGGACCATTCTCCTCTGGGTATTACAGTCTGCTCTAATCACTTTCTTCAAATATACCACATCTCTTCTGCCAGACTACCATGACTTCTTTAGAATTTTTTAAAAGGAGTTCTTCAGAAATGTTTTATAGATTCTGTTTAATATCAGAAAATTAATTTTGTTCCTCAAAGTTAAGTTTCTACTCTTTTGACAACTACAGAATAACAGAGGAGCCTCAATCAATGTAATTTTCATCTGAAAGCAAAGTGCTGTAAAGTACCATATAACTGATAGGGATGCACCAATACCACTTTTTTCTCTTCTGATTTCGATATCTGAAATCTCCGTATCGGCCGATACCAGTCCCAATCTGATACCAGTGTTTTTTTTTGCATAATCAGTTTAGAATATCTTTACATTATTGTGTGGAACTAATTGGGGGTACTCCGTAATATGTAAAGAAACCTCTAACTACACATTATTTTAATATAAATGTATAGCTAATTAAGAAAAACATTATTGTTAACTAGTCTACTGGATAGTGTAGCAGCAAAATTAACAGTAATTCCAGTCTAAGTGTTAAGTAGAAAACAAGACTTTTCTTCTTTCTTTTTTTTTTTTTTTTTTTTTTTTTTTTTTTTGGCAAAAATGTTTCAATGTATCTGGATTTTAAAGGATTTTTTTTTTTTGTGCAATTTAGTTGTAAGATATCAGTTCACTTTTCATTCACAGTTATTTTTTGGAACCCATTCAACTTAAATATTGTTATAATTTGTAAAAAAAAGAAAAATAATAATAATAATATTTTATTGACTTTTAGGATTTAATTTTTTTTTTATCCCCTTTTCTCCCAATTTGGAATGCCCAATTCCCACTACTTAGTAGGTCCTCTTGGTGGCGCGGTTACTCTCAGTTGCCTCCGGTTCTGAACAGTCAATCCGCACATCTTATCACGTGGCTCGCTGTGCATGACACCGAGGAGACTCACAGCACGGGAGGCTCATGCTATTCTCCACGATCCACGCACAACTTACCATGCGCCCCACTGAGAGCGAGAAGCCATAATCGTGACCACGAGGAGGTTACCCCATGTGACTCTACCCTCCCTAGCAACCGGGCCAATTTGGTTGCTTAGGAGACCTGGCTGGAGTCACTTAGCATGACTCCAGGGGTGGTAGTCAGCATCAATAATTGCTGAGCTACCCAGGCCCCAACTTTTAGTATTTTAAATACAACAGTAATATTTCTCAATCGTGCACCTTCAAATTTAAAAAACTCGGGCTTTTATTTTGACATTCTGAACTCTCCAGGAAGTCCTGTATGTGTCTGTTTGTAGGCAAGTTCACAGTAATTTAATTTGCTTCTTATTCAAATTCTGGTAAAATGCACCTCTACTGCCGTTCTAAATGCATATTATAAGTGAACCGAACTACTGAGCATCTACATCTGAGATATTGTTCGTAAGTAGTGCTCAAATATTGTGCACAGCTAAAAATAGCTGCGAGTGTGTGTGTGTCAAAAGAGCAGCGGCATTCACTAACATGCTGGCGCTGCACGTGCATTTGGTATATTTACTTATTAAACACAGTCTTTTGTGATTCACAGAGCTATCATATGTTTTCAAGTAGCTTTGAATAAAATGCACGAATCATATGAACTATTTTAATGGTGTTTTTATGGTTCTTTTATGTCATTTTTGGAGCTTGACCGTAACGAACATGACTAACACACAATATCGGATTTGGATCGGGCTTGTCGGACTGATACCCAATCCGTCTAAAAATGTCAGTATCGGAGCCGATGCCGATCCAGGTATCGGATCGGTGCCATCCCCCGTAACTGTTTTCTTTCAGGTCCCTACTGCCCATGTCATCTATATGTATAGTGATGAAGATGCCAAGTTGCTGAAAAATGCATTTAGTAGCTCTGAGATATGAGATTGCAACACAATATCTCGTTCAGAAATACTGAGTTGGCTTTGGGGCTAACAACCTACTGGTCAGCTAAGATGGAGGAATGCTTTGTGTACTAACAAGGTAAACCTTGGCTCAGGGCTGGTAGAGTAAATATTATTAAAAAAAAGCAAACACAGTCCTGAAATGCTTTAGTTCAGATGTTCCTAATTAAGTGCTTTACATGGAATGTTTTGGCATCTGAAAGATGCAAATAAATGACACAAAACAAGAATTGTTTAAAAGTTATTAGACTCCATTCCAGGCTGATTTGGAGCAGTAAACCTTTCTTCTCATCAGCTGTTAGTCTGTAACACACAGGTCTCAGTGGAGACATAGCTTGGTGGTGAGAGGTGTGGCTGCTGGAAAAGAAGGAAAAGCCCTCATGTGGTTGTCTTGTGTGTCTAGTCGCTCGTAAAAGCCTCGCCCTCTTAAATCCTCTCGTAATGGGTAGAATGAATTGTCGAGTTTTATGTATGGGCTGATAGAGAGTTCCAATAAGAGTAGTTTTGTGTTTGTATACGTATGTCATTCTATATGTATTTGATATCTTGATATAGCCAATATTAGCATTTTCAGTAGTTAAAAGAGAGTGGAGAGAGAGAGTGCGGACGCATATGAGAGAAGCTGCATATACACCGATCAGCCACAACATTAAAACCACCTGCCTAATATTGTGTAGGTCCCCCTCATGCCAACAAAACAGCTCTGACCCATCGAGGCATAGACTCCAGAAGACCTCTGGAGGTGTCATGTGGTATCTGGCACCAAGACGTTAGCAGCAGATCCTTTAAGTCCTGTAAGTTGTGAGGTGGGGTCTCCATGGATCGGACTTGTTGGTCCAGCACATCCCATAGATGCTCAATCAGATTGAGTTTTGGGGAATTTGGAGGCCAAGTCAACACCTTGAACTCTTTGTCATGTTCCTCAAACCATTCTTGAACAATTTTTGTAGTGTGGCAGGGTGCATTATCCTGCTGAAAGAGGCCACTACCATCAGGGAACACCTTTGCAACAATCCTTAGGTAGGTGGTACGTGTCAAATTAACATCCACAAGAATGCCAGCACCAAAGGTTACAAAAACATTTATCTACTGAATCCCATCTGGCTAAGCGGGAACGTGATCGTGGACAAGCGAAAACTAGAGTGAACATTGGCAGGGCATTTGATTCCTGGAGGGACCTTCGTTCGGTTTTGGGGATCAAAACCGACCCTGAATTGGCGTTCTTATTGGACAGGTAAGCTTACATAACTGCAAAGCATGTGAAATATAGTGCCATAAGGATTGATCTGTGTAATTTTAGCTAACTTGATCTTGCCTGCTAATGCTGACGAATTGCAAGTTACCTTGCTTTGTAACTTTCAAATAATTTCAACAATCTTCTCTTTATACTAAAAGTCAGGTATACAGGATACTTTAAGCAAATACGCTGGTTTCTTATTCGTAGTACAACATATGACATACAAAACATACAATAGTGCAAAATAACGGTGCGGTGCAACAGTAAACTGTCTGCTATAGTTCGGTAGTATATTTGTGTGTATCAGTATGCTATGTTAGCTGATAAGTAGTTTTAGTTTAGTCTCAAAGTTTGTAGTAAAATAATCATGACTGTAATTTTAATTATGCTTCCTCATCTGTCAGCATGATGCCGGTGAATCACGTTCAGTCTCTTTGTACGTTACATCATTGTTTGGCCGATGCTCGCTCGCGTCCCTATGGAGTGTGTGCACAAGCACGAGCAATAGGTAGCTGGCTGCAGTTCACTTAATGGCCACAGGTTTTATTAATAACAAGGGTTTCTGAATCTTGCATACTACACCTTTAAAAAAATTACAAATACAGTAAAAAAAAAAAAAAAAGATACACATCATCTTAACATTGTATCTGGTCACTTTGTACCTGTTTTGTCAACTTTGTGATAAGGTCTCTGCCCTTTTTCATTATCATTTTTTGGAGCCCAATAAGTTAAAAAATAAATATGGAAATATATTTTTGTATAAAAACTACAACAACAACAACAACAATTATTATTATAAAACAGTACCTTATTTATGTCATATTTTCTTAACCTGCATCACTTGCCTTTGTTTTGGCGGAAGCTTTTATTTTGCTGGTACACTGAAAGTTTGTAGTTGAGTTGAGCAGCCATAAGATCCATTACATTTCTCCAAATATTTGGAAACTGTCTCCCGAAAGAGATATTTTTCTGTACATTTCACAGTCATGGTTCAATTCTTTTATTTAAAGGGATGATAAAATTGCTGTGAAAAAAATACAGTTGTGCTGTGTTGATGTACTGTATATCTAATTTGGTTTGGTTTCATGATGTGAAAGTTTTAAGGATATTATCTTGAATGTCAAACATTATATTTACCGCACTCAGTTTTATGATGATGTCAGGAGCATGTGAATGAGATGAAATATCGGAGAAGATATGACAAAATTGTTCCTGTTTATGAAAGTGTCCAGGATACAAACAATCAAATGTGATTTTCTCTGCCCTGCTTCTCATTCTGGAGCTGTACAGGTGTGTAAGGGAGGGGAGCTAGCTGCGGATGATTTTATCCGCATATAATGTGCTGTTTTTCACTTGCGATTAATGCAGAGGAGACCCAAACAGACACGGAGAATGAAATTACAGAGAATTCATGATTTATTTATTACCAATCTTGTCTAGGACTAGACCAAAAGCGCTGGTAGCAGCTTGAATTTCTAAGTGAATATGCTGGATTCAGTTGCGTTATGCCTTCCTTAAAGTTTTCAGTATGCTTTTGTAGCATAATTAAGATCTTAATTAGAGCTCTGTGAGTGGCCAACAAAGCATAAAGTCACTTCAAACATTTACACGCTATTTATTTGGTTCCATCTAGCTGGAAAAGGGCAGAGGGTTCTTTTGTGCCAAAGGAAAAGGACTCCTGAGATCAACCAGTTTAGAATAATCTCTCTCCTCAGCATAGAGGGCAAGATCTTCTTCTCTGTCCTGGCTAGAAGGATGACCACCTACATGATAAAGAATGATTATATCAACACATCTATCCAGAAGGATGGCATTCCGTGTTGCTCAGGGTGTTTGGAACACACCAGGGTCCTTAGCCAGATGGTCCAGGAGGCCAAGGCTAGTAAAGGCAACCTAATAGTAGTTTGGCTCGACCTGGCCAATGCTTACGGAACAACCCCCACAGCCTCATCAGTATGGCAATGGAGCACTATTACATCCCTCAGCTCATCAAAAGCATGACCACCTGCTACTTTGGAGCATTGAGGTTGCTATTCACATCAGGCCTGGAAAAAGAAATTGTAACTGGATGTACAGTTTCCCCTATCTTGTTCATCATGGGAATGAACCTCCTCATTACCGCCGCTGGGAAAGATTGAGAGGGCCAGTAATGGACTCTGGAGCCCGGCAGCCGCCAATAAGAGGCTTAATGGATGACCTCACCAAAACCACTTCATCCCATGTACAGGCAAAATGGGTCCTACAGACACTTAGCGATTTGGCTTCGGGAAAATTTAAATCATGGCTCTACCAGCATGGTGTGCTACCTAGACTGATGTGGCTTTTGACAGTATATGAAGTACCACTGTCAGTTGTGGAAGGAGTGGAAAGTCAACAAGCACCTCCGAAAGTGGCTCAGAGTCCCTCCTAGTTTCACATCAGTAGGGCTTAACATTAGATTGGGTCAGCTCCAGCTTCCCTTCTCCTCTGTGGTGGAAGAGTTCAAGGTCGCAAAGTGCAGGGTGTCAGTAATGTATCGTGAGTCCAGTGATGAACACGTCAGAAGGGCAGGATTCACGAAAAGACCTGGGTGAAAGTGGGTGGCTGATTTGTCTGTGGTACAAGCAGAAAGATCACTGATATTGAAGGATATCATTAGAAACCTTTACATGGGAAGACAAGGCCTTGGAACCACCCACTTCCAGCAATGGAGAAAAACCAGAAGAGAGAAAAGTGATGATCCAGGCTGAGGTACAACATCTGGAAGAGGAAAGCTGGAGGGTGAAGACTGTGGAATTGTCATCTAAGGGAGCCTGGACGAAGTGGGACCTCCCAGAGAGGAAAGTCTCATGGGTTGAACTCTGGAAGCTGGAGCCCTTCTGAATTTCCTTTCTGCCCCGATCAATGTATGACACCCTCCCATCACCCACAAACCGGCATAGGAGGGGGCTGAGAGAAGACCCACTGTGCAGATTATATGGAAGGAAAGGCACCATGGCCCATATCTTGTCAAGCTGTAACATCACATTCAGCCAAGGAAGATATAGATGGCGGCTCCTGGAACTAGCTTACATCCTGGAGCAGCAGCAACACAGGAAAGATCGGACTCATGGGACACAGACACCATCCATCCAGTTCATCAGGGAGGGCAAAATGCCATTTGCCTCCAGAAAGACCAAAAGTATCATCCTCCAAAAAGCAAAGGGGTGGGAGATGAGGGTGGAGAGAAAATTGCATTTCCCCCCGGTGGTTCAAATATCCCTGAGGCCGGATGTGGTCATTTGGTCTGAGGAGGCAAAGAAGATCATCCTGATTGAACTTACAGTCCCGTGGAAGGAAGGGTGCGATGAGGCTCATGAAAGAAAAGCCACTAAGTACCAGGAACTGACTCAAGACTGTAGTGAGAAAGGATGGCAGGCATGGCTTTTCCCTGTTGAAGTCAGATGCAGAGGTTTCCTGGCATAGTCTGTATGAAAAATGCTGAAAGCCCTGGGAATAGCATGAAAGGATAGGAAGACCGCAGCTCGCTGGCTGGGAGAGGCAGCAGAACGAGCCTCAAGCTGGCTTTGAAATAGGAGGGAGGAGGTGAGCTGGAGGCCAGGCGTAGATGGGCAGTGACTTGGCCACCACTGCTGACCCGCCAACTGGAGGGCGTTATGGTTTAAGGTCGAAATGCCCAAAGAAGGCTGTGCACCTTCTGATGACATCAACTCCGCGACAAAGGCTACTGTCACTCATAGAGTGGCTGAAGATAAGGCATCACAAGATGTATGCTAGTATAAAGACTTTGATTCCGATTTCTATATTAGAGTCAACTTCCTAACTAGGGCTAGTCAGAGTCGAGGAATCGACTCTTTTGCAAATGCCTCACCCCAACTTACTTTTTTAATAAGGAATATATCAAGAAAGAAATCTGTGCTCGTCAAACCATTTCATGGGGTGTTTTAACAAGTTTTTTTTAAACTTTCTTTACATATACATCAAGTACACACATGACACATACACAAGCATAAGGAAGTCCATTTTGTCCATGGTTAATGACTTTTTCTTTCTTGTTTACTCGTGATCACGTCTTAATTTTCTTGATCTCGACATAACAAAAAGTACTGTTCTTGTGATCACAACTTAATTTTCTATTTTGTTCTCATGATTTCGACTCTCATATTACAACAGAAGGCTTCTCTGGGTTAAAGAGATGGATTTTATCTCAGTTTTATCTAGTGACTCGCAAGTCTGCTGACCTGCATCTCTCAGTCATAATCTGGTATCCATGGAGTAATGATGGGAAAATTAAGCTTTCTGAAGCAATGGGGCTTTCATTACAAACGTATTGAAATTGGGTGCATTTCTCAAAGCTTCTGTAGACTGTTCAATTTACTGAGTCTGAGCGAAAACTAATAGCTAATTATTAACGTGTTGATTGGAAAATAAATATTCTTGTGGGATGGGCTGTAACATTGTATTAAAATGGGAGTGAAATGTGCTTATGTGACTGTATTGGGGGTTAAACTTTTACTGGAATTTGCTTCTTTTGAAACAAATACCGAAACAGTCACGAGGTCAGACGAAATGAAGCTTTGGAAATCACAATACGTTTTTTTCACAAAATGATTGAAGCAGTATTAACATTGCAATACTGAATGACGTCTCTGAAAGATTCTGCTGTGATTTACACTTGAGTCGTGATCACGAGAAAACAACTTTTTGTCATGTTGAGATCTCGAGAAATTTAGACAGAAAAAATGTAATAAACCATGAAAAAATGGCTTCCGTACAAACAGACCTCTGTGACTGTGTTTCTCCTATAAACCAAACTCCAAATTTTTTATTCCTGCTGAGTTCCTGATGGGAATGGAGAAAGGGAAGTTTTCCTTTGCTTTGTTTACCAGAGGGCTGTTGTGTGTATCATGGGAGTTGATTGGGGTGGAGTGGTCCTCTCATGTGATCTGTGCCGTGCAGATGCCGGCACCTCCACAGGGACTACTGCAATATCTTTCCTGCTGTCAGATCTGCTCACAAACATCATTGTGAGAACTGTCAGGGGATTTGTTGCTCAAATATTATGTTCCCGATCAAGTGAGCGCCATAGTCAGCAGCATGGGGATTGTTGAGGGTTCATTCTCATTGTGGTTATCTCTCATAGCTTTGTGTGTATAAGTGTATATAGAAAAGCAATGATCAGTTAGGAAACCTGAACATATCAGTTATTTTTTTTATTTTATTTTTTTCTGTGGATGGTCTGCTTGATTGAACTAAATACTTAAATTGGTCATTGGACACTAAGGGTTTTCCTTTCATTTGCTTCCCTCTCCTGGTTTTATATGACATTACATACTGAAGATGTAAATCATTTAATTAAATCAAATGATGGGGGAAGATGAAAGTTGTTATTGTCATGTCCAGCATCTTGTAAAGGTGGGCGTGGTCGTGTGTACTGCACGTTAATTCTAAAAGCAAGCTAACGAGAGTAAAACAGCACCACTTTTCCTCTGTTAATGTTGTGTAGTTCAGAATCTTTGTATTAGCCCTTGTGTGACCTTCGGGACATTTTTGTTTTGGCTGTGTTAGTGCCAACGGCATACATTTTGCCAGAGGTGTGTATTTTTGGGGGAATTTTGATATTTCAACCTCAGTTCCTAAAATATATCTATAATACACTGTGTACACAAAATAGTTACACTCAGGACCTTCAGGACAAAAATGAAACCCATTAAAACAGCAATATTTGATCCCAGTGCCATTAAAGCATAAAATCATGAATTCTATGATAATATGCTTTCATTCTGGAGCCCTGGCTTCACAATTTACATTTTTTATATTTTCCACCAGATGGCGCCATTTTTCTCATATTTAGCCTATGGAGCAAACACATGCGTTTTTCCTATTTTCTGTTTGCTGTATTATAGAGCACTGCAGGCCAATTGAATAAATGATGCAGCTAAAATTGTGTGGGTGTGTTGGTATGGATGTAAGAGTGTGTGTGTGTGTGTGTGTGTGTGTAAAAAAACAACAGTGGCATTATGTAAACAAACTGGCATTTAAAGGGTTAAAATCCTGAAAATGAATGAATATTTGTTAGTTATGATCAGGACTGATGTTGGTTAAAAAAATCTAAGACAGTGAATGTGGAAAACAATATTAATATATAACATTTTAATGCAGTTTTTTGATATGGACATTTTTGTCCTCTAAGGTCCTGAGTGTTTTTTTTTTTGTTTTTTTTAATCTGACACTGCACAAAAAACAATAATGCATCAAAATCAACATTGTTGGTAATCATTGACATATCCCAGACTGTGATAATCCCCCCCCCCCCCCCAAATTTTCCCTTAGCATTTAGTATATGGAAAATAATGAATGTTTTTTTTTTTCATAAAAAACAACAGTGGCATTATATTAACAAACTGGCATTTAAAGGGTTAAAACCCTGAAAATGAATGAATATTTGGTAGTTATGATCAGGACTGATGTTGGTTAAAAAATCTAAGTCAGTGAATGTGGAAAATAATATTAATATATAATATTATTATTGCAGTTTTTTGACGTGGACATTTCTGTCTTCGAAGAACCTCTGAGTAACTTTTTATGTTTTTTATTGATGCTCAAGGGCTAAATGAGAAATGCTAAAACTTTGTGCAGTTGGAATAGTTTGCCTTTATGCAAAACACAAACCCAAGTCGTTAGATTCATGTGCTGTAGATATAGTCCACAGGGTGGAGCTGTGTGCATTTATTTCATGCTCCCCCAAGGCAGACTTCATGCACCACTGCAGATCTAGTGCTGACTGGCAGCACAGCCCATGAAAGTGGAGGTTTGCAATTAAGACAAGTCCATGATTGGTTTCGTGAATATGTCTTACCTACCGTTTAGAAATAAGAATTTGATTAAAAATAAATTGCTTTGAATAGAGGGTAAATATTAATCCTGCTGTGTTACAGTGCTGGAGTAATGGAAAGAAGTGTGCTAAATTGTGTTTCAGGGTAAGTGCTTCCATGTTCATTAGAAGCAGAAAACTTTAAATGATTTAGTGTAATTGCTTGTAATGAAATATACCCCCCTTTGACAGTCAGAACAATCTGTACCATAGTAGGGTGATTTATTGAATATTTACAATACAATTGCCATGATTTTACTGACGAAATAAAATTAAGCAATATTGTGAATATTGCGATTGTTTTTAATGTGCATTTATTTGGCCATTATGTTTCATAAAGAGCGTTAGTAGACCAATTTCACGATCCATGGCTGCACAATTAATCAAAATAACATCAGAATAGCAATATATTAAAATGTGGTTAGTAAATTGCTAAAGGTGTTGATTAAAGACAGACGTGTGCTTCAGAATAAGCGGGTGACGCACTGAACTGTGCATGCACGGGGATTATGGGCTCGTGTTTTTAGCACTTTTAGAGCAGTTCACATGCATTGTGAAAGAAAAGTACTGCAAATTCAAGCAAACATTATTATACAAATCTACAAACGTGGCACAGTATAACAGAAAAGGAGGAGATGACATCGTTTCACTAGATGTGGAACATCGTAAACTGTCACACTGACTCTGCACTTTCAGTGTCAAAGTGTCAAAGCCCCAGGAAAGGTGAAGTAGAAAGGACAGAAATATATTATTAATTCTCAAAATAATAATGATGATTCAGTATTATATTATATTAATAAAATATAAAGTAATAATTTAGTATTATGCAATAGTCAACTGGGAGCAAGTAGTTTTTAGGAAAAAAACGTGAAAGTAAATCATGATTTTTATTAGTGTATCATTGTATTTAAAATATTAATATAAAAGTGCATACCAATGAAAATGACTACATGTCATTCTCCCTTGTGTTTATTTAGTGAAAAACTGTGAAAACCATGCCTTCATTATTTTTAAATAGATTTTTATTCAATGCCTTTAAAATATTGAATCTACTTTGCTACAATGGCTGTTTGTATAAAATTATGGTTCCTCTCATTTTCAAAAATCACTTTTCAGCCATTTTAGAGCGAATTCATAATTTAAAGATATATATCGGATATTGTCATTATGCTGAAATATATATCTATATATATATATATATATATAATTTTTTTTTTTTTTTTTTTTTACCATATTGTCCAGCCCTATACCATAATATCCTGAATGTACTTTCTCAAGTGTTTTTCAGAAAGCCAGAATACAAGCTGTACTGGCCTTCATAGATCTAAAAATCAAGATTAGTATTAATTCTGGCCAACATTTCTCACTGCAGCTGCCCAAATAAAATGCTGATGTAAGTAAGGGATAATCCACAGCTAGGTGTGCATTAAACAAATTTAATGCATGACTTGGTGGCTAAGAATCACCCGACGTGAAGCGTTTAACGCACACTTAGCCGTGGATATACTGCTTATACCATGGTCACTTGCCAGCATTGATTATTTAAAGCTGTCATTGGCTTTTGCAGCAGAAATTTTGACTGGAAGAATAACAATAATGGCAAACTTTATCCACGGGTCATCAGATCTAGAGTTCGGCCTGTTCTAAATCAGACACAGTGATAAAGAAGTGTAAAAAGATTACATTTATTTGAATAAAGTAAAAAAATGTATGAAAAATTGGAAAAATGCACATACATTTTTTGTAGACCACACACTTTGTAAAAACTGTGAATTTAAATGCATAATCCAAAAGTGGCACTTACTGTTAATGATGAGGGGAAAACTATCCAAAACTAATTGAAACCTGCAGACTTTGACCATATGGTATCCATTAAGGCTGCACAAATAATTGAATTCAGGCTGAAATATATGGAAAACTGCAAAAGGCTGTGTTTTATAAAACGGTCTTCATTCAGCACTTCAGTCAGCGATATGTGATCAAGTGGCACCATCTAGCGGGTGTGCTGAACAGCGCAGCAATTTAAGATGATGTTTATCATATTGCAACTCAAATCGTCTTGCCGGACAGCGAAAGACGCATTTGATAGCTCCAGGTTTACTTCTCTCCCACTCCATACAAAACATAGTTGAATATCAAACCATAATTTCCTAACAAGCTATATGAGTGTGTAAGAGTAAAGTGCAGGTGCATTTCTAATTACCTTTAGGTTGGACTCGGTAATACAGAGCTAATGAACACTGGTGACCCTTTTGTTTTTTTTCCTTTAACGCTTCTAATTATTTTTAAAGAAGCTGGCATTGCATGACTTGATGATGTTGTGTTTTGTGATGTTGTCTATATTCACGTCCAGAGGTCGTTTGAACAGGCATAAATTTCTCGCAATGTCTCATCACGGAGGACAGCAGAGTAGACGCATTAATATAGAACAGTGATTAATGGTGGTAATGTATAAGGTGTATGTTTTTACTGCCATATACTCAATGCTGAATTTTATTTTTCACAAATGGGTAGAAACTAGGGCTTTTTATAGATTAAAACTTTTAATCAATTTAATTACATGATATGGTGAGTAATTAATCAAATTAACCGCAATTTATCACATACATAAATATTTGCTGATAAAGCCCTGTACAAGCCCTGTATAATTGTAATACATTAATAACAATAATATATAATGATCAAATAATTATAAATAGTTATATTTAATTAATTATAAGAATATTATTTATATATATATATATATATATATATATATATATATAATAAAAATAACAATTTATTAAAATGTATTACATTATTGTACCAGACAAGTAAAGCATTGATTATACAAAAAGTGTCTTTAGAAGGCAATATATTTCCATATTATTGAACATAATTTTCTCATTGGCCTACAGTCCACAGCAATCCATTTTGCAATTGAATTAGTCAATCTGTCAGAGATATATTTATTATAAGGGCTTTTCGAAGGATGCCTCAATGTAAACGTGCTTCAGATGAACGGTTTTAGACCGCTTTGGTTGCGTCGTGCCATAAACTCAGTGTTTTTTAGGTTGCTGTGTCGAGTTAAACGTGGTTTGAACTTAGATGAACATGTCGAGATCCATGCATTTGGAATTGCGCTCCGTCCAACTGTGTTTAAACGCAAGAACGCATTCTCATCTTGCAAGTAGTGTCAAGCAAGTCTGTGGCTTGTTCTACAGTTGTGCTTTGCCCATACAGTTTGAGTTTTCCTTACTGCCCCCTGCTGAAAACAGGTGGTACTTCAAGCTTGAATTGCTGCTAAATGGTTTTCAGCAATTATTGCAAAATGAAAAACATAATGCATTAATGCATCATTAAACTTAGTGATTACATTTAATATCTGACACACAAAAATATATTGCTAAAAATTAAATGTTTTTGCTGGGGCAATAAAAAAATATAGGCAGGGAAAGTAATAATCTGAACAACTGCCCCAACCTGTAGAAAAAAAATACTTATTGTTGAGCTCCATGTGCACATTGTTGTTGGTGTACTGGATGAAGAGGATCTCATTAATGGTAAGGATTAGATTATCTCAGTATTTTGCTACATTCCTATTAGCTTGAATGCTGATGTAAAATTTTCCTCAAGCAAAGTCATCGGAGAGATCTTTGTCATTGGAGACCCTCCCCCACTTTACTGGCCTTATTGCCCAATGACCTGTTTTGTCTTGTGTGACTGTTCCATGGACATCATAATAGAGATTAAAATGGGGAATTTACAAGAATAATTGACTTAATGAGCTTGAGTAGCTCTCGGTATGGTGCTGTCATAGGTCACTTTCTCCATATTGTATGGATTCTGTAAATAATTCTCAAAAGGTCACAGGCAGACCATCCAGTCAGCTGCCAATGACATTCTTACGTCTTATTGGCCAGTCTCAGAGCTCCCCCTACATCTTGTCCCTTTTCTCTCCTCTGTGTAAACGTGCAGGAAGTCACTTTATTATTGTTCCTCCTCCATGGAAGGTTATGCTCCCTGAGGTTGGTCGTTTTCCGTTCCTCTCTCACTGGTAACTGCTTTAGATTTTAGATTTTTTTTTATTTCACTCAATAAATTGGGTGATGTTAAGCACCCACACTGAGAATGAGATGGAGGGAGAGAGAGACTCAACCCAACTCCTTTCTGACGAAGTCCATGTGACAAACCCCACGCGCTGCAACAGCTTTAGTGTTCCCTCCCTCCCCTCTAATCTATCCTCCTCTTCTCTCATTCTTCTCACTTCTCACTGCTCGTTGTGCTCACTGTGGCATTCTTCATCTTTCTTATGGAGAAGAGCCAGTGGTCTGATGTGATGGAGAAGATTTAACCAAAAGAACTGAAATCTGGACATCACATACGCACATAGACACACTGCCTTGCACACACAGCATGGCTCCTACGGGGCCTCTGTGTTAACATCTCCACTCTGACAGACAGCTGTGAGACCGCTCGTCAAGAAGAAGGACGGAGCGTGGAAGACCGGTAGGAAACAGAGGTTGTTTATTGTGAGCAAGTGAAGCAAAAGAAGAAAGGGACTGAGCGGACAAAGAAGAGCAGTAGCGACGGAGAGGTGGGAGAGTGAAAAACTCGCTGGATGAAGGAAGCAGACTGGCTGTCCCTTCCCTGGCGTGATGGAGTGATACGAGGAATGAGGGTGGATGGTCAGAGCGGGGAGCAGCAGCAGCAGTGGAGGGGCAGGAGGAGGAGGATTTTCAGGGGGAGGTGGTGGAGCCGGAGGTGGCCGGAGAGGCAGGAGCAAGTATCGCTTGCGGCGGCGAGTCTCCGGCTCCTCGGTAGCCGAGCGTCTCAGCTGCCATAGTAGCGAGAAAATGTCGCCCAGCATCAAGAAGCTGGACTGCTTCTCGCCCATGCTGTGCCACTGCAAAGTGGCCTGTACCAACAGCACCATCTCGCTCATGTTTGGATGCAAGGTGAGTGGCAGAGATAAATGAAAGTCTGTAAGAGTCTGTACAGCTTTTACCTCCAGGTGTAGCCAAGAGTTGCTGCCAACACTTTCTTCTAACCAGCTGTGAGGAAAAATCTAAAGAAAGAGCAAGTCTAAACTCTGAGGCGCACTATAATCAGCTTGATGAGATACGAGAAGTTGTCTTAGAGGGCTCCTGCATAGGCAACATGTTTAGTAGTTGTAAGTGTTGACTGCTGGTATAAAGGCACTCTAAGCACACTAAACCAAGAGATGTCAGTGCATATGTCAGGGATATGTTTTCCCCTATTCACAGCTCTTTCTCTTTTAATCAGTCATTGGCTTATCTTTGGTCTGACTGTAGTTAACTCTCTGCTCTCCAGTAATCACACACTCTACACTGATGGAAATTGCATTTCATTGAATTAGCTTAGAGTAAATCCTGTGGGTCCTTAATGAGAGTGTGTCACAGTAACACGTTAGCTCTGGCATTAACACAGCACAAGGACCTCCTGATCCTAACAATTGAATAACTGGGTTCACTTACCCAGAATCTCATGTATGAAACATGTTGATTTGTTTTTATGCTGAACTATTGCGTATTATGTGTTACGGTGTGATTGCGGCATTGTAGGTCGAACTTTTAATTTTATAAATCAGTGATGCTTTTGAGTGGCTTATCATGGGTGGATTATAAATTTTTTCATATACACGCCCATGATTTTATGTTTAATATGAAATGTAATTATTGTGTAGTGACTCCCTAATCTCCCACAATAGTCTGTCACTGGCAGAACATTTGGCATTGTTTAACCAGAGACCTTTCAGTCTCTGCTTTGATTACTGTCTGTATGTTGCCGTATGGTGTCCCATGACACTTCAAACCATGGCATAAACCTCTTAAATCCTTGATGCACAGCCCATAGGATTACATGTCATCTGCTCTGCTTGGGATTGAAGTTGAATTAGAATGCATTGTTAATTTGCTTAAACTCAATCAGTGAAAAGTGAAAACCTTTAAATGCTACAAAATCATTCACTGGGTTTCCATCCAACAGATTTTATGCAAATTGTGAAACTGCGCATGAGAACCTGAATGGAAACGCTTGTTATGCGACTAAACTCTCAAAATTCGCTTAAACGTTTATGCGCTTGAGTTTTCTGAAGCTTTGCATAATTCAAAATAGGGCTGCAACTAAAGATTATTTTGATAATCGACTAATCTAACAATTATTAGAACGATTATTAAACTAACCGTAGCCCTAATGTGCTTAATAGCAAAAAAGAGGACAAAATCATCTTTAAAAAATATCTCTAAATGACATTTACATAATTACAAGGCACAAAAACATTTTACTTAACATTTTTATTAAGTTTAATTCAGTAAAAAATTAACTGCAAAAATTCCTATTGTTATCATGGGGTTTTGTCTTGTTTTCGATTTAAAATGATCTAAAAATGTTTAACACAAGATACATATACTTGAGAATCAACATTTTATTTTTTAGACTTGCTTTCAGATATGTATTCAGAGAATGTATCTTTAATATAAGTGTGTTTTGTATATAAGTGTATTTTTTACTTATTCATACTTCTGCCAGCGCAGTAAAGAAAAAATATGCTCATATTCAAGAAATATTGTCCGAAAGCTAGTCTTAGTATGTTGCTTTTCAGGTTAATGTGTCTTGTTTTAATGATTTTTAGATATTTAAAAAAATTTAAATTTAAATACTGTATTCAAAATTCAGCAAGAAATTTTTTTCTTCTGCAATATAGCTCCTATAACATAGTATAATATATAAAGTAAATGTATGTTGGGGCCTGGGTAGCTCAGTGGTAAAGACGCTGGCTACCACCCCTGGCATGCTGAGTGACTACAGCCAGGTCTCCTAAGCAACCAAATTGGCCCGGTTGCTAGGGAGGGTAGAGTCACACGGGGTAACCTCCTTGTGATGTCTAAAATGTGGTTCACTCTTGGTGGGGCACGTGGTGAGTTGTGCGTGGATGCCGCGGTGGATGGCGTGAAGCATCCACATGCGCTATGTCTCCGTGGCATTCCAAATCGGGAGAAACCCCCAAAAAATGTTTTTGTTTTAAAGGTGTTTTAGATATTATTTTTAAAAAACAAGCCAAAAAAGACAAATAAAAAATTTATTTTGTTGCAGTGTATCATATGCTAAGACTACATTTTCTCACCTTTTTGTTTCACTTCGATCCATCTTTAACTCACAAAAAATAAGCTCTCTCTTCTTAATAGAGCTGTGTATTGCAGAATTTCACGATAAGATACACACCGTGACACATACAGTATATTATAATTCAATACGTCTAGTCGGGTGCAGCTTCAATCTCTCCCCCTTAGATTGGGTCAGTTCACGCGACTCATAGAAGCGGCACTGACCACACAGAGAAATGCCAGTTTCGGAGTTTGTTTATTTACATTACCCGCTTCCTTTTTATTTCAACTTTAAGAAAGGATGCATTAAAAAGGAAACACCCCAGCATTATATCTTTAGACGAACTGACATGCTGTTTTTGCTTAAGCGGAATGCCAGATCCGGCTCCGCTTTATTTTATGATGACACTGCTTCTGTATTTAATTTTTGCATTATAATTCCCTCATACTTTGCAATCTACATCACCTCTTAGGCTGTTTGGAAAGGTTGGAGTGTGTCTGGACTGTGAGCTGTGTTTTCTTCCTCTCCTCAGTCAGGCGGGTGCTGCAGTTCTGCTCTCGCGCCATCATTAGAGTTTCATGTTACGTTAAATGAAAATTTTTGTCGACAATTTTTTGTTGATGTTGATGATAACATCAACTAATCGTTTAAGCTCTAATTAAAAATGTGCATTATAAACAATGACCTGTTATGACCATTTGTAAAGTGCGATGGTAATGCACTCATCGGCTGGTATAGGTGTGCGATAGCTTGATGTGACTGGCCCAATGAAGGACCCATCCATGACACACAATTCTTCAAAGATAGCCCTGATTACAATATAACTCTTCCCGTTCAGCTGTTCCATGAAACAAGATGGGCTCCCTCAAGATGAATAAAACAGTTTATTGAAATGCTCAATGTTTCGCATTTTCTTTTGTCAAATTTTCAGAAATGCGCATAAAAAAAGAGCAAAACACTGGGATGGAAACCCAGCTATTGTGGAATTTAATGATTATCAGAGCCTGTTTTCAAGTCATAGAAAAATTGACTATAAGTTTCCATTTGTTAACATTAGTTAACATGAACTAACAATGAACAATACTTATTAAGCATTTATTAATGTTAGTTAATGTTAATTTCAACATAGTAATAATTTTTTTAAATCAAAAGTTGTATTTATTAACATTAGTTAATGCACTATGAACTAACATGAACTAACGATGAACAATAGTATTTTTTTATTAGCTAACAAAGATTAATAAATGATGTAACAAACATATTGTTAATTGTTTGTTTCTGATACCTAATGCATTAACTAATGTTAGCGAATGGAACCTTATTTTAAAGTGCTACCGATTAAACTGACCAGGGCTAAATTTGGTTCGAAACTGCTGCTCAAGTAAATGCTAACTTCTTGGTCAATTGTTCTTTGTTCCAGAACAAACTGGCTGAAGGTACAGCTTCTGTTTTCAATTCTCAAGAAAGATGTACATTTATCGTGGCTTTGGTAGCTCCCTGTCTCTTTCACTTACTCTCTCTTCCGTGATCCATTGATTTAACCATGGCAAAACCAAGCTATGTGGCGCAATTTTTCAGCAGCACATCTCACCATGGTAAGCCGGTGGAAAACATGCACTTCCCATACCATCTCTCTGTGTAGAGACCACCTTCTCTGGTCAACTGCTCATAAAATTCCTCTTGTGCTCTTTATCATTCCCTTCTATGACAGAGGGTTGTCTTGCATTTAAAAAAAGCTAGACACAGCACAACTAATGGAACACAATGCAGGTGTCTCTCAAGACAAGTTTTTAAAAGTTGAAGTTCTTTTAACTTGACTCATCTATTATAGATCTCCAAGGCTTAAATCGGTCAAATCTACTCCCATTTTGTTACATAACTTGCACTGGATGCCTACCTATATAATTGGGGAGAAAAGAAGTCTGTTTACTGGATTTCTTTATCCTAATCCTTGAAGGCTGAGCTTATGTTCTAGTGAGTGGGATATTGCCAGTGTAATTTGGAGAAGACCTCAGAGAGACATGTAAACTAGTTCTAACACTAACTGCTAACTTCACTTTCTTAAGATATGGCTAACTGATAAATGATGAAAGCAGCTTGCTCTTCAAAGAAATTACTTATCGTCAAGTTCTTTCTCTAGAAAATATGTTTAGTGGAAAACTTGATGTGCTATTAAATGTTTAGTATTTATTGGAGAATGAATGCCTCTTTTAGATTTCATCTGGCATGTGTTTACATTTTGCAGTTGCACACTTGTTTATATTTTTGTCTCTGCTCTACTCTAGTTTAGAGTTTAGTACATTACAGTTGAGTGTGCTTTTGATTTTTTTCTACCCAAAGGGCACAGGACTGTTAGCATGCAACACGAGTTACATCACATTTCCCATTAGTGAAAAAAAACTTAGCAAATGTTTTCCTGTCTATTCTTTTTTGAAAAAACACATTTTATTAAAGCAAGATCAGGTGGTGCCCCATTAATATGATTCACTTTAAATTAGTTGTGCTTAAAAGGCAGACGGGCGAGTAGGTCTAATTTGCCTGGAAAGAGCTATCCATTAGCTAACTGCTGAGATGAACCAGCATCACAATTATTGCTCATACTTAGGGTTAGGGATTTGAACAACCCCCTAACCGTGAGTATTAAACTTCAACATGTAACTTGTATCGCTTGTGCTACAGAGGAGGGACCAGAGCCATATCTAGGGACCAGAATATCTCAGAGCCCTTTTCCACCGACATGGTTTGGTGAAGGGTTCCTGGGCCTATGCGAATTCTCAAACTGTTTCGCATGTATCCACCTCAGAAAAACTGGTTCCGCATATGCCCCAAAAGCTTGCTGGTCTCTACTTTGGAACCAATTACGTGAGGGGACGGAGGGTGGGATAATGTTTCATCAAGTTTTCCAAACAACAACAGTAGCTACAGTGTGCAGCAAGGAGTACTTCATCACTCTATAACAACAATAAAAAAAAAAAACACCAAATGGTCTTCTACGGAGATCCGAGATAAATTGAGAGATCGCAAAGTAAAAAAAAGAGCCTGCGAGGAAATTATTCATGCCAGTGTTTGGTGTCCTCTGCAGCTGATCTCAGTAAGTTTTTAGATTTGCCAACTCTAAATCATGCGATTATCTAATCAGCCAATTGTGTGGCAGCAGTGCAGTGCATAAAATTATGCAAATATGGGTCAGGAGCTTCAGTTAATGTTCATATCAACCATCAGAATGTGGAAAAAATGTGATCTCCGTGATTTCGCCAGTTGTTGGTGCCAGACAGGGTGGCTCGAGTATTTCTGTAACTGCTGATCTCCTGGGATTTTCACGCACAACAGTCTCTAGAGTTTACTCAGAATGGTGCCAAAAACAAAAAACATCCTGTGAGTGGCAGTTCTGCAGAAGGAAACGCCTTGTTGATGAGAGAGGTCAACGGAGAATGTCCAGACTGGTTCGAGCTGACAGAAAGGCTACAGTAACTCAGATAACCCCTCTGTTCAATTATAGTGAGCTTTATTAGGACCATATTGTTTTTAATAAAGTGCTCAGTGAGTGTATTTTGTGCATTGTTTTGTTAAGTAAAGGGATTACGGCTATCTGTTATGTAAAACATAAAAGACATAAACGTAATATTATATGCTTTGAAAAAAAATCCAAATATAACCATCTGCTACTCCAATGTAAATAATGATTCCACTTTTACAGTTTGTAGAACAAGTTAAGACAAATTTAAATGTCATCTTGAGCGTTGATGTTGTCTCTGGCAATCTTGTTGAGTAATGTAATAACGTTAGATTGCATTTTTCTGTATGTTTAAATATGTCCTCAAAAACAAGTAAAAGCTGTACACACTGTGACATGCCATATTGTTTATGGGCAGGTGAGATAGTCACATAAAACTGCCACATAACCCATTATGCCAAGATTCTGGTTTCAGTGGAAAAGAGCGGCTGGATTGGCTTGGTCGATAACCAGCCGAGCACAGAGAACCATCACAATTTCGGTGGAAAAGGTCTATCATAGACTTGGGGGTGGGCTCTTTTAACTGGGTCCAGTTAGCAACCACCCAAAAAAACCTCTGTCAAATAGCAACATGGTAAAAACCACTCAAAACGCCTTAGCATTAGCAACTGCATTACAATGCCTTGGCAACCACCCACAACACCCTAGCATTGTGGTGGAGACTTTTGCATTGGCAAAGACCACTCATGATTTTTTTACCAAAAGTAAAAATCTAGTTCTCTTTGTGGGCTCACAAAGTTATTCAAACTTTTAAGGTGTTTGTTTCTTAAATTTCTTTAAATATATTTTCTGGTCATTTACACTTTTTTGACGTTTCATCTAATCGCAGTAAAGCTTGTGGCTTAATGGACTTTTAGGGCATTTCATCTTACTGACAAATTTACATTTAAACAAGTATATTGCAGTAAGTGGCCTCATTTTATGCAGTGGATGTTGGCACAGTATACAGAGACGGAAACTATAGGCTTGTAGAAAAATGCCTGTTTGTATTCCAGTTTTCAGTGCTGGAGTATCAAGTGTGTCCCAGGAAAGCTCCAGATTGAATAGCGAGCAGCCTACCTCAGTCACAGAGGGCCATGACTCAATAGTGAGTGGTCATGGTTGCCAGGAGATCCTCCTCCTCATGCGCTCATCAGGGAAGACTGTGAGCTCACCTCTTCTGTCATGTGCTTCCTCCCACCTGCTTCACACACTAAACACTTACAAATCAATCTTAATGATAGGAATTCTTGATGCTAGTCTTGCTGATATATCCATTTATGGATGTTCAGAGAGAATTACGTAACAGGGCAGTTTTGTTTGGGAAAAACTAAATAACCCAAGCTCTGTTAACATACAAAAAGTGAGAGGTACATTTTTAACCCTGAATATCCCTGATTTTCAATCACAGCTTTCATGCGTCTTGGCATGCTCTCTACCAGTCTTTCACATTGCTGTTGGGTGACTTTATGCCACTCCTGGCACAAAAATTCAAGCAACTCTGCTTTGTTTGATGGCTTGTGGCCATCCATCTTCCTCTTGATCACATTCCAGAGGTTTTCAATGGGGTTCAGGTCTGGAGATTGGGCTGGCCATGACTGATCCTCCACCAAATTTCACAATGGGTGTGAGACACTGTGGCTTGAAGGCCTCTCCAGATCTCCATCTAACCATTAGATGACCATGTGGAGGGTCGGTGATGATCTGGGGGTGCTTCAGCAAGGCTATATAAGTGGCTTTTTCTTTGCAATTCTTCCCATAAGGCCTGCACCCCTGAGTCTTCTCTTTACTGTTGTACATGAAACTGGTGTTGAGCGGGTAGAATTCAATGAAGCTGTCAGCTGAGGACATGTGAGGTGTCTGTTTCTCAAACTAGAGACTCTGATGTACTTATCCTCTTGTTTAGTTGTACATCTGGCCTTCCACATCTCAAATAGTGATGGTGCTGTTTTTTACATCAGTAATGTCCTGACTGTACTTTGTGATCAGTTGAATGCCACTTTGGTGAATTACAATACCAATTTCCTTCCGAAACAGCAAAATCTGTACATTATTCCAAACTTTTGTTTAGTCCCATGTTATGCACCAAATCTGAAGTTTTCTGGTTATTTTTGGAATTTTGGTTGCACAATAAACTGGTTTTGGGATTTTATTCATTTTGGACTCTTGTAGCATAAATGTCTGCGCTTGTCATATTAAGAAAAGACTAAGAAATCTTTGATAATTCTAAATAGATAGAAAATCTATCGACCAATTAATTGATTATCTGCCTTTTTCACCACCTTAGTTATCGGTATTGGCAAAATCCACTATCAGTCGACACTGTATTTAAGTGCTATCATGGATTTTAAATAAAATGTTATTGTTTATACACATGGGCACCAATACTAAAACAAGATTTTTTGACAGATATGTTTGAAGGTTTCAAAAGAGGGGTCAAAGGACACTTTATGTTATCAGTAAGCTTTTTCCAGAAAGACAAAGAATTGTCTGAGAAATATACAGCATACATAACAATGCTTTTTGAATTCATAAGAGTCACATTTAAGAAGTCACTGTTTTTTAGTGACATGTTGCGTCCGTATCCTACTAACTTATGTCAGTGTTAAGATTGAGGAACTAATGGTCTCCCCTTTTTTACTTTAACAATAATTATATGTTACAGATGTTACCGTTAAGGACACTTCATATCAAATCATATGGATATCAGTGGGATAGTCAAAGAGGATCACCATGATGATTCAGACACTGTAGGTCACTGAGTACTGCTGTGATTTGTGACATGATTTAAAAGAAAGCTTTTGTAGCTAGATATCGTATTATTTGGTAAAAGTAATATTGTGATTTATTTTGATGCAAATTGTGATGAAACTGTGATGTGATAAGAATTTATCATTTCATGTTTCTGCTGCTCAGTGTGAGCCCCACATGAGCTAGAGCACCACTGCTGAACTCAACAGAAGCAGTGAATGCAGACTATATTTGAAATCACTTTTAGTAATCCTGGATGGATGTTTTGCGATTTCAGCCATAAGAATATCATACTGATGTCTCCGAGTTCAAAGTCTGTTGGTTTCAAAGCATTTTAGATGGTTTCCCCTTATTATAGAAGGGACACTTTCAGAACTGTCATATCTGTAATGGAGATATGTCATGTCCTTAACGCTGTTTTTTTTTTTTTGTCATTATAAAAAAATGTAAAAAATTAATTTTTTTTGTTTTGTTTTTTAGAAAGCCTACCTTACATTCTGTGGCTATTATTTTTCTTGAAAAACAATTTTTTGTTTTTTATTTTATGAGTTTTTACCAAATGTGTTGTTTCCCAAAAATGTATGTCCACAACTTCATTTCCCAATCTGAACTGGAAAAACCTTTTTCAGACTGGACTCTGGGGTTTAGGGAAACACAAAATGATTCAATATACTGGTAACATTTCACATTTCTTACTACAAATGTCACATCCAAAATTCTTGAATTGCCCATGTACTATCTTACAAAACAAGCATGTTAAAAAACAGCTTGTTGAAACATGGTGTGCAATATACATAATTTCCCTTTATCTGCTTAAATAAACTGAAACGTCCCTATAATGGGAATTCTCCAGATAGAATTAGGCAGCCCGCAATGCTCGTTTCTATTATCCAGATACTAATTATACACTTTGCAAATATAAAAGCTGAGTGAGTGAACCAGTTCAGTAAGGCTGGTGTCAGCTTTAAGTAAGACTGGTTGAATCACAGGCTAACCTATAGCGAGAAGCAGTCAGTGTCTGATAAACCTGTTGCTATGGCAACTATGGCCATCCTCTTCCTGTGTGGAAATGTCTCATCAGCTACCTTTCTGTTTAGGCATGTAACCCTGTATTACAGAGAAAGGGGAACCCAGTCATCCTCATCAGAAAACACTATTGTAGTGCAAGAGAAGGGGTTCATTGTCTTCTCTGTGTTTTTGGCCAGGTGTATTAAGCCATTTCCAGAATCAAAACATGAATACATGTAGACGTTTTTTTTTTTTAGCAACATTTCATATATGATACTTGTGGTTGGTTTAAAAAAAAAAAAACACTACTAAGGCTCAGCCACACTAATATGTTTTTGTTTTTTAAAATATCTTAATTTTGCTAAGTTTTGGCTTTCCAGCCAGACTGAGTCGGAGTTTTTCGAAAATGTTCTTCCAAGTGGATACATTTGAAAACGCTGTCTTCGCGTTGTAGTGTGGACAGGGAAAACTGAGATATTTGAAAATGATGATGTATTTGTTGTCATGTGACGCAGTCTTGTGATCCATTCAACCCAAAACAATCAAGATGGCGGCCCATGTTGAAGCACCGTTGTTGTACTTGTTATCCACTTTGATAGTGTTGTTAAAAATAAAGGTTAATTTGTACAACCTTAACATTGTATTCCTTCAAAGACAACGGGAAGTTAACTCGGAATTGCTGTCTGGTGGCGGAACACAAGGACAGTTGTGTTTTATACTGTACAACAGCACGCTTCTTAGTTTTTTACACATGCGGTAAGGGAATTGAAGCATTTTTTCAGATGTTTCAGTGTCGACGATCAACTTTTGGAAAACTAAAAAAAAAAAAACGAAAACACTGTTTACATTTTTTTTTTATTAATGTGGACGTAGTCTAACACTAACAGGTTATCTCCCGTTATCTACCTAGAAGGTTGCAATAGTTAGGCTGTGTGTTAAAAGCCTATATTCATGTAGGGATAAGGCCACGAGTGTTTGCTTAGTCAGTATATCCCTGTTGGTACAGACTGCTGTGCATAATTTGCTGTCAGTAATAGTAAAAATGAGTGTAGCATCAGTTTGTTGATTCTTTGTCTACAGACCACTTCACTGCATCTCTACTTTCAGTCAAACATTACCATTATCAGCCATCCCCCAAACTAAATGACTTTTCCACGCTTTTTGCACATTGCCCTGTTGTTATATGAAGACTACATGCTTGCAAAATCAACTCAAAAACATCAGAAACACCAAATTTCTTTTTCTTTTATAATTGCTTGGATGTTTCTTTGTCAGACATCTTTTTTGACTCCAATATCAATGCTATCTTAGCAGAATAATTCTCAGTTCTCCTTAGCAGTCATTTGACTTGTCTCATGTTCTCTGCAGAAGTACAGGCACCATGATGAAGACACAGGATCTCCACAGGAGCAAAGCTCACCCCAGCTCACTGATGAGGCTCCCGGGCCAGAGCTAGTCCAGGTGGCTGAGAAGAGCCTGTCCCAGATTGAAAATGTCCATGGCTATGTAGCACATGCACACATCTCCCCAATGAAGGTAAACTAGAAATCTAGACTTGCTGATTTATTCACCTGTTTCAGCATTTGCCATGTTGTCAGTCACCTTGTTGTTCAAATTCTGCCTTGTCATACAGTTTTAACTGTACTTTTACTTTTAACTGTATGTCTCCATTTTTTTTTTTCACATGCACACAAACACACACATACTTGCTCTTATGCTTTTTGAATGGCTTATAAAGCCAGACAGCCATGGTACAACTTTAATACTATCAACCATTTTTGCTACAAGCAATCAATATGAACAACTTTGACAAAAGCATGCTATGAGGTCTGAATGAAGAAATGTTCCCCAAACAGGAGGATTTTGCTACATTGAATCTTAATCCAGAATCCACCACTGCACTTGGCTCAATGGAAATCTCATTATTACTGTGGAAAGTGCTTTATAACACATATAATCTTGGTGAATAATATGCAGAGCCCACAGGCTAATTTATAATCTGATGTATTCCTGAATGGACAATGATCCAAATCACACCGCTTAAGGACATGAAAGACTGGCATAGTCGATACAAAGAGATGTATTCTTTCAAAGACTCTTAACATTTATTACAGTTATATCGCTGGACCCTTGTTTAATGATTTTAGACAAGCAGCTTTGAAATCTGCCTTCTCTGCACACACAAGAATGCGAACAGTTACACTGGTACTGTGATTAGTTGTGCCTTTTTGATGATAAATGAGGATCCATTCGATATTTGTGTACCGCATGCTGTGTTTTACACCTGAACACAGTTTGACTGTTTCATGAGATTACAGCTAAATTATAACAAAATTATCAGTTGCTCTGGATGTACTATTTATAGATATGTTTGAGTAAAATGAACTTTTTTGTTTTATTCTATAAACTACTGACAACATTCGTCCCAAATTCCAAATAAAAATATTGTCATTTATAGCATTTATTTGCAGAAAATTACAACTGGTCAAAATAATAAAAAAGATGCAGTGTTTTCAGACCTCGAATAATGCAAAGAAATAAGTTCATATTCATTTTTAAACAACACAATACTAAAGTTTTAACTTAGGAAGAAATCAATATTTGGTGGAATAACCCTGATTTTCAATCACAGCTTTCATGCATCTTGGCGTGCTCTCTACCAGCCTTTCACAATTCTGTTGGGTGACTTTATGCCACTACTGGAGCAAAACATTTTTGATGTTTTGTGGCCATCCATCTTCCTCTTGATCACATTCCATAGGTTTTCATTGGGGTTCAGGTCTGGAGATTGGGCTGGCCATGACAGGGTCTTGATCCGGTGGTCCACCATCCACACCTTGATTGACCTGGCGGTGTGGCATGGAGCATTGTCCTGCTGGAAAAACCAATCCTCAGAGTTGGGGAACATTGTAAGAGCAGAAGGAATCAAGTTTTCTTCCAGGATAACCTTGTATGTGGCTTGATTCATGCATCCTTCACAAAGATGAATCTGCCCAATTCCAGCCTTGCTGAAGCACCCCCAGATCATCACCGATCCTCCACCAAATTTCACAGTGGGTGCGAGACACTGTGGCTTGTAGGCCTCTCCAGGTCTCCGTCTAAACATTAGATGACCAGGTGGAAGATCGGTGATGATCTGGGGGTGCTTCAGCAAGGCTGGAATCTCTCTGGAGTCTCTTAATTTTTTCCAGAGTTATATAAATTAAAATTATTAAATATCCTGCCTGTGTTCATTTAGTGAAAAACAATGAACATGATTTTTTTAAACTACAGTTTACGGTATTTTACCTCTTACATGTAACATTTTGAATCTCCTTTACAACAGTGGCATTTTGGTTGAAATCAGTTTCTTTTAAAACATTTTTTGTTTGATTCGTTTTCGATTCACAAGCTCTTGATTAAATTTAGATTTGATTTGAGTCTGATTCATTCAGATATACAGTATTTTGGTTATAATGTCCATTTGGCTAACATGGTACATTACAAAAATATACATTTTAAAAAATAGCTCAAACTATGCTGTTCAATTACAATATATTTATATAATCAACCAATACTGAAGTAAGCTTTAAAATAAAAGATCAACCTTGGGATTTTAAGAATCCATATCAATATTGTTCAAATGAAGATAGAAATGATGCCCTTTTCAAGGTTGTTGCTGTTTTTGTTTTGTTTTTTAAATCTAAATTGCCCAGCTGTACTAGGCAGGTGTCTCACTGTGCGCTACTATGATTGCCACTTTTTGTAGTTAATGTAATGAGCATCCAAAGCCAAGGTGCTTTTACTGTTATTGGCTTCTTTGAATATTTATGTGAAATTGCTTAGCCCTTTGTTTTCTCAAGGTGAAGCACAATCACTGTGTGCTAACTGGAAGGCAGCAGGGTGACTGTGTCCAGAGAGAGTGACTATACTGTGAGGCAGGAACTAGTACGTATGTGTGAACATTTATGAGCGCTCGCCCTGTGCCTGTCGTGCTCCAGTGCTCCCTTCTGCCTTTAGATTTATTATACCCTGCACGGCTCCCCCTCAGTCCAGATCAGAGCCTACACCAGCAGCATACACACACACACACACACACACACACACACACACACACACACACACACAAGACCACAGCTGACAAATAAAGCCTGCCACTTCTCATAACCTTCACTACTCACACTTAAACCTGCACCTTTTTATCCCTTTAGCCCACCTCACAACATGCCATCCATCTCAAACGCAGCCTCACAGTTACAACATACAGTGACAGTTGTTCTCAGAGTCACTTCAGCATCTCCTTAGAGACCCTATAAACGGCACTTCCACCCTGACCACGGCTGTACTGTATAGTTATACTCATGCCTAAAGTTTGAACTTGCTGTTAAAATGTTTAGTATCATGCAAGGACATTTGGGACAGACACATCTTCACTCGCTATAGCGGATTCTTGTTTTCTATATTGGTAAAATGCCTGAGGTGTAATTGTGATTCTAAGAATATATTCACATAGCTGCGAGTTACACAAGTTGATATCACTTGCAGTGATTAATCACCCGCCAATGTAATTTGTCACAAGACAAATTGATAGGAAACTTTGTAAGGGAAATGTTGTAGTGTTGGAGATTAATTCATCCATTCAGTTCACCGCTGACAGCAGTGTTGGGTTCTGTTGCCACCTTGTGTTACAATGAAATCATTGCAGGGTATTAGTGGTGATGATGCTATTGGTGGTGATGTGGCAACACAAATACATTTTCTATGTTTTTTTATTATTATTATTATTATTATTATTATTATTAGTGGCAATGGGGTGGTAGTGATGTTGTCCTGGTTGATTTAGGTTAAAGACTGACTTAAATATATTCTAGGTTAGGAGTTGGCAACCTATGGCAGGAGTAATCACTGGCACGCCAACAACGGCGAGAGAGGAATAGACTATTTTATTCTTTGGAATGCAGGTGCAGAATTTCATACCTACATCTTGATGTAATCCTTCCTTATGATCACGCAGTGTGTTTTCATGAGCTGAATGCGAGGCTAAACAAAAAGTTAAAATGTGACTAGACTGCAGTATACCCAACAGACTCATGCAGCGCGTGCAAGCCATTCGCGCATCACAAGACGGCAACGCTTCACTTTCAGTTAATCGCACGAGTAAATGTGCTCTCTTTGCTTCGGTCAGGCTGCACGGATGACAACCAAATTCATTTTTCATGAATTTCATTCATGTTTCATTTGTTTCTTTTGCTTTCAGAACAACACATGATGTAACAAGGAAAACACCACTATTAATCCTTGAGATTTCCAACCCAGCATACAGATACACCCTCCTTAAACCACAGTCACACTCAAAATTACATTAAATGATTAAAAGAGAAAACATAAACCCACATCGTGGGGTTCAAAATCTGAGTCTTTTCAAAATATAAACTAAACCTGGAAATAACATTTTCGGATTTTGCAGGTGCAATTCACTGAAAAGGGTTAATAGTTGATCGGTTTGTGATTCTCATCACACTTTAATACTGTTTAGCCTCCCATTCAACTGATGAAATCAAGCTGTGTGATCATGAGGATGTAATAAAATAGACTGCTCCTCTTTCACTGTTGCTCACGTGCTAGTGATTCAGTGATTACAGTGACATAATATAAGAAATATTTAAGATTCCACACAATTTCGTGTCGGCACAGTCATTGACCAGGGAAAAAAAAAAAAAAAATGGCACTCCATGTCAAAAAGGTGTAGATGCTGTAGATGTTTCTTCAACTAAGGGCAATTTCATGTCCAAGTATTTATATTGTATTAAAATGAATAGATTTCAACTTTGTTCTTTTTGTTATAGGAAGGTCACATAAAGTTTGATTTGATTTTTTTTTTTTTTTTTACCAGGCCTTCATAATTTATTTATTCTTTTCAAATGCCTTTCATGTATAGATCTTTCATGTTTGAGCCTTTTAACCCATTCCTATAAAATGTTAAAAAATTACGACTTTCCCACAGCTGTGGTGTCATTTCCACTACACCAAAGAAATCTGCCCCATTTTTTTTTTTTTTTTTTTTTTTTTATAAAGTTTTTGTATTTGTTAACTATGGCACCAAAAGTGTCAGTGAAAAGCATGCTTGAGATGAAAAATGAGATGAGTGATGTTTGAAAAAAAAGAAATATATAAATTGGCGCTGTTAATTTAGCACGTTAATTTAGTGCGATTTAATTATATAATAAATAACGTGTTAAAGTTTTACGCAATTAATCATGCCCCCTTACGTGTACATAAATTCTGTAATAAAAGTACGGATTTCTTACCATACGAGCTGCAAGTGGGCGGAGAGATCTTCCAGTGTTCATTACATATGTGAGAAGGTTGTAGAGGTAATGTCAGCAAGCACATGTAAATAGAGGGACAATTAAAAATAGCGCAGGCAGAACTCAAGATAGCGTACTGTGAGAACAGATTGCTGTCAACTGTAGGCTTTTTCAATGATATGAGATATAAACAAACAATATATTGAGATCTTAAGCCACTTTTTGTATTGTCTAATCGATGCTTTATTCATCTGCCACAATAATGCAATTTATTTCAAACTGAATTTCAATCCGTATTATTTATTTATTATAGGCCCTACATATTATAATAATAAATATTTGCATTATTTAAATGAATTATCTTTATTTGGGGGCCTCTCTCAGCAAATAATGGTGTATACAATTAATTGTGATTAATTTGATGAATTAATCAGCATGTCAAGCAATTCATTTTATAAACATTTTTAATTGATTGACATCCCTAAAATAAATAAAGGTAAATATCACTTGTGAGCTAAATATTTTTGGGGTGTCATTTCCAATCAATTTGTAATTTTGCCAAATCATGCAAAAAGTTTGAAAATATTATCGAAATGTGTGTATTTAGCAAGACACAGTAGCCAGCCATTTTATTTCAAAAACATTAAAAATGTAATTTACGTCACTGTCATTTCCACTACAGAATTCTGTCAAAAACAATACAAAATTTAAGATGTGGTGGAAATGACACTGGTGGGAATTTCCATAACTTTCAGGAAAAAAAATTACAAAAAAGACAAAAGTCTCCTGTGATGCATGTTAATAGACAAATTAAATAAACTAGTGAGAGTGTGAAAATATTTTAAAAGACTTTACATTTTAGAAGTCCACAGTGCTATAAGTGAGTTGAAGAAACACCCATATGTGTGTGTGTGTGTGTGTATGAAGTGTAAGTTCATGTGTTCATTTTATAAGTAGAGTATAAAGCTTACATTTTTCTGTCTTCATAGTCCCCACAGTTGCATTTGGGATGAATGTTTGAATCCTGGTGATTTATAAGGTCTGCATTCCATTAACATAAGCGTCCTTATCAAACTACTCTCCATTTTGCTAATGCTTAGGCTCAGTCTCATAACCTAGTGAGCTGCCTACCAAGGCAGTTTTGAGCATCAAAACCAAATTGAACTTTTAAATATTTCTAACCTTATGTTTGAGACACAGCCTTATTGCTCTATTTTGGTCCATCTGTCTGTCCTCTCTTTATCTGCATCTCATAATGATGTAATTTTTAATATGTTGCCACTTTAAAGCCCTCAGGCAATCCTTTGTTGTAATGCACTGAGTTCAATGCTCCTCTGTAGGTTGAATCGCTGGAATGCATCTTTGATGGGCCGTCCACTGTAGTGAATGAGGAGAGTCCTCCTCCTACTACTCCCCTCTTCAACCCGTACCCTCAAAGTCCTTTGACCGTCCAGGTAACAGTCACCTCTCTCACATGGCAAGTGGCATTTGCCATTTCTGTGTGCTGCTAGCTTGCCAATTTTGTTTGTCATATGGCTGTCAGTCATGTGCAGTCTGGTGTTGGTCATCTCTATGTGATGAAAATGGCTGGTCCATGCAGCTTTTCATTGTTTCTTGATGAGACTCGCATATATTTTCTCAAAAAGGCTTAATGCTGAAAGGGTACACTCCAGTACCATTCCTAAAATGCATGGGATCTTGTATTGTACCCCTCTATCATCCTTCTCGTTTTTGTGTTTATGAAAGCTTGATAGGTGCATGAGTCTTCTAGAATCTACATACGTAGCTTCTGGAAAAATCAGACTGTACTTTGAAAGCAACAGTTGTTTGGCTGCGTATGTTGAGGTGATAGCTGTTGATGTTTTATTTGTTATGTGTTGGTGCATGCTGTCATGCAAAGAAGCACCTCTGCTTCCACAGCGCATTGACCAATGTATTTTCTTGATCCCTTTTGTTACAGCAATAGGTTCTAATTATAGCCAACTATTGCAAATTCCCCTTTGACTTGGTTTGAATATGGCATACTGCTTCTTTTCTGCCAGCATATGCAGTAGGGTGATTCTCACAAAACCTGTCAATTATATTTTGCATATAGAAAATGAAGCCTATTTTCAAGGCCAATAAGATTTTTTACATTGTGACATTATTTTCCAGTTACGCACATTTTATCCCCCAATTCCCACTACCGCAAACGGAACGAGATTGGTCATTTATGATATTCTCATTATCGCAATGTGAAAAAAGTGCTGTATTATTTAAATTGGCAAGTATATTTATACATCATAGTAGTACTCTCTTGGTACTGCCTTTTCATTTTCGCTGATATTATAAAAAACAAGTAAATTAAATGAAGTAAATTATAGTACATTTAACTGTAATGCAGTAAAAAAAGTATTATGTTGTTGCCGTAATGAAAATCATTATTTATTTTATTGCTATTTTATTAAAAAAAAATTTGACCACATAATCTTTAATCAAAATCAGCTACTTTTTAGTCGGTTTTAACACCGCCCCTTCAAGAGTCATGTAAAAAAAAACTGGCATCAAAGCAGCTAATGCAGAGACGAAGAGGTGTATTTTCAGCTGTTTCCCTCTCAAAATCATGTTCCCTACCTTGGTTACCTTGGCTTGAATTTACATTTTGAAGGAGGAAGAACAACGGCAAATTCTTGGTTGTATTCGAGACATTACACGCCTTAATTCTTTCAGAACTACTGAACACAATGCAAATTGGATACATTTGGAGTTTATTCATACTTTTTAATGCAGTTATCTTGGGATGTACAGCATGAGTATGTTTTTTTTTTTTTCCCTTTATAATTAGCGTATTGTGATTTAAAATGTTGAAATATTGTGATCTTTTATTCTGTTTCTCGTTCATTTGCATTGGACTTGCACAAAGTCTCCAGGCTCATCATATGCAGGGTTGGGAGTGTTACTTTTGAAATGTATTCCACTGCAGATTACAGAATACATGCTGTAAAATGACATTTGTAATGTATTCCGTTAGATTACTCAAGGTCAGTAATGTATTCTAAATACTTTGGATTACTTCTTCAGCACTGGTAGATTTATTCACTTGTTTTGACTATAAAAACTCTGCCAGTACAGTAAGACAAAATACACATGTTAAAAATACATTCTTTGAAAAACCGAAATATCTTATGCAGTGTTGTTTCTAAAACAAGATCAATCAAATTGATCTTTTTTAGATATTTTTACAGGAAAATACAAAAATTATTATCAAGAATATAACTTTGCCCTAATATCAAAGGTCTTACTAGAAAAAAAGAAATTATGGTCCAACGTGAATTTTCTGGATAAAAAATATGATCGTGCCTGGTAACATGTGCATGTAAAATGGCTAGAAATAGCATTTTAGCTTAGTGTAAAGCTGACAATTTACACAAGGATTATTTCTATTTCTTCTGCTCCAAACTTACTTCAAATGTACTTCTCTGTCTGCTCGTATGAATGTAACACATCATAAGAAAGTGTTTCACTGCTGTTCAAATGCACTTTGGATCGCATCATTTATACAGGTGCATCTCAATAAATTAGAATGTCGTGGAAAAGTTCATTTATTTCAGTAATTCAACTCAAATTGTGAAACTCGTGTATTAAATAAATTCAGTGCACACAGACTGAAGCAGTTTAAGTCTTTGGTTCTTTTAATTGTGATGATTTTGGCTCACATTTAACAAAAACCCACCAATTCACTATCTCAAAAAATTAGAATACATCATAAGACCAATAAAAAAAAACATTTTTAGTGAATTGTTGGCCTTCTGGAAAGTATGTTCATTTACTGTATATATACTCAATACTTGGTAGGGGCTGCTTTTGCTTTAATTACTGCCTCAATTCGGCGTGGCATGGAGGTGATCAGTTTGTGGCACTGCTGAGGTGGTATGGAAGCCCAGGTTTCTTTGACAGTGGCCTTCAGCTCATCTGCATTTTTTGGTCTCTTGTTTCTCATTTTCCTCTTGACAATACCCCATAGATTCTCTATGGGGTTCAGGTCTGGTGAGTTTGCTGGCCAGTCAAGCACACCAACACCATGGTCATTTAACCAACTTTTGGTGCTTTTGGCAATGTGGGCAGGTGCCAAATCCTGCTGGAAAATGAAATCAGCATCTTTAAAAAGCTGGTCAGCAGAAGGAAGCATGAAGTGCTCCAAAATTTCTTGGTAAACGGGTGCAGTGACTTTGGTTTTCAAAAAACACAATGGACCAACACCAGCAGATGACATTGCACCCCAAATCATCACAGACTGTGGAAACTTAACACTGGACTTCAAGCAACTTGGGCTATGAGCTTCTCCACCCTTCCTCCAGACTCTAGGACATTGGTTTCCAAATGAAATACAAAACTTGCTCTCATCTGAAAAGAGGGCTTTGGAACACTGGGCAACAGTCCAGTTCTTCTTCTCCTTAGCCCAGGTAAGACGCCTCTGACGTTGTCTGTGGTTCAGGAGTGGCTTAACAAGAAGAATAAGACAACTGTAGCCAAATTCCTTGACATGTCTGTGTGTGGTGGCTCTTGATGCCTTGACCCCAGCCTCAGTCCATTCCTTGTGAAGTTCACCCAAATTCTTGAATCGATTTTGCTTGACAATAGAAAGGCTGCGGTTCTCTCGGTTGGTTGTGCATCTTTTTCTTCCACACTTTTTCCTTCCACTCAACTTTCTGTTAACATGCTTGGATACAGCACTCTGTGAACAGCCAGCTTCTTTGGCAATGAATGTTTGTGGCTTACCCTCCTTGTGAAGGGTGTCAATGATTGTCTTCTGGACAACTGTCAGATCAGCAGTCTTCCCCATGATTGTGTAGCCTAGTGAACCAAACTGAGAGACCATTTTGAAGGCTCAGGAAACCTTTGCAGGTGTTTTGAGTTGATTAGCTGATTGGCATGTCACCATATTCTAATTTTTTGAGATAGTGAATTGGTGGGTTTTTGTTAAATGTGAGCCAAAATCATCACAATTAAAAGAACCAAAGACTTAAACTACTTCAGTCTGTGTGCATTGAATTTATTTAATACACGAGTTTCACAATTTTAGTTGAATTACTGAAATTAATTAACTTTTCCACGACATTCTAATTTATTGAGATGCACCTGTATGTATAGATGTTTTCCATCTGAAAGGACTAAATATTAAATGAAACAAATGACAATAAAATGCAAAGTAATCTCTTCAGTAATCAAAATACTTTTTGAATGTAACTGTATTATAATTACCAATGATTTAAAATGTATCTGTAGTTCAATACAGTTACTAATATTTCGTATTTTAAATACGTAATCCCGTTACATGTATTCCGTTACCCAAACCTGATCGAATGCATACACCGTGATGTCAATGGAAAAGTGGGCCGGTAATGAGATCACCTCTTACTTTCCCTGGCTCTGGCATGAACACGACCAGCACAGTGGAAAGGGTATGTCTGTGTGTCTGTGTGTCGACTGCAAACTCGTATTCAGATCTGCCGGATGGTGGCCGCATGATGCTTTAATGGCCAGGTGTTGTGGACTGAACTGAACTTTCAGTTCACGTGAAACTGGGGCTTAAACACATGAATTCCAAAATATAACAGAGGAATTCGATATACCAGACTCGTATCCATCAAAAAAGCGAGATAAATTGGCTGTTTAGGAGCATTTAAATGACTGACTGAAGATGACAGATGTAAAACAAGCAAATGGGACAGGATGCTCTACTATTCGTCCAACAACAAACTAGTAAGTTTTATATTTTTAGCTGTGGTGATTTTAAAGTGATGAATTAAAACATGCAACTTTTTGTAATGTTTAAGCATGCTGACAGCGTGTGATGCATTGCTTGCATTGCATCTTAAATCGTCCTCATTATTTAAAGCATTGCTTCTGTACAAATTCACCGCATTCAACAATAAATATCAATTTAAGTATTGATTGGATTTTAAATCGCCTGCTGTAAGCAATGCACTGGTTATTATGCGTAGTCCACAGGTTTATTTGTGATGCTAAGGGCAGCCATTTTTATGTATTCTTCAGTTCAGTATTTTTATGGAGTCTGTAGCCAATTCTTTATGTTGGGGTTTCTGACAGACAGCGTATTGCTTTAATAAACTGTTGCAGAAGAAAAAACTGTTGGATCCCATGAACTAATTTTTTCTTCTTTTGAAGCACTCTGGTTACATTGAAGCACATCATTGAGCTCAGGATGCACATAATGCCCTACATTGGAGTGTCTCTTATTATATACCTTCTATTTATTTTTGTGTATTTATCAGTTTTCTTATTGTATGGCTGCCCTTAGCATCCACACATCCCCCAGAAATACGTCCACTAAGACGTTCAGTTGTGGTATGATATGGATTTTTTGCATCAGTGCTGATGTATAATAAGAAAATGATCAAATATTCGTAAAAATGGTTAACCGTAATTTTTTTTTTTCTCAGACGTTAATCTAACCATCAGAAACCCACACCACAGCATCCCTAAGAGGTGGATCTAGACATTTTTAAAGGATGGGGCCACAGAGGTGCCACAGTGTGCAGAGAGGGGCCCAATTAATAATGTGTCAACATGAGTCTATGCTCTTGAAATCTGAACACATCACCTAAGGAATGTAAAAACAAACTTATCAATACTTGCATAATTTTGTTATACTGTATCTTTTACATACTCTGATCAACCCATTTAATAACCATCAATTCTATGGAAGTTATCAGGAGCAGTTCCTTGATAACAATAGAAAACATTGTTACAAATGAAAATACATTTACAAAGAACAGAACCCAAACCTCAAATTGCAAAATATAAACTAAATATAAATCTATATTAACAAGTCTAACATAAACTAAATATTAATTGTCTGCATGGATTCCGTCAGATTTACTGAGTAGAAACTGGCAGCCTGTGTGCCAGTCACGTTTGGTTAAATGCTTTCATTAGACTTAAAGGGTTAATTTACCCAAAAATGAAAACTCCCTCATTATTTACTCATGCCATCCCAGATGTGTATAGCTTTCTTTCTTCTGCTGAACACAAAGATTTATAGAAGAATGTCTCTGTTCTCTAGGTCCATACAATTCAAGTGAATGATGATCAGACCTTTGTAGCTCCAAAAATCACATAAAGGCAAAATAAAAGTAATCCAAACGACTCCAGTAGTTAAATCTGTGTCTTCAGAAGTGATATGATAGGTGTGTGCGGGAAACGGAACAATATTTAAGTCCTTTTTTACTCTAAATCTCCACTTTCACTTTCAGATGTGGAAGTGAAACTAAGCAGGCACCACATGTGACTTTCAGATGTAAAAGAGAAAGTGGAGATTTATAGTTAAAAAAGGACTTAAATTTATATCTGTTTCTCAACCACACCTATTATATCGCTTCTAAAGATATGGATTTAACCACTTGAGTCATTTGGATTGCTTTCATGCTCCTTTATGTTAATTTTTTTTTGAGCTACAAAGTTCTGGGCACTATTCACTTGCATTGTATGGACCAACAGAGCTGAAATATTTTTCTAAAAATCTTTGTTTGTGTTCAGTAGAAGAAACAAAGTCATACACATCTGGGATAGCACGAGGGTAAGTAAATGATGAGAATTTTTATTTTTGGGTGAACTATCCCTTTAAGCTATCAGATACCCAACGCAGATATCTATATTGTAAAAATAATTCCAGCTGGCAGACATTGGCTACTCCATCAGTAAAGCCTGTTTCATTCTGCATCTGCAGGGAGTGAGCTGTACAGTAAAAGAAACTATATTGAGTTTTTCCTGGTATAAAGGCCATACATTATAAAATGGAGTGAGGCATTGTGGACTATTTCAAACTTTCCCGTCAGTAAGTATATTTTGCATGAGGAGGAAACCACATTTACATTCAAAAGGCATATTTAACATAGAACAGAACCCAAACCACAATTTGCTAAATATAACCTATTATTGTCTGGATTCAGTCAGATTTACTGAACAGAAATAGTGTTTGTGTCTGCTGGGTTTACATCAGCGTATTTTTATGGGCATTTGGGATATTGCATAAAAACGGCTGAATGGAAACACAGAGATGCAAATAAAATCTCCAAAATGCGCATCAAAAATGTTTAGGCTCGCTTAAGGTGGATAAATGTTTTATTCAATAAGCTGAAATGCGTATAAACTGTGATGGAAACACATTTATCGAATAAACTATAATTTAAATAGGAATGCAAGATGCACATCAAAAAATAATGTGACTAAATAATTAATTAATAACTGGACTAACCAGTGGAGCAAAATCATTGCATCTGAAATGTTGCTCTGGTCTGTGTAGAGTTTGCAGAAAAAATAAGTTGATCACAAACTTGAAGTGTGTGGAAGAGCAGGTTAATTGACACTTAAAAAATATCTTATAGATCAGCACGGCAAAAGAATGAGGAATGCACACATAGTATTCCCAGAACTCTGAGACACATTGTTGTTTTGTGATACTCTTTCGCATAACACCTTGTCCTAACCAGATGCGACGCAATAAGATTCCAGTGACAAGCTATCTGCCTGTCCACACCAGACATGACACCGCGATATTCATACACTAAAATGAGGATTATTGACAATAAAATGTAGAAATCAGAGCAATCACAGACGGAACAGTGTGTTTATTGAACGCAACTCATTTTCTCACTGAAGCTCTGTAACGCTTTCTACGGCAAGCCCCAAGGGGATAAATACACAATCACACACATACACAGGGCAAACTTACTTTTATGAATCGCATCCTTCAGTCTGTTACGATTGTTTGTTCACGTGGAACTCCTGTTGTTATTTCGCTGATCTCCACATAACAGGGAAGAGAGAAAGTTGGAATGAGTCGGGATGTCTCCCCACTACCTGTGTGTGTCTCTGTCTGTGTGTGTGTATGTGTATGAGACAGAGCTCCGGCTAAAGAGAATGACACCTCAAGCACAATGTTCGGTAGGTGTGTGAAACCCTCAGCCAAAATTTAAGTTATTCTTAACCGGCTAATGAGATGCCAGCTTTAATATACTGCAGTAAGAATAATTTAAGACCTATTTGTTGGCAGTGCTACCTGGCGCGACATCGCAGAAATAGAAGCAATTCCAAAAATAGAAAGCCCTGTCACTGTCGCACGTCCTGTGTCATGGCTGGTTAAGACAAAATCTCTGATTAACATGGAAAAGATACCTTTTATAGCGTGTCGCAGCGTCGCGTCTGTAAATTAAATTCGCCACTTGGAAACTTATGACTGCATGTGAAACCTTTAAATACCCAAAAGACATCTTTTAACTACATTATTTTGTGTTGCTTTATTAATGCCTATTTTGCAAACAGTTGTGTTGATAAAAAGGTTTCGTATGCATTTCAAGTGGTTTTGTTTAGTTCAGCGTGTTGTGCGCGTCAAAGACGCAGACAGCCCCATGTAGTCAACTAACTGCGCAGTGTCCGCCAAGTCTGTGAAACTTGGTTGCTCAAATGGTTCTCCTGTGATCACTTGTGTTTGGATTTCGAGGGGAGTTTTCATGAGGACATACATTAATTACTAAGCCAGTGTGTTAGTGCATGATAATAAACCATAATAAAGTGCACAAAGAAAGCATGACAAAAACAGGCATGCTGTTTCTCCCGGATACAGTTGATATTTAATCTAAGCACAAACGCAACATTTTAGTGCAGTACCTGTTTAACTGTGCTTCAGATGTGTGCTTCTCTTCTGTGTCACTGCATTTTGATGCAGGGGTCTCGAGACGTATTTCGAGATGTATAAGTTGAACTTCCTTTAACATAGTGCTCCTGGTGTGAGATCTACTTTAATTCACACAAATGTTTCTGTCAAAACAGTATGCTCTACCTGCAGACATGAGGTTGCTTGGACATTCGGGCTTTGCGCTAGTGACACGACTATGCAAATGAGCAAAAAAAATGTATGTTTTTTGACTAATGTTTTTCCAGGACAGAGGCACTGAAGGGGCTAATCAGATTTCAGCTGGGGCCAGTGGCACCTGTGGCCACCTCCCCTAGATCTGCCTCTGCAAACATGGCCAGTTTGTTTCCTTAAATCTTAGTATCATTTGAACAGAATTTTAGTAAAGGTAATGTGTAGTTTAAAACCCCTTTATTTTGACACTGTTTTATAGCTGTAGCTTGTAGTGTTTTTCTCATCAGTGGTGGTTAAAATGTCTGGATGTCTAGCCGTTTGAGCTGTTTGACTACCTCGCCTTAAGGTAAAACATTTCTCAATAGAATTCTGATGCGTATATAAGTTTTGTGGTCTGTGTGGTGATATCGAGAGAATCCGGATTGAGTAGCCCAAGTGATACCGCTCTAAACTGTAAAAAGAAATCCTGTTACAAAACAGTAAATTATCGGCAGCTGTGGTTGCCAGCATTCTACTGTAAAATATGGTGTGTTACTTTTGTTGAAATTAGCAGCTAGATACTGTTTTTGTCAGCTACTGTTTGTCAGCTTATAGCTGTTAAATTACAAAGTAGCCCACTAGAGGTGTGAATAGTCACTGGCCTCAGATTCAATTACGATTTAAAGTGTACCGATTCGATTACAAAACAATTCTCAGTGCATCACAATGCATCTTGTCCTGTAATTTTTTTTATTTTATCAATACACACACTCAGTCTGAAATAGTATTAAATTATTAATTTAGAATGAATCGATCCCTGGCCTATAACTATAACCACAACTTGCAGATGTCAGCTGCTCCTTTCCACACCACAGGTGATAGTAAATTGATTCAAATAGCAGGGTTGCTGCTTAAGAAAGCAATCATGCATCTCATTTGTTCTGATGAGTGAGACACCGGCAATGAGCAACAGCCTCAGAAATAGAGAGTGCAAGAGGAAAGAAAGGCATTGGGAAGCAGGAGTCAAAAAATATTTAAAAAATAAAACCCGAGTGTCTCCTGAACTGTTGTCTCGCCATTATTTTCAGCTGGTTTTTCCATTCTTTTCTCCATGTTTTCAGTTCAAAGTGTTCGCTTTGTTGGTATCATTTTACTTTTTAATTGGAGCCAATCAAATGTTTCATTCTTGAGATAACATGTGCTACCACTGTTCTGCGGTCATTATGGAAGTTGCTCCATAACGTCACTGTTTTTGATGACCTCAAAAAAAGCTATCTGGAATCAGATGAACAAACCAGGTGAAATAAATTAAGAGATTAATAAACCAAATGATACTTGATAGTATTTACTTTCTTTGTATTAAACAGCAATACTTTGTATTTGAAAAGATGGATTTCATGAGTTTCTGGAGCTAGTGCAGGACACTGACTGAATGATGCTCACAAAGATAGATGCAGTAAATTAAAATATTTAAGAAGCTTCTTGAGCCCAAACAAGATTTAGTGCTCTGTCTGTAATTATAATCCAGAAATATAACTTTGCTTTCACGTGGGCTTATAAGGAACAGTGCCTTTTGAAAAGCCTGTTTCCTCAACACTTAAAAGCAGAATAATTATTGTATTTGTTTAAACAACAATAACAAACATGCTCTATGTTGTCAAATATCATGTTTTTTTATTCATGAAAAAAATAGTGTTTACCTTGACTGTACTTTAAATTATTTAGGTTTATTTTCCACTGATCCATATTGTTCCTAATAAGCCCACTGAGCAAATAACCCATTGAACCTCATATTAAACTGAACTGCTTGTCAGCGCTGCATACTGAATCTGTTTTCATTGCAGGGAGAAAACTGAAAAGACAGAGAACAAAATTATAAGGATTGTCCCATTCAGAAATTAAAGATTTAATTTACTGGTTATAATGTTTGAGGTCTAAATCTACAAAAATAATCAAGATTGAGGTGTTTATTCAGTAAAATGTGAAGCATTTACATTTTTAAAAGCATAGTGAGCTTATTAAGAACACATGTGGGCTTAAATGGTACACATGTTCCTTATAAGCCCATTCCAGACTTTTCACATTTACAGGTAAATAAAGTAACTTAACTTTGTCAGTTTATCACAAAACATGACATGAGTGTTTAGATGACAGATTAATCTTTGATTTAATACTCATTTTATTGGAAGGCTGTTAACATTTATATAAGAAAACATGTAAAACTTAGATTTGGGTGGGCTTAATTGAGTCATTTCCCCTATACCCTGCATTTTCTATTTATCTATGTGAGTTATAAAAGTGAAACAAATTTATGCAATTCTTACAAATTTTTTATTCTTATAAAACAACATTTAACTTCTGCACAAAAAAAGGGTCCAAGCATGTGTAGAGAATATGACCAAAAAACCAAATTTGACAGAAAAGATCCTGTGGATTTTGTGGACACTTTTCCTTTGGTGTCAAATTTTAACTGCTTTTGTCACAGTGGCACTATTAGGATTATTATTTTTTTTTTAAGTCATAGTGCCCACTAGCATCAGAAAATGTATTATATTTGGCATGTGACCTAAATGTTCTGTTGTCCATGCTTACCAGGTTTTGTTGGATATTGCGCTCACAAGATGCAGGCCAATTTGTCATTGAGCCTCACCCAAAAACATATTGGCTTACAGTATAGAACATCTTCCAAACAACTACACAAATAAAAATTATTTTAATAACATTTTGTCATGAGGGTCCATAGATTATACATGGCAAATTTTGTCATGCTGATTTACAGTAAAAAAAAAAATTATAAAAACAAAATTGCCCTGAAAAATTCAAAATAACGAATAAAGAAATGTATTCACAGAAATTAATTTGGATATACATTTTGATTGACTTGACTGAAGGATTTTGAGAAAATAATTTTGATTCTAGCCCATTCGGTGCCTGAGCATTCCGAGAGTTTTCATGACTGAACTGTTCTGTTAAGTCAACAAATACATATTAATAAAAATGTAACAAACTAATAAATGGTAAAAACTTGTCACCTTTATGAATTTCAGTGTGCACGTTGCTTCCTCTTGGTATTGCAGATTGAAGATGCAATACGTAGAAAAAAGGCAGCAAGCCCTGTAACAAAATTTGGCTGCACACCTTTACAGATGATGTGTCCATCAAATGAGACTATTCATCTTTTTCTGGTATATCACCTGGAATTGATAGCTTAATGTGTAAACAATTTTCTGTGGATGGTAATGAGAATTGGGAGGTAAAATGTGGTTAAAAGTCTTGAAAATAATGTCACAATGCAATAAATCTTAATGCTCATAAATTTAGGTTTAATTTATGTAAAATATAATAATAATAATAATTTAAAAAAAATCTTCAGATTTTTGGGTTAAATATGACCAGGACATCTCCTTGACAGGTTTCGTTAGAATCGCCCAGTAGGTCATGACTTATTCAGGATATGAAATGTGGAAGAACTTATTTGGACATAGAAATTATTTGTAATGTTAAGCAACACATTTATAAGAACATGGTATGGCTTTGAGGTGAGGCTGTGTCCTTCAGTCTCTTTTCTCATACCAATCATGAGCCTTGAGCTGCCTCTGGTTTGCCATCAGTGACGTCAGTCCTGATATATCTCCCTGTGAGCCAAAATCAAATGGCTTGATAGCACATTGAAGAAAGCAACAGGAGAGCATTTTGAATGCAAAGAGGTGGAGGGCACAGGGACACTGTAGCCGTTTGTCAGAGACTGTAAAAGGCATAGCATTAAGGTGTTCTCTGCCTCACAAGCCTCTGGACTCACTTCATTCGGGAAATCAGTCTCGTAACAGAGAGGAGCGGAGTCAGTGCTAGCCAAGCCAAGCACCCCGTCTCACTCTCTCAGCTTACTGCTGACTCATTTTGAACTGGAAGAGGCAAACGCAAGCACCTACAGCCGTCTGCACTGCTCTGCCCTGAGCTTACATCCCACCACTGCACAGCCGAGATCGGATCAGCATACCAGGAACTACATCAGCCACAGCAGACGGAGAGAGAGAGAGAGTGAAGGTGAATCGAGTAGCGTTTTATCTAAGGGCTGCAGAGATTGTGAAGCTCTTTTTCTCTGCTGCAGTTTGCATGCATCAGGCAGCCTCTGCCTCTGTTTTCCTCTCCGTACGTTCATAGGCACCTGCACTGTATGTATTTGATGCCAGCACACACTATGTACAGATACTGGCTTTGAGATGCCTGCGTAAGAAGAGGTGCTGGGGTGCAGGTCAGACTTGGGAAAGGAACGCTATTTTCCTGGAGCGTGAACCCCACACGAACCAGCCTCAGCCCACAATGCTCAGCTCGGTGTGGTATGCTAAAAATATGGGTCGCCGGATCATGGGTACCCTCAGGAGAACCAAGAGGCGACGTCTGCACTTGTTGGTAGGTCTGGATCTCTGCAACAGGAAAACGCTCTGATAGCTGCGTGTCAATCACTGCCATGCATTCAGAATTGGCTTTAAGTTAAATAAATCATAAATGCTAAACCTTTTTTTCGGTGTTGACTGAAGTTCTTTGATCTTTGTCATCTTAAAGCAATGGTGATCAAATTATTGTCAGTCTTATGTATAAGGAATGCTTATTCTATAGCTTCATTGGTCGGATTTGTAGTTCTTTTTTTATTTTTTACATTTAAATGACATGGATGACTATTTAAATACCACTAAGACTGCAAGCCAGATTAAGACTGTGCTGTAACAGACCAGAAGTGCATAAATTTTAGGTGTTATGTCATGATTTTCAAGGCACTGATTGACAGGCTGTCTCGTAAGGCCTCAGCAAAGTGCTTTGATTTGTTGTGTTAAATACGAGTGTTGTTCTGCATTACATTGCGTTAGTCACCTGCATGAGTGTGTGATGTCCAGCACATCAGTGCGTTTCGGTGACAAAATGTGAACGCACATATCTCTTCCCTCTGCTACCTGCCTCTGTTATGCAGCAGTGCTCACAGTGTCTTACACACACACAATGCGCTGCATGAAGCGTGCACGTTACAGGTGTGAATGGCAGCAGGGCTTTGCCACTGATCCAATCATGGTTGTTCAACATGCAGGAATGCTAAATCTTATTTTACTGCTTAGATTTACTGTTATGGTCACTAAATGATGCATGTAATTTGTTATCAAAGACATTTGTATATGGGAAAACCCATGATAGCTTGGGCTGTACCTATTGCTTGGTTGGTGGAAACACTGTTTTCTTGTTCGTGGGGATTTACTGTGGGGTTCAAAAAGTCTGTCTACACATTGAAAATATAAGATTCAAAATAAAATTTTTACCAGGAAATACAGTTTTAGGAATTTAGGAGAACAGTTTATAACTAGGAAACATGATAAGAAAGAAATAGGGCTGTCAGTCGATTACATTTTTGAATTGCGATTAATCGCAGATTTTGAAAATGCTGAAATTTGACACCATATAAACTTATTTTCCATCTTAGGAAAGAAAACCAAAAATATGTAATAATAATGCTTCATTAATATTTTCCAAACAAAGCCTTTCACAGTATGAAGACAGGAATGGACTAAAATAGCCCTATTTCATCTCAATTTTAACTTTTTCCCAAAGTCTAATTGGGAGGTCCCCATAGGTTGAGTATTCATTCATATTTTCATTCTTTCATATTTCTGTATTCTCTAGATATCTCATCATTTTACATTTAAACATATTCATCTCATAACATTATTTATGCATTTGCAACTGCTGTGTAAATGCATTTATTCCACTTCTGTGAAAATACATCTAATTGCCACTTAAGATGCAGCTTCTGTGCCACCTTTACTGTGTAAAGATGGCTTTAGTCCCCATAGGTTTAGTATTCATTGCAATGGACATTAAATCTCTTAAACTCTCATCCTTCACAATATTAATCTGCTGGTAGACTGTGACCATCCGCTTTCCTACAGTAATCATGAAGCTGCATTCATAATTTGCGTCAGAGCGGCAGCGCTAGTGTCAAGTGTTGCTTTGAACTCCACGGGAAAAATTGAGTGATAGTTAAGACTTGACGTGCTTCTGTGGTAATTAAAATGCGCCTTACATAGGCTGAAATACTTGATTCCTATCACAAGTCCCATCTGGGCTTGTTTTGTACATCAGATAATAGCGCTAAGAGGTTCTTTCTAATTTTATCACTGAAAGAGAAGCGCTGTTGTGGTGTGTGCGTCAGTGTAATGGGAGGACACATTACAAAGGTCCTGCCCTCCCAACCAATGTTTATGCTGGTTTATGCTGTATTAACAGTAAATGCGTTAATCGCGATTTAAAAAAAATTCAAATTCGCATTAAACTAATTAATGGCTTAAAAGTGCCTCTGGTAAGTTTTTTAATTGAAGGATGTAAAGTGTAGTGTGTCTAGTTTCATTTGATATGCCTCTTTAAAAAAATTCATACATTTTTCACGCATCAGTGCGCTGATAAACATGATGTCCACATACATGGATTTTGGGACATAAGTCCCTCAAAAGTTAAAAGAATATGTTAGTTATTTTGAAAAATGTTCAACATTAACACGTCTGTGGGTCATTTTGCTTCATTTTAATATATATTTTGTTATTTTATTTTATCACTGTACAATACAGTTTTATTCATTAACAAGTAAATGCATTCCTATATTTACTGTGGATTTTCACATTGAGAATCAATGGGTTCATCAAAAAACTGAAAAATGGTGCTTTCAGAGGCTTTCAAACTGTTCTGAGACCAGTGAAACAGACAGCACACAAGAGGTTAAGTCATTCACTAAATAGGGAGCAAGGGAGCATCCCATAGCTCACTGTAAAGCTAAGTGCTTTCACTTCTAAAATCCGGCTAAAAGTTTAGTTTCAGTCTGCAGATGATGTTTGGACCACTCAACATTTTTGGTAGACATGGGACAATGGTAATCAGTACATACATAGATTCAGAATTTATAATGTAGAATTTTATTTTAACATGGTTGGCAGTGATCGGATGATGCTGGCCATAACTTTGAATCAGAATTAGTTATGCTATTTTCTGATGTAATGTCTGTAACGTTTCAAAAACATGAATAACCAACACTCCTGGAATTTTACAAATTAGTCCCTCTGTCCACATATTTGGACATCAATTTTTAGGAAAACTATTTGCTCTAGAAAATGTTTTATTTTTAATTTTTATTTTTTTACTTGTTTATCAGTTGATACTAGTTACAAATCAAAAAGGGAAATTGAAAATTCACACAGCAGTCACGCTCAGGACTCAGGAGGTTAAATTACAAAAAATGTCAAATGTAATAATTTTCATGAGTTGGCTCAGACCTGTGAACCTCACTATAATACAGGTGCATCTCAATAAATTAGAATGTCGTGGAAAAGTTAATTAATTTCAGTAATTCAACTAAAATTGTGAAACTCGTGTATTAAATAAATTCAATGCACACAGACTGAAGTAGTTTAAGTCTTTGGTTCTTTTAATTGTGATGATTTTGGCTCACATTTAACAAAAACCCACCAATTCACTATCTCAAAAAATTAGAATATGGTGACATGCCAATCAGCTAATCAACTCAAAACACCTGCAAAGGTTTCCTGAGCCTTCAAAATGGTCTCTCAGTTTGGTTCACTAGGCTACACAATCATGGGGAAGACTGCTGATCTGACAGTTGTCCAGAAGACAATCATTGACACCCTTCACAAGGAGGGTAAGCCACAAACATTCATTGCCAAAGAAGCTGGCTGTTCACAGAGTGCTGTATCCAAGCATGTTAACAGAAAGTTGAGTGGAAGGAAAAAGTGTGGAACCAACCGAGAGAACCGCAGCCTTATGATTGTCAAGCAAAATCGATTCAAGAATTTGGGTGAACTTCACAAGGAATGGACTGAGGCTGGGGTCAAGGCATCAAGAGCCACCACACACAGACATGTCAAGGAATTTGGCTACAGTTGTCGTATTCCTCTTGTTAAGCCACTCCTGAACCACAGACAACGTCAGAGGCGTCTTACCTGGGCTAAGGAGAAGAAGAACTGGACTGTTGCCCAGTGGTCCAAAGTCCTCTTTTCAGATGAGAGCAAGTTTTGTATTTCATTTGGAAACCAAGGTCCTAGAGTCTGGAGGAAGGGTGGAGAAGCTCATAGCCCAAGTTGCTTGAAGTCCAGTGTTAAGTTTCCACAGTCTGTGATGATTTGGGGTGCAATGTCATCTGCTGGTGTTGGTCCATTGTGTTTTTTGAAAACCAAAGTCACTGCACCCGTTTACCAAGAAATTTTGGAGCACTTCATGCTTCCTTCTGCTGACCAGCTTTTTAAAGATGCTGATTTCATTTTCCAGCAGGATTTGGCACCTGCCCACACTGCCAAAAGCACCAAAAGTTGGTTAAATGACCATGGTGTTGGTGTGCTTGACTGGCCAGCAAACTCACCAGACCTGAACTCCATAGAGAATCTATGGGGTATTGTCAAGAGGAAAATGAGAAACAAGAGACCAAAAAATGCAGATGAGCTGAAGGCCACTGTCAAAGAAACCTGGGCTTCCATACCACCTCAGCAGTGCCACAAACTGATCACCTCCATGCCACGCCGAATTGAGGCAGTAATTAAAGCAGAAGGAGCCCCTACCAAGTATTGAGTACATATACAGTAAAAGAACATACTTTCCAGAAGGCCAACAATTCACTAAAAATGTTTTTTTTTATTGGTCTTATGATGTATTCTAATTTTTTGAGATAGTGAATTGGTGGGTTTTGTTAAATGTGAGCCAAAATCATCATAATTAAAAGAACCAAAGACTTAAACTACTTCAGTCTGTGTGCATTGAATTTATTTAATACACAAGTTTCACAATTTGAGTTGAATTACTGAAATAAATGAACTTTTCCACGACATTCTAATTTATTGAGATGCACCTGTATATAGATATTAATTTCCTTTGTTGCAGAAGCTCTAAGTTTACACACATGAACACCAATTGTCCTAACAAACCACAGTTGCCTTTCAATTGACTCATTCATTTAAATAATTAAAATAACTGCCACACTATCAGATTAAAAACCTGAGCAATCCAAAGAAGTTGAAATAAAATAAATTGTATAATTAAGAAAAGCTCTGTTTAACAAATTTCCCTCAGTATCAGTGCAGTAAATGTGAAAAAAAAAAATGAAGTCTTCAGATTTCGTGTCGGCCTAAACGCTAACATATTCATATATAAATCAACATACATTTAATGTTTTGAGCATTAAAAAAGTTAACTATAAAGAATAACTTTCTTCATTAAATCTAATCACGGTGCTTAAAGAAAATTCATGGGTCACAGTTTTGGGAGAGATTGTCATCAGCAGCAACTCTTTAATGTTCTCAGAACAGAACAAGCTTTAATCAAAAGGCTAAATCAGGAGAAAAGGCGATGACAGGAATAGCCAAGACAACATCTGTGGATCCTGACTCTGCTGTCAACATCTATTGAGAGGCTGACCAGCAGTCTGACCTTGTCAGTGGCTGGCCTAATTCGTCAGCCATTGTGTGGCCTGTGGAAGATTTGAAAATGGATATTCCACGCTAGGTGCCCGTTTAGCAGTAGAACCTTCATTTTGTAGCCAGTACCCAGATAGTTGCACTAAACACATACTTTTTGTTGTCTCATTCTCAACTCTTTACCCAAAAAGGAAAATTTGGTCATTAGTTAATTAATAAATAAAAAAATGTTAGGCAGAACTGTTTCCTCAGGCATCTTTTACTTTTGTTGTATGTAAAAAGATGCATGAAAGTGAATCGTGACTGCCTAACATCTCGTTTTGCGTTCCATGGAAGAAAGAAAATCATAGGGTTTTGGAACACCATGATAGGTAAGTAAATCAGAATCAGAATGAGCTTTATTGCCAGGTATGCTTACACATACAAGGAATTTGTCTTGGTGACAGGAGCTTCCAGTACACAATGCAATACAGCAACAAGACATAGATAATAAAAAAATAAAATATAATAAAAAAAAATAATAAAAAATAAAATTGAATAGAAAATAGTGTATATATAGAATACACAATAAGACTATATATATATATATATATATATATATATATATATATATATATATATATATATATATATATAATATACACATAGTGCAAATACAAATCTGTTATATACAGTGCAAGGGAATGTAATAGTCAAGAGGTAGTATGTGTTGGATAAATATAAAAAGACTAAACTGTGTATTGCAAATAATTATTGCTCAATGGGGCAGTTTTAACTGTTCTTGAGATGGATAGCCTGAGGGGAAAAAACTGTTCCTGTGCCTGACGGTTCTGGTACTCAGAGCTCTGTAGCGTCAGTTCAAAAGGGTAGTGGGCAGGGTGAGTGGGGTCCAGAGCACTGATCTATATATATATATATATATATATATATATATATATATATATATATATATATATAACATTGCTCATAGAATTCTAAACTGCCAGCTGTAGGTGAAGCCACCGGAAGTGCTCTGGCAGCCATCTTACTATTCCCTACCAACAGAGGGCATCGACCGCCAACGGACGAAACTCTCAAGATGACCCAATGTGCTGCGTTTAACTGCGAAACAAGGTTCACTAAAGGATGTGGCAAAAGTGCCCACAGGTTGGAATTTATACAGACTATGTATCTATTAAGCACAAATGAGTCGTTATCCCCATGTAGAGTGGGCATAATGAACGTAATCTTTAATAACAGTAAAAATACAACATCAAAGTGTATAAATTACCCATTTTTTTTAAAGCAAAAGAATCCAATAGCGACATCTGCAGATTGTTACAGGATGCAATGTTTCTCTGCCTTCACAGAGTTTTAAAAATGTTATAATAAAACGACTAGCTTTGTGCTGATATTGTAACTAGACAGTACCTCTTCAGAATAAATCCAGAAGAGTCAAATATAAAAATGTAGTATAGTGTATATACACACACAAGTTCATATGCAGTATGTAGTATATACATGAATTTACTTAATGGAATTATCCCATGCATTTGCATTCATTTATAGATTTCTGGAATATGTACATATCAGCTTGTGAGCATTTAATCATTGGCCAATCAATAAATCAGTATTTCCACAATCCCCTGATCTATTAAATCATAATCAGAAAGAGGTTTATTGACCTTTATGCACACTCAAGGAAATCATACAGGAAGCTTCCAAGCACACACAAAAATTGACTATTAAACTGGACAACACAATGCAAGTAAACGAAGATATGTGGGGACAAATCTGCAAATGGATTTAACAACAATCCCACAGCAAGGCAATTTAAGTCAGCTTTCAAAAGAATGGTAGCCAGACAAGCCATCAGAGCTAGTGGCAACTTTTCTCCACTGGTTAGCACAGTGGTACTGGAGAAAACATCTTCTGATATGCTGGCATTTCGGCAAAGTGACGTTCAGCCTGAAACAGAAGACACAAAGAAAAACATCACTGTAAGTCTTCCCAGCTTGTCCATGTTCAAAGAGGCTATGGTAGGGTACATAGCAGGATTTGTTGTTAAAACAACTATGAAGAAGATTCAGTGCACTACCTGTTTATCAGCACTCAGTGTCAAGAGCTCTTCCCAAGATGAACTTGGACACACACTGATCGACATAAAGTTCCGAGGTGGACTTATCAGAACGTCAGACAGCGTCCTGAAAGTCTGCAAGACAGCTGAGAAATGTATTCAATGGCACACACTCACAAGGCCCATTTCTGAATTTGACACCAAATTTAAATCCAGGGTCTCCACAAAGGTTCTGGAACTCCATGGTGGTTCTGCATTCAAGGAACTTGAGGCACACATGTTCAACTTAGAACCATACAACAATCACATCTTCATACTCATAAAGTGCATTACAGGAAGCTACACTAACATCAGGCTCCACTTCATGCCCACAGAAACATGTACTGCATCACACTTCAAACGGCTTAGGAAAACTCTGGGCAAGCTTGTACTGCAAAAAATTCAGTAAGATATAAAGATTAGTTCCTAGTGCCAGCAACCCTCTCTGCAAGAGCCAAGCCCATCCCTAGAAATTACATTTTGACAATGATTATCTTTTTTCTTTTTTTATTTTCTTTTTTTTAATGTTTTAATGAATGTTTTTGTCCATATAATGAAAGTCAATGGTGACCAAAACAAGCCGTTTTGCTCACCATTTACTTATATGGAATACAAAATACCTTCTTTTGGGTTCTGCAAAAGAAAGTCACATGGATTTGGAAGGACATGAGGTTGAGTAAATGATGACAGAATTTAAATATTTGGGTCAAATTTTCTATTAACATTAAAAGTTATAACTATCAGAAATACAGTAATTTTATAAGACTTGTTATACTGCATGTTGCAAAAGTATCTACATTGTAAATAAAACAGATAGCATAATCTTTTTTACTCAGTGTTTGTTGTCTATTCTCTTACCTGTTAAAACAGCTTTTCAGTGAAGCCAGGCTGACAATTGTCTCCTCATACAGCTTTTTCCTGCTGTTGAAAACCAATTCCGGTTTTATCTAGCATTAAATGGGATGATTATTGAAATCCAAACTGCAAACTTACCTTGTTTAACTTCTACAATATCCATGTGCTCCTGGTGAATTTCAATTGACCACTTTAGAAATTATGCCTGGGAGTTGGGCAGTGTGTGTTCAGGCCTGCACTGCAAAAAGTACAAATCAAACACAGAGAATTAATGCAAGCCCACATTATATTCATCAGTTGTATCACCTGTGTTGATCTGTAAGAAGAAATCCAACTTGACCAAAAAAGCTAACTTGGTGAGCTATATTGTTATTCATTGTGGTTATTTTCTGAAGCTAGCGTTAGCTACATAGCTAATATTCATTTAGCCTAAGAAAATAACCACAATGAATGTTCAACATAAAAGTTACACCGCATAATTATGTACTCAGACTTTAAAACTTTAAAGCCTGCAAAACATATGTTTGAAAATGTCTACTGATATCTTCCCTCAGTATCTTAAACTTGTTTCTACTGAGGTAACACGTGCACCGCTGAAGGTAATGCTCCTGTGATAAAGATTAACATGACACGCTCACACTTTCAATAAGCAGGGGACAAAAAAGAGAGTCCAAATAAATAGCTAATTACATGTATAGGAAGATTGCATTGTGATGCTGTATATGCAGACTTCATTTTTTTCTTTTTTTTTTTTAAGTGACTGGATGGGTAAAAATTACTCACCAAAAACAGATGATTTCCCATTAAGACCCATAGGGCATACAGAATGTTAGGGAATACAAAGATGGCGGTGCAGGAGCTTCACTGTTGTGACATCATGAGCAATCCAGTTCTATATTATAGATCAGTGGTCCAGAGTGATTTTTCCAGCTTTTTCCTCACTCTGGAAGTGTACAGTTCTTGAAGGGAAGGCAGGGGGTAACCAGTAATCCTCTCAGCAGTCCGAACTGTCCTTTGTAGTCTTCTGATATCTGATTTCATAGCTGCACCAAACCAGACAGTTACTAAAGTGCAGAGGAGACTGCTGAGTAGAACTGTATCGGCAGCGCCTGTGAACTTCCTCAACTGGCAAAGGAAGTGCAACCTCTTCTGGGCCTTTTTCACATGAGATAATGTTCATTATTGGGTGAATTGCCCCTTTAACATATTAAGACAGTAAAATATATCTGTTACATCCCTATATTGGTGTGAGTTTGCTGTGCTGTTGTGTTCTGCAGTATGATGGTGACTGTGGCTTGGTTCTGAGAGGTGGCTCTCAATGGATGTTGCAGGGATCTCATTAGATGTGCACATAGTGTGTTCAGGGGTAATTTGGAATGTATTATTGATGTCCTGCCATATCTATTGGCTGTCTTTTCAAAGGAGAGGAAGAGCTTCAGCATTGTTGTTCAGGATGCCATCTTACCCTCTAAATCAATAGTTAAAACAAAATCCAAGTGAGCCAATTGTGTATGTAATTGAGAAATTCTTCAGTGTAATTGAATAGAGCAGTAGTTCCCAACCCTGTTGCTGGAGGCCCCCCAAAACTGCACATTTTGTATATCTCCCTTTTCTGACACACCCAATTCAGGTCATGGAGTCTCCACAAACGAGCTGATGAGTTTAATCAGGTGTGTTTGATTAGGGAGATATCCAAATTTTTGTGTTGGGGCGGCCTCGAGGAACAGGGTTGGGAACCACTGGAATAGAGTCTACATGCAAAGGGCTCTATCTGATTACGCGTGGGTATGCAACACAATCGCAGTGCTCGAGCCAGCACAGTGTTGACACCCGAACGATAATGTTGTAGTCTGTAGTGCACTAATGAATATGTCAACAGATAAAGCCGAAGAGTGTGTTTACTGTGGCTTCTGGTGCGTGACAGGGTACCGGAGCCTGCACGGGAAGTCCTGCTGGATCATTTAGATGTGCGAGCAGTTGCCAAGGCTTTAAGCTCCCAAGGGAGTGGAGGTAGTGCCTGGTGACTATACCAGACAACTCATCCAGCACCCGTGGCACATCTGCAGGACTGTTGATGGAAGAGGTTACTTCTGAGCTGTGCTGTCAAAGATCGGCTACTACATGCACTTGAAATATTTATCCAACTGATCCAGCCCTGAGGAATACTTTTTACGTTCCTGCGTGGCTTCAGTTTATGCCTTTTTCAAATTTTGTTAGTATTTTCTGGTGGGTCTAATTACTGACATATTCCTCTAGTTCATGTAAACTGACATTTTTTGTAAAATGGGAAAACCATGTCAGAGGAATGACCCAAACGGCAAGGGGGGTTGAACTTAACTTTAAAATTAAGTATGCTTGGATTTTAACGCTTGTAAGCATTGTTCATTGGGCAGAGTAACATTTCCAGTTGAACTTGGATAGACAGCTGTTTATCATTTGTTGGCCTTCAAATTCAGTATTTTGTTGGAACACAGAATTGCACAGATGTCTTCAGTGGAACAAAGTAGTGCCAACTCGTAATTTGTCCAGCCAGTGATCACCGTCTTTGAGTCTGACTCCCTTACTGCTTGTGACTGATAAAAGAGCAGCTAGCTTTGCTCAGAATATTTAATCATTCTTTCTTTTGAAATTCAAACCAAATCAGTGTTGGATGAGTGTTGCTGTTTTGCAGAGCAAGTTTTGAAGGGGAATGAAGGAGAGTCTGAAGATCCTGGGTCGTGAGTGCACAGCACACTTGAAGCTTTGTTCAGATGAAAACTCCTGATACGCACAGCGCAGGAAACCACACTCATAATTAAGGAAGTTGTTTGGAAGCGTTCTAAGATTTTGGCTAGATTTGTTTTCCTGTTTTTGTCATCGACACACTCCTGAAAAGTGAAGCTTGCATCCATAGTTCATCCGCAGCGATGAACTACATCTTTAGTGGAAACAACCTGTATTCCAGGCGAAGTCGAGGCAGCAGCACCAATTCAGCTCATAGTGGCTCAGCAGGGCCCAAAAATAGACAGTGGTCCATACGTAGTTCCTCTGAGGAGGCAAAACCAACCCCGTCCCGTTGGCGCCGGGTGCTTGCTACCCTCACCGGCCTTAATACTTTCACTGACTGCATCGTATCAAGGACAACTCAGGTATGCTTTGTGGATGTATGTACAAGGTGCCTTAAGGGAAATTCAGAAATTTGGAGGTAATGATGAGTTTTCTGTGTCATTAAAACTTAATAAGCTTGTGTGTTTCTGTGTTTAGGATCTTATTCCTCTCTGCTGTTTTCTTAGTGTAACATAGTTGTTTTTGTTATAGTTAGGCTGTCATGGTTGTTTACTGTGCTTTATGCATCTTATAAAGTTTTAAAATGTTTTTAAAATGTCTGAATTGTTAAGATTTGAGGCTGTTTTATATTGAGTGCCATAAGACCAAAGATTTACAGTGAAGTCATTATGACAGATTATTACCCATTATAGTACAACTTTTTGTACTGGAATAATTTTCGAACACATTAGACAGAGCTTTCACAATTATGTTTTTTTTTTTTTTTTTTTTTTTTTTTTAGGATATACTGTATAGAATTAATTCAGACTATATAGAGCATATACTTGTTGGTTTTGAAAACCTTCTCAGTTTCATCTCATGGATTCCGCTCTTATCACAGAGGAAACCAGAACTCTGCGGTATAACCCTGACTGTAAAGCAAATGAGGCCCCACTGTGCAGCACTAGTGGTTAACATGATGTTGCCACGGAGAGTGCTAATTGTCAGTTGAGGCTTATAGGCCATGTGATTAGGTATCCTAATCATTTTCTTTTATCAATGAGCTTCACCTTTCACTGCACATTTAGGGTATATGTTAATGTATCACTGATGATGCCATTGCTTCAGGTCTGCTGAAGGTGAGAGAGGTAATTGAACAACTGAAATCTTGCATGCTCGCACAGCGTAAAAGAACACAAGTCAGTCTCTGAACCAGTTGTGGGGTGAATCTCACAAAACCTGTCAAGAACATGCCCACATCACGTTTTACCCAAGAATATGAAAATTAATAAATAGATAAATAATAATGGAAAAATTGCATAAAGAAAATTAAGCCTATTTCTTTTTTTAAAGGTACTGTTATGTGTAAAAATAAACAATTACTGTATTATTTAAATTGTTAAACATTTTATTATTTGTTTTACTTAATGTAATTTATGCCGATGAATACAATTATATTGATTAATTAAAAAAAACAATAATTGCATCCAGACAAGATGATTTTCATTATTACAGAATTAAGTTTTTTTTTCAGATTACAGTAATGACAGTTTGTCCCTAAGTATTATCAAATCATTGTCACAATGCACACAATATTAATAGTTCTTAAGCGTGTAGCATTTTCTTAATGCAAAATTTAATTTCAATATTTTTTTTATTTGTTTTGGGGGGGGGGTCTACAGTGACCTGACCATTTTTTGTAGGATTCAGCCCATGTCAAGAAGTGATTCTCAAAAATCATGAATGTGCTCTGTACAGTTCATTTGATATTAATTTCATGCACATTAATATATTCTATTCACAAGCATCTATTTTTCATTATTAGTTGAGAGCATCAAAGCAAAATTGTCAAAGAGCTGTTTTTGTTGGGTGTGTGGCCAGTAGGTGGCACTGGAATTGTTTCGTTTCCTGGCTTGCTGTAATATTGATCCTAATCCTGATCAAATTCTAGCAATTTTAGATATAAGCCTCTCAATTTAACCTGCAAAGCACCGTGAAATTAGAAGTTTCTTAAAACATAATTTTGTTTCACTAGTATACAGAGAGTCACAGGATTATTACTATCACCATCTTTATTATTATTAATATGATTATTATTATATAATTTTGGACTCATGAAAAGGATACTGTTAAAAGCAGCTGTTTTCCTTTATAGGTAGTCACATAGACCGATGCTCACTTCTTCATTGAGAAATCTAAATTTGTGTGCTTGGCACTTTAACATTACATGATTAAATTACGCTTTAACCTGCTGATTGTGTAAGTTCATCAAAGCTGACATGCATACTACTCTAAATGCTGAAGCAGTTGTCGTTAACAGCTTGGCGGACTCATCAATTTAAATCCATTTATAAAATCAGCCTCCAATCCAATCACCCGAGTTGTCATGTCACGCAGCTATTCTAGGATATTTTGTATAATTTATCTAATCATAATATTCCCAAAGGAAAGATCCTTTGCAGCCATACACTGTGGCAAGCCATCCGTCACAAGTGTCCATATAAAATATGCATTAGTTTCAATAGCTTTTTGTATGTATTTTTTTTTTCCTCATTGAGTGACCCCAGTCAAAGTAAAAATGAAATTCAGACCTCAACTAAAGATTTGTCCATTTCAAGCATCAAAATCGAATGACTAATTAATTTATTTATATTGTCTTACTCAACCTAATACTTTATCTCACAGTACTGAATAGATATTTTAAATCCTTGTATCTATTTTTATTCATCTATTTGCAAACTCTGAGACTAGGATTTCTCAGCGTGAGCCACTTCTATCAAGAGAGATTGAAACTGAACCTGCAGATTCACTCTTTCTCTCAAGGACATGCTAGGTCTTTCTCACTCATTTGGTGCCGTTTCAATCGCAATCTTATTGTGAAATCATAATATATAACGTGATACATGTCGTATCGAAAGGTGGTTGGCAATAACCAGCCCTACTTACTACGATAACAAAACATCAGAGAAAAGCCCCCCACAATGTTGTTGTGAACTACAGAAGCCAACTCAAAGAACCTTAGTCACTTCTCCTCAATAACAGATTCCCACCATTTCCAGTGATATCTGTGAATATGTACTGTAGGTGAGGAGCTGTTTACTATATGGATTCCCCTCATGCTAGGATACAGTTGCTCTCTGCGTGTTGCCGTGGTTTCAGCGGGCTGGCTTTGTATGTGAATCGGAGCTCAGCATTGATTATTCATGCCAGGAAAAAGCCCCTCCACGCCTGATGGCTGTGCACATTGGAGCTCTCTAATTGGCATGAGAATTCAAAGAGATGAGAGGAAGAGTGAACGAGAGAGACACAGAGAGAGTAAGAGGTTCGGTGCGCACTTGAACGCATGAGAGCCTGGACTGAATTTCCCTCCACTTGTTTGTTGCCAAGGCGCTGCACCAAAACACTGCAGCTTTCTCGCCGCCGACCTTGTTTTCTCCAAATTTGATGCTGTTGCTTCACGTTTCGTCCACGTGCTGAACATGACAACCTTCCACTCCGGCCACGAGTGCGGCAGCAGGAGAGTGGACAGCTGCGAGAGATCAGTTCATGAGAGGAGAATTGTCTCTTATCCAAGGGTCAACCTAGGGCAGAACCCACTGACCACGTCCATCCTCAAGCAACCACATCTTCAGCAGATGGTGACCCAGGAGCCTGCCTTCAACTCCTGCACCCTGCCCTCAAACATAGGAAAGACCAGAACCAAGTTCCTCAATTTGCATGACAGTGTGAAGAAAAGCCCCACCAAGAGCACGGCCAAAGTGATCGGCCCAGGGGAGAGGTTTTTTGGCATGGTTGACACTCGATGGGCCTCTGTGTCATTTGATAAGGTATGTTAGGAGTAGTAAGAACAGAGGAACTAGATCGGCTCTCTTATCCTTGCATCAGAATGCTTTTTTCTGTTTGTGGTGGTGTCAAATATAGTCCCTACTTTGGCTTTACATTCATAACTGGTGTGCTCTTTAGCATTTTTGTTGATGATGACGACTATCTATTTCAGTGGTTATGCTGAGATTAACTGTCCTCTGTCTTTGGTCTACGTGACGTGATATTTATCATCCCCTTAGTGTTTCAGAGTGGCTCTGTATTTCCTTGTAGTTTTTCTGCCCCTCATTCTTTATCTTCTTTTAGCAAACACGTTGGTTGTTGCATAAAACATGTGCATTTTTTTTCTGATCCAAATATCAGTTATCGTCAGCTTGATTGTCAAGCTTCTCATCTTCCTAATGTGTTGTTTTTCCATGTTAAATTTGTTTAGAGCAATTAATCCCACAATTAAAGGTCTATAGTGGAGCGCTTAAGTGGGACTCCAGTCGATGCCATTGACGAGATCTAATTTTAGTCATTTTGTGGACCGTGTTTGTGGTTTAGGCACCACAGCAATCAAACCACCCCTGGTATTGTTTTACCCCATAACATCACTCTTAATTAAGATTTCTACTCAAACATAAGATGTGTTGATTATTTGTCATTTTCAGACAGATGGCCCGGCAGCTACCCTCTCTTACAAAAAAAAGTAATGTGAAAGTACAATGTTGCAGTGATTATATTAAATGTTAATGCCATTTAATATCATATGTACCATAGTACTGAATGATTGCCATATTATTTATGGTGCTCTTACTTTAATGGGACATGTCCAAAGAAATCCCAGTGTAATACAGAGCACTTTTGAATGTGGCCTGACGGAATGTGATTTCAGCTTTCACAGAATCACCTTCAAGGTTTCCTCCAAATAGATACACATCAAGTTAATTGTGAAATCTGCACATATTGTGCTTCAGTGGCTGAGAAGCGCCTGTGGTCTCAGTGAGGGGTGATTGTGAGTTGTGCCAGAGAGAGAGAGAGAGAGAGGGAGGGAGAGAAACTCCTCCAAGCTGTCCTCCAGGCCGTATGTCAGAGTGTGATGCAGACATCTGCCCTGTCATAGTGTTACATTTTGTGTTTTTATGCTCATGAATGTTTAAGAAAAGCTTATTCCTCCTCTTGTCATCACACTGCTCAGTAAACAAGTAGTCACAGCTCTATAACAAGTAGCTGGAGTCGTCTCTAACACTATAAAGCAGGGGTCGGCAACCTTTTTGACATGAAGTGCAATTTTTACGTTTCCTTGTTAATCACTTTGCCTCATTTTCTTATTTAATAGTTTATTTTTCATTACAAATTATATTATTAGCATAACGTTTGAGTGAAAAATTGGGCAAAACCTGATTTGTGAATGTTCCATAGAGCATCGAGTGCTTTAATGCAAGTAAGGAAATATGGCCTTTTGTACAAAAGGTGTTAACATAGTTAATGACACAAATTTGCTTATTTTATTAGTGACCTAGAAATTGTGTGGAATCTTAAATATTTCTTATTCATTTTATGTCGTACAGTTATCAAAATCCTGAAACTGTGTTCATTTCAAGGTTTAATTTAGATTTTGAAATAGACCTTTGAACCGCACTATGTGTGTTTGTGTTTTTTCTTTTCCCTTTTTAATATAGTTTTAGTTTGAGAATAGCTGGGTTGAAAATCTTAAACACTGATTGTGTATCTTTTTCTCCCCAATTTGGAATGCCCAATTCCCAATGCGCTCTAAGTCCTTGTGGTGGCGTAGTGACTCATCTCAGTCCGGGTGGCGGAGCACGAATCTCAGTTACCTCTGCGTCTGAGACCGTCAATCCGCACATCTTATCACTCCACACGCGGAAACATAGTGCGTGTGGAGGCTTCACGCCATTCTCCGCGGTATCCACGCACAACTCACCGCGCCCCACCAAGAGCGAGAACCACATTATTGTGACCATGAGGAAGTTACCCCATGTGACTCTACCCTCCCTAGCAACCGGGCCAATTTGGTTGCTTAGGAGACCTGGCTGGAGTCACTCAGCACACCCTGGATTTGAACTCGCGACTCCAGGGGTTGCAGTCAGCATCTTTACTCGCTGAGCTACCCAGGCCCCCTTGTATCTTGTTATTTGCATCTAGTGTGGTTCTGAAAGCAACAAATATGATTAGAAAATGAAGGATGTCATCCGCTCAACCGTCCATCGCAACTGATGCAAAGCGGACACGTTTACAAGTGCTGCCTGAATTGATTGTGCCTACAAAACAGTGGCTTGTGATGCGCAAATGGTTTGTATGCACGCACTCTGCTCGTCTGCTAACTACCACTGTCTAGTCAAATTTTAATAGTGTCAAGCTTCCCATTCAGTTTATAACCACATAAAACACGCTGCATAATTATGAGGAAGAATTGCATCAAGAGGTAGATTGGCATACAGGTGCGATGGACTTGATATAAATAAAGTACTTGTTCCTCTCTCTTGGATTACCCCTCCATGTGCCAATGATGGCATGTGTGCCAAAGGTTGCCGACCCCTGCTCTAAAGCCTAGGGTACACCTTTTCCGCGTGCTGCTTCATCTCACGCACGGTCGAATGCTCAACCTTTCAAAGTAGACTCTTTTTATTGCAAACCTGTACAGACACGTTTGAACACTACAACTGCTTTGCGATACTGTAAGTGCAGTCAACGCTAAGGGCATGGGCAGACAATGCGCACAGATGCGGACTGTTCGCATGTCTAGAAAAACTGAGCTGCAAACAGACAGAATGTGTGTACTGTGCTGATTTATAAAGTTTGTGTCTCACACACTGCAAGAGGCATAGTGGCACGTGGAAAACCAAAGTGTACTTTGGCCTTAATGCTACAAACATACTCTGTGTTTGGCCAACACATTGCAAGCCCATTTTACATACTAAATGTGCGCACTTGTGTTACTGTGGCAGTAACAAACTGCAATGATGGAGTTTTAGAATTTCTGTTCCATATGTTCTTATTCAAGTGAATAGCTATAAACATGTCAACCGTTTAACTTGCTCAGCAAGATTCTCTTTAAGTGCTTTAGTACTTCTTATGGCAATGCTGAGAATGCAACATGCAATGTATTTGAGTATGTACATTGCATTATGAATTCCATTCTGACACATTTCGAAAAATAAATCGAGTTTGCATTGCTAGAAACACTGGCGTTTACATACTTTATATAAAGTATGGCCATAAGATTATATCAAATGAATCTACATAGGACAAGAAGACTGTGCCAAAGCACTCCTGAAATATGAAGTAGAACTACCGTCTACACTAAAAATCAAGGCATTTGCTAGATACCCATCTAATCATCGTTAAACCCAAGGTATACTTTGGCTTTCCACATAAAAGAAAAACACAAAGCAGTCGTAGTGTGCAGGCTTCGAATGCATTTGTATTTGCTTGCCTTCAAAAGAGTATGCTTTGAAAGGCTGAGCAGGCTGAGCACTCAACCGTGTGTGAGACGAAAAAACAAAATATACCCGAGCCTTTAGCCTTAAACAAGGAATTCTCACTGCACTGTCCATCCAAAAATATCTGTGTCCACTGTTCTGTCGTCATCATAACTGTACCATGTGCAACAGTGTGGATTATACAGCCTCATTCTTATTCACATGCTCATTTTTACTCTCTACTCATCTGAAATCCTCCAATAATCACAAACTGAGTGTCTCCAAGCTCCCTGCTGTGACGCCTCTCATATTTGCTGCAATCTTGCACATACACTCATAAAGATACCCACTTTCACCCATCCCCCTTGGTTGGTTCCTATGCAGTGCTGTGCTGTTGTGTTGTTGTGTATATATGTGACCTGACCTCTACCCTTTCATGCTATTGTTCAGCAGACAGATGCTGTCCCACCCTCCACTCTCATAATCCCTGTGATCCCAATCTCCACTGTCCCTGCGGAGCCTGCTGTCATCCTTCCATCGACGTCACAGGTCTTTTTTTTTTTTTTTTTCTATTTTCCCTCTGTCCCCTGCTTGTTTTTTTTGCTCTCTTCCTGGTCATTTTGTCTTGATCCCTGCCATTCCACTGCTCGTTGATGGGGCTGAAGGATTATCAGCCCCAAAGTCGGGTAAAGTACTACGGCCTTTCCCCTTGACTAATAGCATCTGTGTGTGAACCAGCCGGAGGAAGTAGCGAGCCACAGAGGAAGACAGACAAAGTGATTGAGCGAGAGAGACAGAGAGAGAGAGTGGATTTAATTTTAGGCTACTTTAGGCTCGTAATAGCATTCATGCTTCAGCATTGCATGTTCTGCAGTATAAAATGCCATGTACGTACATATGCTGGCTGCGCTGTGTTAATCTGGTGTGAGTGCCAGTGGTGTTAAATGTAGCGTCATGTGGAGAGTAAGTGAATATACCTTTGCTGCGTAGAACACTGCAAGCTTAACACAGCTTTTCCTAGTTACTGCTTCTACTAACACAGATTGTTCCAGGTGCAATTTGGAAGGGACAGAGAATGTCCTGAAACTGATGCCTAAACTGGACTGTTTTCTCTTGCAGGCAAATCCTCCCCCTGTTGTGGTAAATACAGAGAGTTTGGATTCAGCCCCATATGTAAGTGTCATTTTTACTTATTTCACATTTGTTTCTCACTAATTTCAAGAATCCCTGCTCAAAACAGCACTGTGCATGTTAATTACATGTTTTATCTGCTTCTGTTTGATTTGCAACTTTAACAGCTTGGAACAAGCCATGTTTTAGTATTTATTCAAAGCGATATTTGATTTTCTATTTTAAGTCACTGACTTTGAGTCAAGCACCACAGTGTTGGATCTTTGAACTCAGGTTAATGTTAGCATAGTGTTTGGAATATCATTACTGAGGTGGTGTTCATTGAGCACTGTGGGGAAAATGACATCTCCATGGTTTGTTTTCCGCTTCATTTCCCTTGAGTTTGCCTGTGGTGTAGTAAGGTCAGTAGTCATGATTGTGCAACTCAGGGGCACTGCGTCTGTTTTTCTTATCCAGCACCACACATACATTACAACCTTCATTTTAGCATTTTTGCTTTATCAGCAGCACCACAGATTCTAAGTAGCATACAGAGCCTCATGGGACTCATCGGCGCTTTGTCTTTTGTGATTGGGGGACCATAATTGACTCCATGTGGAAATTATGTTGTGAAGGCAAGTGGGGTGGGAATAACGTTTAAAGGTTGACTTGTTTAGGCAAACTACATAATGTGGGAAGTGTTGCTGTGACTCAGTCGAGATGTGTTGAGAATGAAATCAGGCTAACATCATTATCATCATCATTGCATTTATTGAATTTGTTCAGATATGGTGATGAAGGCTTGAAGATTTATGAGCCACTAAAATCACAAATCACAATTGAATGAAAATCACTGAAAAGGGTATTTTTCACTGATCACACATCACAGCCATGTCCTTGTTCATTAACTCAATGTTCAGATGGGCCTTTGCAGTGTTCCACTGTCCATGGTGCTGAGACCAAACCAGATGCAGCTGGCTACAGTGCTAATAAATACGCGAGGCCACATCTCTATGCATTACATAAACAAAGCTGAGTTCTTCTGAAAAAACTGTTTTCACTGCAGTCACATATTGCACCATTATTGGACAGACATTTTTGTTTAATAGCCATATTTGCCAATTTGATTGTTTTAGTGTTTAGCTTGGTTTCAAAAGACATCAATCGAGAGTATTCGTAAAGCACAGAGCTTTATGCATAGAGAACAATGCTAGTTGGACATCCAATTCGTACAAGAACAGATCCGGATCTTAAATTGTTTACATGCTGCACAGTTAGCATCTTAAAGGGATACTTCAACCAAAAATGAAAAGCATCAAAAACATGTTGTTACAAACCTCTATGACTTTATTTCTTCTGTGAAACACCAAAGGAGATGTTAGTCAGAATGTTAGCCTCAGTTACCATTCACTTTCATTGTATGGAATAAAAGATGCTATGTGAAGTGAATTTTGACGGAGGCTAAGAAAGTCAGGGGTTTGAAACAACAAGAGGGTTCATTGTGAATATTGAATATTGTGAGCTCTGCCTACATTCACAGTATAGCATTTCATCGAGTGCAGTATTGCTTTTATTAATGCTGTCTAGCGAAAACTGTGGTTGAAACCTAAAATTGCAAGCAACTTGCGGAAAAACATTTTACGTGAGTTGTGTTGCGGCAGTGAAATCATTACATTATAATCAACTTGAGATGAGCATACATTCATGGGGAATTAGCATGTACCTATTATGGCTTTTAGATGCAATTTTTTCATTGTCCACTCTGTTTAAAATAGGCAATGGAAAGTGACAAGTTGTGCATTTCTGCGACTGGGGTCAAATATAGTTTTAAGAGGAGTAGAAAGACAGCAGCACACGCACACTTAGGGACAGACACACTTAGGAAATCTTGAAACTGCAGCAATGTTATAACATACTCAGAAGTCATGAATATTAGTAAACATGTTAAAGTAACTGCACCAGAAAATGTAGCCTATTAAACACATCGCAATTGGTAATCACATGAGTAATGTTCAATTTATTAAAGCATGACAACCTATATAAGCTTCAACAACCCTACCGAAACACACATTCAAGCATTATAGCAAATAAACAGCTTCACCAACAATTAACAGCATCCGGAGAATGATGTCCCCCCTGATGTCCTGACTGAACAGCATTAGCTTCTCAAGCTGGCATATACGTGACACAGTAGCTGGTCCTTTTCTGTGCTTAAGGAAATGACTTAAGTGTGCAAAGAAGAATGATGTAAGCCTGTGATTTGGTGCCAAATACGACCCGACAATTTAAAATACAAATAATTCTTGTAGGCTTACCGTAGTGAATCAGGTAAAGACAGGGTAAGACAAGGGCAGAGTTTTGAACAGGATTTTATTTATGCACTCACTCAATAATAGACTTTTGTTAATTGTAATCAAAGAAATCTTACATAGTGCAGCTTTAAATGGTTACTAAATAATAAAAATATTAAGGATCCAGTTTTCGTTCAGACATGATATTATTTAGCAGTATGGCCCTATCAACCCCAAGGAGTGGAAATATCCATTTTATAAATAAACAGTACACTGTTACACAGTTTCCTGTGATATCTTTAATGAATATCCCTAATCTGTGCAATTACAATGGTGAAAAGCTTTTCTTTTTATAGATAATCTACACATTATTTCAGAAAGTAATATGAATGATAATCATATAGTAGTACTATATGAACATTAAAGTCACATTTCCCTGGACCAAGACATTCAACAACAATCATCAAGGTTAATATTGTCAGTTGTTTTGGTCTTCTGATGGAGCACATGGAAGAGTCTTAGCTGTGTTTGCTTATGTTTGTGTGTAAGAGACTCACCTGCTCATCATTAGCTTTTCAGTGGCAGCGTAATGGGTTTTTTCTTCTGTTTTGAGTGACTGCTGTCTGACCGTGCTACTGATGTCATTTCATCGCTCTGTGCCTCATTCTGCTCATCAATCTCACACACTTACAAAGATATATGTGCACACATTGACATATTGATGCTATATCAATATATGCACTCAATAGAGCACCGCAACAATGCTTGCACACTTTTTCAGCCATATTGGTTCCGGAAGTATTTTTCTCATTCATTTTTTCCTTAAAGATTTCATAAAATCCTTCATAAAAGTGTTATAAGCCATGAACCAAACAAACCAGCTTCAGTGTTGGAGGGATAGTTCACCATAAAATGAAAGTTCTCTCATGATTTACTCACCCTCATGCCATTCCAGATGTGTATGACTTTGTCTTCTACTTAACACAAACAAAGATTTTTAGAAGAATATCTCAGCTCTGTAGGTCAAAACAATGCAAGTGAATGGTAACCAAAACTTTAAAGCTCCAAAAAAGCACATAAAGGCAGAATAAAATAAATCCATACGACTCCAGTGTTTTAATCTATGTCTTCTGGAGTAATCTAAGGGTAAGTATCAACAGACCAAAATGTAACTCAGTTTTCACTGTACATCTTGTCATTGCAGTCTCTAGGCAGAATCATGATTTCAAGCTCGATTACACTTCCTAGTGCTTTACGAATGCGCAGTGCGCTAGGAAGTGTTTGTAACCAAGCTTGAAATTGCGATCGTTAAGGAGACTGCTGATGTTAAGATTTTTGTGAAAAAGGAGTAATATTTTATAGTCTGTTCTTACCCAAAACCAATTGCTTCTGAAGATATGGATTTAACCACTGGAGTCTTATGGATTACTTTTAATGTGGCCTTTGTGCTTTTTAGAGCTTCAAAATTTTGGCCACCATTCACTTGCATTGTATAGACCTACAGAGCTGAAATATTCTTCTAAAAATCTTTATTTGTGTTCAGCAGAAGAAAGTCATACACATCTGGAATGGCACGAGGGTGCGTAAATGATGAGAGAATTTTCATTTTTGGGTGAACTATCCTTATAATCATAGCATTACAAAATTTGATTTGAAGCGAAAAGGTAGGCTAAAAGACTGTGTACTTAACGTCTTTTAAGCCTGTCGCGATTATTAAATAACCATCTGATTGCTGTTATTTTATCTAATCGTGGTCATTTGAGACAACCGCGATTATTGGCCATTCAAACTCCAATCACATTTTAATGCCCAAATAAGGGAATTTTAAGCGAATATACTGTATAAATGCCACGAATGGCGCGTTTGTGGGCCATTCAGTTGAACTCCGAGTCCGAGCATCACTGAGCCACATAGCGGAGGTCAACAAGCTCCTGTCCTGAAGAGCGAGTGAAGCGCTCGCTGTCAGCAGAGGCTCGCGCCAAACTCCTTCGAAAATATAAACAAACAAGTATACATTTTGATAGTGAACGCACAGCGCTCCAGTTTCACTTTAAACGATCGTGTAATGGCAAATATTCCTGGTTCATACACACTGTGTTAATGGCACACATTGACAAAGAGGAGGACATGCACACTTTTTCGATTTCTGTGGAGTGATAAAATTATGAAACAAAATCTCAAAAGTTTTGCTTCATGACAAATAAGGGCTCGTGGGTTTAATCAGAACATTAAAATAACAAGTGAAAGTGAAGAAATTTGGAAAGAAATGTTTTACTAATGCATAATATAATATAAATATAACTAATATATATAACTAATATATATATATACAGGTGCATCTCAATAAATTAGAATGTCGTGGAAAAGTTCATTTATTTCAGTAATTCAACTCAAATTGTGAAACTCGTGTATTAAATAAATTCAGTGCACACAGACTGAAGTAGTTTAAGTCTTTGGTTCTTTTAATTGTGATGATTTTGGCTCACATTTAACAAAAACCCACCAATTCACTATCTCAAAAAATTAGAATATGGTGACATGCCAATCAGCTAATCAACCCAAAACACCTGCAAAGGTTTCCTGAGCCTTCAAAATGGTCTCTCAGTTTGGTTCACTAGGCTACACAATCATGGGGAAGACTGCTGATCTGACAGTTGTCCAGAAGACAATCATTGACACCCTTCACAAGGAGGGTAAGCCACAAACATTCATTGCCAAAGAAGCTGGCTGTTCACAGAGTGCTGTATCCAAGCATGTTAACAGAAAGTTGAGTGGAAGGAAAAAGTGTGGAAGAAAAAGATGCACAACCAACCGAGAGAACCGCAGCCTTACGATTGTCAAGCAAAATCGATTCAAGAATTTGGGTGAACTTCACAAGGAATGGACTGAGGCTGGGGTCAAGGCATCAAGAGCCACCACACACAGACATGTCAAGGAATTTGGCTACAGTTTTTCGTATTTCTCTTGTTAAGCCACTCCTGAACCACAGACAACGTCAGAGGCGTCTTACCTGGGCTAAGGAGAAGAAGAACTGGACTGTTGCCCAGTGGTCCAAAGTCCTCTTTTCAGATGAGAGCAAGTTTTGTATTTCATTTGGAAACCAAGGTCCTAGAGTCTGGAGGAAGGGTGGAGAAGCTCATAGCCCAAGTTGCTTGAAGTCCAGTGTTAAGTTTCCACAGTCTGTGATGATTTGGGGTGCAATGTCATCTGCTGGTGTTGGTCCATTGTGTTTTTTGAAAACCAAAGTCACTGCACCCGTTTACCAAGAAATTTTGGAGCACTTCATGCTTCCTTCTGCTGACCAGCTTTTTAAAGATGCTGATTTCATTTTCCAGCAGGATTTGGCACCTGCCCACACTGCCAAAAGCACCAAAAGTTGGTTAAATGACCATGGTGTTGGTGTGCTTGACTGGCCAGCAAACTCACCAGACCTGAACCCCATAGAGAATCTATGGGGTATTGTCAAGAGGAAAATGAGAAACAAGAGACCAAAAAATGCAGATGAGCTGAAGGCCACTGTCAAAGAAACCTGGGCTTCCATACCACCTCAGCAGTGCCACAAACTGATCACCTCCATGCCACGCCGAATTGAGGCAGTAATTAAAGCAAAAGGAGCCCCTACCAAGTATTGAGTATATATACAGTAAATGAACATACTTTCCAGAAGGCCAACAATTCACTAAAAATGTTTTTTTTATTGGTCTTATGATGTATTCTAATTTTTTGAGATAGTGAATTGGTGGGTTTTTGTTAAATGTGAGCCAAAATCATCACAATTAAAAGAACCAAAGACTTAAACTACTTCAGTCTGTGTGCATTGAATTTATTTAATACACAAGTTTCACAATTTGAGTTGAATTACTGAAATAAATGAACTTTTCCACGACATTCTAATTTATTGAGATGCACCTGTATATATATATATATATATATATATATATATATATATATATATATATATATATATATATTTAGTTTAAAATATATAAAATATGAGTTAAAAAAAGTGTAAATGTAAAATCGACCAAAAAAAGAGACATTTTAAGTATTTAGAAATATTTCGATATTTAAAACATTATTTTTCATGTCATTCATAAGTTTTTAAAGCCTTAAAAGGAAATCATAGTTTATTACTATTTTATTATTTTATTTATATATTTGAAGTTAAATATGTAAAATGACTTCTTAAGGTATATGAAGCACACATGCAGAAAAAAATCCACACCTTAAAAAAAATATGACAGTTTGTATGACAATTAGTTGTGAAAGCCCTTAAAGAGACTATTAATCGTCACAGCCCTAAAATAGACAATTAATTGTCAATTGCAATTGACTACAATGAACTACAATCCAATGAAACATTGTGAATAGCATAATCCAATAGAAATATATATTGATTTATTGAAAACTATTGATTTAAAGTTTAGTATAAGTATGAAAGCAATATATGTGTTGCAAAATTCTTCCTTGCTTCCTTTGAGCTACAATGTACATACTATACATAACGGAAGCTACAGCAAAGCTGTCGGCAGTCTACCCAACAGTCAGCAATATCCTACCAAACTCATCTGTGACTTGAACTGTACAATTCTAGTGCATATGATGAATTGATGAGTATGCACATTGTGTCTGACATCTTGTTTTTTTCACAGGTTAACGGTACAGAGGCTGACTTTGAATATGAGGAGATTACACTGGAACGGGTGAGTGGACTGACCAGTGCTGCTCTTGCCTTTCTTCTCTTGCGTTTCTTCCCCCCCTCCCCCCAATAATCTAATTGAAAATCATTTTGTTTTTACTGAAAAAAAAATGCTTTTAAAATATTTTTTTTTAGAACTACACTTTCTTTCATCTTCATTTGACAAAAAAGGTTTTATTTAAAAATATAATGAAAACAGATTGAAAAGTTACACTTCACTCCAGGGGGTGCTTGGCCGCTCAGAAATTTGAATCCTCCATTCATCTGCATTTAACTACCAGACAGTTTTATATCTCATTGAAGAAAATTTTACTCAAGAATAGTAATTTTTTAATAAAAACTGATAATTGCAAGGATTCATACCTATGAATGGAAATAAGCTTCAGTAGTCTCTATAAACTTTTTTTTTTTTTTAAATCCTCATCCAGTAATAATAAATGACTTGTGATTGTCGCATCCTAGCCAGCACTAAAAAAGTAACAAGTATCACGTGACAGTGCCGTCTACGCGCTGTTTTGGTAGTGGTCAGGACCTCTGGACAATAATTTGCACCTGATTAATGCTACTGATAAACTTTAATATAAACAGACCTTTCCGCCATCATTTACTCACCCTCGTCGTTCAAAATCAGTATTACTTTTTTCATCTGTGAAACACAAGATTGAGGGACGAGAGGATCGTGTTTGTGGCTGTCCAAGCTCCGAAAGCACACATAAAAGCGGCATTAAAGTCGTCCATAACACTCGTGCCTTAGATTTAAATTCTTCTGAAGCCATATGATAGTGTTTTGTGAGAAACAGACCGAAATTTAAGTGCTAATTCACCTCGTCATTCATTTGAAACTGGCATGCACGCAAGTATGACCTTGTTTATATGAGCGCACCTGACATCAACACTTTGGGCTGTCAAGAGCTGCGTGTGCAGGATGCGCTGCGGTGCCAGGCAAAAGTTTAAACAAGGCAGGAGAAAGGGCAGAGGAAAAGAAATTGCGCACATCGGTTCTAATGTGTATTTTCACTTTTTTTGTTGAATGTGTGAAAGTGAATGAGATTTGAAGATGGATCAGTCTTCCACGCCCCCCTTGCAATACCTCCGCTGGTGCAACTGTGCAAACTAAAGGGCAACGTTTATTATGCCACTTCTCTGTATGTAGCGTAGGCTTTTTTCAAGCTTTTTTTCAAACCACAAAAAGACAGAATTGTTACTGAAAATTTGCCTATACACAATGAATGTCAATAATGAATGTCCCTTGATAACGATTTTTAAAGGTTTTGTTTGTGAGTTGCACTAAGTGGTGCAGAAAAACTGAGCAGCCCCCGAAGTCATAGCTGGGTGTCATCGGAAAAAAAACAAAGCAGTGCCACCGTGTTGCGTTCATTCATAGACAACATTTAGGATGCTGTATTAAATACTTAAACAGTACAACATAATCCCTCACAGCCTCATTTCCCTTTGTGTCAAATTAAATGTGGAGTCTACCCTGACTAAGGTCCACTTTGTCATGCTAGGACAGTGTAATCAACAGGCATGTCTAATAGGTCTGACTAATTGGTAGGTGGATGAGCCAGTAAATCAAACAATGTCTTAATTTACAGATAAAGTGGAAGTGAAATTTAAAGACAATTTCCATATTGCATGCATGAAGTTCAGGGTAATAAACTTCAGATTAGAGCTGAGTGGTGTGCAGATGCATCTTATAGGTACTGCATCACTGATCTCGTCATTCTATTGTTTCCCTTACGTTATATTTCCCTTGAGAACAGTTTGACTCTGGTTACATTGGTTACCCGCAGCCATTACTAAAAATCAAGCAGATGCACAGCAAATGCTTAATACTTAACTCTGCAATGTCTCCATTTATCAACGCATAGCATGTCAATTAAAATGCAACATGTCAGAGCCATCAGCAGTTAAGAAAGCACAAGAAACGCTCAGCCTAACCAATTCACCCTATCTCTGCATTTACCAGGGATGGGAAAAAAAGAGCACCCTCTTGCCTTCCACAGTCAAGACTTAATCCCCAACTCTGCCTAAGACCCCCACCCCAGTCGGCTTTTTTTTTTTTTTGTGACCCAATTCAACGCTGCTATGTAGTGCACATTTATTAACTCTGCATAAATAAACAATGCTCCTCTACATGCTGTCGTCAGCTGAACTTAAAGCCTGCTTCTTAAGCCAAACTTGCAGTCTAAATCCACAACTGATCACAGAGTGGTGTTTATGTGGTCCACACTCGATAATTGCTTAATGTTCTTTGTCTTGTATGTTGACTTACATTAGTTAATGTGTCTTGCCTGAAAATTTCTATTGAATACTAGTCATGACAACGGGCCCCACAGTGCAAATATTCTCATAACTTTAAAACATATAAAACCACTGTAAATGTGAGTGTTTTTTTCTTTTTAGAGAAAGCACTAAAATAAGCACTTTATAGCTTTATAGCCAAACCATTTTTTTTGGGGGGGGGGAGGGGGGGTAGGTCATGGGTCACAGGTCACAAATATAATGGTCCTCTTTGGTCCTTTAATATAGTAAAGGTGCTGAATGCAATAATTATCTGAATAAAGGCTTGAAATGCAATAAAGCCCCAACATTTTATAAATTTTGGTTTTAAAAGATACATGTATTTTTCAAGTTAACACAGTACAAGACAAACACTGTCTGCATTGCTAGCAATTTGCCTGTTTCAATCATCTTTCTTTTTTGTGCTGTCTCAGAGAAAAGATGAATATAATTTGAATTTCTTTTCATCATTGGTGTATCTGTAAAATATCGACTGTGTCAACTGGCTAGCAAAAAGAAAATACACAAAATTATTTACTACCCTCAAGTTGTCCCTCATTGTTTTTCCTCCCAGTAGAATCTTAAAATATTTTCTTCAAGAGTCCTAACTCTGCTCTTTTACATACAAAAACAGTTCATATTGACCACTGCTGTCAAGGTCCAAAGAGCAAAAAAAAAAAAATCATTATTAATATACCATAAAAGTAGTCCATACAAGACATAGCTGTTGTGTGGCCCCAGAAATCTTGGAGTATAGTGCACTTATCATATGGACTACTGTTATGATGTCTTTATACTGAACCTTTAATAGTCCTTATAGTATTTGTCCTTTATGAAGCTTGACAGCTCCTGCTCACTATAAACAGTTATTCTATGCAATAGAGCTGCTTAAAATATCTATTTTTATGTTCCCAGAAAAAACCCAGCATATGGGTTTTGAACAACATAAAGGTGATTAAATGAGTGAGTAAAAGTACATTTTAAATTTTTGGTGAACTACTACTTTAACTGGAGGCTCATTTTTTGAACACAAACCTGACAAGACAACCTTTATAGATCAATAAAATGATCTCTTTTAAAAGCAGATTCTTAGGAGATGCTGTACAAAATACAGAATTAAAGACAAATAAATTATTTAGAAAACCTTAAATTTATTTTGAATTATTACCTAATAATATTTGCATTAAGAATATATGGCACTGTCCTTGACAAAACCTAAAAGCACAATAGAAGTCACATGTCTTACCATGTTCTAGTTCTGATCTGGGTGATAACACTCTACTTTGTATTTTTTTTTATTTTTTTTTTATAGATAATTTTCTTAGCCAATGTCAAGAACATTTTCTAAAAGCTACTTAAAAAGCCTGCCAGATTACCACATTCATTCAATTCCTTTACAGTATACACACATTCATGCTTTGTCTTAAGCCTGTTATGCTGTAAACTGCTCCGTTAATGTTTTCACATTCACAGTTATGAATGACATACGAATCACGTACTGAACGTGACATATATTTTAAATTCAAAATGGCGAATTTCGCCAAATGATGAATAGTTTGCACCCTTGGAAATTAATGTCGGTCGGGACTCTACAACATTTCAATCATAAAACTGTGGTCAAATATTGTATGTTTAGTTAGATACATCTCACATGACACAAAAACTCTTAACTTTAACCCTTTGGGGTCTGAGGGTGTTTTGGGCCCTGGCGAGTTTTGACATGCCTTGATATTTGTGCTTTTTTCAGTTGCTTAAAAACATATTAATGGCTAAAGTCTGATAACACTGTATTCAGCACAAACTGGGCTACAATAATATGTGAGCAACATGTATGTACATGTTTGTATTTTTGAGAAAATAAAGTTTATAATAATGTTAACAATTTTAAGTCACTGAAATAAGGCCATATAACACATACTAAACATTTGTTCACAAGACCTTTGAAAACTGGATCTTGTAGCCTTTTTTTTTTTTTTTTTAGTTTTTGCTCCCCTGAGAGAGAATGAATGTGAGGAGACTTAATGATTGAATGTATTGTTTGTAGCTTATTCACAAAATAAAGTTTAAGTTAAAAGAAGTAATCTTACTATACATTTTCTTTACATAAAGACTTTACATAAAAACTTTAGACCTACACTACCGATTAAAAGTTTAAGATTTTTTAATGTTTTTAAAAGAAGTCTCTTCTGCTCACCAAGGCTGCATATATTTGATCCAAAATACAGCAAAAACAGTGATATTGGGACATATTTTTACAATTTAAAATAACTGTTTTCTATTTGAATATATTGTAAAATGCTATTTATCAAAGCTGAATTTTCAGCATCATTACTGCAGTCATCAGTGTCACTTGATCCTTCAGAAATCATTCTAATAGGCTGTTTTTCTAATATGGGCATATTTACAGCACATTTGACACATTTACACCCGAACAGATATTTGCAAGCACAAGATTCGTTGATGATGAGGCAGCATAAACACTAGTTAAAATATAATCTAAACATTCATATTATTTTTATATCATATTACATATCATATTTATATCATACAGCATACAATTTAAATACCTGCTTTAGCTGAAACAACATTTAAATGTAACAAAAACTTGCCTATTAGGACATATTTCAAATTTCAATACTTTGAATACTGGCTGGCAAGTCTGGAAATAATCCAACTTGTAAAGTATGTACATATTTATATAAAATAGCATGTCAACTAATGTAAGTAAAGACTTACTCATCCGAAATTGTATCCTCAGCTGGATCAAGTCGCTCTTCAAACGTTCATCATCGAAACGTTCATGTGAACTCTTCCTCACCTCTGTAGCTTGCCATCTTCCAAACGCGCAGAAAAGTGAATGAATCGGATGATGAACTTGATGTTTTTTAAGGCACTGTTGGGGGTGTTTACCATTTGCATTGATCGCCTCAGCACATTACCGTATGAACAGCGCACTCTGCTGGTGGGTGTGATCACATTAGCGATAATTAGCTGAGCCAGGAGAAAATGTACATCATTTTGTTTCATACAGATTACATTGCAGGAGAATATTTGTTTTAAATTTGAATAGTTTTATTTAAAAGTAGACATTTTAAGCTTTCTTTAGACTTATGTTTCATGTTTGTGTGATAAGTATTCGTGGAGTTTCAGTTCATTTTTGTGACGTGTTTCAGAAAGATGCTCGCAGAGACAGAGACGGCTGAAAGCGCACCCTGTTTATTTTCTTTATTTTACAAAAGCACAAGGTTTTGTTGTTATTGTGAGTGTACACAAATAAAAGTAGACCCTTTATAGTCTCTAATGATGTCTTAAGGTGTGTTCACACTTGTAGTTCGTTCCTCTTGGTCCTCTTGGTCCGGACCAAAAAAGAAAATGATACATTTAGTCCTGGTTCGCTTAGTGTTCACACTGGCATTTTTAACACTGAACCTAACGATACAAAACCAAAGGCATCAGGAAAAAGTCACAACCAGATTGGACAGCTTTTATGACGTATATTTTTTTGACGGAACTTGCCGAACATGTAAAACAGTGCTGGCTGCTGGTTGAAATGCACTCGTTAGATTTATATATTTATATATGGTGGTATTTTTACCAGCTGAGAACAAACGAAGAGCTAATAAAATGTGTAAAGAAGTCAAGACAGTGCCAGTAATTCCTCTGTTGCACACACAAACGAAGATATGCTGCAAGGACGGCTGACGGCGGTTCCGACACCTGTACCAAACTGTAATGGGCAACATATCTCTTATAATGAGAAGAACCAGGTATGCTTGAGGTCAGTATTAGGCAAATTACTTCCTGTTTTTGGTCCGTTTAGATGTCTTTGGTCCAGGTTGCATTCATATATCAATCGAACCGCACCAGAGTTCGTTTGGAAGCGGACCGAGACACACTATCCATGCAGTCTCGGTCCGCTTGTTTGGTGCGCACCAAGGTTCGGGTGACAGCGTTCACACTTGTTCAAATGAACTGCACTAACAGAGCAATCGCACCAGAGTTCGTTTTAATCGGACCAAACCTGCCAAGTGTGAACACACCCTTACACTTATCTGTATGCCCAAAAATGACAGAGTATTTTAAGTTGTTTCCGCTGTTATGAGGAAAAAATCCAGCAGGACGCGCCGGCGTGTCCGTCGACCCCTGAGGTTTAACTGCTTGCTGATGCGTGGCGCTGGGATAATCCATGAGGTTCCCGCTTAGCATCTTAAACTTGAGTCCTACCTTCATCAATTTGATTCGCTATCTCATATGACATTGACGAGCAGTGTTAGACTACTGAGTGTGGTAAAAAAAAACGTTTTTAAACCATTGTGTTATTCCTGCAACAACTTAATGACAGTTAGACAGCGGTGCATAATGAACTGCAGCAGAACAGCAACAAGGATATCAGTTATTGGGGGGGACAATCTGACCATATCTGATTATTGGGGGGGACTTGTCCCTCAAAGTATATTGTGGTTACGGCCCTGGGTGTGAGCATTATTCAGCAAACCGCACTTCAGCTCCCACTAATGCTTTGCGCTATGAATAAATTATGCAAATGACTGTTTATTGCACATAGCTTTACTGTTTGCATATTTTATATATACTGCTGTTATTATATTTGTTGTAACTTGCAGTTATTTGTCATTTTGTGATTATTCAGAGCTCATCTTATACTTACTATATTGTCTTTTGGTTGTCACCATTATTGTGATTTGTATGTCAAATTATGAGATCCACGCAAGGTACATTTGTTAATGCGCACATACGGAAATGCGCTACGATGTGTAAGTAATTTCAAAATAAAAGCCATTTCAGTTTTTCAAAATAAAAGTCATTGTATTGGCTTTACATTACAGAGTTTTTTTGAATAATCATTCTGTAATGGGGTCCACACGAGCATGTTGGTGCCCAGGGTGGCATTGAAGCAAACTAAACTCGAGGTCCTCCTGAGATGGTCAGTCAGATAATTTTCAGCGTTCATCTTCACAAATACAACACTTTTCTGGCAAACTGTTTCCAGATGACTGACAGAGAAGAAAGAGTGAAAACTCTACACGTGATTGTACTGCGAGAAGTGCTCTCGCTGTGTCGTGAGGCAGAGTTTCCACTGAACCTCTGAACAAACAGCGAATCAGACACGCACATCAACGGCTTTTCTTTCATCTGTTCTTCAAAATCCAATCAGGTGTGTTTTTTTCGAATGCGGGTCATTGTGTCTAAAGGCATTTTATGTCATGTCACTTTGAAACGTGTTACAGGTCACACGCCACAGTGGCGTGCAGATGACCAAAATTACCCGCCACTGCACAAAAAGTCCACATATTTGGTGTGTGGTGGGTGCTAATTTCAAGCCCTGCTCCAGTCATATCAGTAACCTTATAAAAGCTGTTTTATTCTACATGGAGAGGGTGCACACATGGGGGCTGCCATGTTAGGATCACATGACCAGCTGAATACTACTCAATCTAAGTAACTGCCCCGTTATTGGACATTTTCACTCAAAATTTAAATGAATCATAACTGACTGTATATAGTGAATTTCTGCAGTGGCATTTGTAACTGAAAACTATTGCATTTAAATGATGCTGCATCCAAGCCACTAGGTGTCAGTGTAAATCAAAGACGACAGAAAATAAATTACTATGTGCACCTTTAATTATAAGTGATCTGATTATATTTTTTAGGTCTTGAAAATGTATGGTTAGAATAACTGATCAATAGAATCTATAAAAAAAAAAATTGTGATACGACGTAACAGTGGTGGTCATTGACGTGTTTACATCCATACCAGTACGCTGGTAACTACCAAATATCCTCTAATTAAAAAACCTGACAACACAAGAAAACCTTGTTTACATGAGACTTAAAATCATCTGGTTATTCTCTGCTTTCGACATCAGAACATAAACAGAACTTGTGCACATTGGATAAGCCGGTAAGAATGCCGGTAAAGGTGTTAACATGCAACACGAAATCAGGGTAAAGGGCAAAAATCTGCCTGTGTCGATCTTTTTTTTTTTTTTTTGCAAAAGTTGTTTTTGACCTGACCCCAATAAAGAAAAAACATTTCATGTGTTTACATGGACACACGTTGATGGCTTATTCAGGATAATCGGTGAAAAATTGTGCATGTAAACTCTCAATATCAACTAGTGTAGTCTTTGCGCAGTGCACACAATGTATAGCATACAATTAAATCTCAATTTGCGCTTTGTTTGAAGGAGAGCACTGGGTAAGATGCTTTTTCAATAAAATGCAGGAAATAAAAAGTGTCTTTTATTATAAATTAAATCCATTCATCGAAGACATCTTTAGCAGATTTAGCAAATATCATCATAATAGTTGTTACTTGGAGCCCTGCTCAAGTCAACCACAGGTTACATGTTTACAACAAAAATAGCCCAGTGACTGACGCGTTTGGTTGTTGATGTTTTGAATTCCCAGAATTCTATGTGCAGCTCTTCTTCTCTCTGTGTAGGGTAATTCAGGCCTGGGCTTCAGTATCGCCGGTGGCACAGATAACCCACACATTGGTGAAGACCCTAGCATTTTCATCACCAAAGTCATCCCAGGGGGTGCTGCTGCTCAGGACGGGAGATTACGGTAAGGCTGAAACATTTATTCTGACATACTCTTAATAGTTCAACAAAACAGTACCTTTACAATCTCTTTAAAATAGCACAGTGGTTAACATACATTCTCCTGACACATGCAGGTGCTCATGCAGTTGATGCAGGTTTGAGACCCAAAGTTTGGGTTAAGTGTCTAAATACTTTATAGAGCCACTATATGTATATTAGAACACCCTTCAATAAACACTTTTTTAAATGTCAATGTAAATGTCTTGGATATGTATTTGTTGTTGATTGTATTGTACTGTACTGTATTGTATTGACCATGCAATGTAATAGATTTCCTCCTCATGCATTGAATTGTGTATGAATGGATTTGTTCTGTTTTGGAGTGGTGTTACTAACCGATAGAGCCCTCCAGTGTCTCAGTGCTGTCAGAGGCTCATTAAAGCGGCACTGCTGAGGTCCTGACAGCATTACACTGACAGCTCGGCACACACACAGTATAAAGAGGCCAGCCCTGCCGCTGGCTGCTTGCTTTATTTTTAAATTGAATTGTGTGTGTCAGAGAGTTAATGAATGTATGTCATAAAGGCTTTGGAATACTTAGTGACTGTGCGATGTATAAACTTTTGAACTAAAGATTGTTTTGATAGACTTAAGTTATTTTTACAACCTGTAGTCAACACTAAACACTGTGCATTGAATTGTAGGTCAGTTGCTTATTTTGAACAGTTAATCTGTTCGTTATTCTAAAGAAAATCTCTCAATTGTAAAAACTTGCTCCGCCTCTGAAATGACTTTCTTTCTCCGCTGATGTCACCAAGCCCTCAGTATTTTTCAACCCCTCCCCTCCTGTCAACCACCTGTCATAGAAAACACTTTGGAAATACAACATATTAAAGAAGTAAAATTGCGAAAATCATTTAATTCATATTTTAATGTTGGTAAGGGTTAGACAGTGAGTGTCCAGTCACACTTGAGGATTTCTTTATCGCTCATTTCACCTTTAACCTCTCGCACTCTGTGCAAATGAGATGGAATTCGATGTATACTACGCTGTCCCTTGTGTGTGAATGTGTGTTAGACCTGTTCTTTGCTCCACACAGGGTGAATGACGTAATACTGCGAGTAAATGAGGTGGACGTCAGGGACGTGACCCACAGTAAAGCTGTGGAGGCATTGAAGGAGGCTGGGTCGCTGGTCAGACTGTATGTCAGGAGGAGAAAGTCTCCCTCTGAGAAAGTCATGGAGATCAAGCTCATCAAAGGACCCAAAGGTACAATAACTCACAATTAGTGTCCAAGAACAGTGGTGCAATTGAGTGCATCCTACTGCAAATCTGAAGTATTTTCACTCAGCTTTATAGATTTTACTGTCTACCTTGGATATTAAAGTTGATTCTCAGATAGGCTTTTCACACTTGAAATTGTTCATTTAAGATCATTTTTCACCCTGGATTAACCTTATTCTGGATTATTTTGTTCATGATTCACAGTGTTCATACTTGACTCTTGTTAGTAATTAAAATAATGTTCCGGGTTGAATAAAAGTTAAGTTCACTTAACAGCATTCGTGGCATGAAGTTGTTTATCACAAAAAATAATTTCGTTTCGTGCCTCGTTTAAAAAAAAAAAAAGGCAAAAATTGTGGTTGCAATGGAAATGGGGCCAGTCCATACACACTAAAATACACACGGTTTCAAAAGTATAGCCACAAGACATTAACATTATACATGTTAACATGATTTTAGTGTGATAAAATCCCTTACTATCCTTATCTGTGTAAAGTTGTTTCTTCATTTCCCCAGCTAACATGTTTGCCATACGTATTTGACATTTTTAGCTGTTTCCATTTGATGCTGAAACTAAACAGCATGTGAAAGTTTCTGCGACAGTGCAATGAGCATGAATATTTAATAAGGCATTATTTAGTTTAGGATTGGTTGTCTTTTGCTAAACGACTTGCTGAAAATTTACTTTATTGTGCTTTGTCAATACAGGACAGTATTTTCACTGCATACAGTACAGCTTAAAATATTACTCAGAACTAATGTACACCATGTTGCATGTTCCAAAACTTGTTTAGAATAGCAAACTAATGGTAGTTCAATATACTGTACATCATCATTCAACTTGCTTTTGTCCCCTGCTGTTACATAGACTATTAAAACAGATGAATGTGTAAATTAACCTGGAAATAAATAGCTATATATGAAGTAATTCTTTTGACTCCTCCTTCATCAACAAGGACAAATAACAAACTGAAGAACAAAGTTTCAATTTCAGCAGATGAAATGTGCAGTTTTCTAGGTGTTTATTATTCTTACTTCTCCATCCGAGCCTCTAATCCTCAGTGTAATGCTGTGAAGGAAGCAGGAGTGCTGCAACATCACTTCTTGGGATTAATATCAGATCAGAGTTGAGAGTGTACAATGGTTTGGCTGGAGACTATACACATTCTCCACTATCAAGAGATTCTTCTACACAGGCATACATGCATAAGCACACGATGGGGCTATTTTAAGGCCAGCCACAACATTCTGCAGTGTTTTTCACAACACAGTAAAGACTTTAATCTACTGTTGCCATGGAAACATTCCACTCCCTTGGACTGTTTTGTCTTTTTGCAATAATTTACCTCTGTTTATTTGTCTGTTTCTGTTCTTGGAATTGAAAGATTTCAAAATGGCCTTTTTATGTTGTTGTGTGTTTTAGAATAGTTAGTATAGCACGTTTGAATGTTAAGGATGTTTATACGAATAGATTTTTTTTTTTTTTTTTTTTTCTAATCTTGTCTAATTTTTTTCCTAATTTTTGCATGTTGAGATGTTATAGGTCATAATGTCAAATATATCAGAGGTTAATCTGTTATGTTGAGGTACTGTCATCAGTTAACCCTTTGCCTTTGTTTGGATCCCAGGTCTTGGTTTTAGTATAGCAGGGGGTGTTGGAAATCAGCACATCCCAGGGGACAATAGCATCTACGTTACTAAGATTATTGAAGGTGGAGCAGCGCACAAAGATGGGAGGCTGCAAATAGGAGACAAACTTCTTGCTGTAAGAAAACATCTTTAGTCTGCATTATTGATAACTATCTACTTGTTAAAGAGACTTGAGTTTTTCTGTCTGTATTGGTGTGTCGTAGGTGAATAGCTCCTGCCTGGAGGAGGTTACCCATGAGCATGCCGTGACTGCCTTGAAAAATACCCCAGACGTGGTCTACTTGAAAGTGGCTAAACCCAGTAGTGTCTTCATGAATGACAGTTTTGTCCCTCCCGACATCACTAACTGTGAGTTCCACTATTCAATGACCAACCTAAAATCAGCTAAATCAATCATTGTACTCTAATGCTATGAAATTATTAATTAATGGCACAGTGAAGGAGTTGCCAGTTAGGTAATTGAAAATGACCTGAACCCCACTGAACACCTTTGTGATGAATTGGAACACCAACGATGAGTCAGGCCCCTTCACCCATCATCAGTACCTGACCTCACTAATGCTCTTGTCTCAGAATGTGAGCAAATTCCTGCAGCCATGTTCCAACATCTAGTGGAAAGCCTTTTCAGAAGAGTGGAAGCGGTTAGGGAGGACCAACTCGCTTTAATGCACATGGTTTTAAAATTAAAAGCTTAACATGCACACATGGGTGTGACATTGAAGTGTAACATGCCCATTGCCATTATCTGAAGATTGAGGTAGGTAACTTTTTAAGAAGTTATAGTATACATTAATACCACTCACAACTTCCTCAAAACCTCCCCAGTCTCCACTGCTCTCTTTACTGACACCTCAATGGAAACTTCAAGCTGCAGTGCTGCTTGCTCATTTGTAAAAGCCGTGAAATCTGAGGAAAAAAAAACTGTCATACTTGTAAAGACTGTTGCGGTGTGAGGCCTATGCCCAACAGTGAGTTTATTGATCTGTGCTCTGTTCTTAGCCCTGCCAGTGGGAGCACTAATAGCCCATAGAGGAGAGGACTAAACTACTATCGATTACTCTTGTTTGAGCGCACTGCCCCCGCAGCCATTAAAGCCTACATTGTGTCTGAGTGCAGAGGAGGTGAAGGTACATCTGCACAAATGCCCCTCAGTATGTCTTCCTGCCCTCCAACATGGGACTAATGACTCATGCTAAGGGCTGTGACTTGGCTTGAATCTGTGATGAAGAGAACATCATTCTTATGTGTCATGATTTACGTCTCTTTGATGGAGAAGGGGGCGAACACAGATGAACATGTCCTTTTACATGATTTGTGTCAACGTTCTGCAGTGTAGTGAACTATAGCGTTACCACTTGGCCAAGCATTGCTCAAACAATTTCAACTTTGACTCTGTTTGCCACTGATCTTTCGAAGCACTGCCAATGATTACCAGATGATACACATGATTTATCAATATGTGGGAGGTACCGTGTGAAAATCAAGACAAGATGGAAGAGGAGCTGATCCTGTGTGCATTTAGATACGTTGAGTTGTACGACACAATGTCAAAGGCATATCATGAAATTCTGAGATCATTCCATGGCGCTATCTGTAATAATTTTCATATGGATGTCAAATCGGCGCATGGCGCTTGTGTTGAGAGGTGTGAGCCTGGCGTGAGTCATGTGACAGGAACTTGAGCCTTGCAGCCTCATGATCATCAATCATCTGTGTGGACTACCTTTTTAGCATTTTGACTTTTGAAGCAGCGGCGTAGCCAGAAACGAGGCTCTAAGTGTGCAAAACTGAAGCACAAGAAAGTGAGGTGTACCATTAACAACAATTGCATTCATTTCTTTAAAGACAATTTGCACTTTACAGGAAAACTGACAAAAATGCACCAGATTTTACATTCACTGCCTCAAAAACATAATTTTGGATAAGAAATAAATGCGTGAAGCATTGTGTTGAACAGAAGAACAGCAGTCAGAAGATTCAATCTTTACTTTTTTTGCGAATACAGGGAGGTTTGGTTCATGTGTGACTGCAAATGTAAACTGAAGAATAATAGTGATGTTACATTGAATATTGAGGCAGTATGAATCAAGAATAACATCATGTCTGACTTGATGCAAACTAACACAAACAGAGGGTAAGTAGAGTGTTGAATATGCGTAATAGATTTGCATATCACCTAACGGGAACATTCATTGAACCAATAATTGAAATACAAATTAAATCTGTCATGTGCAGATAAGTCTTATCTTTAAATTAAGCAGGGTCACAGAACTAACTATTTAATGGCATAGGCCTATAACACATTATGAAGAAATAATAATCACGTAAAGGTGCGTTACAGTACCTTTCCAAGTGTTTTCACCAAATATTCCATAAAATGCATAATATATAAAAACAAAAATTCACTTATTTTGCTCACATAGACTCCCAACATTATGAATAATAATGACGTTAAAATCAGAATTCAGTTGCATAAACGTTCCTAATTTATAGTGCGCACTTGTGTGTAATCTGAGATGGCCTTTGTAACACATTGGGTATTATTATAGTCATTATAATCGATGCATCGAAGTTTTAGCATCATATTGATGCATTTTTACACCCCTACATACATACTATTAAATAATTAAAAAAAATACTAGTTTCATTTTGGTGTGCAAGCTGATGTCTTGGGTGGCATTTGGACACCCTGACACACCTGTGGCTAGGCCTCTGTTTTGAATATGAAGATGTATGGGAATGGAGGACAAAATTTGCTTGTGTTTCTCTTGGTCTCTCTCTGTCTTTAAAATTCCCAAATAATCTTAAGCTTGTTTTATGAGAGTCACCTCCGAAAGTTATCCAGCTTCAGCCCATGGGAGCCTTCAGTGCATTTACATAATCAGCCAGTGCTAAGCACTCCAACGGCTGTTTGACCCCAGACACGCAATACCACACTTACAGACAAGTCACCACACAACCCAATCAGACACGCTTTCGTCATAAAGGGCTCTTGATCTCTCTGCCTCTTCTGATATGTCCTGCACAACTCCCTTTAGGCACTCATTTTTAATCCTTAAACTAGGTGCTTGGCATGTACCCCAGTACAATGAAGGATTAACTACTGTCTTAAACTCAAAGCCAGAACAACTCTGCTGTTAGCTCTGATCCCCCATGTGTATAGAGCAATTAAACAAAACCATCCCCATATTGGTTACAATTTGTGGCCAATTAGACACAGATAAAGTAATAGGTCCAGAAAACAGTTTAAAACTATTAGAAGAGAAAGAGTGTCCCTGACCTTAAAGGAATAGTTCACCCAAAAATGAAAATTCTCTAATTTCTCTCTTTCTTCAGCAGAACACAAAGTTTTTTGGAAGAATATTTCAGCTCTGTAGGTCCATAAAATGCAAGTGAATGGGTGTAACATTTTCAAAAAAAGAGTTCAAACTGCCTCTCGCGTGACATAAGCGTAAGCCTCCTCTGCATAGATATTCATAAGTAGATACCATATTAGCAGCTGTTACTATGGACGGTGATACTGTTTCCACACAAAAGTAGTTTATGCAGCAGTCTGAGCAAGACGCTCGGTCTGAGGCATCTCCTCTGTTCACTTGCATACAATCCGATTCAAACAGCTCTCCTAGTTGTCCGTTCCAAGATAGCGCCACAGTTGACATATCCAAACCAGCCAAATGAAGCATCTGTTTATGAATATCTATGCTCCTCTGTTGTAAACAACACTGCTTTTCCTTATTTTTTCGAATATGACTCATCACTTCTTTCGTGAACTTGCCAACGCTTACGTCACACAAGAGGCTGCGTGACCTCGACCCTCGTGAATTTTTAGTAAAAAAAAAAGTTTTAAAAATGCATCTATTTCTTACACCTAACGTTTAGCTTCAGAAGACATTAATTAATCCACTGGAGTCTAATGGTTTACTTTTATGCTGCCTTTATGTGCTTTTTGGAGCTTCAAACATTTGGCATACATTCACATTTTATAGACCTACAGAGCTGAAATATTCTTCTAAAAATCTTTGTTTGTGTTCAGCAGAAGAAAGTCATAAACATCTGGGATGGAATGAGGGTGAGTAAATGATGAGAGAATTTTCATTTTTGGGTGAACTATTCCTTTAAAAGGTTAGTTCACCCAAAAATTTAAAATTCAGTCATCATTTACTCACCCTCATATTAGTCCAACCCGATATGGCTTTCTTTTTTCCATGGAACACACACACACATACACAAAAAGTTAGAAAGAATGTTAGAAACTGCCAGCCTCAGAAAACTGCTCACATTTATTGTATCTTTTTTTCATACAATGATAGGTGACAGAGGCAGTCAGCATCTCATTTTCTCTTCTCTGGAAGAAAGTAAGTCATGGGGTTATGAGGAATACTTGCAACATACTGGAGTCAATGTATGTTGATGCCTTAAAAGCACATGGAGCCGTGAAAAGAATGAACAGTTTAAATGGGTGAGGGTCACCGACTTTTACGAGACACAGGGTTGATGTTGCAATAGAAAGATTGAAATCATCCCTAAGATGGGCCCATACCATCACAGTGAAGCCAGCAGACAAGAATGCTTTGCTCTGCTTTACTTGTAGGCGTGAAAGACAAATCGCAAATTCAGTCAAGCTGGTATTGCTAATCCAAGCAGCAATATCCTAATGCAGGGGAGAAGGCAGCAAGTGGAACGATGCCACACCGGATACAGAGAGCCAACCTGAGTTAATGAATGAGAAATAATTCTGTTTAGTGAACCCGATCATTCAGCAGCCTGACACAGAATGGAGATAACACCGGTTACATAACACTGAGCAAAAGAGTTTGGAAATGGCATGCTTTCGAATGTCAGACAGTGTGGTTTATCTTATTTTGCGTTAGCTTTTGAATTGAGGGCAGAGTGATCTGATTGATTTGGTTAGTGTTGCAGAGGGGGTGCCTTTTCATGTCAGTAGATTATATATTTTGTCCCCATAGAGAGCCATAAAGCATGCATTTCACCATCTGTTGAATTGCTCCATTCCGCTCTGCTCTGCCTGAGGGTAAAGCGAGGTTTCTGCAGCTAAGCCTCTCATTCTATTACATTCCACGATGCAGTACTCGTCTCAAAATCATTACTAGCCAAACAGGAGACCTGGATATAGACTAGTGTCAAAAATTAACCAGGCTTGGGCCACAAAATGCTACAGAAAGTGACAAGCCTGCACATATTTGAAGTGTGGGGGCAAAAATGCCACATAGTGAAATCCTACATTCTTTTATCTGTTATTTTTTATGGTATTTGGGTGTTCCTTCAACGTCAGGCAATTTCATGTCCCAGGGGTTGATTTTAATTGAAACAGATTTCAGCTTTTTTCCTTTGGGGGAAAAAAAATACCTTCTTTTCTAGTTTCCCCCCCCCCCCAAAAGTTAGTGTACTTGTTAACCAAGCTGACAAAAATGTCTTGATGAAACATGAAACAAGCTATGTATGAAGAAAACAAAGAAAATTCAAGGAAAATATCATTTATGAGCAGATAATTTTTATAGGGCATATTTTCCAATCAAGCTGTAATTTTGCCAAATTATGCAAAAAGTGTGAAAATATGATTTTATGGTGTGTATTTAGGATACATAAAATGGTAGCTATGCAATTAGCCTTAGAAAGACAGAGGAGTCAACCATTTTTTTTCACAAATGTTAGAGACACTGTGGTGGGAAGTTCATGACTTTCAGAAAAAACGAGATAAGTCTCCTGTGATGCATGTACATGCAATGTTGGACATTGTAGACAAAAAAAAAACAGTGAGTGTGAAAAATTTTGTAGCAAGACATTACTTTTTAGAAATCTTCAGTGCTAAAAATCCCCAAAGTTAAAGAAGTACCCATTTATCTCTGTTAAATTTAGTATATTTTATGGTTATAGCTATTTCACTGTTTTCATCTGTTGTGTTGGGAGCCCCTGCATTAGAAAAGATTTTTGCTTTCAGCTAGGGAAAAGTATTGTGATGATCAGATTAAGTATAGCTATTATATATAATATATACTATTATATGCTATTTTATTTTTTTAATGCAATAGCACATTGTAATATTTTAATCTTGTCTTTGAGAGTACATATGTAACTGGTCTCTGGCACTGATAACCAGGCAGCCTTTTGTCATGAGCTCAGCTAACTGTCTGCATCAAATGAGACATTTACAGAGAGACAAAAAGAGACAGCCTGGTAAGATAAGGATAGTTTAAGCTCAGTTTCACTCTAACCCCCAGGTCTCACTCACCCATATGGATATCTGTGTAAGCAGAGCCTCAGTGGAGGCCCAGGTGCTAAAAGCTTAGCCCAGGGTATAATTTACTGTCAATGTGCATCTGCTTCTGATAGGGCTTCAAACCTGTAATACGGTGTAAAAGCTAAATAGAATAGAATTATGCAAGTTTGGAGGACTTAGGATGCTGTTCCGGGATAGTGGAACCATTTGGTGCAAGCTTATAGACAAAATTTTAATATTTGACTTGTTTCTGTGAATTGTCTTTTTCTGTGAGCTTTTTGTTTCTGTTTTAATGAATCTGTTTTCCCCTCTCTTTTCCAGCCTATTCCCAGCACATGGAAAACCATATCAGCCCTCCAAGCTATCTGAGCCAACCGTTACCCCCAGTGCAGTCTGGACGCTACTCCCCGACCCCAAAGACCATGATGGGCGATGATGACGTCACCAGGTACTATTCACCTGTCTCAGTAATGGCACTGTTTATTCAGGGTTATTTATATGAGTAGTTAAAGAGATAATTTGCTCATTCCTTTAATCAGTTCCGATATACATTCATTGGCACCCAGTAGCTGTCCTCTCTTTTTTTGCATTCTCTGTTCTTCCTTATCATCATTGTCCTCTTTTTATCCATGATCTTCTCACTCCATATTCCCCAGCCTCCATTCTCTGCCTACATAAGGCTGGTAAGGAAGAAGTTGTGAAATATTTACAGGTGCTCACCTGTGGTAGGAGCAGCTCCATCATTTGACATTCTTTGGGATATCCCACCATCTTTATTTCCCTTTCTCTGCTGCCCAAGTTCTTTATAGTTCCTCACTGCTTGCAGGTGACTGAATGCTGTCATTGTTTATTAGCAGAAACGTCACTCACACAATTGAAGCCCACTCTTGCCTTGAACAGACTCTTCCTATGGGTCACTTAGACTGAAAGAGAGTGAGAGAGGTCAGACTGATTGTAGCCCATGGTGGCGTAGGGGTCAGATTCTTGTAACTTCATTGATCAACACTCAATTTTACCATTAGTGTCACAATTAGAATAACAAATTAAAACTGTATCAATAATCTTAATGGTTGTGTGTTCAATAAGGTAATGTGTTGCCTGAAAAGGTCAGTGCATTAATGCTCATCCATGATTTTCAGGATGATATTGATAGGCCAGATGCTCTAGCAATCTTTTTCAGTGCATTTTCTTTGAACGTTCGGTTTTCATAAATGTTTTCTCTTTTGTTGGTTAAGATGTGCATATGTGCTGACAACATTTCTGTAACAACTGCGGTGATCATTTTTTACATCTGTAGATTTGACTGCACTCCACACAACAGATAATTTACATAAATACATTTGATTGAAAAGAAGCAATCAAATGCTCAGCTAAACAATGCGACCCATGTTTAGCAAAACAGTGTAACTAAATTATCGCCAGAAAAGCTTAAACATGCGCTCCGGTCTGGACAACTAATGAAGGCTGAATGCTGTTGCATGCACCATTGAGCATTGTTAAACCTAATGCTGATTGCTGAGGCTCGCGCCTATGAACGCTGGGTTGTGCACAGAGAGCGCTTTGGTATTTCAGATGGTGAGACAATTTTATCAAAAATCAGTCGGCGGGCCAGACAAAGATGTTAGGTGGGCGGATTTGGCCCACGGGCTGCCAATTGACTAGCCCTGTTATACACGTTACAGGGACAGTCCTCATGGAGCAGCTACCTAGAGTAATATAGAAATGTAGTGTCATACAGCAACATAAGGCTGTCTTTTTTTCAAATTAAAATTTTTTTGTAAAAAAAAAAAAAAAAAAAAAGAAATGTTTTATCCTAGTCCATTGTACTTACAGTATATGTATGTGTTTTTGTGGGCACAGTTGTTGAGACATTTCATGGTTTACCACCAAACATGGAAATTGCTCATCAGTTACACAGTCTTTTTTACACTTTCATCCAAAAGTCCTACTTCATTTTCAATGTGAGTGAAACTGCTCAGAATTTAATTAAAGATACTGTGTCAACCATTGAAAAATGTACATTATATATAAAATGCATAATTGCAGTTACTTTTCCTTGAGAAAAATAGGCTGTTTTAAAAAAGTCTTTTAGACCCACATATGCATTTAATGGGGGTAATGTTGTATATATGTTCTACGGTTAAGAGGGCAAAATTGCAGACAAAATCACTCTGAGTGCCAAAAGAAATGAGAGGGGGTAAAAAAAGAAGAAAAGATTTATCAAAACGTAATACCAGACTTTTAGACTGATCCAGCCCAACACGACACGTCATTGCTGATTTAGCAATTTGATAAGCTCCAAATTTTGTCCATCCACGTCATGTGTTAGTTCATTTTCATAAAAACAATGGCACATCATCAAGCCTCTTAGCCAGCTTGCCAGAAAATGAATAAACAAGATTGTTGTAATCTACCAGAACAAATTATTCTGTTAATCTGACCATTTAGGTACAAAGGAGGATTTGAAATGTAGTGCAACACTCAAACATGTACAAAGTAGCCTCAAAGGAAGCATGTGTGTACCATTCTATATGTTTTGGGGGGAGTATTTCAGAGTATGTTCTGTTAATGTGTTAATCTTCCCTTTCTGTTAATGTTGAAAGGGAAGAGCTGATGTTAAAAAATGGAGTTTGACCTTATAGCATCAGTATTCTACCATAGAGCTATGGTGAAAAGCTACAGGGATATTTTGTGGTGTAGAATAATGCTGTGTGCAATAGACAGGCTTCCCAAAGACATGGAAAACCTGGAAATATCAGGGAACTTTTTAATTGTCATTTCCAGGCCTGGAAAAGTCATAGAAATTAATCAAATCTTCAAAGTCATGGAAAAATCATGGAATTTTGTTATAGTTAGTATATTTTTATTTATTATGCTCTGTCCTAAAATATTTAATCGGGTGTTGCGTTGCACTGGATTAAAATTACACGGCGAAGAGTTTATGTCATGTTATTAGAATACCTGACCAATAAGAGACAACGATGTGCCGCTAATCCCCACCCAGTTTAGGATTCACGCAATGTGTTCATATGGATCAAATTTAAAAGAACATTTTTTCAGTTGAAGTTTTTCAAACAGTGGTGTGGTTTTATTTTTTACAAATTTGCGATTATGTTATTTTGGTACCATTTTCAGAATGAAAGGCTAAATGTTTGGGCATGGAAATTAGTTTTCAAATTATGGAAAAGTCATGGAAATGACCCTGAATAGAGTACAACCAGACCAGCAGTGCATCTAAGAGGCCAGTTATATACACGAATCCTACACTCTTAAAGGAATGTTTCAGGAATGTTGAAATATTAGGTCTAGCACACTAGTCTCTTATTAACATGCATAATGTTTAAGTCTTGGGAAACTTTTGAAACAGTTTGTATTTGAATGATTGTTGCCCCATGTACTGTTTTTGCTTTTAAAAAGAAAAGTTAAGGACCAGTTGAAATTGTTTTCTGTGGTAATGGACATTATGCGACAAATGTTGCTCCAAGCCTGTTTGCATCGATTCTGGAACATTCCTTTAACAACTGTTCCACCGGCTGCCTTGTATAGAACTGTGATCTTAAAAGCTAGTATGTGTAACCCATATGTATTGTTCCAGTTTTATACTTTTAGCACTCATTTAAAGTTGCAATATAGAGGCCCAAGCCCGTCTTTTTTTTTTTTTTTTTTCTGATTTTGGCCAATTTAATTATTGTGTGCCAGCTGTCTGTTTCTGACACAATAAAGAGTTTGTACACGCTACCCAAAGGATCTGCAAGTTTTGTGTTATGTGTTTATATGGATGTACAAGGACTGTTTTTTTTTTTTTTTTTAACCCCACCCCCCCATGCTTATGCAGGGAGCCTAGGAAGGTAGTACTGCATCGAGGTTCTACAGGGCTTGGCTTCAACATTGTGGGTGGAGAGGATGGAGAGGGCATCTTTATCTCCTTCATCCTGGCTGGAGGCCCTGCAGATCTGTGCGGAGAGCTGAGGAAAGGAGACCGTCTGGTGTCTGTGAGTATTTGAGCATCCACTGAAATTTTACCCTCTCATTCTGAAGATGATCATCAAATCAGGAATATTCAGCAGATGTACTGAGCCTCTTTTGCATGCATTTAAAGGGATAGTTCACCCAACAATGAAAATTCTGTCATCATTTCCTCACGCTAATGTGATTTCAAATCTGTACGACTTTCTCTTTTCCAATGAACACAAAAGGAGATGTTGGGTAGTTTGTCTCAGATACCATTCACTTTCATTGCATCTTTTTTCCATACAATGAAATTGAATGGTGCCCGAGGCTGTCATTCTGCCTAACATCTCCTTTTGTGCTCCATAGAAGAAAGTCATTAGGGTGAGTAAAGTGGGTGAACTGTCTTTGCCCTGTTGATGCAAAAATTGCTGACTTAGCATTGTCCCTCTCTCAGGTGAATGGAACAGACCTACGCAGTGCCACTCACGAACAGGCCGCAGCAGCCCTGAAGAACGCTGGACAAACCGTCACCATCGTCGCCCAGTACAGACCAGAGGGTGAGGCTCTCACTGCAGGACAGTGCCATAGTCAGTCATTTTGACAGCCCATTAATAATAAATGAGAAATCAATCAACGATCAGCAGGAGTCTCTTAGCTGTCTTGTAACGAGAAGTAGAAAGCCAGTAAGCCAATACTCCAGTTTTATAGCCATCTATTGACTCATTTTAGTCATGTTAGGCTCTTAAATAGAACTTATAAAAATTATATATGGATATAGAATCACCTGAAGCTGACAACACATCCTGTCCTATAAGCCATTGTTATTCTTTAAACAATGCTTGTAAATATTTAGTGGTCTAATGGTCTTTACTTTGTTCCTTTTAAAATGGCTTCTTCATAAGCCTTTCAGTTCTGGACACTAACTGACGACAATAGCAGGCTCATTTATGAGTGTAGTGTCTCTTTGAATAAATGGCTGCATTATTTAGGCCATCTAAATCTCCTTTGAACACTCTGTAAATAATTGAAAAATATAGAATTACATTTACTTACAGCTGTGTTCTTCATACCACTTTAACTGTTTTTATAGTACTTGGAGAGTACTTAACATTGTAAGCATGTAAAAGTACACATGTGAACTCTCACATAAAGAGAGAGTCAAAAGAGATGCGAAAGAGGGAGGAGTAGGTTGTCCAGGAGGGGTTACACAGAGAGAACATGAACATCGCCCTACAGTATTTCCTTCACTCCTAGAGACAGTATGTAATACAGTGTCATTGAACACTGGAAATCAGGTAGTAGCCAAAGTAGACTTCAACAATTAATCAATCTAAATACGAAAGGGTGCATACTGCTTCAAGGATTACCATTTTCCCCTGACCCGACTGTTGCTGATTGTAAGTACTGTTTTACTTAGTCTGATTAGTAAGTGGTAAAGTGCATAAAGTGCGCTAGTTTATGGATTATCACTCAAAAAGGCGCTCTTTGATTTTCAAATGGCTTTAAATAACTGATAACTTTTTCACTTATAAGGACATTGTTGACTTATTTCTTTGTGGCATGCAGAGGTGGTATTTTGTTTCAGAGGTGGTTATCTGCTCTCTGATTCCACTGGAGAGAGAACTGGACCCCCCATCAGTACTGCTCGTAGTCAGAGTAAACATAGTCTTTCTCTCTTGTTTTCTCCCCAACTTGGTGTGGAGATCTGTTTGTGTAAATTAGAGAATGCTGCTGAACTTCAAACTACTATGTGTGACATCAAATGTGCAACACATTTTTTTCCCCAAGATGTTGCTCAGAAATTTTTTGTTTAAAGTCTTGCATATCTTCTACACACATCTAATTGTATATCTGTGTAATGTCTGGTGAGTGGCTGAACAAACTAAAGCACCTAAAAAAGCTCCATATATCAGCAGCACTCTGAGAGTGATGATGTTTTGCTGCCTTGTGTTTTTTAGAGTACAGCCGATTTGAGGCCAAGATCCATGACCTGAGAGAGCAGATGATGAACAGCAGCATCAGCTCAGGCTCGGGATCCCTGAGGACTAGTCAGAAAAGATCGCTATATGTCAGGTACTGGACAGACATCTACAATGCACCATATGGAACTATAAACTGGACACAAGTAATCCAATTATGTGTGTTTTTTTTTATATATATATATATATATATTTTTATTGAATAATTAGAAAGAGATGACTTATATTTACAGTTCATGCACACATTTAAGTGATTAAGTTGTATATAATAGATATCAGAGGGAAGTTAGCATTTTCAGAGCAGCTTCTCTGACTTTACCACAAATGCTGAAACGTAAAAGACGAGTCTGTGTTTCTCTTTTTTGTGTTTTCTGCAGAGCGCTGTTTGATTATGATAAAACAAAGGATTCAGGATTGCCCAGCCAGGGCCTGAACTTCAAGTTTGGGGACATCCTGCATGTGGTGAATGCTTCAGATGATGAGTGGTGGCAGGCACGGCAGGTCACTCCTCAAGGAGAGGTGGAGGAGATGGGCGTTATCCCCAGCAAGAGGAGGTGAGCGAATGACGCTAACTTACAAAACATTAGAGGTCTGCACAGGCCTTAAAATATAGCCTGAACCCAACCTGACTTGTACAGACAGATTTTAAGCCGACCTGAACCCGAAATTCTTAACTCTCTTTGTCATTTCTTCTCCTAGTATTGTTGCAGTAGACTGTATTTTATGTAAGCATCGTTGGCAACATTCATAACAGTGTAGTAACAGTAAACATACACAGTTTTAACAAGGCACGGTGGCCCCTCAGCACACTAGTGCTGAAGGGAAGAAAGCATTGGATAACCATTTATCAAGAGCTAAAACTTTGCTTGGTGCATAACAATCTGGAATCATGTCTAACAGTGTAAAAGTCACATGAAGTCCTCTTTATAGACAGAACTCCTTCAGAACGTCGAATCTTTGTGACACCTGCGCTAAAAACAAGATAGATGTAGAGCAATGAATAAAACAGAACGCTGGTGTCTCAAGATGCATTTGAAAAAAATGAAATGCTGTGCAATGTTCAAAGACGTCTGTCCAGCATGTGTTTACATATGGAAACAACTGGAAAATAGCACAGAGGTGCACAAAAACATGTAAAAATTTTTTAACATGATCAGTTATTTCCACAACCATTTTCTCAAGATATTTGTACAAGTTTGTGGCAAAACCTAATATTTTTGAGTCAGAATGTGGTAGACTCACTTCGGCTTTGTTTCAGCTTTATGTTTAGAGACTTGGGCTAAGTTTAGAGACTTAGACCCCGTTTCCACGTGGTATTAAGATACTTTTCGGGTGATCCATTGTGGTCAACCCTAAATACAGGTGTAAACGGGGTCTAAAACGTTTTGTGATCGGATCACAAAAACCACATACAAATGTGGTCAAAAACGCATGTGACCACATCGCATTTGAGGTGTAAAGGCTAATCCGTCCTGTATGCGTCCCGGAAGCAGTGAAGCGCCACCCCTCACCTGTAGGGCTGTCAACTGGGCAGATAAACTAAGTTCGAATTTTTACCTTAAATATTTTCAAAATTTGAATAATATTCTAATTTTGATGTCAGCTGATTTTTTTTTTAATTGACGTTGTTTCCTTAGTCCACGAGGGTGCATTAAATACATAAACCATGCAGCACCATTATATTACTGCAAATAACATTCCTGGCTGTTAAAAAAAAAAGGGCATTCCATTTTCAACTAATGTGCATAAAATAAGTAAATACATTTTATCCGGTCCATATTTTCAAATGTTAAGTCAAAAGAAAAATACTTCAATAGACAGTTCACATGGTGTTGCCGCAGTATACTACCCCCGACTCAAACTTAATAATAACAACGAAATACCACATTGTTTTTAATTCGTTATAGTGTATGTAGTGTAGCAATATTCCCAGATAGCAGAGGCTGAACTCGGTGGTGAAGCTGTTCAATCAGAAGGAACAGAATGGAACAGAACGCGAGAATCTCGAGACACACATTTCCAAGTTGAACTCCTTTCCTGACAAAGCGTTTAAAAAACTCATTGCTTAATCTGAGATATGCTTATTAAGAGAGCAAGATGCAGTGGCCAAGTGCCTCCGCCAACTGAAAGGGTCTGTTCACACTGAACGCTTTTGCAACCATCCATTTGTTTTTCTGTGTAAACGCACGCTAGACGAACATCTTTGTTTTGCTTTGTTTTTTTATTTATTCAGCATCTCGTGCAGGAGTGTTGTTTTTTTAGATGCTGTGTCTAATTAAAAAGAAATTGAAAAAGCATATTGAGTATTTGTTGCGCTGTGTCTAGCCTTTTGTAGCGCAAGAATGCGATCTATCTGAAGTCATCGTCAGTGCTTGGCACAAATCCAAAATTCAGATACACAGTTTTAGCATTCGAATGTGCATTTTAATTTGACTGCTCTACTCACTTGTCAATCAATCGCTGTTGCTAAAACAAGAATTTAAACTTTAAAGGAAATAACCGTCTGATCGGAAAATTTCAAAAAGCGGATACATAGTCACGAAAGCTTTACAGATCTTCTGTAGTGTGTTTGATATCAAACCAGATGAAGAAGCTTGAACACCTGAAGCTCCTTTGATACAGGTAATCCACTAAGATAACATATAATTCTGCTTGACATGTTGTGTTTGTGCTTAGGTTACATTTCAACCGTATCTGGTTTGTTATTACTGACATTGTTGCACTTTAATATTATCAGCTGATCACAAATATAGTCAGGACATTACTGATGTAAAAAACAGCACCATCACTGTTTGAAAAAAGTCATTTTTGATCAAATCTAGACAGGCCCCATTTCCCGCAGCCATCACTCCAACACCTTATCCTTGAGTAATCTATAATCTAAAATTAAGTATCTTAAATGAAGCTTAACATTGTCTTTGTGTTTGTTTTTGAGTTGCTACAGTATGCAATAGACTGGCATGTCTTAAGGTCAATATTAGGTCAAAAATGGCAAAAAAAAGAAACTCTAGAAACTCGTCAGTCAATCATTGTTTTGAGGAATGAAGGCTATATAATGCTTGAAATTGACAAAACTGAAGATTTCATACAAAGGTGTACACTACAGTCTTCAAAGACAAAGGACAACTGGCTCTAACAAGGACAGAAAGAGATGTGGAAGGCCCAGATGTACAACTAAACAAGAGGATAAGTACATCAGAGTCTCTAGTTTAAGAAATAGACGCCTCACGTGTCCTCAGCTGACAGCTTCATTGAATTCTACCTGCTCAACACCAGTTTCATGTACAACAGTAAAGATAAGACTCAGGGGTGCAGGCGTTATGGGAAGAATTGGAAAGAAAAAGCCACTTTTGAAACAGAGAAACAAAAAGAAAAGGTTTGAGTGGGCAAAGAAACACAGACATTGGACAACAGATAATTGGAAAAGAGTGTTATGGATCTTAACCCCATTGAGCTTTTGTAGGATCAGCTTGACTGTAAGGTGCATGAGAATTGCCCAACAAGACAGCCATGTCTATAGCAAGTGCCACAGGAAGTGTCATTGCTGCACGTGGAGGATTTTTTGATGTAGTTTAAGAAGTTCTGAAAAAAAATTCAAATTGTAATAGTAATTTTCCACGTTATTAATGTCCTGACTATATATTGTGATCAATTTAACGCCACTTTGGTGAATAAAAGTACCAATTTCTTTCCATAAGAGCAAAATCTGTACATGATTCCAAACTTCTGGCCGCCAGTGTATGTCGTCATGGAACAGAGACCCTCCCCTCCAAATCTGAACACAAGTTGTCACAGGTGTAAACAGCGATGTGTCTCATCTGAACACATGTGATGGGATCACCCAAGACACATCTTAATACTAGGTGTAAACAGGGGCTTAGGCACTAGAGTCCCATTTCTCTCCTCATATACTGTATCACCTTCCCAAAACAACTGAGGTTAACTTTTCCATATGGAAAATCTAGAATATGGCTCCCTGTTGATAATTCATGCATTTTTAACATGCCATCTCCAATACCTCCATGGGAGGTTTCAACTTGCCTCAACCATACCTGGGAAAAACAAGACTGTTAAAGAGTCATAGACATTGAATCCTTTCAGAAATTATATCTCTTCAGGGTCCTCAACTTCATTCCACCAATCGCCCTCAAGAAGGTTTAGACTGGACCTGAGTCATCCTATATGTTTTACTGATAGCTCATCTTCAGTGTCCCCTAGCACTTGTCTTGAGATTAAGTCCTAATAAAGGGGAATTTTGCTTTAAATGGGGTGTAAAATGGATTAAAAGTTTATTAACAGCTACTCTAATCCTGTGTGTTTTCCCTAAAGAGTGGAGAAGAAGGAGAGAGCCAGATTAAAGACAGTAAAATTCAACTCGAAGTCACGAGAGAAAGGGGTGAGTGAACCATTTCATACCTGCATAGCTACTGAGATAAGATACTTATGTCATCTAAAAGCAGTCAAACTGCTAAGACTCTTCTCCAAAACCTAGTAAACTGCCTTACTGTCGGCTGTCTCCTGCCTACATAAGGAGCAGACTTAGGCAGCCTCCTAAACAATATGTACACTTATAGGTGACTGATTTTGAACACTCATCATTGGCAGCAACTCCACAAGTCACACAGACAGAGCTCTTTGCCAGAGTCAAATGACAGACTTCAGTTTGACATTAGCATGTTGCTAAATTAGCAATGAAATACTATAAATAACATTAAAATACAGCACAAAGCGCACACACAATAGATTTTTCTTGACTTGTCCGCCATCTAGAATAAATTTATTCGGGGTCTGTCCATAAAGGATACATGATGCTGCTTTAGATTTTGGCCAAAATGAGGTGTTTTAGACTTAGAAGACAGCATAAATGCTGCTGCTGCTGCTGCTGCCTACTTTTTGTAACAGCGTTCTGTTTTAAAATGCTGTTTAGGTAGGAAGCTCACTAGGTTTTGGAATGGAGGTCTTGCGTAGTTGTGGTGTTAGTGTCCAACAAAGCGAAATATATAACAGTAAATAAAATTGAAATGCATTTAAAATTGCTTTTTCTCATGTTCCTACCTCTGTGGAAGTTTGACCAGTTGATATTAACCTACCTGTAATAATAAATCTCAGTCAGTGCGCTCAGTGGTATTGTAATGTTCTGAATGTCGTGTACTAATCAGTCTGCCGTACGAATGGCCCAGTCTAAATTAACAGCATGTGTAACCGCAAGTGCTGCAGGCCCAAACGGGGCCACATGTTATATAACATATATAACAGTACTGTGAAGCATCTGTAACTCATTAATAAAGCAAAGAAGTTAAAAGACCAGACCTGTAGCCACAGCACATTCTGTCTAACATGCCAATAAAGGCAAAACATGCATGATAGGAAAACGAAAGACAAATACGCTTGCCATTGATGTCGGACTGCTCGTTCTTCTGTACACCACCCCTCCTTCTCACTCTTTCCTCACTCCTGTCCTTTATCAGAAACTTTTTCATCCACTCACTACTGTAACACTCTTCAAAAATCTGCAGTGTAAAACCACCAGGCTTATAACTGATCACTGTGTTAGAATGGATATGCCTGACTTGCTGAATGTGATGCACCTGTAATCAGGATGCTGCATCGCTGCCAATATTCAATGATTTCCAAAAAATACAGCCTTGTATAACTACTTAACCAAACTAATAATTGTATGAATTGTACATACAGGCTCTTTTTTTCTGTCCTTGTGCCTATTCATCAAATATGTTCCACAAGGAAATCAGCCAAACTTGCTTTTTGTTTTGTCCTGCTGATAAGGAAAGTAGCCAAAACCAAAGCAGTTATAGGCCTCCACATGCTTCTGGCACCCTCACAAAACTTCTCACCCTCTGCATGCAAATACAGCCACTCTGTCCGTCTGCCTTCACAAGCTTTCTCTCTTGTGTTTCTTTGGGTCTATGGCTCCAATCTATTAATTTGTCACTTCAGTTCTTTATGCATTTCATACATATTTCTGACTTTGATGTCCTCCACCACTTAAAACAGAAAGTTAACACCTATCTACAATAAATTGTTCAGATTTATTTTGAATGACTTATTATGGCTGTGGCATTTGACTTGAAATGGTTGATTAAACCATCAGAGATCCACAATGCCAAGAGCAGAAAAATCATCTTTTATTTTCTCCATATGGTCATTAGACAGCCCTCTTTCCCTGCCCTTCTTTTCTTTTGCCCTCCCCTTCCTTCTTCAGCAGTCGCTCAATGACAAGCGTAAAAAGAACCTCTTTTCCCGCAAGTTCCCCTTCTACAAGAACAAGGAGGCGAGTGAGCAGGAAACAAGCGATGTGGACCGTAAGTACAGACAGTCCCGCCACTGAAAGCAGCACCACTGGGCAAGAATAGGGCGGCAGGTCATAAAGACAGAGGTTGGCACTGCTCCACTGGGCACAGTGGGCAACTGAGCCCTCTTTAGATGCAACATGTGCTTACATATCCAGTGGACAGAGGTGTGTGAACCTCAGAAAAGCTTGGTGCCTGCTGTGTCCAGTGGCTGGACCAGGCCTCAGACTGTCTCAGTAACCCATGTACTCTTGTGGTTGTTGTCTCTCTTGTTGCTCCCTCCCTGACTGCGCCACAGGACAACCCAGATGACATGCTATCCAAAGGCCAGAGTAAGTGCCCCCTGTAGATGTCCACTTTGCCACCTCTAGATCTCCATTCTCACTTTGTTTCTCTGACATCTCATTGCTCTCACTCTCATAGCTCATGCTGATGTTTCTGTAAAGAGCACGTTTAGTCCCGGAGTGCAAGAGCCACTTCTCCTGACACTTTTTACACTTTACACTAGCATCAGACATCCCAGCCTCTTACTGTTGGTTATGGTGGAGGATTGGGATTTTCTGCTGAAGGTCCCACTGGGCTTTATGGAATATTCCCTTATTCAGTATCTGCTTATGTTATCTTGTCTTCATATTCATAATCTATAGATTTGCCCCTAGAACCATAAGCTATGGAGTCCATTAGAGGACAGGGAGGGAATTTATTTTCTGAAATAGTTTGCATTTTTTGTTTGTAACAATCAACTGTACTATCATAAAATATATTTATGATTGACAAAGAATAAGAATGCATTGTATTAATGTGGCATCATACACTCTAGCTATTATGTTTGCTGTTTTCTACAGCTGACTCCTTAAAGGTGCACTAAGTAATTTTTTGTTGTTTCACTCTTATTCGTCTTCCTAAACAAGTGATACAACTTAGAGCTGTTCAGGTTGTTGTCCAAGAGAATTTGTATTTTTCTATGGGGTTTTATAATGGGGTTTTTTTTACTTAAAAATAAGATCTGTGGTAAACATTACTTGATGATATGTGGTGGACGTTTAGTTCTACAACATAAATTCTTAAAAAGTGACAGTCATACTTAAAACGTGAATTTTGAAGCCGTATTGAATTAAAGACTTTTTTTTTTTTAAATACACGGTGGCTTCAAAATTTACATTTGAGGTATGAAAGTGTGTAATTGACATTGTAGAACAAAATGTCCACATATCGTCATTAATATTTACTACATACCTTATTTTACACAGAAGTTAAAAAAACCCATTATAAAAACATATAGGAAAATCCAGAGGGAACCCATGGCGAATTCTCTTCCGGGTTCGCCTACAATTGACGTCACAGCTGAACAGCTCTGTTGTTCTCGGACTTTGTATTGACACCTTTCGTGTGGATGCATCATCACGCAAAAGCAAGTTTTCGTTTACTGATGCCATTGTAGAAATACCCTATTCACTGGTGTATTTGTCACCCATGATTAATTTATTCCGCAACTGAAAGTGTCAAAAAAATAGGAGGGTTACTGAGAAAAAGTCATTAGTATTCACCTGGTCATGTAATTTCAACATAGCAGGCACCATTTCTTTTAGTGTGACATTTTTTTTAAGGAATAGTTCACCCAAAAATCCAAACGTGTATGACTTTCTTCAGTGGAACATGAAAGGAGATCACCCCCCATCTTTTCAATGAAAGCAGCCAGTGAGCAGGGGCTGTTAATCTCCAATAAAACACCATCAAAGTGCCAGGTTCAAATATGAGCAAAAGTTAACTAAAGAGCTGCAGTCAAGTGGAAGAGTTTGGAAATGTTGAGTAGATGATTACAGAATTTTAATTTTTTGGTGAACTATTTCTACAGTGTATGTGGGGGGGAAACTAAGTGGAACTTTAAGTTGGAGAGTACACTGTTATCGTTGTGTTTCTCAGGAAGTGTGCTGTGTCCCTCTAGTGGTATGTATGAGGACTCCTTCACTGTAGTTATACTCAGGGCTGGTATTCTGCTCTCATTTTAAGTCACCTCATGAATCATCATGTTCTCCTGTTCTTGGTTTTCATCATCCATTCCCCCTCTGTTATGATTTCAGAGCATGTGACCTCAAATGCCAGTGATAGTGAGAGTAGTTACCGTAAGTTCTTCCTTTCATTGTGCCCTTCATCCGTCGTTCTCGTCTGAGTTTCCTGTTTTTCTTTCACACATTTAACAATGTCATGCTCTCTCTGTCTGTGCCATGCAGTATTACCCTTTGTGTATGGGAGATCCATCGTAGTGGATAAACAATAATGTATTATATAAAGTGTGGTAAAGGCTACGCTGCCTCTAAATGACCAAGCAGTGTTATTCAGGACTTCTTAAGAGTTTACATTGCTGAACAGACATCAGCGTCCACCTCCCTCTCTGCGAGCAGTACTGCAGTGAGACAGGGTGGGTAATGTACCAGAAACCACACAGATACAACACCAAAATCAATCAGTGAGCCCTCCATCAGCCCCTGGCTCAGTCTCCATAGCAACAGTGCTCCCCCCATCACTTTTCAGCCCTTGCCCTCTCTCTGTCAGAAACAGAGTCACAGCAGTGCTATTTCAAAGCCACTCTAAAGATATTACTATACTGTCTCATGGGGGCCAGATATTACACACACAGCCGTGATCCGCAGCACAGACAGCGCATTATGGCTAGGTTTCACCAACTAACTCGCAATATAATGCACATTGTGATACATATAGTATGATACAGTTCAATACATCACGATGTATCACAACATCATAATTGGATTGCTCTTGAAACTACACCAAACACTTGAGAAAGTGAATATGTGGTATCAGTTTCAATTTCTCTTTTATGGTTCACTTTAGTTTCATGCAAGTAGAAGTAGAGTATAGAATGTTTAGTTTTTTATACCTCATACTGTAGAAGCGGCTCTGACGGTACTGAGAAATGACAGTTTGAGTTTCAGCTTATTTAAACAATATTTTTCTTCATTATTTAAAAATGTAGGAAATAATATCAATGCGTTACAGATTAACAAATACAAAAATTTAATAGAAGGATCCAAAGGATCTATGCAATTTCATGAGAAACAAAATCGCAGTGTATTGATATGGAATTGTATCGGCACTAGGGATGGTAATCGTAAGGAATTTAACAATTCGGATTCCTCTTAACGATTCCAGTTTCTAATGGTTCCATTAATGATTATTTTCGAACTTTTGAAGAAGAAATATTTGGAAATAAGAAATGCAATTTATATTAGATTTACTGCCTTCAGCTGCTTGTTATCAAATGATGCATGGTTTTATATTTTATCAGAACAGAGTCTTGCGTTTATACAGACTTTAATATAGATGTTTTATTTATTTATACAGTTTTGTAAAATACCACTAATTACAAAAAAAAAAAAATGTGTGTGTATCTTTAACTATACATATCAACAACCATCTAGGAATTTCTTTAATTTAAGTCTCACAAGCCTCAAGTAGCCTACACATAACACAGTAACAATTCTTGGTTAATTTAGATTTGGACATGATGAAATGGATGACGTGCAGTTCAGTACGTTTTTCATTCACTACAAAGAACAGGCTGATAAGAATCATTCGTTCAGTGGTAGCGCTGTATGATTTGCACTAGATTCAAAAGAACCGACGCATAAGAGCCATTTTGTTTGTAATTCGGGTTACACTGGTTGCGCTGTATGTTCCGCACTGCTGATTCAATAGCAGAGTCGTAGTTCTGCTGAATGGTAGTGCAGGAAACACTGTCAGAATATTTTAGCACCGCACCAGTGGAATTATGCACATTCAAAAACCATTAACGAACCAAAAGTCATGAAAATAATTCGGTTCTTGTATTTCGATCTCTCATACATAATAAAAAATAACTAACAAAATCAGCCAATGAATGTTTTGTTTCAAATTTGCCTTGAACTCTAACTTTTTTAACACTGCTTTGCTGGGGGGATGAAATAATTAACATTTTGTGCTTAAAGTAAACTTTCTAATCATTTGATAGACTAAAATATGATACAATAAAACAGTTTGCCGGTCACTTTTTAAAGTACGTCACAGGCCCTTACAAATTCTACCCTATCAATTTAATGAGCATTGTTCATTCACTTATATTGGTCACATTTCTGCGCCTAACTCAAAATGCACAGGTGGGCCAAAAGTGAGCCTTAAGGCAGGTGCACACTGTACGATTTTGGCCATGATTCTGCCGTCTAAGACAAATTTCGGGAATCCTAAAGGATTTCTCTCGTCGCAGGGCAAAATCGGCAATCTTACAACGTTCAGTGTGATATGTTCACAGATGGCCGATTAATAGCCTTTGTGATGATCTTCAGCCTCTGACGAAGTTTGGGCAGTGTCAGAAATTTAGCATCGCAGCCGTATAGTGTGACAGCTGTTAGGACGGCCAAATGAGACGGCTCCTCTCTCGCACCTGAAAGAAACCTGCTCCGTGTTTGCACCATAGCAACATTTGTGCCCAGTTATCACTCTACTCAAGCACTTTCAATGTTTTTCTTCTTTTCATTTTATATAAAAAGTTTTCATAAATAAATAAGCAGAAAATACTTGGAGAAAATTGTAACACGTCAGCAATATGAAAGCATTATTCTCTGAATTAAATACAGAGCTTAGGCTACAAAATGAAAATAAATAAATGATTGCATTTTCTCGTTATTTTCTTTACATTTATCATGCATTTTCTTTACAACGTTATTTTAATTACTATTTTACTTTTAATACATTTTCTTTAAACGTCTGTAAACTTCTTTAGTTAAGATTCACACCACTCCAATTTTATTTATAAATGAATAAATAAAATAAAATAGAGTAAGTATTTATGGGATGTTTTAATCCAAATCAGCAGATAGATACAGTTGGATACAATTATAGAAATCTATGTCAGTGTTTGTACATTGTCCATTGGGAAATTGCAAGCTCAATATATTATCAGCCTTTATGAATTTTCGAAATTTTGCGTGGCTGATAGGTTACCAATCTAAAAGAGGAGAAAGACATACTATAACCCACCTTTTTTGTTTTCTCCAATGTGAACGGTGAAGTTTGTAATTTTTTGGGCCGCAAGTCTTTATATTTCCACAATTAATATTTGCTTGTGGTAGCTAACTATTACTGTAGGCTACCTCCCCCACTGGCGTCCATTCTCAACATTTGTAATTTTCTGTATTTGTGATCAGGCTGTCTTATTATAGGGCCTATTTGACAAAATTCATCTTTCTTGTAAATGTTAGCCTATGCTCATGATGGAGTGGTATTGGAGCAATGGAAATGCTGATGTCCTGACTTTCAGAGAGAGAAAAAAATGCTCCTCCGTGGTGGGCAAATTTCGCCGTTTCGCTTCTATTCCACAACACTCCCGCGTAAGTCACGTTCACTGATCAGGATGATTGGGACCACAGTCGGCTACGATGTATATCGTGCAGTCTGACATAATGTCGCACAGTGTGCCATGGCGATATCAATGCATTCATATTGTTCAGTCTGACAAGCAACAATCCTAAAGGACTATTATAAATCGTACAGTGTGCACCCGCCTTTAGGCAATCAGTCCTGCTGAGATCCGCAGAAAGAGCTCCACTTTAATCACTATGACAGTCTCACACCAACCATGACTGAGGACTCCATCGCCTTACCACTACACATTTGCATGGGAGATAGGACCTCAAGTGGCCACAAGTGGATCTCACATAGTTGTCACCGTTTCAGACATTTAAAAATGCATTTTTTTTAACATTGCATCATTTTGGGTGACTTAAAGACTATTTTCTTGGCTGGATAAATTTTTCTAAAACAACAGTAACATAAAGGAGATGATAAATTATACAACGGGATATTTTGGATTTTCTAAGATACGCTTATCTGAATGTGTGTTCATTTCTCAGGTGGACAGGAGGATTATGTGCTGTCCTATGAGCCAGTCTGTCAACAAGAAGGTAAGATATACTGTAATGATCTTCTGTAATGGCAATATTTGGCAGCCTTTTATTCTAAAACACATCCCATAAATGTAATCTAAATTACACATTATGGATAGTAAGGGTTTCTGAATGCCACATGAACACTTGTATTGGCTAGTATAAACTGATTTCATGAAATGTCTTTCCACAGTGAACTACTCACGACCAGTGATTATCTTGGGTCCGATGAAAGACAGAGTAAACGATGACCTGATATCAGAATTCCCTGACAAATTTGGCTCCTGTGTTCCCCGTAAGTATCTGTACACCATGTGTGTGGGCTGAGGAGATATTGACACATCTTTATTGTTGATCCAACAAGGATTACAATGTGTTTTGCAAACATATCAAATGAAAAAGGCATTCCATACTACACTGACACAGTGTGATGTGTCTGACAGCCTGCACCATAGTCTGGTAGATATGTTAATTTTATTTTTATTTTATTTGTATTTATTTTTTTAAGATAAGTTTTAAATGGATGAATTCTAATTGTAGTTAAGGTTTAAGGGGTCATATAATTAGAAATCAGTTTTTCTTGGATCTTTTGGAATAAGTGTTCATGGGACAGTGAAAACAGACTGTAACTTTGAGAACTCAAAACTTCCTTTCCATTTCTAAAAAGACAATGTATTGAAACTAAGCTGCAATAAAGGCCCATTACTTCCTCAACTTCTATAAATCGTATAAAATTTATTTTTTAACACGTTAGCGGTATTCTTCATGGCTTGATTTAACTTACAAAGTAAAGAATCCCCGTAGACAGGGTTGTGCTGTAACAGAATACATGTAACAGCGTTACGTATTCAGAATACAAAAATAAAGCAACTGTTACGTAAATAGGGCAGATGTGAAAGAAAAAAATATTGTCAATCAATTAAGAAACTGTTTTCTCTTCCTTTAAAGCAGCTGCAGCCCGTGTGCAGTCTTGTCAGGGTCGCACTTTCACAACAATGTTTGCTCATTTGAAAGAACAATTGAGGGTTAAAATCATAGAATCGTGGGTTGCGTTTTTGGAATTCTTTAAAAATGGACCGCGGTCACCAAAAGGTTTGATGGTAGGCACTAAAGAATGAAAATGCAACATCTTATTCATGTATATAGATTCCTGGATTGAATATCTGGCAACTGCATCAGCATACTGTTGTTTTAACAATCAGCGCGCAGTCAGCCGTGCAACAGTATCAATACAGTCCGCAACGTTTTTTCCATAAATTTGAGTGCATGATACATTGTTTACTACCGTGATTGTTGCTGTGTAAATTAATTAACGCAGATGTGGCTTCTGTGTAAAGACAGACGGCTTTGGTGAGTCACGTCCACATCAGAAACTTGCAGAATGAATATCTGTTGAGAAATAGTGGTTATTAGCGACAATAAAATTAATCTGTAAAATATGGGAGAGTGTACTGCAAAGACTAAATGAGGGAAAAGGACTTGAAGTAGATTAGAGTCCAAACGAGACAGAAAAACTTGTAAATAGCTACTGTAAAATTTGTGGCTTATATGGACGGTTAGTTCAGTATGACATTTTGTAACATACAGGCATTTTAATATCTATATCTTTTTTTTTTTTTTTTTAATCCCTTTTCAAAAAACATCTCATTAGAAGTGATTCACAATAAAAATAAAACAGCAAAAAGAATCAAAAGCACCCCAAAATAAAAGTGTCTGTAATAAGAGAGATATAAATTAAAAATAATAAATAGGCCTAAATATGGAAATATGCAAGCAAGCCTAGTTAAAATCATTAATATACTATGCTGTTATCATATGACCTCACTATTTTGTTTCATTTTTGCAAGTGGCATCATAATTTACCAAATAAATATGGTTTACTTGCATTTCTTATCTAATTTGTGTCAAAATGTAGTATTCTTTGCCAATCCAATCAAATAATGGGTTAAGAAAAAGATTAAAATGTGTGTAAAATATTCAAATATTGTAGTTGACCACAACCTGCCTTCTGCCTTCCATTAAGAAAACATTCATGTCCAACTCCACATTTAATTTAAAGAAACTAGCTATTCAGATTCATTTAGATGTTAATAGTGGAGATGTAGCAGTTCAGATAAGATAATAATGACTTATCACACATAATTTTTCCAATTGTGCCTTGCCTTTATAAATATGTATTTTAAAAATATTATTGTATTTGTTACTTTTTTTATGTGATGTATTCAGAATACATTACTGAATACCTTTAAGAAAGATTATTTAGTATTCAGCCCAGAATAATTTCTTAAAATATTCTGCCCAAACCTGCACACAGACTACTGATGATAATTATGTTACAACCATGAATCTAGTGCGTTAATGAAGCTTACAGCATGTGCTGTTCTCTGTGTCAGATACAACAAGGCCAAAGCGGGATTATGAGGTGGACGGCAGAGACTACCACTTTGTTGTGTCCAGAGAGCAGATGGAGAAAGATATACAGGAGCACAAGTTCATTGAGGCAGGCCAGTACAATGGTCACCTGTATGGAACCAGCGTGCAGTCTGTCAGAGAGGTGGCCGAGAAGGTGAGCTCACTCACACATTTATTGTTCTGCATAGGAACTATTTTTACTACCAATGCTAACACCAGTTTGATCATAAAGGATATATACATTTTAGATATTATCATATTACTTTTTAGAACAATAAAAGATTTTATTATTTTTATCATTTAGCTCAGCATTGTTTTTAGATGAAGAGGCAAAATATGAATGAGATACCTGCACAATTGCTGACAACAGTTTTTAATGCATGATATGCATCCTTATTGCTAACCATATTTGTGGTGATTTTCTCAGGGCAAACACTGCATTCTAGATGTATCAGGCAATGCTATAAAGAGACTGCAAGTGGCTCTGCTTTACCCCATCGCTGTTTTCATCAAACCAAAATCAATGGAGAACATCATGTAAGTTCAAGACCAGGGATCAAGCTAATGCTTAAAGAGAGAATTGCTCTTTGTCCAGAAAAAAAATGTGTTAAATTGTCACACTTTATCTTTGACTATTACATTACTATTGTATTTCTAAAATAGATTATGTATTGGGGATCCTCCCATTGTGTGTCATATGCTATAAACCTTATCCAGTCAAACCCACTTTAATAAGGCAGTATGCAAGGATCACTAATCTATAAATGTTGTGTCACACATTGAAATGAGTGTAATGTGTAATTAGAGTGTAATGCTGTGTGCTTTTTCCTCAGGGAGATAAACAAAAGACTGACAGAGGAACAAGGCAGGAAGACATACGACAGAGCCATGAAGCTGGAACAGGAGTTTATGGAGCACTTCACAGGTCTGTGAGATTCTCTCCTACAGACTTCAGGAATAACAGCTAAACCAAACTCTGAAACACTGAACCCAAAGTGCTGTCATGCCAAACTACATGTTCTCAAAATATACTGATCAGTGGGTTGTGTGAATGAATTGTCGGTCTTGAGAATGCCTTGTATAGTTAGGTGAGTTAAGGTACATATCCACCAAACACCAGTCAGGCATGTTTCTTAGTGGAGTGGTGGTGGCGTAGTGGGCTAAAGCACATAACTTGTAATCAGAAGTATTCCTTTTGCAAATAGAATAGAATTGAAGAACAGGGAGCCCTGCAACAGATGGCATGACCCTCACAGAGACCACTACTGAACATAGAGTCAATCTGGGATTACATGAAGAGACAGAAGCAATTGAGACTAGAAATAGAATTGTGGCTACTCCAAAAGGGAGTTGCGCCAACTCCAAAAGAGGGTGTCACTTCCACTTCCAGTTAAGGTTAGGGAAAGGGTTAGGCAAGGGGCTTCTATATCTTTAATGACAGTTTGGAGCTCCCTCCCCTTTTTGGAGCAATGACTGCAGATATATCCTTCTCATTTTTGGAGGGTTTAATGGGTGAAATGCGAAGCTCATAATTTTATAAAACCACTTCAGTAATTTTTCTGTTAAAACTCACGTATTATGTAAACTGTACATTTTTTTAAATCGTAATTTTTACTACAGTCCTTTTTAGGGATTGTTGACATTATGCCACAAATGCTGTCGATTGAACTTGAATTGAACCCAAATAATTCCTTTAATGGTGTTCTCACTGTGATCTTCTGTGCATTGCAGGCATTGTTCAGGGAGACACTTTGGAAGAGACCTACGATCAAGTAAAACAGATCATTGAGGAACAGTCTGGGCCATACATATGGGTACAGTCCAAGGAGAAACTATGAGCGCCTTCATGAGTTTGTAATCCCTCTCTCTCTCTCTCTCTGCCTGGTTTATTTATTGATTCTGTCCTTTTTTTTTTTTTTTTTTATCTCAGTTGGGCTTCTCCAATTGATAACATTCACTGAACAGATGAATTCCTTAATCCAACAAACTTCAATCTCAGTTTAATCCTACATCATCACCTCCTGACTTCTAGCTCTTCAGTAGCTATTTAAAGTGATGAGGATCTGTCTTTCTCAGATCTCCACTGCTTCTATGCCAGACCAGCATCTTGTTTACCAGAGTTTTGGAAACGGTACAGTTCCTTAATGTTTAAGGGAGGTTACTTTGTAAGGAAAAAGAAAGAGTTATGTGGATTTTCTGATGCAAGTCTCTCTTTTTTTATTTTACTTGTTCTATTATTTGTTATTTTCATGTAAGATGGTAATATGGAGCTCAAGTCTCAGGCATTGGATTCTTGAAACGGTGAAAAGCAAAACTTTGCACGTTATAGCTTTTACGACCATGTGTTCTTTGGCCCTCTTCCTTATTGTTAATTTCCACCTTAGTTGTCGTCTTTTTTCCCCTTGACTGTTGTATTGGCATGCTTATTGTTCTCCTCATTCTAAATGTCCGCGTCATGGAGCCGTTGTGTTTAGATGATGTCGCCCTGCACTGGTATGAGACGTGTGCTGCCACCGTTAGAATGTTGGAGTCTACAATCAGTGTCTTACACAGAGTATGTGTTTTCAACACTTTGATTTACATTTAGGAAAGTCTGCCATTTGTAAGGTAATGATATTTTTAAGAGATGTCTTCGCACATCTTGGCAATAAAATGCCAGCACGTATGTGGAAGAAATTTATTGTACAATAAGATCTTAACAGATATTTCACCCTCCATAAACTGCCTATTTTGTTATAATAAAAGTCTATATTGAGCTTTACTTAAGCACTATTATGATGGGAGTTATTTTCTTGACATTGTAAAATGTATATTAGAGCAACAGATTTAAAATGAAATAGTATGAATATATATTTTTCCTTCTTCTGTTACTACCCTTTGTTTATTTTCCTACACTGAATCAAAGACAAGAAACAGGGCAGTGAGGGGACTACATTTCTATGTGGACAGGAAATAGAGACTAGCGGATCATTAATCAGCTAGTTCTCGGACTTTCTCTCCTCTCTCTGCCCACCAATTCAACATTGTCTGCTCAATTGTGCTATATCAGAGTCATTACTGTGTGGAGAAGATGCTCTGTCCGTCCCCCCTCTCAGACACAAACCGTCTCATCTGGAAGAAAAGATTGTCCGGGCTAATAAAGCTTCGGTGCAGGGCTGATGCTGGAAGCTCCACAGAGACTCATCTTTTTCTAAAGCCGTCATGGGGAGGGGTCCTGCCTGCTCTTCCTATGACATGATTGTTTTCTGTACTGAGACTGCTTGTTCTACCACCTCACCACCTCTGCTTTTTAGGGACATTTTGGGACTGGAAAAAAGAAACATGTAAATAACCTTCTGATCTGATTCATTCCATTGATGAAATCGAACAAGAGGAGAATGGCTAATTCAAGACAAATAAAACAAAATCTTTCTCATACAGCACAGTGCTGGTGTGAGTGTTCCTACACGGGCTGATGTATGTATGTTTAAACTGTGTTATTCTGTGCAGCTGTTTTGGGACCAGGCTTTAACTTTTAGTGACTCATACTAACACCAGGGTTTTCACTATCCAGTCATTTGTGATTACTGGATAAAAATGGTTAAAAATAATTTTATACAGATTTATTGCACTCAAAAAGAGCAACTTCTAGCCAATTAAATATTTTAGAGCTATGCAACTAAAACAGTTTATATTCACCATAGAAATGTCTATGACTTTCCTATTTATTTTTAAGATTTTAAGAATGGGACCTTCAAGTGTTCAAGCTATCAAACCATATCCCTGAAAGTTGTCACAAGAGTGCTGATATTCAGTATCACTGCATAATTGTTGGAATGAAATTGCTTTAATACAACAGTTTTATTAACAAAGTAAATAGCACAATATGGCAAGCTGTTTTTATTTTTATTTTTGCTCCAACAAAAATAGTTTGGTTACATTGTTGAAAACCATAACGATAGAATTCTTTATAGTGAACAAGTAGAGTGACACAAACCGTGAAATGAATGAAATATCAGCACTCTTGGAACACCACTTGTCAAATCAAATTAGTGAATCTGAACTACATTAACTGTTGTATAAATGTGTGTTTGATTTTTCAGACATTGGGTTCTAAAGATTTGTACATATACTCTGTAAAGCCCTTGAACATTATATATATACGTATATACACCCATCAGCCACAACATTAAAATCACCTGCTTAATAATATCGTGCAGGTCCCACTTGTGCCGCCAAAACAGCTCTGACCCGTCAAGGCATGGACTGCACAAGACCTCTGAAGGTGTCCTGTGGTATCTGGCACCGAGACGTTAGCAGCAGATCCTGTTGGTCCAGCACATCCCATAGATGCTCAATGGGATTGAGATCCGGGGAATTTGGAGGCCAAGTCAACACATTGAACTCTTTGTCATGCTCCTCAAACATGTGGCGAGGCGCATTAACCTGCTGAAAGAGGCCACTGCCATCAGGGAATACCGTTGCCATGAAGGGGTGTATGTGGTCTGCAACAATCTTTAGGGAGGTGGTACTAGTTAAAGTAACATCCACATGAATGCCAGGACCCAAGGTTTCCCAGCAGAACATTGCCCAGAGCATCACACTGTCTCCACCGGCCTGCCTTCTTCCCATGGTGCATCCTGCTGCCATCTCTTCCCCAGGTAAACGATGCACACGCACCTGGCTGTCCACATGATCTAAAAGAAAATGTGATTCATCAGACCAGGCCACCACCTTCAATTGCTCCATGGTCCAGTTCTGGCACTCACGTGCCCATTGTAGGCGCTTTCGGCGGTGGACAGGGGTCAGCAAGGGCACTCTGACCGGTCTGTGGCTACGCAGCAAGCTGCGATGCACTGTGTTCTGACACCTTTCTATCATGGCCAGCATTAAGTTTTTCAATAATTTGTGCTACAGTAGCTCTTCTGTGGGATCGGACCAGACGGACTAGCCTTCACTCCCCATGTGCATCAGTGAGCCTTGGGTACCCATGACCCTGTTGCCGGTTCACCAGTTGTCCTTTCTTGGACCACTTTTGGTAGGTACTAACCACTGCATACCGGGAACACCCCACAAGACCTGCTGTTTTGGAGATGCTCTGACCCAGTCATCTAGCCATCACATTTTGGCCCATTTCAAAATCACTCGGATCCTTACGCTTGCCCATTTTTCCTGCTTCCAACACATGAAATTCAAGAACTGCCTAATAGATCCCACCCCTTGACAGGTGTCATTGTAACAAGATAATAAATGTTATTCACTTCACCTGTCAGTGGTTTAATGTTGTGGCTAATCAGTGTATATATATGTACAGCTCTGGAAAAAATTAAGAGACCACTGCAAATTTTTCTTAAATCAGCATCTCAACATATATGGCAACTATTCCATTCCAGTGTCTGTTGAATTCTAACACAAGCACGCCTCATTCTACTTAATGAGGTACTGATTAGGTGATCACCTGAACCAAATTTTATTTAACGAGGAAAAGTTTAAAAACCACTGCTGTGGTTATCACTATCCTCTTGCAATAGGACCAGCTGGATGGCAAAAACAGTGCTAGTAGTACCCCAAAAGTAAGTGGAATCAAAAAATAACTATTTACCATGCCAAAAGAGTTGAAAAGAAAAGTTTCCAGTGAGGAAAAGAAGGGTTCAATTCTGGCTTTACTGGCAGAGGGATACAGTGAGCATCAGGTTGCTTCCATCCTTAAAATTTAAAAGACGGCAGTTCATAAGAACAAGGTCAAGCAGCAGACATTGGGAACAACAAAGCTACAGACCGGCAGAGGGCAAAAACGACTCTCCACTGACTGGGATGACCACCAACTCATTCGAATGTCACTCAACTGTAGGATGACATCAAGTGACCTATGAAAAGAATGGCAAACGGCAGCTGGGATAAAGTGCACAGCGAGGATGGTTTGAAACAGGCTCCTGAGGCAGGGTTGAAGTCGTATAAAGCTAGAAAAAAAGCCCTTCATCAATGAGAAGCAAAGAAGAGCCAGGCTGAGGTTTGCAAAAGACCATAAGGATTGGACCATAGAGGACTGGAGTAAGGTTATCTTCTCTGATGAGTCCAATTTTCAGGTTTGCCCAACACCTAGTCATCTAATGGTTAGACGGAAACCTGGAGAGGCCTACAAGCCACAGTGTCAGGACAATGCTCCATGCCACACAGCCAGGTCAATCAAGGTGTGGATGGAGGACCACCGGATCAAGACCCTGTCATGGCCAGCCCAATCTCCAGAACTGAACCCCATTAAAAACTTCTGGAATGTGATCAAGAGGAAGATGGATGGCCACAAGGCATCAAACAAAGCCAAGCTGCTTGAATTTTTGCACCAGGAGTGGCATAAAGTCACCCAACAGAATTGTGAAAGACTGGTAGAGAGCATGCCAAGACACATGAAAGCTTTGATTGAAAATCAGGGTTATTCCACCAAATATTGATTTCTGAACTCTTCCTAAGTTAAAACATTAGTATTGTGTTGTTTAAAAATGGATATGAACTTTTCTTTGCATTATTTGAGGTCTGAAAACACCATCTTTTTTGTTATGTTGACCAGTTGTCATTTTCTGCAAATAAATACTCTAAATGACAATATTTTTATAAGGAATTTGGGAGAAATGTTGTCAGTACTTTACAGAATAAAACAAAAATGTTACTCAAACACTTAACTATAAATAGTAAATCCAGAGAAACTGATAATTTTGCAGTGGTCTAAATTTTTTCCAGAGGTGTGTGTGTATATATATATACAGGTGCATCTCAATAAATTAGAATGTCGTGGAAAAGTTCATTTATTTCAGTAATTCAACTCAAATTGTGAAACTTGTGTATTAAATAAATTCAATGCACACAGACTGAAGTAGTTTAAGTCTTTGGTTCTTTTAATTGTGATGATTTTGGCTCACATTTAACAAAAACCCACCAATTCACTATCTCAAAAAATTAGAATATGGTGACATGCCAATCAGCTAATCAACCCAAAACACCTGCAAAGGTTTCCTGAGCCTTCAAAATGGTCTCTCAGTTTGGTTCACTAGGCTACACAATCATGGGGAAGACTGCTGATCTGACAGTTGTCCAGAAGACAATCATTGACACCCTTCACAAGGAGGGTAAGCCACAAACATTCATTGCCAAAGAAGCTGGCTGTTCACAGAGTGCTGTATCCAAGCATGTTAACAGAAAGTTGAGTGGAAGGAAAAAGTGTGGAAGAAAAAGATGCACAACCAACCGAGAGAACCGCAGCCTTTCTATTGTCAAGCAAAATCGATTCAAGAATTTGGGTGAACTTCACAAGGAATGGACTGAGGCTGGGGTCAAGGCATCAAGAGCCACCACACACAGACGTGTCAAGGAATTTGGCTACAGTTGTCATATTCCTCTTGTTAAGCCACTCCTGAACCACAGACAACGTCAGAGGCGTCTTACCTGGGCTAAGGAGAAGAAGAACTGGACTGTTGCCCAGTGGTCCAAAGTCCTCTTTTCTGATGAGAGCAAGTTTTGTATTTCATTTGGAAACCAAGGTCCTAGAGTCTGGAGGAAGGGTGGAGAAGCTCATAGCCCAAGTTGCTTGAAGTCCAGTGTTAAGTTTCCACAGTCTGTGATGATTTGGGGTGCAATGTCATCTGCTGGTGTTGGTCCATTGTGTTTTTTGAAAACCAAAGTCACTGCACCCGTTTACCAAGAAATTTTGGAGCACTTCATGCTTCCTTCTGCTGAGCAGCTTTTTAAAGATGCTGATTTCATTTTCCAGCAGGATTTGGCACCTGCCCACACTGCCGAAAGCACCAAAAGTTGGTTAAATGACCATGGTGTTGGTGTGCTTGACTGGCCAGCAAACTCACCAGACCTGAACCCCATAGAGAATCTATGGGGTATTGTCAAGAGGAAAATGAGAAACAAGAGACCAAAAAATGCAGATGAGCTGAAGGCCACTGTCAAAGAAACCTGGGCTTCCATACCACCTCAGCAGTGCCACAAACTGATCACCTCCATGCCACGCCGAATTGAGGCAGTAATTAAAGCAAAAGGAGCCCCTACCAAGTATTGAGTACATATACAGTAAATGAACATACTTTCCAGAAGGCCAACAATTCACTAAAAATGTTTTTTTTTATTGGTCTTATGATGTATTCTGATTTGTTGAGATAGTGAATTGGTGGGTTTTTGTTAAATGTGAGCCAAAATCATCACAATTAAAAGAACCAAAGACTTAAACTACTTCAGTCTGTGTGCATTGAATTTATTTAATACACGAGTTTCACAATTTGAGTTGAATTACTGAAATAAATGAACTTTTCCACGACATTCTAATTTATTGAGATGCACCTGTATATATATATACATATATATATATACACATTGCACACAGTGGCCCCAAAAAGTATTTGGATGCTTAAGTTGAACATAAAAATGCATGAATTCCTTTGCTTTTGAAAACAAAACATCAAACCAAGTTGCATTTATTGTAAAGAAAGATAACATAAGCACACTTTTCAAGCAAAACATTTAACAAAAAGGAGCTTGTGTTTTAAATTATAAAACAACAGATATATGGTTTAAAATTAGGACAAAAAATTATTTGGATACTTGATAATGGCTTCATTAAAGATTGCAAGTTCAAGTGTTTTAGTTATTAGTTTGAAATCCTTTGTTTTACAGAACTACTTGACAACGTCTGGGTGTAGAATCAACAAGTTTCTGTAAAAGATGTGGAGAAAGTTTCCTCCAGGTTACACGATATTAGGCAGCTGGCTTTAATGTTGTGGTTGATTGGTGTGTGTGTGTGTACACACACACACATACACTATCTTTCATTGTAAGTGCCTCAGCCTCACAGGAACCCAGGTTTTTTTTTTGTTTGTTTTTTTTTAAAGGGGGTATGAGTAAATTAATTTTTGTGGTAATCAACATTATGCCACTTATTGGATGTCCCATAAACCCACTTTGGTGCTGTGAACTACAAATCTGGCACTGTCTCTGATCTTCAGGGTGCTGAAGAAAATCATTGCAGTGTTTAAATGCCTGACCAAAAATGTGATGGGCAATAATGAGATTTGTGGACACTGATTCCATTTCATCATAACCACATTTTATAGTTTATTTGACCAATCACATGGCACTTCCACAGTCACATAATCAATTTTCCAACACCTTTATAGTCTTTACAGTGTTATTTATTAAAACAAGTCTGATGATGCAACTGACAGCAAAACATTCAGCATTATTTAATGGCGGTGTCTTCAGGTTCCACTGCCACAAATGTCAAGTCTCTTTTCTCAGACACTCGATTCACTCGTTATCACTTTTTGTCTTTTATCTGTCTGCTGGCATCTCTCATCCCCTCTTTAACCTCCTTCACAAACGTATCCCGTAGTCTTGTAGCTCTCCGACCCAACTCGTGCGCATCCCTGGGCATCTTTGACGTCTCCTCGCGTATCTGGCGGAAGGTCTCTGAAGCGAGCAGCTTGGTTGATGCGTCTTTCCCGGCTAGCTGTGCTCTAGTGATGGCGAAGGCTGTGATCTGCGCGGCCCGTCTGATGGGTCGAGATTCTGCGAGTTTCTCCACAACTTGAGCATTATTTATCAAGGCATACAGGATCCGCCGCAACACCATTTTGGACCTGCTTTACAAACACCGACATTAGATTTGTTTGGCCTTTATCTGGCTGCTTTTAGTATACATAGATTAAATATATTTTGTTATGTAAATAATCGATTACCTCCAATACGTTCAAGGTCCCCAATCGACTACTCTGCACTCCGCTAAGTGAGACTTCTTCAACGCTTCCTGCAACCGAAGCGTTTGTGCACCACAGTGCACCCGATAGGCGTGGGGCGGAATCGATTTAAAGGAATATTAAAGGTTCAATACAAGTTTAGCTCAGTCGACAGCATTCGTGGCATAATGTTGATTACCACAAAAATTATTTCGACTCTTCCCTCGTTTTCTTTAAAAAAACAAAACAAAAAAAAACAGCAGAAATCTGGGTTGAAGTGAGGCACTTAAAATTGAAGTGAATGGGGCCGGTCCGTAAACATTAAAATACTTTTAAAAGTATAAACACACTTGAAACAATATGTATGTTAACATGATTTCAGTGTGATCAAATTGCTTACTACTTTATTACCTTTTCTGTGTAGAGTTGAACCTATTTTACAACTTCATTGTCATGACAATGTGATGTCAACAAACCCTAAAATGACTGTAAAAATTGCAATTTAAACAACTTTAAATTTAATATAATACACAAGTTTTAGCAGAAGAATTCATGTAAGTGCTTTTATCAAATTAAAAGATTCACATTTCTGCCTTTAAACCCTCCAAAAGTTGGCCCCCAAAAATTCACTTCCATTGTAAGTGCCTCATTGTAACGTCGATTTTTCTTTTTTTCTTTTTTTTTTTTTTTTTTTTTTAGCTATCTTGAATCTCAACCATTTCTTTTGCAGTGTTATGATCAGAACCTTGATCTAGCTGCAATAAAAATAACCTTTATAACTGTGGGCCAGGAATAATTTGTATAATGGTGGGGTATTTATTTGTATTACTAAGGAAACCTTTTTTTTTTTTTTTTTGACTGTTGCAAAGCACTATAATTTATAAAAGAGCTCTCAGTGTGAGCTTGGTGTGTAGAGAGCAGATAGTGTATCTGCTTGCAACACTGCTCAGGCAGACGCATATGCAACCGGCATGCTGCATTTTTAATGGGGATTGCATCATTTTGATGAAAAAGTCTTTTTTAGGTCAGAGCGGGGCAATCATCCCTTATATCTCTTCTGTTCTTGTGAAGTTCTCCTGAAACCATTACAGAGAAAAATCTGCCTATGCAAAAGCCACTCCATTCAGTTTTTTTTTTTTTTTTTTTAATGCCCGATGCCCTTTATGCCTTACAGCATTACAATAGCATTGGCTTTGGCCCTCAGTGCAGAAATATCCTTAAAATTCACTTGTGCCTCTTTGTTTGTAAGGTGCAGCAGGTCAGACCTGCACGTGTAAAACATTCTAACACTCAGGTCATTGGGGTCTATAGGGCTAGTTTTATGAGGTCTGTATTTGTAAGAGATTTCTGTTTCAAAATCTTACTGATCTTAAAACCTCATTCCTGGTGTTTATTCAGGAGAAAGAGTGTGACTGTATGCTTAAGGTGGACTTCAGCCTACAAGTCAGCTGTCACAGCCAAACAGGAAAACCTCAACATAAAAATAGCATCTGAATTCACATACTCTCATGCATTTTCCGTTAATCTCCATGAACTCTGTGAAAGCACAACATTTCATTGTGGTCTCACATTTAAGAACAACACTTGCTGCTGTGAGTAAAATAATCACAGAGCTTCACCTCTGACCCAAAAAGAACAAAGAAACCAAAATGCTCTTAATGCAACTGTATCGCTTGCTGAAATAACTTGTATCAGTTAACACACTGACTGAGAAAAACTCTTTCTTAGTAACTTAATTTTCCAAGTATGAGAGCACTGCATAAGTCTTTCAATTGTAATATGCTCAAAGACGAAAATGTTTTAACTTCCCACACTTTAATTTGCAACCTTTTTTAGGCCTTAAATTAGATTTAAAGTTGAAGTGTGTAAATTCTGCACTGTTATCGTCAGCAAATGGAGCTGCAAAAATTAATTCAAACAGGTTTCCTGAACACTTTGACAGAAAGTCCCAGTAAAGTGGAAAGGTGGTGCTGAGTGTATGACTTGAGTGCCACAATTAACAATCTGATTACAATTTATAGAAGCAATTAATTTGTAGTGCATTACTTTTTCAAGTGACTTACCCAACAACACAGGTCTCTGCATATTAAGCTAGGAAATTAGAAAGTAACTGAACATTGAAACTATTACTTTGCCTTTAAGGACTGTTTTAAAGATCTGGAATGCTTTCTGAATCATATTGTTGCAGCTCCTTCTAAAGCCGTTTAAATAATAGATTAGATTGTAAGAGGATAACACTGCAGTTCTGAACTGATGGCACCAAGGGTTCAAAGGACTGCAAAGCAGAGGGTCTTCCATTATTCGCTCTCTCTTTCTCTCTGTGATCTCACCCTCGCTGTGTGCCAAGCCTCTCCCCCTGCATGTGGGACTCTGATAAGAGGATCTTCTGAGAAAGTGAGAAAGCCCACTAATACTGATCAGCAGAAAGAGGTGGGAAAAGGATTGTATGCAGAAAAGTGTGTGTGCAGTATCTCATACTGGAGGTGTGCAGCTGTGGGGAGTATCTGAAGCTTCTCTGTGAATGTTATGGTGTTCTTTCACTATGTCAGCAGAGTCTGGTGCCCATATACACAATACAAGGCCTTGAACAGAGTCTGCCACAGCTGGGCATCACATAAAGTAAGAGACAGCAGTCTGACTTTTTAGCTTTCAACTAGTTGTCAGAAAAGCGCTATGTGAGTGTAAAATCCATTCATGCATTCATTCAGTCTTTCATTCATATGTTCATTCATTCAGTTATGACTTCAGTTAGTTTATTTAACCTTTATTTCAGGTTTAACAGGTATATAAGTCCCCGTTTACACCCAGTATTGATGTGTTTTAGGTGATCCGATCACAAGTGGACACCTCTAAATACTTGATTCTGATTGGTTGTCTCTGACAACCGATTTCCTACATACTGTAACTAGGACTAGAGAAAGGCTGAGCTCGGAATGGCATACTATCCATACTACTCTTACAACTTCTGCAATGTCTGTCTATGGCAGAAATAGTAAGAGAAGTATGGTAGTATGCCATTCTGTACTTGGCCAAAGTCTGTTTATTGTCACATAATAAAATAATTCAAATCACTGATATTTAATATCCATTTATTATGGAAGCCCTGAACTGCACTGTAAAAAAAAAAAAAAAAAAAATAGATTACATTTTTTTTGTTTTTTGTTTACGTGTCTTTATGCCTAGAATTTATGATTTTTTTTTTCTCAAAGATAATATTTCTCAAATTTAATTTTTGTTTTCTCCCAATTTTGTTCTCAAATTATTTCTCTCAAAGAATTTTTTTTCCTCCTCAAGAGGCAACACATGAGATTTTTTTTTTGCTTGCTAGATAACAATTATTATGTGATACCAGCCTCCGCCACCAGTGCCACCATCAGTAAGCATGAAATCTTATGCTTAAAGTGACAGATGACAGCAGTGGCGCTTGATCTGTTCATTTTTCCTGTTGTAAAATACAAAAGGAATGTTTTGCTAATCTTAATCAAGGAAAGAAACATACGGTATACAATGTTTGAGAGTCTACTAATACATGAGATCCCACAATTAAATGAATATACCATAGTTTTTCTGGTATTTGATGACATTAACCACCGGGAATATCGATGGTGCTATTGATATTGTGCTTTTTTAATTTGTAGGCCTATGTAAACATGCGCTAGACAGACGTCTTTGACCGTTGCGACACCTCTCACTCTGTTTTCAGTGCTGTGTATAAAGGGATAACTCGTGTTAGAGTTGCCCAAATCAATGAACTCTTTGGAGCAACGCGTCAGCTTCAACCATGGCACCATGTCCAGTTAAAGGAAGATGCAGAGCTGCTTGAGGAAATGATGCATGCTTCGTGTTCAATCGTCGTCTGGCTTTCTGATTGACCTTGATCTGTTAAATGAGGGGAAACGCTGAGAACTTTGCGTCTAGGGTTAGGGTTAGGGTTACTGAAATGTATAGGCAATGCCTGTCCTTTTGTTGTGATGTGTGTACCACTGGTAATGTTAATCTTGTTGTAAGTAATGTTATAATTTCTGGACGAATAAAATAATGCATACATTGACGGAACGTTTAACAAAAGTAAAGTTGTGCAGTCTTATTTACGTTGGAACTTCATCACAATCAAAGCTCGACAATATGAGATCATGAAATACAGGTGAAAATCCAAAGCAAATTGTTAGATCTTAATTATCGTATAATAACGTGGGTTGCTTTTGGATATATGCCACCAGGATGGTGTGCCCATTAAAACACTTCCAGCTCACATTCTCATTTTCCATACTGTGTTCCAGCAGCATGTGGTCAAACGTCCCATAAAAGAAGTTGTTGATTTAAAACGCAACAACTCCAAAAGCCACCTCACAAGAAGTCGGGGAGGAAAATCACCATAAGCAAAGACGCAGCAATCACAGGAATATAGAGGCCCAGATTTAATAACTAATAACAGTCTACAGGTAGTGAGACAAGTAGATGGTAAAAACCCAAATAATCGAATACAAACTTGAAATGACCTGAAGAGCAGGTTTACTGGCACTTTTGAAAAATATCTTAGAGATCTGCACGGCAAAATCAATAAAGGAACACACACACATAATGCTCCCAGACTGCACTGTCGCTCCCAGACACGAGAAGTTCTTTAGAGCAATGGTTCTAGTGGTTCAACTGGTTTTTGCTTTGGGACCCAGATTTCACACTGGACATCAAGTGCAAATGTACAAAACCTGAATTTAATGGATCCTGCATGCATGGGTAACATTTTCTTTTAACTTGCATATTTTTTTTCATGGTTTTCAAGTATAACCATGTCCGAATAAACCTGCGACCCATCATTTGAGAAACACCGATTAGAGCATGCTCTAAACCATAAGGATTTTTAGAGGCACTTAATGAGGTATTTCTGTGCAAACTGAATTCACTCTTAATTGGGATGTAAGACCATTGTCAACCGCTTAATTCCTCGTTCAGTTCAAGCCCCATTCTCTGTGCTGTGCGCTTGAATATCTACAATAAAGCTGTGCTATAAATAAAGATTCTCTATTTTCTAATTTGAGTGTTTTGTGTGGTAAAGTAAATTCTCTATCTGCTGTAGACACTGTCCTTGGAAAAAAGAAAAACATCTCTCAAAATCTCTGAAATCTCTCTCTCTCTCTCTCTCTCTCTCTCTCTCTTTACCCTTTTTGTACTGTCAACAAACATTGGATTTCCCAATAACATTGCAACTTAAGCTTTAATGATCATCTTAACTGATGTTGTTTGTTATTTTACAATGGAGTAATGCCTGTTTCCAAAACAAGCATGTAGATTGCTTGTTATAAAGCAGAACTTAAGTGCTTGTGTTGCCTCTTTAGGAGGAAAAAAAAATGTTTGGAGAGAATTTTTATTTTTATTTGATTTTATTTGATTTGATTTTTTTTGAGAAAGAAAAAATTCTAGGACATAGGCTCAGGGAGGCACAAAGACACCTTAAAAAAATCTAGTGTGGTTCAGGGCTTCCGTAGTTTATTGTTTCAGTAAGTAGCTGTGTAATAATCTGGTTAGTCATCTGGTCATTATTGCAAAATAAACCCCTTCAGGATGACACAAGACCCTTCTGACTGTACATTGTACAATAGTGAAAGCGTGCAGTTGTTACCTTACAGAAATAGATCAACAAAAATGAAAAATCTCTCATCATTTACTCACCCTCAAGGGCGTAGCAGCCACTGGGGATGTGGGGGACAAGTCCCCCGCATACTTTAAAAAGGTGATTTTTGTCCCCTGCACTTTTCCAAGCTAAACCCATACCGAGTCCAAATGGTGGATTTGTATACAGTATTCTTTGCATTTTGTTACTTTGGGCTGATTGAGCGACCATCCATCCAATCACAGGTGAGTTTCATGACAGGTGAGTTTCATGAGCTGAAACAACCCTTACATAATAGGCCGTCAGTCAGACAGTCTAATCAACACGGCTCCATTAATTTCTACAAACTTGCTTTCAGCAATGCTCATTTATCCATGCTCTTCATTGATGTTAATCTAAATGAATAATCTAGAGATGCGGAACACACAAATGTGAATTATTTATCGGTATATCGTTCTTGATTGGCGGCATTACGTGAAATGCACTGCAGAAAAAAAAGGACAATCCTTCTTTTAAGCACATTGCAAGTGGATTTTATATCAGCACATAAGTCTTCATTAATTTATGCTTTTTACATTATGTTTGTGAGGTAATAGTTTTTTTCCAATTTAAGCAGATTACTAGATCTGTGTTAAATATGTAAATCAATTTTTAATATCAGCTCCTGTTTTTTACCTCCATGTTGGTGTGCAGTCGACAACTGTAGGAAAAAAGATAGATCTGCTGTGTTCTTAGAACACTTACGCAATTTATTGAAGTGAATAGATTTTTATACATGAAAACGTACAGACATTATTGAAATTATTATAGACTATTATTGTTGTCTTTTGATAAAAGTAAATCTCAGCAGCTCACAAACTGTAGGGAAATGATAGATTTGCTTTGTTCTTATAATGCTTAAAACCTCTACTAAAGTCTCTTTGTAGGTCTGTAAACGTACAAATTTTAAAGGATACAAATTTTCTTTTGATCGTTGATTCAGTGACTAACTCATTTCACACAAGACACTCATTTGTCACCACCTTCTGGCATCACCAGAAATGGTCACCGAATCATTAAATGGATCTGAATGAATTTTGGTGAATTTAGTCAAAACACTGGAGCCACTTGGATACATTTAAATCCCACAATGCACAAGCACAGAGTAAAAAATAAAATTGTGCACATGCACAATTGTCATTATTGTAATTGATTAAATAATTTATTCAGGACCAGTCTTTAATTGTCATGTGTGAAACAGAAGTGCTCCACAAGATGCCCTTTATTTTTGCAGCTAATTTTGCAAACTTTTGCAATTATTTTGCAATACTTGAATCTTTAAAATACTAAAAATATTAAAAGTAAATAATTAATATATATATATATATATATATATATATATATATATACGATCAGCCACAACATTAAAACCACCTGCTTAATATTGTGTAGGTCCCCCTGTGCCGCCAAAACAGCACCAATCCGCATCTCAGAATAGCATTCAGAGATGTTATTCTTCTCACCACAATTGTACAGAGTAACTGTAGACTTTTGTCAGTTTGAACCAGTCTGGCCATTCTCTGTTGACCTCTCTCATCAACAAGGCGTTTCCATCCACAGAACTGCTGCTCACTGGATGTTTTTTGTTTTTGGCACCATTCTGAGTAAATTCTAGAGACTGTTGTGTGTGAAAATCCCAGGAGATCAGCAGTTACAGAAATACTCAAACCAGCCCATCTGGCACCAACAATCATCCACACGATTATCTAATCAGCCAATCGTGTGGCAGCAGTGCAGTGCATAAAATCATGCAGATATGGGTCAGGAGCTTCAGTTAATGTTCATATCAACCATCAGAATGAGGTAAAATGTGATCTCAGTGATTTGGACCATTGCATGATTGTTGGTGTCAGACGGGCTGGTTTGAGTATTTCTGTAACTGCTGATCTCCTGGGATTTTCACGCACAATAGTTTCTTTCTTCTGCTGAACACAAATGAAGATTTTTAGAAGAATATTTCATCTCTGTAGGTCCATACAATGCAAGTGAATGGTGACTAGATCTTTTAAGCTCCAAAAATCACGAAAAGGCAGCATAAAAGTAATCCATAATCTCCAGTGGTTAAATCCATATCTTCATAAGTGATATGATAGGTTTGGGTGAGAAAAAGTTAAATATTTAAGTCCTTTTTTTACTATAAATCTCCACTTTCACATTCTTCTTTTGTTTTTGGTAATTTGCATTCTTCGTGCATATCACCACCTACTGGACAGGGAGGAGAATTTATAGTGAAAAATCACTCAGATGTTCATCTGTTTATCACCCACACCTATCATATCACTTCTGAAGATATAGATTTAACCACTGGAGTCATATGGATTACTTTTATACTGCATGTATGTGCTTTTTGGTGCTTTAAAGTTTTGGTCATCATTTATTGCATTGTAAGGACCTACAGAGCTGAAATATTCTTCTAAAATCTTTGTGTTCTGCAGAAGAAAAAAACACATCTGGGATGACATGAGAGTGAGTAAATGGTGAGAGAATTTAAATTTTAGGGTGAACTATCCCTTTAAAGAGTTATGTCTACCTAACCCTATTATATTATATTACATTACATTATATTTCATTACATTACATTACATTATGCACAGGTGGATGAGGGTGATCAGACTGTGTTATGAGTTTCTCTGTCTGGTTCAACCACTGATATCCTGTCTCAGTATACTCTCACCTATCATGCATCAATATTTACTATCACACAGAGATGGCTGTATCAGTGTTTGTACTCTATTTGTGTTTGAGTATTTATGTGTTGATCGACTAATCTAACAGACATGGAATTCATCTTCCTAGAACAAAGAATTACAGTGGAACCGTGAGAATTTGTATAAATGAGTTAAAAAAAAAGATATTTTAAAAAAAGGTAAGACATGAGAAAAGCACACAAGCTTGCAGTGTAAAAGTAGAGCAGTGCATGCACTCTTATAATGGCGACAGCAGGCATTATTCTGTGATTTATTGAAACTAATTCAGTACACAGCTAGGGCAAAAGAAAATGCTAAGACCACGTTAATGAATCTGTGGTGTGCACATAAATAACATTTCACTGTCTCAGATTTGTTCCACTGAAATAAAGGGCTCTCATGAAAAATATATCTGCTCCCAGAAAGCTTGTTCTTGCATTTTACTGGAGACTACACAAAGCTCACTGTACAGCTTCTTTATCATGATTGCCCCATCAAAACATATATATATATATATATATATATATATATATATATATATAGATAGATAGATAGATAGATAGATAGATAGATAGATAGATAGATAGATAGATAGATAATAATAATAATAATAAAAAAAAAACATATGTAGGTATCACTACAGATGCATTTGTTTAGTTAATACAGTCTAGTGGGACCTGACACAACCCAGAGGTGGAGGTTTTCACTCTAAATCAGTGAAACAGGCATAATTCAGTGACCACCCATTGTGTTTTGGTGTCTTGCAAAATGGGTTTACCTTAATAATAGCAACAGAATTGTGGATAAAAGAGCCTTTTAAATATACAAAGAGTGCTTTGAAACATACATTAAACTAAACAGTAGTCAAGAAATACTGCCATTACTACCTAGAAAGAATCATGAGGTGGTTCTGTGGTTCTCATATTATTGTGCCTTTGAGCAAGACCATAGTGACTGTCCCTGTAAGTTGTTTTGGCTAAAACGTTTACTGAATTAGTAAATTATTTTTCCTGTATATTCTGAACTGGGCAAAAGACTGCATGCGAATTACATGAATGCAAATTATATTCTGCATTTATTGCATACAATTTTATTTCCCTGGCAGATGCGTTCTTATGATCTGAAGGATTCAATAATTTTTCATGGTACACTGAAAAAATGTTAACCTAAAAATTTGCATAATTTGGTAACATCTATATTAACTGGTTTTATTAGAGTTAAAAATATTAATTAACATCACTGAATCAACCTGTATACATTATTCTAGCTGATCTAACCCAAATAGTTTTGTTGGTGTAATTTAAAGCATTCATAATATTTCTGACTTGAATAAAACTAGTTCATATAGACGTTACCACATGAAGCACATTTTTAGGTCAGCATTTTTCCCCAGTGTGTTTTCTACTTGTTATGGGTTGCTGTAAACCAATCACATACTGTAATTATTACATACTGTATTAGCAACAATAATAGGTAAGAGAGATTCTGTAGACTTAATTAAATGTGCTCATGTAGTCAGAGAATGAAGTCTCTCAAACATTTGCCCATGCAGTTAAAATTATACAGAATGCACTATTTTTTACGCTATTTTCACAGGTGCTGCTAAATTGTGAAGAAAACCCACATTGGCTATGTATCCTTTACTTTCCAGAGCACCTTCTGGAAAATCTGTCCCAGGTTAGATTACTTTGGCCCCTATTTTTTCCTGTCTGCTCACTTACAGAGGTGGTGTCAAAGTCTGCTGAGCAGGCATTTTGAAATAAAGTAATCTTTTTATTATTATAAAAAATAAAATAAAATAAAAAATCAGATTCAATACCCAATACCTACCTTCTTAGGGAAAAACACCCTTAAATATTCTGTTAACACTTTACATGACACTGTCTATTTTACACTCATTAAATTGTAATATAATTAATTAAAATAGCAACAAGAACATGATGAGTAAGATTTACTTAATTTGTATTTTGCAAGTTTTTGCACACAGTTTTTCTAAGAACATTTTACTGGTATAAAATTAAGTAAAATCTACATGATATAATATTGATTGAAGTGAGAGAGTAAATTGATCTTAAACATTTCAGTAACTTTCACTTACAAATCTGATGTTCATGGTATTTAAATAAGCCTAAAAAATGTAAATGAACATTTTATTTGAACATTCCACATTTTAAACTAGCACTACTAACATGTTAAATATTGTGCCACATGACATATGGAGGCTTTCCACCTTGCATTACTGAAAATGGGACAACCATATGTAACTGCACATGCAGACTTGAACACTTGGAGCACAAAACACATTGATGGTAACAATTAACAATTTAATCCATTTGAATTTTGAGTAGAAAATAAACTTCAGTCTTCACAAAACATGATGTTACCAAATGTAACAACATAATCAAGAGTAAAAATGGTGTAAATAAACTTGCAAACAGTGAAAACATTCAAGCTCATTAATTATTCAAGCCTAATGCCTGCTCTAAACAGCTTCAAAAAAAGTTAGGTAAAATGTACTTATTTTAATCACTATCGGCATTTACCTGTCCAGGGTGTTTCCCTGCCTTCAGCTCAAGACAGCTGGGATAGGCTCCAGGACTTCCTGTGACCCTACATAGGACAAGCGGCTTTAGAAGATTGATGAATGGATGGATGGACTACTGACATTTACTCAAATTAGCGAATAAATATGACAAGGTTTTCTACTTTAGGATTGGTACATGATGACGTATTGTAAAAATAACAAATAATCATAAATAATATTTACTTATAAGCTAAGCATTCATTTGACATTTGAATTAAAAACACATGCAGTATTTACTTAATATTTTCAAGTTCATGCTTAAACTATTTTATTCAATGTAGAAAGTACTTAATCTTTTCTGTTATATTTACTTCACCACAAAATCATTTTTTCAGTGCAGTGCATAATCATGTATTAAGTACTAAGTATTAAGTTAATACTCAGTTCTTTTGTAATTGTGTGTTTCTTCAACTTTGGGCACTTTTGGCACTGTGGACTTCTAGAAAGTAAAGTCTTGTTAAAAAAATTTTTTCACACTCTCTCTAGTTTATTTAATTTGTCTACTACCAATGTACAACAGTGAATGTACAGTACATGCATCACAAGAGATTTATTGAAAATTCTCCAGTAAATCTTAAATTCTGTATTGTGCTTAATAGAATTCTGTAGTGGTTGAAATAAAATGTGCTTTATCTTGCTAAGACACATTACATATCTAACATGTTATGTATCCTAAATACACACAATTAAATAAATGTTTTCACAATTTTTGCACAAATCTTGATTGGAAATTATTCCCTCCAAAAATAATCTGCTCACAAATGATCACCTTTATTTTTATTATTTGTTTTAACATTTTTATTATTTTGTTTTATATTTCATCTCAAGCATGCTCTTCACTTTTGTCAAATGAAACTGACTTGAAAAAACTGAAAAAACTTTATTAGGGGCAACATTTTTTGGTGTGGTGGAAATAACAGCACACCTGTAGGACAGTTGTCATTTTTATTTTTTGAAACCAAAAATACTGAAATTGTTTATGTGTATACTTCGCACTTTGTTTAGATGGTCATAGTTTTAAACATGTAGCCTAATAATTTGTTTGTACAAAAATGTTTGTACTGGATTTTCATTGTTTAATATTAAAAAGTCTGGGTCTTAGACAAGGCTAAAAGAGTAAAAAGAATAAATAAAAGGCATTTGAAAAATACCCAAATAAACGATGAAGGAATAAATGCAAATTGGATTATCCTTATATAGAGAAGGGAAGTGATGCAGATGAGACCGCCCCACTCAATTCGAAAATGACCGTGTCTGCATGTGCTGCAAGGTTACAGTCTTAAACGCAGCGGTGGTCGTGCAGCGATCGTGACTTTGGGCTTGAGCAGGGCAGGCACATTAAATCAGTGGTAAGAGTATAGACCTTATTCTAATATACATTTATGGTCTGCAGAATGTTAACTGCTGGGCATTTACACTGCATTAACAGTGTTGGGTAGCTGTTTGAACCTTTTTCTTGTATCTTTACAGCATCGAAATAGAATTATATAATAGAATTAAAACAGACTGTAAAACGTGAGGTAAACGCATGCACAGAACAGGTGCAGTTAGGACTGAACCCATATTTCTCTACAGAAAGGAAGTTCACGCACGTGTTCTGACCTTCATATCTGTGTCAAACTGATATAGACACATTCAATTTTAAAAGGTTACTAGCAAAACTATAGATAAAACTCTTAAAAGCTTTCTCTGAATATTTAAATGACCTCGTAATGTTTTTAAATTCTAGAAGTACGTTTTAGCAGGTTTTCTAAAATTGTCAAAAGTTCAGTTTTTATGTAGTCTAACTAAAACTGTCATTTTGCATTGTTATTTGGTACCAGATGGATTTGGACATGCCTTTCACAGTGAACCCAAGTCCCTTCAGTTTTGAGTATTTTATTTATTTATTTATTTATTTATTTTACTTGATCAACTTAGTTTGGCTTCAAAATGAATTTTGGTAGTTGTAAATGTCAGATTTGACTAGAGGCAATGTATTTTTTAATGTCACAAAATACAGTTCAATCTTGTATGCACTGTGGAAAAGATCAAATGACTTTTGTTAATAAAACTCAATGTAAATTGAAAATGTTTTTTTTTTATTATATGTATATACACTGATCAGCCACAACATTAAACCACTGACAGGTGAAGTGAATAACATTTATTATCTTGTTACAATGACACCTGTCAAGGGGTGGGATCTATTAGGCAGTTCTTGAATTTCATGTGTTGGAAGCAGGAAAAATGGGCAAGCGTAAGGATCCGAGTGATTTTGAAATGGGCCAAAATGTGATGGCTAGATGACTGGGTCAGAGCATCTCCAAAACAGCAGGTCTTGTGGGGTGTTCCCGGTATGCAGTGGTTAGTACCTACCAAAAGTGGTCCAAGAAAGGACAACTGGTGAACCGGCAACAGGGTCATGGGTACCCAAGGCTCACTGATGCACATGGGGAGTGAAGGCTAGTCCGTCTGGTCTGATTCCACAGAAGAGCTACTGTAGCACAAATTATTGAAAAACTTAATGCTGGCCATGATAGAAAGGTGTCAGAACACACAGTGCATCGCAGCTTGCTGTGTATGGGGGTGCATAGCTGCAGACCAGTCAGAGTGCCCATGCTGACCCCTGTCCACCGCCGAAAGCACTAACAATCTGCACGTGAGCACCAGAACTGGACCATGGAGCAATGGAAGAAGGTGGCCTGGTCTGATGAATCACATTTTCTTTTAGATCATGTGGACGGCCAGGTGCATGTGTGTAATTTACCTGGGGGACAGATGGCAGCAGGATGCACCATGGGAAGAAGGCAGGCCGGTGGAGGCAGTGTGATGCTCTGGGCAATGTTCTGCTGGGAAACCTTGGGTCCTGGCATTCATGTGGATGTTACTTTAACTAGTACCACCTCCCTAAAGATTGTTGCAGACCACATACACCCCTTCATGGCAACAGTGTTCCCTGATGGCAGTGGCCTCTTTCATATATTACCTAACAAAAAAATTGTAAAGTGTGTTTCACACTGTGTGACCATCACATGATCTGCTACAGAACAGTGAGTTAGTTTAATCCTCTCTGCCATTTCGGTAAAGGTTATTCAACAAATGTCTGCTCATTCTTTGAAACTTTTAGACCATGATCCAAGATTGTTTGACATTAATCTGTAGAGACAGAAAAATGTGATTATATATTTATAACCCATCCATCCTGAGAGGTTATTTTACAACGTGTGTAAATGGCACCTATTTAGGTTAGTTCAACTATTTACTTCTCAGAAAGAATGATTTATGTGGAGTTGGCACAGTGTCACATGCTCCCTTTTGGAAAGGTCTAGGTCTAACGTGTGAATGGATTAAACCAACGGCACCCGGTACAAAATCGATCAATATTTTGGCCTGAGCACAAGAACCAGCTTGTGGAGAGTTTTGGATAAATTTGAGGTTTTTCCCTAACAGTAAATGCCACTGCATACATGCTTGTCCTTGAGCCTAAACTTGAGTTGAAAGACTGGTTTAGTGTGCTATTTATTGTGTTTCCATTTTTAGCCATTTTTAGCCTTGAGTGATAAAAGTTAATATTTATTTTTTTCTGTCTATTTGGCTCTCATTGTTCTTGCAGCAAGAGCACATTCTTAAGTATCAGGGCTTACATACCCATAGACGTGCTCAGGCATGGTATGTGAATTAATGAGCTGCAATGTTTCTGAAGACAGTAGGAGGTTATGTGTCAGGCCCAATGGACATGAGCATTGGTTTGATCTGATTGTGTCCAAGCCCTTTCCTGGTAGGGTGTAGCAGCGCAAATTTTCCTAATCTCTAGCATGCATGTGTCTAAGAAATCTACCGCAGTATTTGAATACACTCCAGAGCCGGTCACAGAGGAATAAGCCATTTGACTCACTTTTTTGAAGTCTACTTCCTTGTATTTAGTTATTCCTGAACATCCTGAAACCTTTTTTGTTGTTTATTTGTAATCCTTTTATCCATTTGCTGACTGAGTCTGTCTCAAGGATGTGTGTTTATCTAGACTGCAGTGTCTGTGCCTTGTGTTTAGGAGTATTAGGTTAACTTATAACCTTCAGTCTTTAAAAAAAAGTTAAAAAGCCTGCCAGTCTTGTTAAAGACCTTTTTTTGAAATTGTATAATGTTCAGCACATTAAACACACTCAAACACTGCTATATGATGATTAATAAAGTAGTTTCTTATTATTACTTGACATATAAGATTATGAGCTAATATTTTCAGACTGATCTCACGAGAAAATTGGCGGCAGGAGGTTGCAGGAGTTTTTTTTTTGTGTGTGCCAAAAGCTGTGTGTATTTTTCGAACTTCTGAACTCCACTGGTCAAAGCTGAAACTACAGCAATGTGCACCTTCACAACTGCATTGTTTCACTTACTTTGTTGAATGGATGTGATGTGAAAGGCACTGCGCATCCATGGAAGTGAATGGGGCAATCCGTTAAGGTTAAAATACTCACTGTTTTAAAAATAATGCCACAAGATGTAAACATTATGTGTGTTAACATGGTTTTAGTGTGACAAAAATCGCTTACTAACCTTTTTTTTTTGTAAAGTTATATCCAATTTTACAATTTTGTTGCCATGACGACGTAACGTTGTAAACCCTAAAACCCTTAAAATGACCATAAAAACAATGATTTGAACAACTTTACAGCTCAAATAAGTGCTTTTTATTAAATTTGAAATCCCCCATTTACTTCCATTGTAAGTGCCTCACTGTAACTTAGAGAAAAGGAGGGACGAGTTGAAATTAATTTTAGTGTTAATCAGCATTATGACACAAATGCTGTCAATTGAGCTTAACTTGTATTGAACCCGGAATATTCCTTTAATATATTCCTAACCCTAAACCTAACTCTGACTCTAACCATACTGAGACCAAAACACTGTTCTTTGCTGTGAAAATGTTGTATCTCGCTAGCCAGAGATCAAAAGAGATGGAACGTCAAAGGCACAGCGTGGGCAATTTTTGGGGCATGAACATTTGCCGCTTGATCCGGCTTGTTGGAATTTGGTTCATTGTGTCCGACATTAGGTGGAACATTTTTGGAACTAACATGCTGATTTCCAGTGTGATAGTGTATCAAAGTATGTTATTATCTACCTAAAACTAATCTTGGAAATAGGTTTTCTGTGTTTATCTTAACATCTCTATCTCTTGCAGTAACTCTTTGAGGCCATGATGGATCAAGCCAGGACAACAATATCAAAAATTGTAAGATATGCTTTTCATTAAATTATTTTATATATGGCATTACATCTGAGTGATCTGAACAATTAAATTGTCATTTGAGAGAGGAATAATCCACATTAGCACAGTTTTACATTACTAAGGCAGTTTATTGTATCTTTTAAACATAAAAACAAATGTTATGTGGAAGGTAATACCTGGAAAAATAGAAATTATAATTGCACTCAGTCAAACTTACATTGCTTCAGCTGTGTAAAGCCAAAAAGGCTTTTAATTCACTCTGCACTTTGCATTTTCTTAAAGGAAAAGTCCATCCAAAAATGAAAATTCTTTCATCATTTACAGATGTGTATGACTTTCTTTCTTCTGCTGAACACAAAGATTTTTAGAAGAATATCTCTGCTCTGTTGGTCCATACAATGCAAGTGAATGGGTAACACAACTTTGAAGCTCCAAAAGCACATAAAGGCAGCATAAAAGTAATCTATAAGACCAGTTGTAAAATCCATATCTTCATAAGCAATATAAGTGTAGGTTACAAACAGATACATAATTAATTTTTTAGTATCAATCCCCACTTTCACTTTAATATTCTTCTTCTTTTGTTTTTGGCGATTCGCATTCTTCGTGCATATAGCCACCTACTGGGCAGGGAGGAAAATTTATAGTAAAAAAGGACTTAAATATTGATCTGTTTCTCACCCACACCTATCATATCGATATAGATTTAACCACTAGAGTCTTGTGGATTACTTTTATGTTGCCTTTGTGAGTTGTGGAGGTCAAAAATGTTGGTACCCATTCATTTGCATTGTATGGACCTACAGAGCTGAAATATTCTTCTAAAAATCTTCATTTGTGTTCAGCAGAAGAAAGAAAGACCTACACATCTGGGATGGCATGAAATTGAGTAAATGATGAAAGAGTTTTCATTTTTGTGTGAACTAACCCTTTAACTACGCAAATTTAAAAATAAAGAAATTTATTTTACCAGAACTTTCTAGTCAGAATTTTTTTCAGTGTGTGGACAGTAGTTTTTGTTTTTGGAAAGTAAAATCTGGATGTTTCAAATTGAGTGCCAAAACTCTCTTCTATTGAGGAGAAATGATTAAACCTTATGTAACCACTAGACTTAAATAGAAAGTGTTATTGCACTAAGATGTCATGACATCGCAAAACCATCATGACTTAATACTTGACCAGCTTTTTGAGTCATCTAACAGTGAAGAGAGCCTAGGACAGTTTAGTTCCAAACCCGTGAGGACAGTTTTTCTCATCAGAGACTTGTAACTGTATATTTCAGTTCAATGGGGAGCCACGATCATACACACGCTTTAACCTGACCCAAAACATGGAGGGCGGCGACAGCCAAGTGGAGATGAAGCTCTCCTCTGATATGGATGAAGACATGGAGGCTAATGGAGTTGGGAGAAACACAAACCAACAAAATGGTCCATATTACCCCAGCAAGCTAAGCCAGCGCTCTCCTAAAAACATTTGTATCTCTGTCATTGCCATTCTGGTCCTCTTTATTATTGGTAAGCAATGGGGACAATTTTTAATGCTTATAACTTGGATTTTTGGAATACTTTAATCATTTGCAGCATTCTGCAGTGAGTGCGATCAAGTTTTTAATTGATGGTTGTTGCAGATAACCTATTTTAACTGATATATAATAAAATAATTTCAACTCATATCAGTTTTTTTTTTTTGTCAAGTAGCCATATAATAAGCAGGATAATGTACAGTCAGCCACTTATTTTCACAAAATAAACCCCTTCAGTTGCATTATCCCTAACTTATTCTCTATTTGTAGGCTTCAGCAATCTCTTTATACAGGCTCATTTACATCCTTGCAAATTCCTGTTGGTATATCACTTGTGCAAATGTTATAAGTGTAACATTTTTATTTCTAAGAAATCATCTTAAGAAACCATGATTTAACCAAAGTAATAGATCTTTTTCACACTTCGTGTTTTGGAACGCGGAAGTAAAAGTTTGCAGGGTAAACTTTGACAACGGTGAAAGGGAGATCACAGCAAATATTATTTTCACTTACCCATTTGCTCCAAGACCAAAAGAAAAAAATCCACTCTTACGTTTTAACGACTTTCCAGAAGAGGAAAAAAACAGAGAGGTGGATTAAGACAATAAAATGGGAGATGACAAATTTACTGTCAACCCCCTCACAGCTGTGGTAATTAGTTTTTTTTTATTTTTATTAATTCCAGGGTAATATAACAAGTATAATGTTATAAATAGATAATATGAAAAAGTTTGCGAGATTTATGCTGCTAAATAAGGCGGAAACATGTCATCACAGTCTGTAAAAAAGGTTTTTTGCCATATTTTTGTCTCTCAGGATACCTCATTGGTTATCTGTCTAATAGAAGCACAGACAAACCAGTAATAAACCATACAAATTGTCCGGTCACTGAGAACATTATTCCAGAACCGGTTTATTCTTTGGACTGGAGTGATCTTAGAGATTTGCTGAAGAAAAAACTGACAACCTCCAACATTGAGAGCAACCTCAAGTAATTACACACACACTACATACTGTTGATCTGTTGATTTTTCCATACTGAAAGGTGAGACCCAATCTAATAATATTTGTAAATCTCTGCCGTTTTTGTTCCCTCCTCCAGGGAATTCTCTAGTTACAGTCATCAGGCGGGAACGGCTGGAGATGAGGCACTCGCTAATAAAGTCATGGGAAAATTCAAAGCTTTAGGAATGAGTCCCTGGACCGATGAGCACTATGTTAAAGTCCAAGATCCTGGTCTCTCATATAACAGAGTGCTGTTCCGTGATAACGTTGTGGGAACAACCGAGAGCTATTTGGCGTACAGTGCAAATGGTACAGTGAAGGTTAGTATTTAAACACTTTCGCAAACTTGTATCGTTAAGGATAAGAATCTGTAGACTTTTATTAAAGGGTTAGGAAATTGTAGATTTTATTAAAGGGTTAAGAATTTGTAGACTTTATTAAAGGGTTAGGAAATTGTAGACTTTATTAAAGGGTTAAGAATTTGTAGACTTTTATTAAAGGGTTAGGAAATTGTAGACTTTATTAAAGGGTTAAGAATCTGTAGACTTTTATTAAAGGGTTAGGAAATTGTAGACTTTATTAAAGGGTTAAGAATTTGTAGACTTTATTAAAGGGTTATTTCACATCAAAATGAAAATTCTGTGATCGATTACTCATCCTCATGTTGTTCCAAATTCTTATAACAGCACAAACATTTGGCAAAATGTTCATGCTACTCTTATCCATGCAGTGAAAGTAAATGGGAATGGATGCCATCAGGCTCCAATAGCATTCCATATGAATCATATGATATACGCCAACTGTTCTGAAGCCATATGATTGCATTGTGTGAGGAACAAACTGAAATTTAAATAATTATTCACTGAAAATTACAGCTCTTATATCTCACATTTCTGCATGTCAGATTGCAATCTGTTATGAGACACATGACAACAAATGGCATTAGGCATTATTGACATCAAAATTTAATGTACCATATTTATATATACAGTACTTGAACACAAAAAAGATTTGATAGCTGTGATTTTTGTATTAACTATTCCTTTAAGTTATACTGATTTTCTTGTATAGGGTCCAGCTCTGTATGCTCATTATGGGCGAGCTGAGGACTTCAGGCAACTGCAAGACAGGAACATTGAAGTGAACGGAAAGGTTGTCTTGGTCAGAGCTGGACTACTAAGTTTTGCTGAAAAGGTTGGTGCTCTCTTCGTTTTGCTGAAGAATCTTTTAAGAGTGTTAATTTTAATGTTTACTTTTAGATCCTGTTTTTATTTGTTTATTACAGGTTGCTAATGCTGCCAGCTTGAATGCTAGTGCTGTGCTAATCTATCCAGATCCTCTGGACTACAAAATTAAAGATGACACTGCTCTTTTTGGTCATGTAAGTATGCGTATTGACAGCTACAGTACTGGGCTAAAGTTTAGGCAGTTGTGAAAAATGTAAAGTGAGGATGTTTTAAAAAATAATGCCTTGAATAATTTTTATTTATCAATTAACTTCATACAAAGCTCTGTGGGTGCCAAACCATCTGTTGCAGAGCTCCCTGTTCTTCTATTCTCTTCTAAACTCAGCAAAAAAGAAACGTCCTTTTTCAGGACACTGTATTTTTTTGTAAAAATCCAAATAACTTTACAGATCTTTATTGTAAAGGGTTTAAACAGTGTTTTCCACGCTTGTTCAATGAACCATAAACAATTAATGAACATGCACCTGTGGAACGGTCATTAAGACACTAACAGCTGACAGACGGTAGGCAATTAAGGTCACAGTTATAAAAATTTAGGACACTAAAGCGACCTTTCTACTGACTCTGAAAAACACCAAAAGAAAGATGCCTAGGATCCGTGCTCATCTGCGTAAACATGCCTTAGGCATGCTGCACGGAGGCATGAGGACTGCAGATGTGGCCAGGACAATAAATTGCAAAGTCCGTACTGTGAGACGCCTAAGACAGCGCTACAGAGAGACAGGAAGGACAGCTGATCGTCCTCGCAGTGGTAGACCACGTGTAACAACACCTGCACAGGATCAGTACATCTGAATATCACACCTGCAGGACAGGTACGGGATGGCAACAACAACTACCCAAGTTACACCAGGAACGCACAATCCCTTCATCAGTGCTCAGACTGTCCGCAATAGGCTGAGAGAGGCTGGACTGAGGGCTTGTAGGCCTGTTGTAAAGCAGGTCCTTACCAGACATCACCGGCAACAACGTCACCTATGGGCACAAACCCACCTTCACTGGACCAGACAGGACTGGCAAAAAGTGCTCTTCACTGACGAGTCACGGTTTTGTCTCACCAGGGGTAATGGTTGGACTCGCGTTTATCGTCAAAGGAATGAGTGTTACACCGAGGCCTGTACTCTGGAGCGGGATCGATTTGGAAGTGGAGGGTCTGTCATTGTCTGGGGCAGTGTGTCACAGCATCATCGGATTGAGCTTATTGTCATTGTAGGCAATCTCAACACTGTGCATTACAGGGAAGACATCCTCCTCCCTCATGTGGTACCCTTCCTGCAGGCTCATCCTGACATGACCCTCCAGCATGACAATGCCACCAGCCATACTGCTCGTTCTGTGCATGATTTTCTGCAAGACAGGAATGTCAGTGTTCTGCCATGACCAGCGAAGAGCCCGGATCTCAATCCCATTGAGCACGTCTGGGACCTGTTGGATCGGAGGGTGAAGGCTAGGGCCATTCCCCCCAGAAATGTCTGGGAACTTGCAAGTGCTTTGATGGAAGAGTGGGGTAACATCTCACAGCAAGAACTGGCAAATCTGGTGCAGTCCATGAGGAGGAGATGCACTGCAGTTCTTAATGCAGCTGGTGGCCACACCAGATACTGACTGTTACTTTTGTGTATTTTGACCCCCCCTTTGTTCAGGGACACATTATTCCATTTCTGTTAGTCACATGTCTGTGAAACTTGTTCAGTTTATGTCTTTAGTTGTTGAATCTTTTTATGTTCATACAAATATTTACACATGTTAAGTTTGCTGAAAATAAAAGCAGTTGAAAGTGAGAGGACATTTCTTTTTTTTTGCTGAGTTTATTTGCAAAAGGAATGTTTGGAAGTCTAAAATGTATATTTCCTATTGACACACTAAAGCAGAAGATATAAAATAACCATCTTAATACAAATGTTTTTGTGAAACATCTAATGTGTAAAGACTTTTGCACAGTACTCTTTTGCTGTGGAGCCTTTCTATTATCGGATTAACTGTGCATTTAGAAGTTCATTAAAAGTTGATCTACTGTCTTATTGTCACTCTTTATGTAGGTTCATCTCGGCACTGGTGATCCCTACACTCCTGGATTTCCTTCCTTTAATCATACCCAGTTTCCCCCAGCTCAGTCTTCTGGTCTTCCCAGCATTCTGGCCCAGACTATCACTGCAAAGCAGGCTACTGAGATTATGAGGTATAATTGTATTTATTATCATTAATTAGTGGACATTATTAGCAGTGCTGGGTGGATTACAGGTACTGATTACAAATTACATGAAAAAAAATGCAATCAGTAATGTAATCTCTTAGATTACAATTAGGGGTAATCTTATACGATTACTTTTGGATTACTTTCAACATTTCTATTTTATTTTGTCACATGCATTTGAGTAGGTTAATCAATTTAACAAAGTACAAAGAGGAAGAAAATGTATTCCATTCTTTATTACTAACAAAAAGAGCCTCACAAAAAGATCTCCTTATGACATTTTTAAAAAGTGCATTAAACATTACATAAATTAAATAAACATTAAATCTAACAGCAATGACAGTGCATGGCAAAAGTTTATAATTCAAAACACTTAGACATCAAGTTCATTTTAAGTGCATAAAACAATAGCAGCATTACGAACATTAATGACCATAAAATCAATATAAAACGATCATAAAATGAACGAAAATGAATGACCATAAAATCAACAGCAACAACGTTGCCTAGGTCAAAGCTTTAATCTAAAAACACTGAAACACTTTCAACCCTTACTGCTTACTGATAGTCCATCACCTATTCCAAAGCTGAGGTGCATATCTTACTGTTGTAACATAATCAATTTACTGCCGTTGCCTTAATATGTAATCATGTAATCTATAAAAAAGTAAATGTAGTCAGATTATGGGTATTTTAAAATGTAATTTAATCCAATTACAAGTACTTGATTTATGTAATCTGATTATGCAATCCAGATTATATGTAATCCGTTACTACCCAGCACTGATTATTAGTCACTATTAATATTGCTCATATATGAGTTAGGGATTTTAAGAAACCCCTGGTGTGCTATGGACCCTTTTCACATTTCTGGGTTTAGTACGCAGAAGTAAACTATTGTGGTGTAAAAGCAGCAAATGCTATTTTTGTATTCCCATTTGCTCCAACAGCAAAAGAAAAAAAATTCACAGTCTGTGAAAAGGGTCCATTACTTCTCGTAGCAACTAGCAACTAAATTCCTTAAAGTCCCCAAGGCAAGTCAGTTTACTCTGTGGCCATCTTGGAAACACTCCCGGGCAGCTATTTTCTATGGATACAAGTGGCATAAAGGTGCAGCTCCTATCTACTTACAGTAAATGGGGAAAGAATGAAATCTCCTAAAAAGTTGGGCACGATCATGATCAAAGAACATATATCAAATCAACAATAAAATCTGACAAAACTGGTATCTTAAATTGTGCTTCTTTAGTTCAGATCACACTAAAAAAACACTTTTTCAGGCTGGTCCAGCTAATGTGCATGCACGTTTTCGAGTTGACTGACAGGCGGTGTCTGTATCTAAAAGGTGATTTGGCTCTTTTACCTGTAAGGCAGGGCTTCCTTTTCTACATCTGCCATATTTGGTGTTCCCAAATGAATTTTTCCCATTCATTTTAATACAAGTGCTCTAGCTTTAGCGCGTTCGCACACCTCAGTCCAACACTTAAATATCTCAACTAATGTACATATTCACACAGCGTGGGGTGATGTTAAAGCATTCAGCTCACATTTGTAATGTGCTGTCTTCACAGAAGTTGCGCTAGTTTCACATTCACAATGTGTCAGGCCAGCATTGTGACCAGGTAACCCCACCCTTCCTCTACGTAGGGCAAGCAGAGACCGTTGAGTGCATAAAATGCCAAACTTTCCACAACATTATTTCGGTGGAAGAAGTACATCATCCAGGTACTAGTGGTACTCTTCCTCTTGTTGCATTTTTCAGTGTGAACATACTACTCACACTTAAACTACAAAATGTCATAGAAGAGTACATAAGTATGCGATTTTGGACACAAAAATTGTGGCTGCAAGTTTTGCATGGACAAGCAGCAAATTTTCGTTGATGGGTTTTATCGTGTCGATAATATTTTGTGAGAGATACAGTGTTTCGTGCTCCCCCCCCCCCCCCGTTTACATATTTGTCACATTTGTTTGCTCCTGTTCTCAAACAGGCAGTTGGGTGGTCAGAATTCTCCTCGGGGCTGGAGTGATGGAATGCTTCGGAATGTCCCATACCAGCTTGGTGATAAGGACAATATCACAGTGGAAGTGAACAATGTTCTTACCCAGAAGAAAATCCACAATGTGTTTGGAGTCATTAAAGGATATGTAGATGCAGGTATTCTGTTGCATTGCACATATTAATCAAGCTCTATATACTTTGTATATGACACAACAGCAGTGAGCATGAAACAAGGAATTGGTCCTGGTCCTTGATCACCTTGTTTTGCTTTTTATCATATTGGTTTAGACCGTTATATTGTGATTGGAGCCCAGAGAGATGCCTGGGGCCCTGGATTTGCCAAAAGCACAGTTGGCACTAGTTTGTTGGTGGAGTTGGCCAAAACTATCTCTGACATGATCAAGAATGGTATGTTTTGTACAGGCAGTGATGAGTCATTTTCAAGGCTTAAATAATTGTACATCACTAAAAAAAAATCACATCATTACAGATTCATGTATTTTAATGTATTTGTAATGTCTTTTATTGAAAGATGGATTTAGGCCAAGAAGGAGCATGGTGTTTGCTAGCTGGAGTGCTGGTGAATTTGGGAGCGTTGGTGCCACCGAGTGGTTGGAGGTATAAATAAATCAATGATTGTTCTCTAATTAACAATAGGGGCATATTGCACTGTGACAATTCCACGCTGTGTGCTTTGTATTTGTAATAGCTACGGTTTATACAACTGTATACTGAATATACAAAAATATACATTTTTGAAAATGGAGCAGGTCATCTGGGTATTCCATGCATACAGAAAATTTGCATACTCTACATACTGTACATACTATATACTGGAGAAATATTTAGAGTAGCATGTTGGTATGCTATTCTGAACATAGTCTGTGCATTCAGCAGTAAACCATGGACATTCAGCTGAAATATATTTGTTTTCTGTACTCACAGGGCTACCTGGCCTCCTTGAATATGAAAGCGTTTACTTTTATCAACCTCGATGGAATTGTTTCAGGTTTGTTAGGAGTCAGTTCATGGAGAACAGCTTTTAAGGATGACTTCAGGTCTCAGCTGATGCTAATCATCTGATATTCTCCTTAGGCTCTGAAACTTTCAAAGCGTCTGCCAGTCCACTCCTGTACGAGTTAATTGAGAGTACTATGAAACAGGTGATGTTTCTAAATGCAAAAAATTCACCATTCTAAGCATTATGATTCTTATAACATGCAAAGGCTAAACGAAAATAAGATTTTTTTTTTTTTTTTTTAACAAACAGGTCTCCTCTCCAACTGCAACCAAAACTTTGCATGAACAGTTTGCTGGATCCAGTTGGGAGAAGTCTGTGTGCGTGTACTCTTCACTGCATACACTAAAAATAAAATCACTATAATTTCACGTGGTTGAGCAGTTTCTTTTGTCAGAAGTCATAATGGTGACATTTTATTTTACAGAATGGAGCCCATAGATTTGTCTGACTCTGCCTATCCATTCCAGACCTTCTCTGGCATCCCATCATTTTCGTTTCGATTTACTTTGGTAAGTCGTGTGACTTTAAAGAAATAGTTCACCCAAAAATGAAAATTCTCTTATCATTTACTCACCCTCATGTATATGACTTTCTTCTGCACAACACAAAGATTTTTAGAGGAATATCTCAGCTCTGTAGGTCCATGCAATGCAAGTGAATGGTGACCAGAACTTTGATCCAAAATGCACATAAAGGCATCATAAAATTAACCTCTGCAGTGTTTTAATCCATGTCTTATGAAATGATCCAGCTGGTTTTGGGTGAGAACAGACCAACATATAACTCAATTTTCACTGTACAACTTGCCATTGCAAGCTTGATTTCACTTCAGATGTCAAGATTTATAGTGGGAAAAATTAGTCATAATTTGGTCTGTTCTCACCCAAAACCGATTAGATTACTTCAGAAGACATGAATTAAACCACCGGAGTCTTATGGATTACTTTTATGCTGCCTTTGTGCTTTTTGGAGCTTCAAAGTTTTGGTCACCATTCATTTTTTATTATATAGACCTACAAAGCTGAGATATTCCTCTAAAAATCTTTGTGTTGTGCAGAACAGAGTCATACACATTTGGAATGGCATGAGGGTGAATAAATGAGATCATTTTAATTTTTGGGTGAACTATTTCTTTAAGTGCAGTTTAAGCACTACTTTAATACTGTTTGTAGTCAAAATAAAGTAGTTTAACCATTGCCTGGTGTGCTTTAGAGTTCAAAAGCGTACCCATTTGGCACTATTGAGGATACCTACGAAAATCTGCAGCAGTACACTTCCTACAATACTCTCAAACTGGTCAAGGCAGCAGGTGAGGTGGCTGGGCTGGTTACTCTTCGGCTGGTACATGACCACTTGCTCAAGCTGAGTGCTGTGAAATATACCAGTGTCATCCGTGACTATGTGTCCCAGATCAGCTTTAAACTTCAAAAACTCCACAGCGTGAGTCTACTTGACCTGTTCTTAATGAGAGAAGCATGGTAAAACCACAGGATGAACTAATGTAATTACTGTAAAGGAATTTGCACCATATGGTGAAATGTTGATTGTCATGGTTCCAAAAAGTTTGTTTTTAAGTTGCATGGAATTGAAGTGTAACCCCAAAGAAGTTAGGCTTGGTGTCTGTAGAATTTTGCAAAGCACAGAAAGGCAGTTTTATTTTTACTTTGTTTTTAAAGTCTGGACGCCTTTCGGAAACGGTGACGATTCAGTGGATTCTGTCAGCTCTGGGCTCGTACGATCGTGCTGCTAGTGCTCTTGCTTCCACTGTTCGGAACAGCGATCTTGAAGATATGGAACAGTGTCGCATCATCAACAACCGCATTATGAGGGTAAACAACATCAACTCTTTTGCGGCATTTAAAGGGTTGAAAACATGAAAATTCTGTAATTTACTCACCCTCATATTGTTCCAAACCTGTATGACTTGTGCAACACAAAAGTAGTAGTTAGATGGAATGTTAGTCTCAGTCACCATTCACTTTCGTTCTATAAAAACAATGCAATGATAGTGAATGGTGACTGAGACTAACATTCCATCTAACTACTACTATTGTTTTCCACAAGTCAGACAGGTTTGGAACAATATGAAGATGAGCAAATTATGGTTTTTGGGTGAACTATACCTTTAAGGCACAGTTATAATTACAGTAATATTTTTTTTTTATATTATGCATTATATTTACACTGTATGTATATAACCTTAAATATTTAATTAGTATAGTATATAATTTTATAACTTATTTTAAAATTTCAGAATTTCTTAATATGATGTCTCTTTCTGAAGGTGGAAGGGAGTCTGCTCTCTCCCTTCGTATCTCCCCGGGAGAGTCTGTTCCGGCACGTTCTTCTCGGCTCTGGCTCGCACACACTAGCAGCTCTAGTGGATCACCTTGACGCTATTAACAACGGCCTCGAATCTGCTGACGTTGACCAACTCAAGAACCAGTTTGCTTTGGCCACCTGGACCATCCAAGGCTGTGCTAACACACTTGCAGGGGACATATGGGATTTGGATAATGAAATTTAGGCAAACAGATCCAGCTCACCTCTTTAATTATATGCCGAGTCTGAACCATCCCTCTGTACAAAAATAAGATGAATGTAGAGAATCCCATAATTGGTGCTTTATTAACATAAATCTATGATTACAGGTTTACCTCAGTATTTTTCAGTGAGACCGCAGTCAAATTTATATTAAAGTTTTAGTATGTGGGATCATCTTTTTATTTATTTTTTATTTTTTTTAATTTTTTTATATAAAGTAAGTTCAATTTTAGATGATACTCTTGTTACAAATTTGGAATTTATTATTTTTGTTTGACATATTAAGACTCCTTATAGGAACTTCCTAAAATAAGTAATACCTGAACATGTGTTAGATGTGGATGATTTATTTATAAAGGCAAGAACTAGTCAGACCATCAGTCACTGTCATTTTAATGTCTGAAACTTACCTGTGGAGTTCAGTACTCGTAAAACTCCTGTAAAAGCGTAGTATTTCCATCAATTTTTTGGTTGGATGCTCTTTATTTTGGGTAAATGTCTATTTTCAGATCAATTCTGACAAATAATCCAAGATCTGAGTAGGAGGCTTTCCTATGTGGCTCTGAAATCTCTGTTTATTAGTATGTTTTTTTTTTTATTTTTTATCAGGGACAGAGATCACTATAAATTATATTTTGTAACGCCTTTTTTAACAAATGTATAATTATCGGAAGCAGTGCCTTCCATAATTATGACAGTTATACTGTCGAAATGTGAAAGCAGCATCTGCTATGGAGATAACCTTGTTTTCAATAGCTATGACCAGAGACACGTACATGGTACATCCATCAGATTACATGATAGTCTCTGGCATCGGTCTTTTGAAATGATATTACAGTATACCTGATCCAGAATCATTATCGGGAGCAGTGTCTTCCATAATGTGAAGAAGATGAAGGTAGTTTTTGCCTACCGACGTGTTGATATCGAGGGCAGTGCCCCTCATATTTCACTGTGGTGTGGATGTAATTATCGGGAACAGTGTTTCCCATGATGATGAACAAATCATCTGTATTCACACTCTTAACATGCTAGATATATTTTATGATTCATGTACTCTATTGTAAGCTTCTCATGAACAATTAAGTGCTGATACCTGGGAAGCAGGTGAGGATCAAAGCAGAGATTGCAAACTAGAAACATGTACTCTAAGTCTTCGATTGGCTTCTGTAACAGAGTCTGCTTTATTCTTTCCTTCGGTTTCCATATTTCTTGTGTTTCTGGTGTTTTATTTACACATTTGTGCCTTTTAGATTGTGATTAGGCTTTTAAAATACAGTACTTTTTCTCTTTCCTTTGTGTGGATTTGATTCCACTTTTGCAATTTCCACAACCAGCAACTCAAACTGAGATTAAATGATAAAAATATGCAGGTAATTGGTTTTAATGTTCAACTTTTGATACCAGTATCATATCTGTTAAAATAAATATCAATATCAATTTAATTACAAGTGGAAAATAATGTTTATGCACTGATAAAAGAACAAAGATTTAAGTCAGTCCTGTCTGGACAGAACATGTGTACTATGGAAGAGGGAAAAATATAGATTAAAGATTATTCTAAGAAAAAAAAGTATATTGGTTAGGAATTGTAGTTTCATGATGTATTGGATCATGCAAGTACATATCTTTAGAAAAAAAAATTGTTGCAAATTTTAGCTTTGCCTTCAGTGTACTTGCAATTTCTTTAGTTTTGTTGTGAACTCAGTTGGTTTATAGCATCACTCAAGTACTAGTTCTCAGTTTTCTGCTAAGTCTACAAGTGATTAATAAAAAGTTTGAACAAAACGGTGGAGACTGTCTTCGATCTATTGAAGTAATTCTTATGCAAAATTGCAGCAGAAAAGTCAGGTTTTCTTTCACTTGCGAATTATTACATGTATTTGTAATCATGGTTTTAATTTGCACAGACATTGTACAGATAGCTTAAATACTGTAGGTTGTTACTAAATTTCAAAGTCATTTTCAGCTTGGACTGTTCTCAAGATTTGCATGTGGATAATGGACAAACAACATGCACATAAACTTTTGTTTTTTACGACATCAATATTTCAGATTATAATGTATAAATATCTATAAGGGACAGCGTATAATTTAGGTGCTATATCTTCACAGTTTTAAGTATCTTTGAGAAAATCGATCCTTTTCGCAACAAATAAAATACAATTTTATAAGTTCAAATATTCCATGTGGTCTATCAATTAATATGAGCCTATACAATTGCATGTGTAACAATTATACAACAATTAGAAAAATGTTTAAAAATACTTTTAGATGATGTGTAACCTGTCACATTGCAGAACAGTCACTGCTTTAAATGTCATGTCAACTACATAGTTCTATATTTAATTTAAAAATATTAAAGGGATAGTTCACCCAAAAAGGAAAATTCTCTCATTTTCTCATCCTCATGCCATCCCAGATGTGTGACTTTCTTTTTTCAGCAGAACACAAACGAAGATATTAAGATCAATATTTCAGCTCTGTTGGTCCTTTCAATGCAAGTGAATGGTGACCAGAAATTTGAAGTTCCAAAAAAGCACATAAAGGCAGCATAAAAGTAATCCATAAGACTTCAGTTATTAAATCCATATCTTCAAAAGCGATATAATAGGTGTGGGTGAGAAACAGATCGAAATTTAAATCCTTTTTTACTATTAATCTCCACTTTCACTTTCACATTCTTTCACATTATGAAAGTGGAGATTTACTGTAAAAAAGGACAGAAGCGATATGATAGGTGTGGGTTAGAAACAGATCAATATTTAAGTCCCTTTTCCCCGTAAATTCTCCACCCTGCCCATTAGGTCGTAATATGCATGAAGAATGTGAAAACAAAAACAAAAGAAGAAAGTGAAAGTGGAGATTTATAGCAAAAAATATTGATCTTTTTCTTACCCACACATATCATATCGCTTCTGAAGATATGGATTTAACCACTGGAGTCATATGGATTACTTTTATTCTGCCTTTATGTGATTTTTAGAGCTTCAAAATTTTGACCACCATTCACTTGCATTGTATGGACCTACAGAGCTGAAATATTCTCCTAAAAATCTTTGTTTGTGTAGAGCAGACGAAAGAAAGGCATACACATCTGGGATGGCATGAAGGTGAGTAAATGATGAGAGAATTTTCATTTCTGGGTGAACTATCCCTTTAATATATTTAATTGGTGTATTCTTACAATTTATAATACATTTATAAGACTGTGTTTGTGTGTACTAGTGAACTGCATGCAGTTCTTCAAAATGACCACATGATAGAACTAGAGTACTTTGCAGAATTAATTGATTTGTTTACTGTCACATTCTATCAGACTAATGTTCTATTATAATAATTCACACCTCGACAAACGTGAAATAGATATCCTTTCATTACAAAACAGCCTGATGATGGTGTTGTTTACAATGAAAATGCTTCTCAAAAAGCATAATATATTTATAAACTTTTTCCATACCCTTGCAGAAATATGCAATGCTAAATGCAACTGTATTATATATATATATATATATATATATATATATATATATATATATATATATATATATATATATATATATATATATATATATATATGTTTTCTTTCCCTGTGGAGTGCTTGTCCCTTTAAGAGTGGGTTGTCAATAGAAGCATGTTCATCGAGCGCTGCTGCTGTTGCACTTCAAGCGAAGCGACAGAAGCACCAGCCAGAAATGAACGAGAAGGAGACAGCGGCTTTAGAGCGAGATATATGTGAAAATAAGAGTTTACTCACTTAAAACATAGGAATCGCGTTGTACATCGCTGTACGCACAGAGGAGCAACTTTAGCTGAAGTTTTGTTCAGTCACCAGGCTCCTGGCTTTTGCCCGTGAACACCGACAGTCTGACAGGTAGGATTTATATGACATTGTATCACACATGATCGCTTTACCTTCCATGCCACTGGTGTAAAACACTGTTTCACAATCGTGTGGGGCGAACTGTGCCTAATGTACACGAATTCAGAGAACAAACTTTGCATTTGAACGTTTCCTCATAACTCAGTGCTCGCGCTAATCTCCAGATTTCACCTGCGCGTGAAGAAAAGTGTGTGGCGGGAAATCTGCTCTTAGTGGCTGAAAGAAACGTTATCAGTTTAGTCAGACTTTATTTAGCATTATTTGTTTTAGATATGGAAAATATAGATTTAACTGGATCACACTGCTTGTGGATTTCAGGAGAGCTTTCCCCATTTTAACTGAAATGTCTGAGTGAGGAGGGATCAAATAAATTTAATTTAAGAGACAAACACAACATTGGTCAACGGATGACACGATTTAAGGACATGTGTACATTAAATCCAGTGGCCTTTGCTGCTGTCACTGTCGTTGGTTGAGATACTGAACACCTTTTCCTGCTTCAGCAAAGACTCATCACTGCCATTGTTATTTGCATTACAGCCTCTTTCTGTGAGCCAAGAAAGACTCACTTGTGATCAATGCTGAATTACAGTCTTGCAGGACGATTCAGATGCCAAATGTATGGCTAGCTTAGGGGTCACACTTACTCACATATATTGCAGCTGTTGCTCCTAACCTAAGATTGTAGCAGCAAGTAAGTGTGAATGGGTTGCGTAATAAGAGGTATAAAAAGTGTAATGATTTGTATTATTGCAGCACACCGTGACTCATCCAGGCCTGCAGGTAGAGAGGTGTGTGTGTGTGTGGTTTTTTTGTGGTAATGAATGGTCTGAGGCCTTTTTTGCAGTCAGTTTCTCACTCATATGTGTTTGTGGTTTTAGGGCCCTGTCGGGTGCTGCCTTGCCTTCTGGTGTGCAGTGTGTAGGAGGTAAAAGGCTGTTGTTCAGTAAGTGCTGCCTCTTGGCCCTGTATCTCAGTCTAGGTGTGATAACCATCCCTGCGTGTAAAGGCAAGCCAGGCCGCAAAAGCCGCTCAGTTCTTCTTTTGCTCATGAAGAATAGGGTAGACTGAAGACACGCATCCTGTCGCCCCAAGGAACATTTGTGCCGCGATACCTGCAGATCAAGGTACACAATGGACATGCAGAATCCACATTGCCATAATTAGACTAAATTATAAGAGCAAGAGTGACATCTACATTTCACTGCATACAGGCAATTTTTGGGTGTTTCTTCCACTTAGAGCAATTTCATACCTCAAGGGTTGATTTTTTTTTTTTTTCTTTCTATTTAAAAACAAATATATAATTATGACTCCCACAGTTGTGGCATCATTTACACCACACCAAACAATTTTGCCCCGGATAAAGTTTTTTTCAGAAGTTGGTGTACCACTTGTATATCATGTCAACAATAGTGTTGGTGCAGAGCATGCTTGAGATGAAAAATGAGACAACTGATGTTTGAAGAAAAAAAAATATCTCTTAAGCAGAATATTGTGTATTAATTTGATTTCCGATCAAACTGGGATTTTGCCAAATTATGCAAAAACTGTGAAAATGTTAATTGTGTGTTTAGGACAAAGTTTTCAAAGTTTCCACTAAGAGTTCTGGTGCTGGCCAACGTGTCCGGGAATTATATAGTTTACCGGACAAATCTAATTTCTGTGTTTATTTGTTCTCTGTAATGCGATGGACTATGCATAATATGCAATGTAATAATGACACAGTCAAGTCAAATGAACAATAAATGTTTGTTCATTATACCGTAGCTGCTTCTCCATAAAAAAAATAAATAAAAAAAAATTCTGGCAGACATGGAATTATTAGAGTCTAATTAAAAAAACATTCAAAACAAGAACAGAGGGCAAAGAAAAATGCTAAACTGCAATTTGCCACATCTTTTCGTTCACAAAGAAATATTAAAATAACAAAAATCTTTAGGCTATGTAATATAATTTCCCAAATTGGCTAATTTCTTTCTCTTTATTTTTATGACTATTTTCCTCGCAGCACAGAATTGTTTTGCTGCTGATGTGAAGTCAGATGTGTGCAGCGTTTCTCTACAGCTTGAGATGCACACCAGGTGGATGACATTTGGTGGACGACATGGCTTGTTCTAAAATTTGAAGCACTTGTTTTGTATGAATGTACACACACCGCCGCTGCCTCAGCTCGCTATCTGTCGGCGGCACCCAGCTACGACTCTCGAGGCTGCTCAAAGTTCTGCAGCGCCACGGAGCTCAACTCGCATAGTTTTCCATTAAATTCAACCCAGATCATTATCAAAGGACATAAATTAGTTACTGTAGCCATCATTGGATAATATATTGTGTATATGTTTCTTTCATATAGCCTACATAATGTATTTTCAGTTACAGGTATGTCTTTTGTGGTTTGACAGCTTGAATGAAGCCCATTCAATGCTACACATTGACAAATTGCATAATTCACATATGCATTTCTAAATGTTGAGTTTGCGCAGTTACTCCAGTTTCATACACTAACCTGCAAACTTAATAGCGTCACTTTGTTCATTCTTGAAGAAGGGAAAAAACCTTGGTAACTTTTGTGTACTGTCTGCCACCTGAACCACATCACCATGTCCCGTGTTTGATACCTACCCGCTACACGGCGTGACGCTTCTCATCTGGTGTGCGACCGCCTTCAGCCTATTGTCCTTTTCCTCCAGAAGATGGCAACACAAGGCAGTTTTAATGAGATTCTGAAGTGAGAAGCTTCTCAATGCAAGCACGCGAGACGTTAATAACGCAAGCTGCTTTTGTCAGTGTGCGGTGTACAACCCACTGCTGTTGCGGATTAGGACTTCACAAGCTGTCAGGAAAATTTAAACCTCTGTGGGAGCAAAGTGCTGTCATCATTGGGATGATGTCCTGCTGTACACTTGTGGCATCAACTAAAGTGGTTGCTGACGCTTCGTGTTAATATTTTCACCGGCCATTGTGTCCAACCATTTTTGAATTTGTCGGACATTGGGACATTTTAACAGTCAAAAACCAGTATTTACTGGCTAATGGAAACCCTGATTTAGAGTACCTAAAATGTTATGTAAAATTATGAAAGCTTTGAAGCTATGAAATTAGCTTAAAGGCTGTATTACACTACACAATTTTCAGTATGGCTAAGTTGGTGCTAGTCAGCGTTGGTCAGCTCTGCAGATTTTGAGAAAGTTGGAGAAGATCGCGTAGTGTATGATGGGTGATGACTCCGATTTCTTACCCTCCGACTATGATTCCATCTAGTCAGAGGATACCAAACATGCTTCAGCCCTGTACATAGCAAGTAAATCACTTGCATATGTGGCTAAGTTTTGCTCTTATGTGACAAAAAAAATTCTGTTATTAGCCACTGGCTAATAAATTATCAGATTTCACTCACCAGTGATTGAGTTGTGTAATGGCGAAGAAGAACTTTAGTATGGAGTTCCTTTCACTGCATCCTGTGTTGCATGAGTGCACATTTTAAAATATATTTACCTAATATGGCTGCAGTGGGTCCTGAATTGTTGTGGATTGCGGTTTCACCATCGCATTAGTTGAGTCATAATACATTTGCATTGCATTTAACGACGTCAACTATGATTTTGCTTAAGCTTATCCATAGAATGTTTTCTCAGCATTCTTCATTTTACAGCATGGCTACAGACTAGTGTAACGTGCCTGTTGGAAGATAAAGTGTTGCAAAACTTGTAGCTTGTAGATTTGAGTTTGAGAACTTGAGAACCATGTACCACATATATTTGTACAGGTAAGTCAATACACATTATACGACTAAAGTTTGCTTTGACTCGTTCCGTATTATGTGTGTCGAAAGATGAGATTCACGTGATCCATTTACATTCCATAATGTATTTTTAAATATATTTTCTATTGTTTACAATCAGTTGTTGATCAAAAAGTAAAATAAAACATTAATTCTAACCACACATTGCACGAATGAGGTAAAAACAACCGTGCAGCTTCTCTCGTCATTTACTCACCCTCATATCATCCCAGATGTGTATGACCTTTTCTTCTGCTGAACACAAATTAAGATTTTTAGAAAAATATCTCAGCTCTGTAGGTCCTCAAAATTGTGAAGCTCCAAAAAGCATAAATCAGCTTAAAAGTAATCTATACAGCTCCAGTGGTTTAATCCATGTCTTCAGAAGTGATATGATAGGTGTGGGTGAGAAACAGATCAATATTTAATTCCTTTTTTTACTATAAATTCTCCTCCCTGCCCTGTAGGTGGCGATATGCACGAAGAATGCAAATTGCCTAAAACAAAAGAAGAAGAATGTGAAAGTTGAAGTGAAAGTGTGGATTGATCATAAAAATAAAAATAAAACTCTTAAATATTGATCTATTTCTCACCTGCACTTTTCATATAGCTTATCATACGTGTTTGACCATCCCTCTTCTTGCAAAAAGTACCTACCCAGGAGTAGGAGCTAAAAATCTCTCTAAAATGCTAGGGGGAACTATAGTACCTCATGTGCGAAAGTAACGAAAAGTAGTAGTTTCAATTAAAAGTACCTGAAATGGGCTTAAGTTCCTGCAGTGGGAAAGGGCCTAATGTGAACTCAATGTTAATACTTGTAAATCGTACAAATTATGTATATAAACAAACATGTAACAAAATGTAGTAATGTAGACAGGTAATAAATATGTTAATATCTAAATATTTAAAGGGGCAATTATAACATTTTACAAATAGGCTCTTGCAGCATCTTTGCAGAGGTTTGGTAAAAACCAGTGCAAAGACCTGTCCCATTAACCTAATGTTTTTGTTTTGTTTTCCAACCATGTGAATATTTTGTGTTAAAATGTGTACAAAATTTCAAACAGTGACAGTAGCTTGTATCATTATTATAAATGCAATTTCATGACATCATATAAATTGACAGAATGTGAAAATTGTACATTTAAAAAAAGCAAAAGTGTGAATAAAATGATGCAAAATGTGAAATAAAATATACACTTACTTACTATAGCACGTGAAGTCATATATATGAATACTTTATATATGTGAAGATGCCCCCAGTTGAATTACGCTTACATGTCGTCAAAAGCCAGTGGCGATTCATTCTCCAACTTGTCCGTAGAGGGTTGATGTTTCATATTTTTTAGCAGATTATGCAAGAATACAGAGGAAATCTCATAGCATATGATGCTCCTCGACTCGCCAATGGAAATCGATTGGTGAATTAGCACTCGAGTAGGGCTGAGCAATTAAAACAGTCTATATTTTTCTGGAAACAAATCCCAGATATTGATAATAAACTTGTGTATATGCATTTTGCTAAAAACTTTTAACTTTTTTTAGAATGTAAAACTTCCTCAAGAAAAAATATTCAATAAAAACTGAATAGGAGTAATTCCATCTGTGGAAAGTTTTGAACCAGTTATATACTTCAGGATAAAAAGCAGACTAAAAGTAGGCCTATAAATGGTCTGAAAATCAAATAATGGAAATGTTCTCATAAGAACTCCACTATGCTTACTAACTAGTTTCAAAGTTCTGTTTTTTTTTTTTTCACCTTGCCAACCATGCCAGAGATGAAGACATTTTTTATTTAAATGAAATCTTTTTGTTTATTATGAAAGACTCAAAGTATGCTGATTAATAAAGCTCATTTTAGACGAAAAAACAAACAAACATTGTAGTTTAAAGAAGGGCTGGGTATCGAGACAGATTTCTAGATTCCAATTCACAAGCTCTCGATTCGATTTTGATTTGATATCAATTCATATTGGTATATTTCAGTTATAATATCCCTTTTGCTTGCATATGAAATAAATTATTTTCTTACTAATGCTGTGAATTATACAGCGGACCTTCTAACAAGGTACAATATGGAAATATTAATTTTACTAATTATTATTATTATATTTTATTAGTTTTCATCATTTTGGTCACATTTTAGCTTTTTAAAAATAAATCAATGTATGTAATCAATCAATATGATATTATATTGTATGTACTATATTTTGTTACATTTTTATTGTTTAATTGCATAATTTGTACTATTTACAGGTATTCGGAATTTCTGTAAACTGCGTCTTTAAATTGGCTCATGTTAAAGAGAGAGACTCGAATGGCTTTTATCTCATCTGTGCTATGCCTGATTACTATAAAATCATTCTTTTTTTGTTTATGATCAACAACTAACTGAAAAGAACAGAAAGAGTATTAAAAGAGACATTATTTAAATTCGGTCACGTGGATCTCGTCTGTGGACACACACAGAACAACTTATACTCTCAACACACAGTGAAAGGATCTCGCTGCTGAATACTCCACCTCTATACTACACAATTACTGGTGAGTGAAATCTGAACATTTACCTGCCATTTCCCAAAAATATACATTTTAGTCTCATAGCGTGAAATTTTGTTCCAAATGCGAGTGATTTCCTCTCATTGTAGTGTAGATTAAAAGAACGATCCATAGCTTTTGAGAATTGATATGGAACTGGCCAAATAAAAAAAACAAAATTGATTGAAAAATAGATTTTATTTTGCCCAGCCCTAGTATAAAGGCGCTCTTGAAGCATGTTATCCTGTTGCAAACCTGGCTGAACCGTCGGAGTCTTCTCAGACACATGCAGAATGTTTCACTTTGCTTCATTCTCATTTTCTGCAATGTCTTGTAGTGAAAGATGCCAGTATCCATCAATATTGCTGCTCACTGTATTTCTCCACTACGGTCTACTTTCGGTAAAATAACCACGCCTGCATCTCTATGCAGCGCCTCATGTCTACTCGCATGCGGGCCGGGGAAGAGAGAGGCAACACGCGCTCAGCAGAAAAGGGTATAAAGGAAGCGTGTTCTATAGAGAAAAATATTAGATTCAGTGCTTAAAGATCAGCAATATCTACACCCCTGAGCATTTGTGATGTACACAGCTCCGATGTTTTGTCATGTTGCTCACTTAAAGTGTTTAAACGGTGAGATGGGGCAACCATTTTCATGACCCCATCCAGGGTCCGGACCTGGACCGCTGTCCATTAATTGGTGACTGCTGCTGTAAATCATCACACTAGGACATATCACAATTTTAATTAATTCTGCATTCATACATTAATTTTATCCCAAATATGTAAAATTCCGTCACATTACGCATTTTACAGTTAAATCAGTTTTTAGGAATGGATTCCGCAATTCTGTTCGTGTTTTCAAAATCATAGGGCCCTAAACATATCATTATTCTTATGTGTCAGGGTATGTGTAAAACACTATACGAGACATATGATACTCGTAAGTTTCTGCGGCTCTGTGTTTTGGAGCATGCTTGAAAATGAAACTGTGATTGGTCAGTGGCGAACTTCTGAAAAGAGCTTGGTAGGTTAGTTGAAAAGGGACTTCGAAAGAGCTAGTGATTTTTGTCTATCGCCCATAGACACAGCCTAAAATAAAAAATGCACAACAATTTGCTACTTTACCTGGCGGATAATTTCTGTTTACTAGCTCCATTTATGCTGATTTTACCATTGGCTTCATACATCAGATATCAGTACATTATAATCACTTTTAAAGGCATCAAAATTCTAATTCAGCCTCACAATGACTGGATCATAATTTGAAAATAAAATCACATGAAGATAAGCCTTTAAAAGAGGGTTGAGAAATTCATGACACAGGCTGATAACCAACACCATGCTTATGTAGTCATCAGATCACTGAATCAGGTGAAGATTTTGAATTTGACAGACTCAGTGAGCCCTGGATTACCTCCACTGGCTGTGTGCCAACAGTTAGTAGCAGCATCCCTTCAACACTGGGCATCAGTCTCAAAAATGTGGCCACATGCCAGACGTCTCTATGGCAAGCCAAGTCCAGACTGGTAACTGTTCCTGATGAGAGATCACAGAAAACAGCCTGCCTATTAATAAGGTGTTGGATATTGCTCTTCAGAAAGCCATTTTTAATGTATTTATTTTATTGTTTACATTTTTTTTTGCATGCAGATGTATAGTGCATCATTATACAGTGAAGCATTTAGACCAGTCAATTTCACAGCAGTTAGGACTTTTAGCGCTAATTGATTTTTTGCTCCAAAATCCATTACAGATCAATGCCATACTAGATTTATTAGCCCGTTGTGAACCGTGTGAGCATTTGGCTCTGCCTCTGTTGATTTGTTTTTAAAAAAATTATCATCAGCGATTTAATATATCATGTTTAATAATGAGGCTTTGCCCATGATGTAATTGTGGTGTGTTAACATTTAGCAGTGCCCACTCTTAGCTCTCAGCCCCCAATGTTTACTCATGGCGGTGCATTTTACGTCAGCCGTCTGCTTGAGTGTTACAGCATAGCGTCATTATGAGTGCTGTCATTAATTTTGTTCCCTTGTGGATGGTGTATCCCTGCCAAGAACATTTCCATTCCTGCTCTAACTTGGTCTTTACTGTTACAACACAGCTCATAGTTGTAACTGTGAGTGCCAAACACTGCCGCTGGGCATGACAGATGCTGTGCGGTACTGCCCTTGAATTGGCAGCGCATATGAGATGAGGGAGTTTCTACCCAGCTTTTCCACCCCAGGACCTTTTCCTCCTGTATCACTCTGACCTTTGCAATAAATACCCAGTCTGTCCTAGAAACACTTTCAGAGTTTTAGGGTGGTGTTTGTTTGGTTTTCAGTTAAAAAGGTTAATTAAAAAGTTGGTGGAAGTTTGGCGGCTATATATACAGGTATAGTTGTGTCATAATAATGTTACAGAATTTTGACTAATTTAACTTTCAGATTTTTATCTCTGATTAGAAATGTTAATTACAGTCATAAAGCCAAAATAATGTTTGTGAGATGTAATTAGTTGACACATGAACAAAACCCCTAATTTCAATCTGTGCAATGCAGATGTTTTTTTGTTTTGTTTTGTTTGGTTGGAAGAAGAGTGATGTTTTTACTGTACTGAAGAGTTAAACATTTCCTGGCTACATCATTCACCTCTTTCCTTTTTATTTATCTATCTATCTATCTATCTATCTATCTATCTATCTATCTATCTATCTATCAAATAATAAAATAGGAATAAACTATGATTTCCTTTTAAGGCTTTAAAAACTTATGAATGACATGAAAAATAATGTTTTAAATATCGAAATATTTCTAAATACTTAAATAGTAATTCTAAAATATGTCTTTTTGGTCAACTTTAGTTTAGGTCAATTTTACATGTACAGTTTTTTTTTTTAACTCATAATTTAAAAAAAAAAAAAAAAAAAATATATATATATATATATATATATATATATATATATATATATATATATATATATATATATATATATATATTTTATATATATTGTATTATGCAATAGTAAAACATTTCTTTCCTAATTTCTTCACTTTCACTTGTTATTTTAATGTTCTGATTAAACCCACGAGCCCTTATTTGTCATGAAGCAAAACTTTTGAGATTTTGTTTCATCATTTTATCACTCCACAGAAATCGAGTAAGTGTGCATGTCCTCCTCTTTGTCACTGCGTGCCATTAACACAGTGTGTATGAACCAGGAATATTTGCCATTACACGATCGTTTAAAGTGAAACCGGAGCGCTGTGCGTTCACTTTCACAGTTTATAATTGTTAGTTTATATTTTAACGGGAGATTGGCATGAGCCTCTGCTGACAGATTGTACATCAGCTGCTCTGCTCTTGTTGATGGCCGCAGTGTGGAATATTTGCTGCACTCTGCTCTGTCCATGTATGGACAGGTGGAGAATTTTCCCAGAACAGAACCATACCCCCCCAACGCCAACAGGATTGCTTCACTTGTCTATAAGTGAATAAAATATTCATTCAAGTATTCATTTGGTGGAAGTTTTCCTGATTGAAATAAACACTTCTTGCAGAAAAAAATTAATGCAGAGCATTTGCACATTCGAATGCTAAAACTGTGCATTCGAATTTTGGATGTGTGCCAAGCACTGACGATGACTTCAGATCGATCGCATTCTTGCGCTAAAAAATGCTAGACACAGTGCAACAAATACAGTTTAACAAAAACAGGTGTCTCAAGATGCTTTTTAAAGTTCTTTTTAATTAGCATCTAGAAAACAGTGCTCCTGCACGAGACCCTGAATAAACAAAACAATGCGAAACAAAGACATTCGTCTAGTGCATGTTTACATATGGATGGTTGCAAAAGCTTTCAGTGTGAACAGCCCCTTACAGTAGGTGGAGGTCTTTGGCTGTTGAGTCTTCTTCTCTTATAAGAATTTCTCAGATTAAGCAATGAGTTTTTTAAATGCTTTGTCAGGAAAGGAGTGAAATATTGACTAAATTTAAAGGACATTTTTGTCAAAAGACTAAAATTATGACTAAAACAAAAAAAGTGTAAAAAATAACACTGGTCATAAACTAATAAAACAACTTATTAAAGCTGAGTGGATACGATTGTCTGACACATGTCATGTGTTTGGTATGTATTCATTCATGTGTAGCTTCCTGCAACAAAGACACGCTGTTTCTTAGACTGGCCACCTGAATAACTTGCACAAATTGTCTTGTATGTAAATGCATGCCTTGTACAGTGGCCTTATCTTACCCAAGTATCTGTCCCCCAGCAGTGTCTTTGTCAATCCAGCGATCAACTTAGTTGGCCATTAGCCTTATTACTGATTCACGTTTTACGAACCCAATGATCAGCTAAGGGTGTAATATCTCTTCACCTTGCCAGAGTTTAGCTCATAATTGGAAACATTGGAAAAATAGGTGTTATGCTGCAACACGCACTGCTTTTGTCTCTTAGATGTTAAGACCATTTTTTAAATGTGAGTCACTTTATAATTTAGGTCTAGTGGGTGGCAGACACTGGACAGACCGTGGAAAACAATGACGTGTTTGCATTGCAATCCTCTTGCTCCGCCTTGTGCAGCATCTGTCATCCAATATTACTTTTCAGGTTGTTGTTGGGAAGTGACCCAATTAAGCCCACCCAAATCTAAGTTTTACATGTTTTCTTATATAAATGTTAACAGCCTTCCAATAAAATGAGTATTAAATCAAAGATTAATCTGTCATCTAAACACTCATGTCATGTTTTGTGATAAACTGACAAAGTTAAGTTACTTTATTTACCTGTAAATGTGAAAAGTCTGGAATGGGCTTATAAGGAACATGTGTACCATTTAAGCCCACATGTGTTCTTAATAAGCTCACTATGCTTTTAAAAATGTAAATGCTTCACATTTTACTGAATAAACACCTCAATCTTGATTATTTTTGTAGATTTAGACCTCAAACATTATAACCAGTAAATTAAATCTTTAATTTCTGAATGGGACAATCCTTATAATTTTGTTCTCTGTCTTTTCAGTTTTCTCCCTGCAATGAAAACAGATTCAGTATGCAGCGCTGACAAGCAGTTCAGTTTAATATGAGGTTCAATGGGTTATTTGCTCAGTGGGCTTATTAGGAACAATATGGATCAGTGGAAAATAAACCTAAATAATTTAAAGTACAGTCAAGGTAAACACTATTTTTTTCATGAATAAAAAAACATGATATTTGACAACATAGAGCATGTTTGTTATTGTTGTTTAAACAAATACAATAATTATTCTGCTTTTAAGTGTTGAGGAAACGGGCTTTTCAAAAGGCACTGTTCCTTATAAGCCCACGTGAAAGCAAAGTTATATTTCTGGATTATAATTACAGACAGAGCACTAAATCTTGTTTGGGCTCAAGAAGCTTCTTAAATATTTTAATTTAATGTGTTTATCAACCGTTTTTATTCATTTATATTCTTTTACTGCATCTATCTTTGTGAGCATCATTCAGTCAGTGTCATGCACTAGCTCCAGAAACTCATGAAATCCATCTTTTCAAATACAAAGTATTGCTGTTTAATACAAAGAAAGTAAATACTATCAAGTATCATTTGGTTTATTAATCTCTTAATTTATTTCACCTGGTTTGTTCATCTGATTCCAGATAGCTTTTTTTGAGGTCATCAAAAACAGTGACGTTTTGGAGCAACTTCCATAATGACCGCAGAACAGTGGTAGCACATGTTCCCAAATATCTCAAGAATGAAACATTTGATTGGCTCCAATTAAAAAGTAAAATGATGCAAACAAATGTTTGCTTTTCCTCTGCAACAATTTTTTTTTCTCTTGCTTTCTGTCTTTTTTAGATTTCAAAATAAAACAGTAAGTGGGCTTATATTGGGCCACTTCCCCTACATGTTGATGTGGCATCAACAGTAGGTTTTGCCTCTGTTTAGTGGTCTTATATACAGGGTTGGGAGTGTTACTTTTGAAATGTATTCCACTACAGATTACAGAATACATGCTGTAAAATGTAATTTGTAACATATTCCATTAGATTACTCAAGGTCAGTAACGTATTCTAAATACTTTGGATTACTTCTTCAGCACTGGTAGATTTTTTCACTTGTTTTGACTATAAAAACTCTGCCAGTACAGTAAGACAAAATACACATGTTAAAAATACATTCTCTGAAAAACCGAAATATCTTATGCAGTGTTGTTTCTAAAACGAGATTAATCAAATTGATCTTGTTTTAAGGATTTTTAGATATTTTTACAGGAAAACAATACAAAAATTATTATCAAGAATATGATTTTTGCCCTAATATCAAAGATCTTACTAGAAAAAAGAAATTATGATCCAACGTGAATTTTCTTGATAAAAAAATATGATCGTGCCTGGTAACGTGCATGTAAAATGGCTAGAAATAGCATTTTAGCTTAGTGTAAAGCTGACAATTTACACAAGGTTTATTTCTATTTCTTCTGCTCCAAACTTACTTCAAACGTACTTCTCTGTCTGCTCGTATGAATGTAACACATCATAAGAAAGTGTTTCACTGCTGTTCAAATGCACTTTGGATCGCATCATTTATATGTATAAATGTTTTCCATCTGAAAGGACTAAATATGAAATGAAACAAATGACAATAAAATGCAAAGTAATCTCTTCAGTAATCAAAATACTTTTTGAATGTAACTGTATTCTAATTACCAGTGATTTAAATTGTAACTGTAGTGGAATACAGTTACTAATATTTTATATTTTAAATACATAATCCCGTTACATGTATTCCGTTACTCCCCAACCCTGAATATATATGATATTTAAACATGACATTCATAAGACATGAACTCAGCCCTGACAATATGCTATAGGCTATTTACCTACAGCTAGACATAGGCCCATTTATTCTAATGTTTTTAAGTTTTCTTCACATTACTCATGCTTTGCCAGAAAGAACAGAACATTTGTTACTCTGATGCAATTGTTTTTAGAAGATGTAGTCTTCAAAATATAATGATTTGGATATGTGTCTGTTCCTGTATCCCAATGCAAGATTTGTGTTTCTGAATTATACTATAAAAATCAGAAAATGCTTTTGTCTAACTTAGACCTACATTTGCATGATATAGTCACCTTCAGAAAAGGCTGAATCTTCAAAACCCTCTTCCTATTAAAAACGTATGCCTATGGTGATTTATTGGTCTTGATGTAGGGCTAAAAGTTTTCTCATTACCAGAGGGGCTGAGAACATGAGCTTTTATCTTTTTATGAACTTAATAGTTGAATGATTTATAGTGGAGTTCTTACATTGTTTCTAGGTTCCATTTAAGTTATCCTCCCCTTAGCAGGGTTGGGTAACGGAATACATGTAACGGGATTACGTATTTAAAATACAAAATATTAGTAACTGTATTCCACTACAGTTACAATTTAAATCATTGGTATTTAGAATACAGTTATTTTTTATAAAATAAAGTATTTTGATTACTGAAGAGATTACTTTGCATTTTATTTTCATTTGTTTCATTTAATATTTAGTCCTTTCAGATGGAAAACATTTATACATATAAATGATGCGATCCAAGGTGCATTTGAACAGCGGTGAAACACTTTCTTATGATGTGTTACATTCATACGAGCAGACAGAGAAGTACGTTTGAAGTAAGTTTGGAGCAGAAGAAATAGAAATAATCCTTGTGTAAATTGTCAGCTTTACACTAAGCTAAAATGCTATTTCTAGCCATTTTACATGCACATGTTACCAGACACGATCATATTTTTTGTATCGAGAAAATTCACGTTAGATCATAACTTCTTTTTTTCTAGTAAGACCTTTGATATTAGGGCAAAAATCATATTCTAATAATAATTTTTGTATTGTTTTCCTATAAAAATATCTAAAAATCCTTAAAACAAGATCAATTTGATTAATCTCGTTTTAGAAACAACACTGCATAAGATATTTAGGTTTTTCAGAGAATGTATTTTTAACGTGTATTTTGTCTTACTGTACTGGCAGAGTTTTTATAGTCAAAACAAGTGAAAAAATCTACCAGTGCTGAAGAAGTAATCCAAAGTATTTAGAATACGTTACTGACCTTGAGTAATCTAATGGAATACGTTACAAATGTCATTTTACAGCATGTATTCTGTAATCTGTAGTGGAATACATTTCAAAAGTAACCCTCCAAACCCTGTCTCCCCTTTAGAGATGATGTTATGCAGCTGATCACAAATGATGAAAGGAATTACTCCAGTGTGTAATGTTTGGATAAAAAGTTGATACATTTTCTGCTTTCCCACACAGTCTCGGAGCAGTCAGGCTTGTGCTTCACTCCCTATTGTTCATGGTACAGTTACAGAACTCTGTATTCACTCTTTGTTTACTCAAGAGCCTGAAATTCATTTTTCAGGTACGTCAGCACTATCAACCAACTCCCTTTGGGTCTGTTTCACCTCCTTATTTGGCTGCACGGCCTGTCAGTAGTTTCAATTGACATACTGTGATGTTTTTTCAAACTTATCAGTGAAGCTGTTGTTCAGGCTAACTTCCTTATATGATTCATACAGTTCAGGCTTCCCATTTGTGACAATGTGCTGTAATCTTTTAGTTTTCTACTTGGTTGCAAAATTTTATTTTAGTGAATGGTCAGGTTAGGGGTGGGCGGTTAAATTTATATAGGCCTACAGGTAATATGTCAGTAGGTATGCATTTTTTAATGTTGTCTTTATCGCAGTCTGTTGTATTTATCGTGGTTATACAAAATGCAGCATCATGGTAGGAATTCTGCTTTCCAATTAGGGCTGAGCAATATGGCTAATTATATTTCTACACTGCCGTTCAAAAGTTTGGGGTCACTTGACTGAAATGTTTTACATGATCTTAAAAACCTTTTGATTTGAAGGCGTATGCTTAAATGTTTGATATGAGTTTTGTAGACAAACATATAATTGTACCAACATATTAATTTAATTACAAAACTACAATTTTATATAAAAAAATGTTTTTTGAAATTGATGACTTGGACCGAATAATAAAGAAAAGCAGCCAATAAGTGCTCAACATAGATGGGAACTCCTTTAATACTGTTTTAAAAGCATCCCAGTGTGATACCTCAAGAAGTTGGTTGAGAAAATGCCAAGAGTACATGTCTGCAAATTCTAAGCAAAGGGTGACTACTCTGAAGATGCTAAAATACTTATGAATCTGTACAGAACCTTGATTCGCTCAAAGCTGGACTATGGAAACATCATTTATGGATCAGCCAGGAGATCATATATGCAATGTCTAGATACTGTTCACCACCAAGGTATTCGACTGACCTTGGGAGCATACACCAATTCAGAGTTTATATGTGGAAGCCAATGAACCTTCCTTGGAAATCAGACGCCTAAAGCTGGCCCTACAATATGCAACCAAACTGAAAACAAATAAAAAAAATCCAGCCTATCCAGCAGTTTTCTCAACTCAACGTTCAATACTATATGAAAGAAAACCAAGTCACATTCGTCCATTTGGCCTACGTATAAAAACCCATCTGGAGAATCTGAAAGTGGATTTAAACATTCTGGAGCAGACACATTTTTGTGAAATCCCCCCATGGGATCTCAAAAAGCCCCAAATCCATCTGGATTTAACGAGAAAACAAAAATCTAAAACTCATCCGAATGAGTATGACCAACAATTCCTGGATATAAGGGCAGTGTTCCCACAACATATCCCAATATACACAGATGGATCCAAATCTGGAAATCAAGTGGCAGCAGCCTTTGCAACAAGTCAACTGTGTCAAGGCATACGAATCCCTGACCAAAGTTCAGTTTTTACTAAAGAGGCAAATGCTTTATTACTAGCAATGAAGTTCATTGAGACTGATCCACAGAAATCCTTTTTAATGATAACTGATTCCAAATCATGTCTGGAAGCATTGGTGTCTATAAAAACCGATCACCCAACAATTGTGAAGATTTTAATCAAATTGTCATCTCTGGAATCAAATAATTTTAGAATATTTTCTGCTGAGTACCTGGCCACTCAGGAATCTCTGGTAATGAACAAGCAAATAGAGCTGCCAAATAAGCATTATCCTCTGAACCAGTAAAATGTTCTATTCCGTTCACAGACATAAAACCAACATTAAACGTAAACACTAAAAACAAATGGGAGTCGGAATGGGATCAGTGTTTAAACAACAAATTACGGGAAATAAATCCTGTTGTTGGGACAAGACACGTATTCCCTTTTAATAATCATTGGGATCAAGTCACTTACACTCGATGCCGGATAGGACACACAAGGCTTACACACCAGTTTTTACTATCTGGAGAAAATTCACCAAAGTGCCCATCCTGTCAGAACCCACTATCCATTAAACATGTCTTACTGGACTGTAACGCTTCTACTACACACTTGAGGAACCTGTATTATTCTGTTGACACTTTTGAAAAGGTGTTTAGTTTTAAGGTTTTTAGAAAAAATTAATCTTAAACACCTTTTTTTAGTTTTACTCTTGAATAACTAAACTGGCTCTTTCCATGAATATAGCCATAGAAGCTGGCATGGCATTAAAAAGGAAAGAAAGAAAGAAAGAAAGAAAGATGCTAAAATATAACATTTTTGATTTATTTTAGATTTTTTTTAGTCACAACATAATTCCCATAATTCCATTTCTGTTATTCCATAGTTGTGATGACTTTACTATTATTCTAAATTGTGAAGAAAAAATAATGATAAGAGTAAGTGGCCCCAAACTTTTGAATGGCAGTGTATATTTTTCAGCCAGTTGAGGATATTCAATATATACACAGGGTTTTTCCTGGCTCAAAATGAGGCAGAGGTGGTACCATCCTGATCATGTGCACACATACACTTCCACTGGCTGAAGCAAACACTTACAAGCAACATGTTTTAGGTGTTCTAATAATTAGATGATTGAAGAAAATGACAATTATCAACTTATAGCATATTTAATTAAAAAAGCTAACCTGTTCAACATTAAATTAATTAAATACAACATAACAGCTAAAGTGTTCATTTATAGTTAACAAACAGCAAACATGATTAACTCTTAAACCAATAGTAAGATCATCTCTGATCTCAGGTATGTGGGTGGGTATGATGGGAAGGGATGATGTGTAGAGACCAATCGGCCACTGTTTACAGCTTGCATTGGACTGATCACTTAGATTGACAGGTCTTGATTTACCATGCGCACAACTGAAACAGTGCTGGATCTTATTACTTGTTACTTATTCTATGTAATTATGTTTCTGGTTTATTGTGGCATTTACAAATGTAAGTAGTTCTTAGGTTCAGTAAAACCCTCAGATCACATAAAAAAAGCTACCTTGGTTCCAAGTGCCATAACTTGCTTTGAGATAACAATACAAAATTTTGCCCAGATACAGTTGACATGATTGTAGTCTTCATGTCAAGCATGAATAATTAACAAAATGAATAAATAAACTGCATCACTTTATCAGCAGTGTTGTAACATAAGAGCCTCCAAACATGAGATGTACATGTTTGCATTTTTGAGAAAATCAAGATTATGCGTGGTTAGTAATTTTCAAGTCACTGAAAGAAGGCCATGAAACACATAATAGATTTTGTAGACTCCAGTTTTCGCTCACAAAATTAACTTGTGTGAGACACTTTTTTTGTGTTAGAAAGGCCGTATCGGATCATACTGCTCTTCTGAGGTAAATTCACAGTGTGTCTTCTTCCAAAAATGATAATGAGCTCAAACGTGAAAGACTGTACCTCTCATTGGTTTCATACGGATTACACAATCAGAGAATAATTGTTTTCGATTTATATTGGTTCATTTAAAAGTAGACAATTCAAGATTTCTATAGACATATTTCTCATGTCTGTGAGGCAAGTATACGCTGAGTTTCGGTTCATTTTTTTGATGCACTCCAGACAGAAGTTCACAGAGACCAAGACGGCAGAAAGCGCATCCTGTATGATTTCTTTATTTTACAAAACCACAATGTTTTGCTGTACACAAATAAAAGTAAACCCTTTATAGTTTCAAATGATGTCTTACTCTTGTCTGTATGACCAAAAATGACGGAGTAGCCTATTTCTTTCTGCTGTTATCAGGGGAAAAAGTCAGATGACCACAGAGGATTGACTATGTTATGTTAATGTGGCAGCGGGGGCGTGGTCTAGCATCCTTTGAGAGAGAGAGAGAGAGAGAGAGAGAGGGAGAGAGAGCGTTAAGGGTGCATACACCTGAGCCAAATTATGACTAACACCTGTCTCTAATTGTAGTGAGATTGGGGAGGGCGGCATAAAAGGACCATGCCAGCGCCAGATCGAGAGAGAGAGACTGGGTCGAGAACTTTACTGTGAAGCTGATGAGTTATTGTGAAGCTGTAAACCAGAGAAGTGGTCAATTAAAAGTTCCTACCTGTATTTGAAGAATCCAGTTCCCGGTGTCCTTCCTTGTTACATTGGTGCTGAAACCCTGCACGCCCCATGGAGTCCTTCCCGCTGACCGACATCATCAAGTCCCTCGCCGACCTACATCACACCCACCAACAGGCTCTGCTTGAACTCCACCAAGATCAGGAACACCGCTTCCATGAAGTCCTTAGAGTTCAGGCAGAGGATCGGCAGGTCATTTGGAGCCTCCTCACCCAGGAGGAAGCCCTGGCAGCGACCCCAGACAACAGCAGCCCCCTGCCCCTGCCCACGTTGTTGAAGATGGGGGTGGAAGAAGACTATGAAGCCTTCCTTAACCTATTTGAGGATACCACTGAAATCTGGGGCTGGCCGCATGCTCAGTGGGCAGCCCAGCTCATCCCTCTTCCGGGGAAGTCTAGCTTGCAGCACAACAACTGCCGGCGATCTGAAGAAGACCATCCTGCAGCGGGTCGGCCGGAGCCCAGAGCAATACCGTCAACTGTTTCGCTCGATGAAGTTGGAAGGAACCGGTCACCCGTTTGCCTTTTCTCAGTGGCTCCGTGATGCCTGCCGGAAATGGCTGTGGGCGGGGGACTGCGACATCGAGGGAGTGGTCAACCAAGTGGTTCTGGAACAGCTGATCTGTCGGTTTCCAGAAGGGATGGCGGAGTGGGTCCAGTGCCATCACCCAGCGTCGCTGGAGGAAGCGGTCCAGCTGGCGGAGGACCATATGGCGGTGTGCCCAAGCACGGAGGAGCCCTCTCTCTCGCTCTCTCCTCCCCCTGTGTTTTCTCCCATCTCTTTCCACTCCCCTCTCACTCTGTCCTCTCTCCAGGCCCTGTTCCTGCACCAAGCTGGCTCCTCGCTTGCGCCGGTTTATCCCTTTCCCAGCGACTTCAGGGTCTACCCGCTCTCCCCCTCAGGCTGATGTACCCGCCCCCGCAAGTGCGAGTGTAGCGCCTGGGCCGGCCTGCTGCTGTTGCGGGGATCAGGAACACTTCCGGGATCCTGTGATGGAGCTGGGAACTGTAGTCTGGATCCCCGATGCACCACAGGCTGCCCCCGATTGGGCTGGAGGGTACAGGATACCGGTAAGAATCAAGGGGAGTACACACCAAGCCTTGGTGGGCACGGGTTGTAACCAGACCACTATCCACCAATGCTTGGTTCAACATGAGGCTTTGGGCACAACTAAAAGGGTGAGGGTGAAATGTGTACATGGGGATATTCACAACTACCCTGTGGTGACCCTCGTTATTAAATTTCGGGGCAAAGCATAGAGTGGAGGCCGCGGTTAATTCCCGCCTTACCCATCCGCTGATTTTGGGGACAAATTGGCCTGATTTCAGAAATGAGTTGAAGGGAATATGCGCGGATGGGTCCTGCACAAACGCGACGAGATGTGAAATGTGCGATGCTCTGGCAGGGGAGGCGGAGCCGTGGCCGTCTTCACCAGCTCCACGTCAGGATGACGAGGGAGGGAGAGGCTGCAGTCCCTCCCATCCTCGGGGGATTTCCCAAAGGGGATTTCCCTTTGGAGCAGTCGCGAGACAAAACCCTCAAGCACGCCTTCGACCAAGTGAGAGTGATCGATGGTCAACAACTCCAGCCGAATGTCGCACTTTCATATCCCTATTTCACAATTATAAATGAGTGGTTGTATAGAGTGATGCAGGACGCTCAAACAAAGGAAGATACAACCCAGCTCTTAATACCGCATAGCCTCTGGGAAATGGTGTTCCAGGCGGCTCATTATAATCCCATGGCAGGGCATCTAGGGGAGAGAAAAATACTGAACTGACTAATAGCCCATTTTTATTGGCTGGGCATTGGCAGGTGGTGTGCGGCATGCTGTGAATGTCAGCTGGTGAACCCACCGACCACCCCAAAAGCACCGTTGCACCCCCTTCCGCTGATCGAGGTCCCCTTTGAGAGAATTGGCATGGACCTCGTCAGGCCATTAGAGCGGTTAGCACGCGGACATCGCTTTGTATTGGTCCTAGTGGACTATGCAACGCGATATCCGGAAGCAGTGCCCCTGCGCAACATCTCAGCATGCAGTGTTGCGGAGGCACTCTTCAAAATAATCTCTCAGGTGGGGATTCCGAAAGAAATCCTCACCAATCAGGGCACAACCTTTATGTCACGGACACTACGCGAGCTTTACGAATTATTGGGCATTAAGTCAATTCGCACCAGCGTTTGCCATCCACAAACAGATGGCCTGGTGGAGCGATTTAATAAAACCCTTAAGAATATGATTCGTTAGTTTGTACACGAGGATGCTAGGAATTGGGACAAAAGGCTCAATCCCCTGTTATTTGCAGTACGAGAGGTCCCACAAGCCTCCACGTGGTTTTCCCCATTCAAGCTGCTATATGGGCGGCGTCCGCGCAGCATGCTTGATGTCATACGCGAAGCTTGGGAGGAGGGACCTTCAAACTGTAAGAATGAAATTCAATACGTTCTTGATCTTAGAACATAACTCCACACCTTGGGGCAACTAACACAGCAGAATTTGCTCCAAGCTCAAGAATGACAGAGCTGATTGTACAACAGGGAAACTCAGCTAAGAGAATTTGCACCGGGAGATAAGGTACTCGTATTACTCCCCACATCGAGCTCCAAATTACTCGCCAAGTGGCAAGGACCCTTTGAGGTCACACGACGAGTGGGGGATCTTGATTATGAGGTAAAGCGAACCGATAGAGGGGGTACACGTCAAATTTATCCCCTTAACCTCCTGAAATTGTGGAGGGAGGCGGCCCCTGTGACGTTGGCTACGGTAGTTCGGGAGATGGCGGAGCTCAGGCCGGAAGTAAACACAAAACACAATTACGTCACCCCGGTCACTTGCGGAGACCACCTCTCACCGTACCAACACGCAGAGGTTGCCAAACTACAACAAGAATTCGCAGATGTGTTTTCCCCTCTACCGGGTCGCATGAACCTCATCCAACACCACATCGAGACTGAGCTGGGGGTGGTGGTACGTACCCGTCCTTACCGATTGCCCGAACATAAAAAAATAAAAAAAAAAGTTCGGGAAGAATTGGATGCAATGCTCAATATGGGAGTAATAGAGGAATCCCACAGCGAATCCCTCCAGCCTGGTTGTTCTGGTGCCTAAGAGTGACGGGTCTGTATGGTTCTGTGTGGATTATAGAAAAGTCAACGCGGTGTCTAAATTTGATGCCTACACAATGCCTTGTATTGATGAGTTGCTCGATTGGTTGGGCACTGCTTGTTTTTATTCGACATTGGATTTGGCAAAGGGTTATTGGCAGATCCCCTTGACAACAATTTCCCATGAAAAAATGGCTTTCTCCACTCCGTTCGGATTACACCAATTTGTGACACTTCCATTTGGTTTGTTTGGGGCTCCGGCCACGTTTCAGCGCCTCATGGACCGAATCCTCATACCGCATTCAGCTTAAACCTATTTGGATGACATCATCATTTATAGCAATGATTGGCAGCGGCATATGCAGCATCTGAGGGCAGTTCTGAGGTTGCTGCAATGGGCAGGGCTCACAGCAAACCCTAAGAAGTGTGGGATTGGTCGGGTGGAGGTACGGTATCTAGAGTTCCACTTGGGCCACGGGCAGGTGCACGGGCAATTCCCAAATTGACAAGACAGCAGTGATTATGACCTGTCCGAGACCCAAGACCAAAAAGGGGGTCAGACAGTTCCTGGGGCTGGCTGGCTATTATAGGAGATTTGTGCCTAACTATTCAGACGTCACCAGCCCGCTGACTGAGCTCACTAAAAAGGGAGCTCCAGACCTGGTCCAGTCGACGGAGCAGTGCCAACAGACGTTTACGCAGGTTAAAGCCGCACTTTGCGGGGGGTCGCTTTTACATGCACCTAATTTCTCTCTCCCTTTTGTGTTGCAGACGGACGCTTCAGACAGGGGCTGGGGGCCGTACTCTCGCAGGTGGTGGAGGGGGAGGAGCGCCCGGTGCTGTACATCAGCCGCAAGCTCTCCTTGAGGGAAACAAAGTACAGCACCGTAGAAAAAGAGTGTCTGGCCATCAAGTGGGCGGTCCTCACTCTCCGTTACTACCTGCTGGGGCGGGCCTGCACTCTCTGCTCAGATCACGCCCCACCCCAATGGCTCCACCGCATGAAGGATACCAACGCGCTGATCACCCGGTGGTATCTGGCACTCCAGCCCTTTAAATTCAAGGTGGTCCACAGACCAGGAGCTCAGATGTCTGTTGCCGACTTCCTGTCCAGAAATGGGGGGGGAGTGGTAAGCAGTCCGGATGTCTCCCCGGCCTGAGTTGGGCGGTGGGGATATGTGGCAGCGGGGGCGTGGTCGAGCATCTGTCGAGAGAGCGGTAAGGGTGCGTACACCGGAGTTAAATTATGACTAACACCTGTCTCTAATTGTAGTGAGATTGGGTAGAGCAGCATAAAAGGACCATGCCAGCACCAGATTGAGAGAGAGAGACTGGGTCGAGAACTTTATTGTGAAGCTGTAAACCAGAGAAGTGGTCAATTAAAAGTTCCCTACCTGTATTTGAAGAATCCAGTTCCCGGTGTCCTTCCTTGTTACAGTTATCAATATAAAAAAAACAACTCAAACAGGAGCAATTCAAATATTGAATTTTGGGGGCATTTCCGACCCTGCACGATGATATTTTGAGCCAATGCCTGATTAGCTTGCTTGTTGATAAATCCTGTTGTTGGGACAAGACACGTATTCCCATTTAATAATCACTGGGATCAAGTCACTTACACTCGATGCCGGACAGGACATGCAAGGCTCACACACCAGTTTTTATTATCTGGAGAAAATTCACCAAAGTGCCCATCCTGTCAGAGCCGACTATCCATTAAACATGTCTTACTGGACTGTAACGCTTCTACACACTTGAGGAACCTGTATTATTCTGTTGACACATTTGAAAAGGTTTTTAACCAAGTAAATCCAAATTTAGTTTTAAGGTTTTTAGAAAAAAATAATCTTAAACACCTTTTTTAGTTTTACTCTTGAATAACTAAACTTGCCCTAAATATAGCCACAGAAGCTGGCATGGCATTAAAGAAAGAAAGATGTTGTTAAGCTTAATGGAGGGCTATTGCCTAAGTTCTGCTGGCTCTATGGAGATTTTTTTTATAGTGGTTTATTTTCACAGCAGTGGCAAACAATGCTTAGGGCAAACATTATCCTTACCTGGCTGTCACAAATGAAGGCTGGTCAGGTAGACTTCGATGTTGTGTGGAGGCTGTGATAAAGAACATCAAAGAGGTGGAGGGGCAGGGGCCCGTGTGGTCTCGCAGAATTACAACTTAAATGCAGATGTCGGGCACACGTTTAATTGAGAATTGATTCCAAGGGCCAAATTTAAATAAAAACTAAAATATAAATTAAAAAATAAGCAATGACTTGCAAAAAGGGCACTTATCTAGTGAAAGAGGGCGGGTGCTTGAGCACCACTTGGGGTCTCTCTGTGCACATGACTGCCTGCCTAAGTTTCATCGACAGTTTGAGGCGGCACGAAATTTGTTGGAGTTTGAAAGTGGTATAGAGACATCCTCTCTATGCAACATTTTTCACAAGAGCCTACAATTTTGCACAGTACTGTGTACATATATATATATATATATATATACATACACATATACACACTATATGCCCAAAAGTTTGTGGACACCCCCTTCTAATTAACGAATTTGGTTACTCCATTAAATCCAGTAAAGAAAAATCTTAATGTTTCTTTATGTAATGGCTTGGGCTTTGTGTGCTTCCAAATTTGTGGCAACTGTTTGGGGATAGCCCCGTTCTGTTCCAGCATGACAGTGCCCCTGTGAACAAAGTGAGGTCCATAAAGAAATGGTTTACTGTGTCTGGCGTGGAAGAAATTGACTGGCCTGCACAAAGCCCGGACCTGAACATCACTTTTGGGGTGAACTGGAACAGCAACTGTAAGTCAGACCCCATCGACCAACATCAGTTCCTGACGTCACTGATTTCCTTGTGTCTGAATGAGAGCAAATCCCTGCAGCCATGTTACTACATACAGTATAGTGGAAAGCCTTCCCAAAAGAGTGGAAGCTGTTATTACAGCAAAGGGGGAAATTGATGCCTAAGGTTTTGCCTATGTGTCCACAAACTTTTGGCCATATAGTGTGTGTGTATATATAATACACATATACACACACACACACACACACACACACACACACATATATGTATATGCATGTATGTGTGTGTATATATATATATCAACTGTCTTCTTTCTGCTTTCAATCTTGTTTCTGAACAGTAATCTAAATCAAGCAATTCTGTGAGTTTGGCTCCTTAATGTTTCAGTTTAGGAGCCAGTGGCTCCTTAGTCATTTTTTTAGTCTGGAGCCCTGCTATACAGTAATATAGCCTATTCCAGTCGCAATTTCTTCAATTTCACGTGCCTAGTTAAATGGAGCTTTTATTTTGGTGGAAAACCGAAAGAAGCACTTTTTCAGTTCATACAGTATGTTTTTGATGACCCCCTCTGAATAAACAGTTTGCTATGTGGCTTAATGTGCTTCTTCAACCACAGAAGGCTACGATTTAATTACATAAATATATTGTCTGCATGTGCTGCGTGCTTTAGAGTAAATGAGTGCTCTGCTATCTTGTCATCTGCTTCACACAGAGCGCTTGTGATGCAGCGATTAATCGGATTTAAAAAAAAATACATATGTATTTTATTCAAATGTGATATTTTCTTTTATTTTTATTAAATTATAAAGAATATTTGGTTTGATTTACGGTACTGAATTCTACTACACTATTCTATAATACATGATTCTTCTCTCACAAAACTTTGAACAAAGCCTGAATCATGAAAAGTTAAGTTTGAATTTATTATTATTATTATTATTACTTTCAGGATATATGCAAAACAGTTCCTTTCCTTTGCTTGTAAAGCTTAACATAAAGTACTATTCATTAAAGAGTAAAATGATCCATCAGGGATGGAGTGGGACAAAAAATCAGCCCATGCAGCAGAGGGCAATGGTGACACCAGAATAAAAATATGAAATCTGAAATCATGGTGTGACGTTGGACAGTTTAATCAAAGTGATTGTGCTCCATTTCTCCATTACGATCGATTTGATTGACGTGGATGCGCGCGCTCGCGTGCACGGCAAAGTTTAATGGAGACTCGCTTGTGGTAAAGAAACGGTTTTGTGAAATGGAAATACGTGCCTGATTTTGAATTCATAACATGTATACATTACAAAACAGAGAAAATAGCAGTAAAATGTAAGTTATGCGCTGGAAAGAAACAAGTCTTAAGCACATGAAACAGCACAAGCCCTCTTTCAACACACCTGTTGCAGCAACCGCTTCACTATAAACTCCTATGCTTATTATGTGTTTATAAAGTGCTCTCGTGTGCTGGGCAACTTGGGTCATGTTTTTTTTCCACTTCAACTTGTCTCTGTCATTTTTCAAACGAGTTTCATCATGCAACACATTTTTCACTGGGCTGCAAAGTGACATCACTGACGGATCTTCTCTGTGCCCGCCGCAAATATCCATCTAATCGATAATGAAATTCATTGTCGATGATTTTTATTGATGTCATTTTATTATCAATTTTTATCGATTAGTTGATGCAGCCCTAGTGTTTTTTTTTTTTTCACACAATTTGGAATGCCCAATTCCCAATGCGCTTTTAAGTCCTCGTGGTTGCGTAGTGATTCACCTAAATCCAGGTGGTGGAGGATGAATCCCAGCTGTCTCCGCGTTTGAGACCATCAACCCGCACATCTTATCACGTGTCTTGTTGGGCACGTTGTTACGGAGACATAGTGCGTGTGGAGGCTTCATGCCATCCACTACAGCATCCACGTTCAACTCACCACGCGCCCCACCGAGAACGAACCACATTATGGGGACCACGAGGAGGTTTGTTTGGCCAATTTGGTTGCTTAGGAGACCTGGCTTGAGTCACTCAGCATGCCCTGGGATTCGAACCTGCGAACTCCAGGGGTGGTAGCCAGCGTCTTTACCACTGAGCTACCCAGGCCCCAGCCCTAGTTTTATTATCTCACAAGGACATACAGTTGAAGTCAAAAGTTTATAAACACTTTAGCCAAATACATTTAAACTCAGACATTTAATCATAGAAAACTTTCCCTGTCTTAGGTCAGTTAGAATCACTATTTTAAGAATGTAAAATGTGAAATAATAGCAGAGAGATTTATTTATTTCAGATTTTATGTCTTTCATCACATTCTCAGTGGATCAGAAGTTTACATACACTTTGTTAGAATTTGGTAGCATTGCCTTTAAATTGTTTAACTTGGGTCAAACGTTTTGGGTAGCCTTCCACAAGCTTCTCACAATAAGTTGCTGGAATTTTGACCCATTCCTCCAGACAGAACTGGTGTAACTGAGTCAGGTTTGTAGGCCTCCTTGCTTGCACACGCTTTTTCAGTTCTGCCCACAAATTTTCTATCAGATTGAGGTCAAGGCTTTGTGATGGCCACTCCAATACCTTGACTTTGTTGTCCTTAAGCCATTTTGCCACAACTTTGGAGGTATGCTTGGGGTCATTGTCCATTTGGAAGACACATTTGCGACCAAGCTTTAACTACATGGCTGATGTCTTGAGATGTTGCTTCAATATTTCCACATAATTGTCCTTCCTCATGATGCCATATATTTTGTGAAGTGCACCCTCCTGCAGCAAAGCACCCCTACGACATGATGGTGCCACCCCCATGCTTCATGGTTGGGATGGTGTTCTTCAGCTTGCAAGCCTCACCCTTTTTCCTCCAAACATAACGATGGTCATTATGGCCAAAATGTTAAGTTTTTGTTTCATCAGACCTGAGGACATTTCTCAAGATCTTTGTCCCCATGTGCACTTGCAAACTGTAGTCTGGCTTTTTATGGTGGTTTTGGAGCAGTGGCTTCTTCCTTGCTGAGTAGCCTTTAAGGTTATGTCGATAAAAGACTCGTTTTACTGTGGATATAGATATTTGTCTACCTGTTTCCTCCAGCATCTTCACAAGGTCCTTTGCTGTTGTTCTGGGATTGATTTGCAGTTTTCGCAACAAACTACGTTCATCTCTAGGAGACAGAATGCATCTTCCTGAGTGGTATGATGGCTGCGTGGTCCCATGGTGTTTATACTTGCGTACTACTGTTTGTACAGATGAACGTGGTACCTTCAGGCGTTTGGGAATTGTTCCCAAGGATGAACCAGACTTGTGGAGGTCCACCATTTTTTTTTCTGAGGTCCTGGCTGATTTCTTTTGATTTTACCATGATGTCAAGAAAAGAGGCACTGAGTTTGAAGGTAGGCCTTAAAATACATCCTCAGGTACACCTCCAATTCAGTACACCTCTAACTGGCTAATTGTCTAAAGGTTTGACATAATTTTCTGGACTTTTCCAAGCTGCTTAAAGGCACAGTTAACTTGGTGTATGTAAACTTCTGACCCACTGGAATTGTGATATATTCAATTAAATGTGAAACAATCTGTCTGTAAACAGTTGTTGGAAAAATTACTTGTGTCTTGTGCAAATTAGATGTCCTAAACGACTTGCCAAAACTATAGTTTGCTAATCTGTGGAGTGGTTAAAAAAATTTGTTTTAATGACTTCAACCTAAGTGTATGTAAACTTCTGACTTCAACTGTATAACAATTTTAAATAAATTCATTTTATGCCAAATATGTCAAATTCCCTGACATTCCACATTTTATAGGTAATTCCTTTTTTATGAATGGATTCCGCAATTCCATCGTGTTTTCTGCATCGCGGATATCAAAAGGCCCTAAAAAGAATTTCCCACATTTTTTAACTAAATGAACACAAGGAAGAATGAAATTTGATTGTTTTCATTTATATGCATCCATATATAATGATACATAGTAGCCTAATAAAAATCATTATTTACCTAAATATGTTGTTACTAAAACATTTTTGTGAATGAACTTTCCTCATTTTTTGGATCCCAGTTGAATATTACACTCTTAAGAAAAATGGTTCTAAATAGTACCAAATAAGGGTTCATCTAGGGCTGAACAATGAATTGGAATAAAATTGAAAATTGCTATATGAGGTAGTTAACTCGATACTTACAGTGTATCCGGAAAGTATTCACAGCGCTTCACTTTTTCCACATTTTGTTATGTTACAGCCTTATTCCAAAATTGATTAAATTCATTATTTTCCTCAAAATTCTACAAACAATACCCCATAATGACAACATGAAAGAAGTTTGTTTGAAAAAATAAAATAAAATCACATGTACATAAGTATTCACAGCCTTTGCTCAATACTTTGTTGAAGCACCTTTGGCACCAATTACAGCCTCAAGTCTTTTTGAGTATGATGGTACAAGCTTGGCACACCTATTTTTGGGCAGTTTCTCCCATTCTTCTTTGCAGGACCTCTCAAGCTCCATCAGGTTGGATGGGGAGCGTCGGTGCACAGCCATTTTCAGATCTCTCCAGAGATGTTCAATCGGGTTCAAGTCTGGGCTCTGGCTGGGCCACTCAAGGACATTCACAGAGTTGTCCCGTAGCCACTCCTTTGTTATCTTGGCTGTGTGCTTAGGGTCGTTGTCCTGTTGGAAGATGAACCTTCTCCCCGGTCTGAGGTCCAGAGTGCTCTGGAGCAGGTTTTCATCAAGGATGTCTCTGTACATTGCTGCATTCATCTTTCCCTCGATCCTGACTAGTCTCCCAGTTCCTGCCGCTGAAAAACATCCCCACAGCATGATGCTGCCACCACCATGCTTCACTGTAGGGATGGTATTGGCCAGTTGATGAGCGGTGCCTGGTTTCCTCCAGACATGACGCTTGCCATTCAGGCCAAAGAGTTCAATATTTGTTTCTCATGGTCTGAGAGTCCTTCAGGTGCCTTTTGGCAAACTCCAGGCGGGCTGTCATGTGCCTTTTACTGAGGAGTGGCTTCCGTCTGGCCACTCTACCATACAGGCCTGATTGGTGGAGTGCTGCAGAGATGGTTGTTCTTCTGGAAGGTTCTCCTCTTTCCACAGAGAAATGCTGGAGCTCTGTCAGACTGACCATCGGGTTCTTGGTCACCTCCCTGACTAAGGCCCTTCTCCCCAGATCGCTCAGTTTGGCCGGGCGGCCAGCTCTAGGAAGAGTCCTGGTGGTTCCAAACTTCTTCCATTTATGGATGATGGAGGCCACTGTGCTCATTGGGACCTTCAATGCTGCAGACATTTCTGACTCGGAGGTCTATAGACAATTCCTTGGACTTCATGGCTTGGTATGTGCTCTGACATGCACTGTTAACTGTGGGACCTTATATAGACAGGTGTGTGCCTTTACAAATCATGTCCAGTCAACTGAATGTACCACAGGTGGACTCCAATCAAGTTGTAGAAACATCTCAAGGATGATCAGTGGAAACAGGATGCACCTGAGCTCAATTTTGAGTGTCATGGCAAAGGCTGTGAATACTTGTGTTTTTTTTTTTTGTTTTTTTTTTTATAAATTTGCAAAGATTTCAAACAAACTTCTTTCACATTGTCATTATGGGGTACTGTTTGTAGAATTTTGAGGAAAATAATGAATTTAATCCATTTTGGAATAAGGCTGTAACATAACAAAATGTGGAAAAAGTGAAGTGCTGTGAATACTTTCTGGATGCACTACAAGTAAAAAAAAAATAAATAAAATTACACAAAATTATTGACAAAAAGAACTGCATAAAGACTTATGCCTAAAAAATATGCCTTTTCTGTTTTAATTTTTCTGGATTCCATGTTAAATGTTTTAATTAAATGTTATGATCAGATTGTGTTTAATCAGATACATACTATACAGCTTTGATCAAATGAAAATATAATAATTTATAAATTTATAAAAACAAAAAAGATGCACAACAGAGCTTTACAGTTTTAATGAAAACATTCAATGAAAACAATCTGATAACCTGAGGCAAAAGGCTGCCATGGCTGAATCACAACATGCTGATATTCAGTACACTTGCTTATGTGATATTGCTAACAGATGATAATCTAATAATATAACCATTTAATATGACATTATTGTTACTATGAGTTTTATTGCGACTGCTTTGAATATTACGTTTATACAGTTGTAATATTTTTCTGTCGTAATGTCTTCAATTTCACGCATCCAGTTAAATAAAGCTCTCATTTCAGCAGGACTTTTATTTTGAAAGATATTTTAAGTTCTTCCTGTTTGTGATGGGCTCGTTATATCAAACTTCCCGCGACTCGTGAGCTGAAATCTCCGGTGAAAAGTCATTTGAAAGTTCACAACCGTTTATAAACTAAACACTACTTTGCGGCTCTGCAGATGGATACTATTGGACACACTGCATGAAAATCAAGCAGTAGTAGTAGTGTGTGTGTGTGCGTGTGTGTGTTCGTGCACCTGCTTGCCTGTGTGTGTGAAGGAGATGACAGAGCAGAGTGGTGCCTCTCATTCGTTCTGTGGCGTGCAGCGCATGTGACTATACTGTTTAATTAAATTACATCCTTCTGCTGTTTACTGATCACACTTGGCCATATCGAGACTTTTTTATTATTATTTTCAAATAGCCTTTGATTTCATCTCAAAACTCTCACATTACATTACATTTTGCTAACGGCAGCATACTTTAATATGGTACCGAAATTAACAACAAGATGATATCATACCATTTAAAAATTTTTGGAATCGTGATATTTAGTTAGTAGCGGTATACCACGCAACCTTACGCTGCACTTACTGTATGCGCGCAGCACTGTTCTCTGTAGTGTTACACATACTCAAAGCATGCGTGAGGCTAATGAACTGAGCATGTTACATTTACAGCACTCTAGATTCACTAATTGCAAATTTTTTGTGTTTCCAAATATGCTTGGCCACTAAAAGTTACGATCCAAATCTAAAGTAACCCCAGAACACCGGGTTTTTGTGGATAGAAGAGTTGATTAGGGCATTTTTCTGCAGTAAAAGGCCATTGTGAACTCGACTACAAACAAACGTCTTCCTTCATGTTCTGTCAATGTTCCGTAAACTACTTGATGTGAAGGTGATGTAAATCTGGTTGTCCCCTTCTATGTTTCACTGTTTTTTTTTTATTTTGTTTTTTTTTAAAGAGGACTCGAATGTGAACACCCTTTCTTAAACAGTATTTCTATTGGCAGAAGAGCGTGTTTGCCCATGACTTACTTTAAAAAAACACTTTTGTTGGATGCTGGTGATGTTGGAGCTTCTTATTGCATACTGAACAGGTACTTCTGTAAATGCATTTTGCTCCGGACTTTTTTTTAATAAAGATATTTGAATCATAGCCCATCCTGTAGCATGCGTAAATACTGGTATTTATGCCTGGTGTAGACAAGAGACCTCTGATGCGTGCGAAAGTTAAGACAGTTTTACCCTGGAAACAGTAAGAGATTAAATTACTACGCGGCTACCGCCACTTTCCCTTTGACGTCCTATGTGCAATAGCAATCACACAGTCAAATTAAGAGACCATCGATCGAGTCATAGAAAGCGAATATTGGCCAATACAGATCAGTGGCCGGATCAATCGGAGCATCCCTAATTAAACCCTGTATGTTACAGTGAATGACTGCTGTTATTGTGGCACAGGGAATGCAGGCTGCAAAGCAACATGGCATCGTGCCCTTACCATGGTGCCATGATGTCAGTGGCACCCAAATGTGCACAGACACACACACTACATATTGTTGTTATTTTGCTCTTTCATAAGTTGGAGCCATCACTACAGTGATTGCCTACAGTAATGGTTAGATCAGTGATAGTTTGGTAAAGCTGTTTCCTCCCACAACGACCTAAACCCAGCCCTTTCCTTGAACTCCAATTTCATAATGTTTATGTTTTGGCTGGAAAAGTCAGTCATCTGCTGTCATTACCCACAACAGGGCCATTACCAGGACTGCAGAGGAAATGCAGTACTGTGTATGTTTGTGTGAGGACAAAAGTGCTCCTTGTGTGCTGGAGAGTAGAATAGCGTGGTGTGTCTGTACTGCCTGTTCCTCACTGTAGGTTGAGGTTTGGTAGCCATGTGAATTGGACTGCTTCAGGGCCTGGCGCCTGGTAGCATTCCTAAACTTCCCACTGACCAAGCATAGACTCTGCCCACTGACCAATCCCCCTCCCAACCATGCCACCGTGAGCCAGCTGTGTCATGTCTGACATCACTGACATCATAGAAACTGAGTAAAGCCTATACATACATAGTTATGCCAGCCTACTCTGTGATTTGCAACCTCTAATCCATATGGATATTATACTTCTCTGATGTCAGATGAATTGCCTTCATAGCTACAAAATGTTTTTTATTACTCCCGCTGAAAAATATTTGCATTTTTTTTAATGTGAAGCTTACTGTTTGCTTGTGTAAAATAAAAGATAGCTGACTGGTGTAGGATAACATCTGCATTTTTTATGAAAGGCACTGTATGGGGTCTCTGTGTGTCAGTGTTAGATAAAGAGTGATACTGAGAATGGCCTACAATCCCCAGAGAGAGCTCTCACTTTCATTTTCACTACAGGTGTTTGTAAACCAGTCTGCTTCTCACACACATTCATTTTCCACCAGTCAGTCTCACCAGAGAATTCCATTCTTTACCTTCTATCTGAAGAAGTTGTAATATCGGTCGGCCGATATTAGCCTTTCACCGATATATCAGTATCTGCGTATATTTTGCCGATATGAAAACTTTTTTCAGAACATATAATGCAGAAAACAATGCTTTAGAATTGGTGTCATAGCGTAGTTTGTCCAGCAGAGCACGCTTACTTTAAAAAAAGTCTGTTTGTTTACAGAGCTGAGCTGATGGTGGTTCTGCAGACAGGGCGGAGTTAAACGGTCTCTTCTCATTAAATTGCTAACTAGTTTGTTAAATACACACTGGAAAGTTGATAAAAAATTACCCCATGATTTTATATAACTAATATAATGTTAACCCTTTCCCTGACAACCATGTCACTCATGTTTATCACATATGTTTGCTGTTAGCCAGCTATAGTTTGTCAGTGCATTCAGTAATGCAGCAGATTGAAAGGTAAACATCAGAGCATTTTTTTGCAGCTCAGCAGACAACGGTGCGGTGGTGGATTGTGTCTGCTGAGTGTTGATTTTATGCTTTGCTTTACCTAGTTGGTGAGACACAATGCTGGAAAGTAAAATAAACAACGTCCGTCTTTTACTCTCCGTGACAACGAGCTTATAGCTAACTAGCTAATCATGTAGCTACTTTCATACATTTTCAGCTGAGTGGAAGCTAACGTGTAAACGTGTTCACCAAACTGTTTTGTTCAGTATTCACAGTTTGGTACCCCCTTCAACCGAACAATACCAGTCATTGCATTTATAAAATGTAATATTTAAAAGTCTGGTTTTCCAGACATTAAAATAGGATACGTAATAAAAGTAGATTTGATAAATAATATATTTGCCCTGTGTAAATAATAATATATAGGAACTGTATCTAAAATAAATGAGGGGTGATACATACTAATATAACATGCTGGAGAAATAGACATTTATTCATTTTAATATCTTTTATATATATATATATATATATTTTGAATGTGTTGAAACTTGACACCGGGCGACACACCCTAAAAACGGCACCGTTAGATCTGTTTCATGCTGATGAACCGCTTAAAAGTATGTTTTTTTTTCTCTCGTAAATGTAAATGAGTGTAAATGCCAACATCATCATATATGTCGAAAAGACTGATGCCTGTCAACCAAAACATGAGCTCATTGATGTCATTAAATGAGTCTGCTTTTTTTATTCCATCAGTTACTCCTGGCCGTAAATATTTAGTTTATACGTAGGGTTATACGTAGAACTACACTACCGTTCAAAAGTTTAGGGTCACTTACTCATTCTTTCTTTCTTTTTTTTTTTATTTTCTTTTTTTTTCACATTTTAGAATAATAGTAAAGGCATCACAACTTTGGAATAATAGAAATGGAAATATGGGAATTAGGTTGTGACTAAACAAAATCCAAAATAAATCAAAACTGTGTTATATTTTAGCATCTTCAGAGTAGTCACTCTTTGCCTAGAATTTGCAGTCATGTACTCTTGACATTTTCTCAACCAACTTCTTGAGGTATCACCCTGGGATGCTTTTTAAACAGTATTGAAGGAGTTCCCATCTATATGCTGGGCACTTAGTGGCTGCTTTTCTTAATTATTCAGTCCAAGTCATCAATTCAAAAAACTTTTTTTTTTTTTTTTTTTTAAATAAAATTTTAGTTTTGTAATTAAATGAATATGTTGGCACAATTATAGTTTTGTCTGCAAAACTAATATTTAAGCATACGCCTTCAGATCAAAAGGTTTTTAAGATCATGAGAAACATTTCAGGCAAGTGACCCCAAACTTTTGAACGGTAGTGTAAATTTGATGGTGCAACGGTCAAATATTTAGTAGAGTGTAAATTGTGACTTAGTGCCCATTTATGCCACAACTAGGCTAAGTTGTAACGAACGTATAGCTGGTGCAACCAGTCCCTGATGTTTATTTAGCTATTTACTTTATTTTTATTTATTCTTTATTTAAATGGTCAGCATTTGACTGATACTAAACAGTACTGATGTTTATTTAGCTATTTATTTTATTTTTATTTATTCTTTATTTTAATGGTCAGCAATTGACTGATACTGAACATACAGTACTGATGTTTATTAAGCTATTTATTGTATTTTTATTTATTCTTTATTTTCTCAGTGTTCATTTCTAGAATTTGTTGACAAAAATATTTGTTTAAGAAAGCAGCCTTCTGAGTATCTTTGCATAGTCATATCGGTGCAAAATCGGTGCACAATCCACATAGAAAAGGTCTGTTTTCATTCCAGCTCAAAGATTAACTACATCGGCCACCATATCGGTTATCAGTGAATTTTCCCTCTCTAAAATCGGTATCGGTCTCAAAAATCCCATATCGGTCGGGCTCTTGTAATTTTATCTATGAATGACCAACCTGAACCTAAAAAGCTTCAACTTTGTTAAGCTACAGTACATGGTTTCAGTCTGACCCTAATCCAAGTTTAGTAAAATTCTACAATCTGTCTTTAAACAAGTCAAAAATATAAAATCAGTGTCAACAACTGTTCCCAGAAAAGGTCAGTTTATAAAAAGGATGGATATTTTTCTCTTACAGTCATAAATAAAGTACTTGGTCTGGTTGGTCTGAATAAAATAAGGTTTGGATAAAGTTTGCATTCTGATGAGGCCAGACTGAAATGCGAATCAAATGTTTTTTGTTTTTTGTTTGTTTTTTTAGATTTTAGTATACAAATATTTATCACAGGTGCATTTGTTGTACTAAAGGACACGTTTCCAGGTTACGCTAAATGCAGCTGTGTGGAGTAATTACAGTGCTTTTATATTATACTGCATACTGGGTTATTTGGTGTCTTTTTAGACTGAACTTTTAATTAAATGAGTGTTTCATTGCTGTGGTCCCTTATTCCTCATTCCCAGCTGGCCTGAACTATGTGGTGTATTCATACAGAGTGGCTTCAGAGTATAATCAGCAGTTCTCTTTGTGGCTGAAGGAGTGATCACAGGCCATGTACACATTACAGCTAAATACTCAGTTTACCTTTTAGTGCTTAATCCTGTTCTGTACACACACAGTTTGGTAATTTACGGGGGTGACAACCGCAATCTTCAACCAAATGAACTCCTGAAAATTACAACCGCGTTTTCAGAAATTGCACTTAGTGTGTATGGACTGAAAAACGAGTTGTTAATGACATGATCAATAGCGTGTGTGAGATTTGTCCGTCTTCTCCTGGTGCAAATCACACAAACAGAGGTATGTCGTCTTCATTCATTTATATATTGCAGTCTCTCTCCATTGTAGTTTCTCTCATCAGCCCTGCGGACTCAGGGTAGGAGACGCTTAGACACGCATTAACAAAACACGACGATTCTGTCAAAAGGGAGCCAACTAAACTTTGTTGGATGATAATACAGTTAAAGTCAGAAGTTTTCATACACCTTAGCAAAATAAAAATTTTTCACAATTCCTGACATTTAATTGTAGAAAACATTCCCTGTCTTATGTCAGTTAGGATCACTACTTTATTTTAAGAATGTGAAATGTCAGAATAACAGTAGAGAGAATGATTTATTTCAGCTTTTATTACTTTCATCACATTCCCAGTGGGTCAGAAGTTTACATACACTTTGTTAGTATTTGGTAGAATTGCCTTTAAATTGTTTAATTCGGGTCAAATATTTTGGGTAGCCTTCCACAAGCTTCTTACAATAAGTTGCTGGAAGTTTTGCCCATTCCTCCAGACAGAATTGGTGTAACTGAGTCAGGTTTGTAGGCCTCATAGCTCGCACACGCTTTTCAGTTCTGCCCACAAATTTTCTATCGGATTGAGGTCAGGGCTTTGAGATGGCCACTCCAATACCTTGACTTTGTTGTCCTTAAGCCATTTTGCCACAACTTTGGAGGTATGCTTGGGGTCATTGTCCATTTGGAAGACCCGTTTGTGACCGAGCTTTAACTTCCTGGCTGATGTCTTGAGATGTTGCTTTAATATATCCACATAATTTTCCTTCTATTTTGTGAAGTGCACTCCTGCAGCAAAGCACCCCCATGACATGATGCTGCCACCCCCATGCTTCATGGTTGGGATGGTGTTCTTCAGCTTGCAAGCCTCACCCTTTTTCCTCCAAACATAATGATGGTCATTATGGCCAAAAAGTTCAATTTTTGTTTCAATAGACCAGAGGACATTTCTCCAAAAAGTAAGATCTTTGTCCCCATGTGCACTTGCAAACTGTAGTTTGGCTTTTTTATGGCAGTTTTGGAGCAGTGGCTTCTTCCTTGCTGAACAGCCTTTCAGGTTATGTCGATATAGGACTCGTTTTACTGTGGATATATATACTTGTCTACTTGTTTCCTCCAGCATCTTCACAAGGTCCTTTGCTGTTGTTCTGGGATTGATTTGCACTTTTCGCACCAAACTATGTTCATCTCTAGGAGACAGAATGCGTCTCCTTCCTGAGCGGTATGATGGCTGCGTGGGTGTTTATACTTCCGTACAATTTTTTTGTACAGATGAACGTGGTACCTTCAGGCATTTGGAAATTGCTCCCAAGGATGAACCAGACTTGTTGTGGAGATACATCCCCCTCTATCTCTATCATTTACTCATCCCCATGTCATTTCAAACTCATCTGACTTTCTTTCTTCTGTGAAACACAAAAGTTTTAAAGAAGGTTCCACCCTGCTATTTTTCAGTGACAATAAAAGGTGATGCGTGGTATCGACCTCCAAAAAGGCATCATAAAAGTACCATAAAGTCTGTACCATGTAGTCCATATATTTATGTGCTGTATTGCTAGGATTTTGAAGCCATACTAAAGAGATCATTGTGTCAGGAACAGACAGAATTTTAAGTTATAATTCACTGAAAGTCTTGCTTTGAAATTGTTTAGCATTACCTGAACCATGTAGAACCTGGCTTTTACCATCATTCTGGTGAAGTAATAAGGAGATGAGAATAGTGAATGGAGAAAGATTTTAGAAGTTAGTTGATGTTGTTAAACCCCCATCCTACACACATGATGCAAAATACTTTTATAGCCAAGCATCACTTCTCTTTTTTTCTAAACCGAATAAAACCAAATTTAGGCCTAATATTTCTTGAGAGACATACAGGAAATACCTCTCAACAGTCGCATACTCATAAAACCCAGTTTCAACCAGTCATTTCAACAGATATAGTTAATGCAAAGTACAAAAGATGAGTGAGAGAGAGAGAGAGAGAGAGAGAGAGAGAGAGAGACGCTTCCACATATTTAAATGTGTAATACTCTTCAGTTGCTTTACAATTATTGGGAATTCACAGGGATGTGTATACACAAACTCAATGTGTGACAATGTGTGTTTGTGACTGTCTTACAGTTACAGAGGATCCCTATGGATGGAGATGTGCACGATGGTGTGATGGACTTAGAAGCCTGTGAAGCCAGTCACTACAAAGATACCCTGCCTGCGTGCTGTGTGTGAATCTATTGCTGTGCCACACACACACTCACACTGCCCATAAACCAAAGTGACCAACAGTCCTCTTACGGAGCGGACAGCTGGTAAGACCACACATTGTGCTCATGTCATCATAAAAGTGTGCTGTGCCTGAATACGATTTGTACTTGTCTGTCTGTTTGTCTTAGTATATGTGTGTATTGTCTTTTGTAGTGATCTTACTGTATGTTCTTGAATGAAATGGTGCTAACTAAAGCTCCAGGCATTTGCAGCAAGCACTATTGTGTCCATGTATGTGTGCCCCTGATATGTATCACTGCTCTTCACACATGCCACATGGCTCTCTCACCTTGTCCCATCCATCATTAGCTGTATGGAGGGTGAAATGGAGAACGAAGGTGAGCATTCTGTACCTTATTACTCTATGGACTCTGTTCCCTAGAATCAAACACCCTCTGTGTGGTCTACTGCCTTGAACTGCCTCCCTATGTAGGCCCCTGTGTAGTGGCTTTGAGATCTGGCTTTTACCTGATTTAGATGTACTGGACTCCTCCATTGTAATAACATAGCCAAGGGTGTGCTTGCAGCATTATTGTAGGCCATAATGGTGAATGTGGTTTGTGCAGAAGGCGTATTATAAAACACACAGTGGTCAACTGTTTCCTTCATAAACAGGAGGCAATCACATCAGCCCCAGATTTCTGACCGATGAGAGTTATTTTTTCCCAAAACGCGTCACAAAGAGTGCACAGTGCTGTTTTAAGCTGAGGTAAGCTCAGTGCGTGTGTGTGGCTGTCTGTCTTAGAGACTGGCACGTCTTCATAAGAAGTTTAGCAGTCAGAAAAAACATCTGTGTATGCGTTTAGCATTTAGTACTGTGTGTTGAGAGGAAATGATCTCAGGCTGAGTGTAATTACTGTATGCTTATCTGCTCTGCACTGCTCCCATCTTAGTCAAATAGCTCTATAATTAGAACAGAATACATTACTGACACATTTAGATTTTTATCTGGAGGTGGAGCAGTTCTGACATACACCTGCTTAAACATGCCTGTGTGTGTCTGTGACCGCATACATTGCTTTTCATATCTCCTGGCTTATTAACTGAATTTTGAATCCAGGAAATCTTGGTTTTTGTTAATTATGCTTGGTAGGGATTTTGGTTTTGATACAGCGGTGGTCTTGGAGTGTCTTTTATAACGAGGTGACAAACCCGAACTGGAACGTTCATGCAAGCCCTGACTGTTGATATGGATACATGCATGAGTGTTTGTCAGAACAGAGGGGTGGCTGCTCACAGAAGTTGGGGGGTTTAGTTCCCATCAGGGGAAGTGTGGCTATTTTTACCTCATAGGAAGTGTGTTTCTGTGTGTGCTGAAATAGCAGTGAGCGTGCTTCTTGTTTAGTGGTGTTGCACATGCCTGGAGAGACTGGAAAGCCAAGACCGACAGCTCTGGTGCTCTGCGTAGAGGTAAGAGGAAGGAGCTAGCAGCACAATGTTATTTTAACCCCTCTATCTGTCCCTTCCTGTGTGTTGCCAATGCCCACTCCGCACTCCATTTCCATGTCCACCTCTTCAAATGGACCAGCATTGCCTTACATCGCCCCATCTCAAGGACATGTCAGTGGTGACAAGCCTTCCTGGAGTGCTCTTAATGTGGTCCTCGGGAGAGTTGGATTGTAGCCTTTCAATTATATAAGATCATCTCTCTATTTTTGTCTCACTTTCTCTGTCCATCTCTCTCTCTCTCTCTCTTTCTCTCTCTCTCTCTCTCTCTCTCTCTCTCAGTATTGCAATGTGCATTTCAACACCATGTCAGAAGGAAAGACGGGTTACAAATTGGCAAGATCATCAGCCTCATGTCTTATAATATGGAGCAGAAGATGATGCAATAGCCCAGGTCTCTTACAGAGCATATACACACAGTCATGAACTCTTGTTTGTATTGTGATGTGCATATGCCACCCACACGGTCAAAAATCCTTTCACAAAAGTGGCAGTTCTGCAACCACAGACAAACTCACTGTTAAAAATGTTAAAGCATACATACGTACTGTACATTGACAAAGCAATAAGTGAAAAAAAGCTAGTCAGTGGAGTCTTTTTAGTCTTCATTTTGTGTCTCGCTCCTTTAATGTCTCTCTCACCTTCACTTCCAGTCAGCTGACTGTCTGCTCACCTGGCTTGGTGTGTCTCTAAGTACCTAGTTTAACTCCGTAGAGTAAACACACAGAGCCCATGAGCTCATCTGTGTGTATTTAACACACTCGCACGCATGCGCGTACACAGGCACAGTGCTGCTTATGCCTGTTAACTTGAACATAACATCATAGTGCTTATGGACTAAAAACAGCATTCATGCTGTCTACAGATATGCACTTGCATATGCACTTCTTTAACAACTTATTTAGCTTGAAATGTTATTTTAATGCTTCATGCTCAGTCCTGGGAATGTAATTTTAAAATGAAGGTCTCCAGTGAGTGGTGGTGCCTGGTTATTAACCAACTTTAGAAGAAACAGGCTTAGCTGTGATTCAGTGTTTCACACAGGTGCGAGTGACTACATGTGTTTGTGTCTGATATGGAAATCACCACATACTGTTAAAACATTCACTACTCCAGAGCACCATTTTTTTTTTTTTTTTTTTTTTTTGGGTGGAACTGGCCACATTGTAAATTTACAGCTTTTTTCATATGCTGAATTGCACACTAGAATCACACTTTTTTTTTTTTTTTCTCATTAATATCTCATTCCATGATTACTAAATTGCATGTTGAGATTTTAAGACTTGGACTCTGACAATTACAGGTTTATTTACTTATACTTTAATCTTAAATGTGTAAGAAGTTTCTGGAAACCTCACAGTCTGACAGTTCATCCCCTGTAAACTTTGTGTAACACTCTTCAAGGCTCACTGTTGTTCGTTGAGCCCAATTTGTCCTGCTCTGCTGCCTCCAGTGGCCATTTTTTGAACTACAGCAACCCAAGCGACTGCACACAAAGAGGATGGAGGAAGAGAAACAGATCCATGTGAATGACAGGCATTCATTATTGAATGAACAATGAGCCCTGCTGATGCAGTCATTTCAATGATCTGTAGAAAACCAGCAAGTGGCCACTGATTTTAATCAGAACTTTTTCTTTATTATACTGTATAGTGGAGACTGACAGAAAATACTTGGGTACAAAGAAAGAATGTGATCGGGACGTGCTGCAGGCTGAACTCAAACCAGTGTCACTCACATGAGCACTACAACTCAACATGTCTAGAGCACATGCAACTGCATCATGGCTCTGACCTAATCTGCACTTTAGAGGAGTGTATTTTTCTGTATATGTCCCATGCATTTCTGTCAAGGGGAAAAATTCAAATGGTCGAATAATTTCTTTCAGTAACCTTGCACAAATCACCTCATGTATGTGGTATGTCTGTCCTTTATAGCACATTGCTTACAGTCTGTTGCCCTGACTGTCTCGCTGCCCTCGAGGGTGACACAGCTGGGTGCTAACACTCTAGGGGCTGTGGATTTGTGTGACGAGCTTAGGATACACCTGGGTCAACCCATCCCCTTCACTCTACACTAGAGATCAGTAATCCTCTCACCTCGTGGGACTAAACTACACCTGTCAAATACACACACACTTTCACACACACCATGCCTTGGTGCCAGTTTGATTCACATGGCTGAATGGACCTTCCTAGAAAGATGCCACAAAAGTAGAGATTAGTCAGCCTGCACACACTCACAGTGTGTGTGTTTATCCTAGATTCTCACCCTGTGCACCACTGCCTGTGTTTAAAGGTAACTGTAAAGCTTTCTGGGAAGTAGGGATATTATACGCTATGTTAGGGCTCCGCTGGGTGGGGGGTGGGGTGGCATCCTTTTGGATAGACTTCATCATAATTTGGTGACCAACTTTGACCTGTTTTAACTCCTGGATAAATTTTTGCCTTGTGCTTTTCTTTGTATGTACCTTTTGTAAACATACAGTGGATTTAGTAATGCATTCACAGCATACATTTGTGGATTTTTATTTATTTTATGATGTATACTTTGGGCTTTGTTTGCATTACTAATTTGCATATTTGCATTCCTCTTCAGAGGAAGGAGTGTTGCAAGTGACTTGACCATGCCATCGCACTGTTGTTTTCATTAAAGTTGCAGTATGTAACAATTTTCATGTAATATGTATATATTTTTTTGCAAATGTGTGAACGGCTTGTAACGCAACTTAAAAAATGAGCCCTTCCCGGACTTCCTAGGTTGCCTATTAAAGCCTGTAGACTGATTTTCATGCAAAGGGAGCAAAAAAAAACTAGAGTGAACATCAGCAGGGCATTTGATTCCTGGAGGGACATTCGTCCGGTTTTGGGGATCAAAACCGACCCTGAATTGGCGTTCTTATTGGACAGGTAAGCTTACATAACTGCAAAACATGTGAAATATAGTGCCATAAGGATTGATCTGTGTAATTTTAGCTAACTTGATCTTGCCTGCTAATGCTGACGAATTGCAAGTTACCTTGCTTTGTAACTTTCAAATAATTTCAACAATCTTCTCTTTATACTAAAAGTCAGGTATACAGGATACTTTAAGCAAATACGCTGGTTTCTTATTCGTAGTACAACATATGACTTACAAAACATACAATAGTGCAAAATAACGGTGCGGTGCAACAGTAAACTGTCTGCTATAGTTCGGTAGTATATTTGTGTGTATCAGTATGCTATGTTAGGTGATAAGTAGTTTTAGTTTAGTCTCAAAGTTTGTAGTAAAATAAATATAACTGTAATTTTAATTATGCTACCTCATCTGTCAGCATGATGCCGGTGAATCACGTTCAGTCACTTTGTATGTTACTTCATTGTTTTGGCCGATACTCGCTCGCTCGGTCACGTCCCTATGACGTGTGTGCACAAGCGCGAGCAACAGGTAGCTGGCTGCAGTTCACTTAACGGCCACAGGTGTCATTAATAACAAGGGTTTCTGAAACTTGCATACTACACCTTTAACCTATTTATGGGAAGTTGGAATAATCCATCTTGCTGATTGTCAGTGAATAATTTAGACTAAAGCTTAGAGAAATTATTGCTTGTTTCTTCTTTCCCTACAAGGCAGTTTTAGAAGTTCCCAACAGATGTGCTGATCAAGATGAGTTAAATCATCTCTCTTCATTTTGAACCATCTCTCCTATCTTTAGCCACAGCATATGGAGAGGAATACATATATCAGATCCTGATGGAGATTAGCTTGTGGAACATGACTAAACCTGTACTAGTCAGGCAGAATATGAGGGCTGACTTTCTGAAGGATAAACTCAAGCCTCCATAGGAAACTAAGATGAATATGCATGCTCAAACCCAGCATTGTCCACTCTAGTTCAGGGGACATTACAAAGGCTCAACAGCACATTGAATTGTACCATCACAATCTAATTCCTCATCTGTTTTTTTGCTGCTTTTGGTGGTAACATATCAGGGCTTTTCCACTTTGTGGTTTAATGTGCCACCCCTGAATGTGTATTACTTTTTCTAACACTCCCAGTGATCTTCAGTGAGATGCTCAGAGTAAATGTAATGAGTAAACAGTAAATTGCTCAGCCTATCTATAAGTATAACTTGTTATACTTCATTGCTTTAATAATGACCCGCTCAGTATAAAATTTAAACATTTGACACACAAATAACATTACATCTACACTGCAAGCGAGCGGTGCAATGGGCGCAACAAATCTAGAAACCTCCTGTTATAATTAACAAAGCTGTCTTCTAGGCTTGGGATCTATGCCTTTTTCAAGCATCAATAATCAGAAACTTTTCCTGATGATAATCTATATATATATATATATATATATATATATATACATTTTTTTTCAGATAGAAATAGGGCTGCTTGTTGCACAATAATCTTTGTCTCTTCAGACATTTTTCTCAACACAACTTTGTAAAGTGTGAGCGGCAGGGTAAATTAAAGGGGGTCGCACACCAGACACGTCTGGCATATGACATGGCATGTTCTAAAATTCGAAAAAACTATTTGGTAATGCCATTTTACAACAAAGGTCCTTGTTATACATATTACATGTAATGACTATGGTAGCAACAGTTAATTATGCATAATTACAAGAAACTAACCCTAAACCAATCCCTAACCATAAACCTATAGTAAGTACATGTTGTTAATTAATATTACTGTAAGAAGGACACTGTAAAATAAAGTGTAACCCAGTTATTTTCTACGAAGGTACGCACACACTGCCGCTGCCCGTCTCCATAGGCTGCTCAAAATTCTGCAGCGCCATGGAGCTCAACTAACATAGTTTTCCATTAAATTTGACCCAAATTATTATCGAAGGTCAAAGATTATTTACTTTAGCCATAAGTGGATGATATATTGTGTAACTTTATTTTTCATATAGCCTACACAATGTATTTTCAGTTGGAAGTATGTATTTTTGTGGTTTGACAGATTGAATAAAACCTATTCAAAGCCACATACAGATAAATTGCATAATAAATTCTAATTGTTCAGTTTGCGCAGTTACCCCAGTTTCGTAGCTTATCTCCTAAATGTAGAAGTAAAGGGCATGTACCAGTTTTGACTACTTGAGAATGAATAATCAAATTATTTAGTGGAACTGCCGAGGAATTAATGTAAATTTAGCTGAACTGCAGCATTAATCTGCTGTTGTTAATCCCATTGCCTCTTGACTTTAAGAGACTCACTTGGTACCAAGCAGCCCATTGACCAATGAAAGATCTTTCACAAGTTTTCCTTTTGAGTGTAGACATGACCAGACTGTTTACACAAGATGCCGTATTGGTCATTCCAGACTTAATCATATGTTTTTGCTGAAAGGGGAAGTGCCAGCAACATGTGATTTTTGTCAGACACCACTGTCTATAAAATACATTTTACTGGAATGTCCTACTTTTAATGCCACTAGGCAGTGTTTTTTAGTGGATGTTTTTAAAAATGTTTCACCAGGGAAAATTTGAAATTGATCAAATATTGAAATGAAAGATCTTATATAATGTTCATTGTGTATATTAATGTGTTATATATTGTGTATATTACCTTTTAAAACTACCTTGATCTTGCCATGAAAATAGCCAGTGATGCTGACACGGCAATAAAAATAAATAAATAATTTACCCCAGTTTCAGTGCCACTTTGTTTATTCTTGAAGTACCAAAACCTTAGTAACTTTTGTGTGTATGATGACTAGATCCACAACTGCCACCTGCACCTAAATGATGCGTCCTGTGTTGTGAGAACTGTGCTTTGTCCACTTCTCGGTAAATGTTGTATCACCCTCTTGTGGTCTCCCAATGCTATGCCAGACTACATGACACAAGGCCAATTTAGTGAATTGGATACATGCAAATTAGGATTTTAATTAAAAAATTTAAATGTTAATATATCCATGCCATGGATAGCTCCATTGGCCACCGCAATGCCAATGGTTGAGCATGCTTAATATTCTTTCTTGCATTACCGTGACGGGAAAAACCTCAGTACTCAAGGGGGCGATAGTTACCTTCAAGTGTCTGTGACATTAAACTGAATGTGTTATTATTCTGGTAAGATGCAAAAAATATATTGACTTTAACTTACTTGCTCAGCAATATTCTCTTCAAACTGTTGCTCTGCCATGACAGTAGTTGAGTTGAAAGAGAAAAATCACTGTAGAAGTGGACAGTTCACATTAATCTTGTAAAAGCACCTCTTGCAGCGACGTGGAGAATGCAACACGTAGTTGCTTTGAGTTATAAATTATGGTCTGACACATTTTTAGAACGCATTGACATGTGAAATTGAGCTTGCGTTGCAAGATGTGTCTGCGTTCATGAACATGCATATGAGCATGTTCGGCCCTTAGTCTGCACATAGCTATACCAGTCCCTGTTTGGTATGGAGCTCAGGCTATAGGCTCCAAATATGTTTTCCATACCTGTGTGAGTAGTCTTGTGGGATATCAAATAGCCTGTTTTAAAGTTTGATCTGAGAGAACCGGTTAGAAGCACCATGGTGATGGACTATAACATACACCCACTCTCTCTTATTTTTCCCATTATTGTTCCACCTTTCTTTTATCTTTTCCTGAAGAATGTCCATGAATGAAAACAGTGTAGGGGTGAATGTTAGACTGTCTTTGTCACATTGATGTGTGTTGTTATGGCCCGGCATCAGGAGAATATCCCCTAACAGTGGGTGGGGGAGGGGGGAATGTGGGTGAAGTGGGATTTAATGACATTGCTGTTGATGCTTCAGCCATCTGCTCAGAGAGAGAGTCCTGATGCAAGGAGAGCTTAGAAACACACACACACACACACACACACACACACACACACACACACAGAGAGAGAGAGAGAGAGAGAGAAAGAGAGAGAAAGAGAAAGGGATGATAATGGAGACCAGGCACAAATACAGACTCTGCTTTGTATAATACAAGTGAGGACGATGACCAGGTTAGACTTGAAAGGAGAAAGAAATGCTAGAATAATTTAATGATAATGATCTCTTCTCTGTTATTGTACCCTTTCAGCCTATTTATTGTACTTCATGTTAGGTTAACCTTTTCCCCTCCAACACCTACACCAGCACCAAAGCCATTGCATTTCTTTTTGTGAGTTTGCAGTCTGAATTAAATGTGATGAGAAAGAATGGGTACCACAGAAAAAGGCCGACAATAAATGGAAAAAAGCTTTTCTATTGCATTGTCCTCTCTGACTTCATGTAAAAACAAACAAAAAAACAGACCAGTGTAATCTTATTCATGAATGTATGACTTGAATTAGCCAGTTTCTTTTTTTTTTTTTTTTTCCATGGCTGCACCATGGAAGATTTTTGGGTTAAAATTAACAAAATGCCATTATTGATTGAGTACATATTGAGTACATATAAAACAGCACTGACATGTACATATACACAGAAGAGCCAAAACATTATCACCATTCACAGGTGAAGCGAATAACGTCGATCATTTCCTAACAAGTAGTGCCAGAGTGCCCATGATGACCCCTGTCCACCGTTGAAAGCACCTACAATGGGCATGCGAGCATCGGAACTGGACCTTTGAGCAGTGGAAGAAGGTCTCCTGATCCGATAAGTCCTGCTTTCTTTTACACCACGTGGACGGCCGTGTATGTGTGCACCTTTTACCTGGGCAAGTGATGGCACCAGGATGCACTGTGGGAAGACAACAAGCCGGTGGAGGGAGTGTGATGCTCTGGGCAATGTTCTACTGGGAACCCTTGGTCCGGCCATTCATGTGGACATCAGTTTGACACGTGTCACCTACCTAAACATTGTTGCAGATCAGGTACACCCCTTCATGGCAATGGTATTCCCTGATGGCAGTGGCCTCTTTCAGCAGGATAATGCGCCTTGCCTGCACTCATTGCTCGGGAATGGTTTGAGGAACATGATGAGTTCAAGGTGTTTCCCCAGATCTCAATCCGATTGAGCATCTGTGGGATGTGCTGGACCAACAAGTCTGATCCACGGCAGCTCCACCTTGCAACTTACATGACTTGAAGGATGTGCTGCTAATGTCATGGTGCCAGGTATCACAGGAAACCTTCAGGGGTCTTGTAGAGTCCATACCTCAGTGGGTCTGCGCTGTTTTGGCAGCACGTGGAGAACCAGAACCAGCTTATCAGTGTATATATATTAATACAGTGTGCATGTGCATGTGATTAATACTTATGTGCATGTGATTTTTTTTAGTTTTTTATTTTTAATAAATTTGCAAAGATTTCAAACAAACTTCTTTCACGTTGTCATTATGGGGTATTGTTTGTAGAATTTTGAGGAAAATAATGAATTTAATCCATTTTGGAATAAGGTTGTAACATAACAAAATGTGGAAAAAGTGAAGCGCTGTGAATACTTTCCGGATGCACTGTGTCAGTCATACGTCTTTGGCTGCTGCATTGCATCTCGTTGTTCCAGTCTTACCTATTCATTATTATAGGCTGTTATAACGTAATATGTTACAAAAAAGATGGCATAATCAAAATATAATGCATCATATTTTTTTCATTATTTGAAGACACGTTGGCCAACTCAGTGAAAGAATGCTCACAACGCGCGTCTCTCTGCTCTTCCTTCAGGTTACCATTGTTATTTTGGTTAGCGCAAACCACTGTTTTTGTCATGGCTGACTGCACGGTGTATTTTCACACCGCGGTTGGCTTGACGGGATACGCCATAACCATTGTGTTTTTAATACGCTGTGTTAAGTTGAAAATAGTTTTGAAGACCATGTGTTCGGTTCCATTCAGCTTTTGTTTGAAAGTAAGAACTCACCTTGTGTGTGTACGCTTCTCCAGCGCTGTCTGCACTGTCACTCGCCTGGTGTGTGTGAACTCCTGTGGAGTGTTGAGCGCTGTCTCTACCCCGGCCAGAAAGTCATGCTGCACTGTGTGTTTCAGTGATGGCTTATGCTGCTTTCCATTCAAATCGGAGAGTCGGAATTTCCACATTTCTACTGGGAAAAGTGCAATGGAATGCCACTTTATCTTGAACTTCAAACTTGGAAACTCATGCGGAAATGTACAACTTTGATTTTTCCGAGATGCAGGTGTGTGACGTCACGCAAACATGTCGGCACCCAGGGAGATTTATAGAGTCAATGAAAAACATTCACTTTTATTAAATAATATCCATTAATGAGTCAAAGTTCCTACATTAAATGATAATACTTGTTCAGCTAACGTTTGCAGAGACAGGTGTTCAAAACACATTTAATTATCTCTTTTCATTATCGTAAATCTGTTGAACAAAAGCTAGCATTGCAGCATTGTTTATCAGTTTGGTTGCTGTGTGACATCTGTGTTGACAATCAAGGTACTGCTCAAAATCACAATATAATCAATCTCAAAATTAAAAAATAAGGCCCCTCTTTGACACGTTTGTGTATAGCTGTCAGGTAGTTGTCAGTGAATTTCAAATTTAGTGAAAAGTGATGTCAGGCATGAATATTATCAATCTTCGTTTTCATGACTGATAATTGCTGTCACTTCTGATTACTCAAGTTCTCGAGTACTGGTGCCTATCTCTAGTGAGCATTATGCATTTGTGTGAGAGGTAAAATAAATAAATGCATGAGTGCTATATGTGTGTGTGCGAGGTAAAAGCATTGCATGTGTGATCGTTTTGTGTGTATGTGCAAGCTTTTTGTGAGTATGTGCATGCATTGTGAATGTGAGAGTGAACTGTGTGTATATAAGAGGTAAAGTTTGAATCAGGGTCTAAACTACCCCTCCTATGAACCTGCATCATATGTCATAATATGCGGTGCCCATCAGCAATGCCAGTGTCAACTTGAAAGGTTTTCTGGGAAGTCAGGATAAAATCCAGTGGGGAATGCCAACCTAACATGTTCAAGGAATATTTTTCACTTAAGTCATCTCAGTGCAAGCTTGTTTTAAGTTGACTGAGAAAATGTTTCAAACTCACATGTAGATATAATTTGAATGAAATAGTTTTTAATGCCACCAAAATGTTATAGAAATGGTTTGTTTCATGAATCACACTACTTGTTTATTAGAAAACAATGAAATCATTTTTAATGCCACCAAAATGTTATAGAAACAGGTTGTTTCATGAATCACACTACTTGTTTATTAGAAAACAAAAATGTAAAATCATTTTGGAAATGAAACGCACACAAACCATGCTTGCAGCCTCTGATCCAAAGTCAGCTTTTCTCATCCCACTCTCCCAGTTCTGGGCATTTATAACAGAGCAGTTTGGCTGCATATAATTAGTAAATTGAGCGAGCATTTCACCCTGTATATCATGCCGTGGCCAAGGGAAGGCTAGCCTTATAATCCCTCTGCCTAAGCGCGTTTACAGATTTTTTTTTTAATGCAGCGTGTATTTACACATGAATCAATAAAATTTCACTCACCTGAATGTTGAATGTTAAATGCTTTAACACTGGAGCAGTTCAGATGTGAACTGATCCTAGACCAGTGGTTATGGGCAGCTTTAAAACAAAGCAATTCGGATTAGGGCTGAAATGATTAGTCAACGTTATCGACAACGTCGACAATAAAAAAAATTGTCAAAAATTGTTACATTTTTTAAATTAACAGCTGCTGCTCCGCTGAAGCAAAACTTGCATGTCGAGCATCTTTAAAGGAAACTCCCTGGCGTTACATATTTAATGCAGTTATATTTAATGCGTTATAGCTTTATTAAAGTTCAAATAATACGGAAGCAGATCATGCAAATAACTACAAACTCTGAAATGGTAATTTCTCTGTGCGGTCAGCGCCTCATCTATGAGTTGCGTGAATGTCCCGATCTAAGGGGGAGAGACTGAAACTGCATCTGGCTGAGGCACACTCCGACGCAGGGACACTCGTCCCTCGAGCATGCTTAATGCAGCTAGATTAGAACATGATGGCTCGCGACTTATTGAATCATAATACAGTATATGTGGTCACTGTGCATTTCTTATCGTGAAGAAAATTGGCAATACACAGCTTTATTAATAAGAGAGAGTTTGTTTTTTTGTGAGTTAAAGATGGATTGAAGTCAACAGAAAGGTGAGAGAGGGTAATCTTCGCCCCATTATACACTGCAAAAAAATACATTTTTGATTTGTTTTTGTTTTGGCTTGTTTTCCAAAATAAATATCTAAAACTCCTTTTAAAATTACTTTTTTTTATTTATTTATTTTTTTTTATTGTTATTTGAGAATATTAAAAATACAAATATTTTAAAATCTCTAAAAATCCTTAAAAAATAAAGATGCATTCACCTGAAAAGCAGCATTTAAAATATTTAAACTTGCTCTTAGAGGATTGATCTTAAATATAAAAATGTATTTTCTTTACTGCACTTGCAGAAGTATAACCAAACCAAAGTGACAAAATACACTTATATACAAAATACACTTATATTTAAGATACATTCTCTTAAAGCAAGTCTAAATATCTTATATGTTGCTTTTCAAGTAAGTCTGTCTTGTTTTAAGGATTTTTAGACAATTTTAAATGGAAAACAAGACAAAAACACTTGATAACAATATGATTTTTTGCAGTGAATTTATTTACTGAATTAAACTTAAAGTATTTTTTCCTTTTAAATTCAGTGAATGCCATTTAGAGGTACAGTTGAAGTCAGAAGTTTACATACACCTCGGCCAAATACATTTAATCATAGAAAGAATTCCCTGTCTTATGTCAGTTAGGATCACTACTTTATTTTAAGAATGTGAAATGTCAGAATAACAGTAGAGAGAATGATTTATTTCAGCTTTTATTTCTTTCATCACATTCCCAGTGGGTCAGAAGTTTACATACACTTTGTTAGTATTTGGTAGAAATGCCTTTAAATTGTTTAACATTGGTCAAACGTTTTGGGTAGCCTTCCACAAGCTTCTCACAATAAGTTGCTGTAATTTTGGCCCATTCCTCCTGACAGAACTGGTGTAACTGAGTCAGGTTTGTAGGCCTCCTTGCTCACACACGGTTTTTCAGTTCTGCCCACAAATGTTCTATCAGATTGAGGTCAGGGCTTTGTGATGGCCACTCCAATACCTTGACTTTGTTGTCCTTAAGCCATTTTGCCACAACTTTGAAGGTATGCTTGGGGTCATTTACCATTTGGAAGACACATTTGTGACTGAAGTTAATTGTGACTTTAACTTCCTGGCTGATGTCTTGAGATGTTGCTTCAATTTATCCACATAATTTTCCTTCCTAATGATGCCATCTATTTTGTGAAGTGCACCAGTCCCTCCTGCAGCAAAGCACCCCCACAACATGATGCTGCCACCCCCATGCTTCACAGTTGGGATGGTGTTCTTCGGCTTGCAAGCCTCACCCTTTTTCCTCCAAACATAACGATGGTCATGTAAAAAAGAAGATGAATATCTTTATGGATAATTTTCATATCCGTTCCAGAGCGGAACTTCAATAAATTGCCCTTGATGGTCTCTGCGTTGTTCTGTCTTTTCTGAGCGCTGAAGTAAATCAGTTATTGTTAATTCACACATTTAATTCTGTTATTCATTTTATCTGACTCCAATTTTATATTAATCTGACTCCAATTTTAAGTTGACCTCTAATTTATATTTAAGCTCTAATTAATTTCTGATCATTCTTTTAATTTAACATTTTTAGGTTATTGATTACTCTAAATCCTCTTCTATTCATTGTCCTTTTGATCTTTGGAGACTTACGCCAGCCGTTATTAAATTACGTAAACCTCCCGAAAATGGATAGCCAGTTCCGTTCTTAGTCAGTGGTTGTAGGGTTAACTAATATCGTCTGGTTTGGCTTTTCTCATAACCAGACAATAGTGCCGCTTAGTCACGTACATACAACTCGCAAAGACGGGTGGTGAGCAGTGACTGAGAGTCTCTAAATGGCTTTCTCCTACCCGGTTGTCCTGAGTGGTTTCTCCTATATTAAAGCTCCAGTATGGTCTACCCTGGTCTATTGAAATTCAAATCCTACCCGGCTGTCCTAGGTGGTTGTCCTACCTGGTTGTCCTAGGTGGTTGTCCTACCTGGTTGTCCTAGGTGGTTGTCCTACCTGGTTGTCCTGAGTGGTTTAAATTCAAACTGAGAGTCTTTAAATGGCTTCCTCCTATATTAAAGCTCCAGTAATGATTTCAGAGGAATTCAGAATAAATCAAATAATAACAATTTATTTGTCAGGTAGGATATAAAACATTGTTGCAGAAATTCAAATCAAAGCCAATTTCACATGATCAGAATAAACAAGCATTACTAAAAATAAAAGACAAGTCAAAGAAACATACCTGACAAAACTACATGCAGCGGTACAGCATGGGAGATCTGTATACAGATTCCCAGAACTTTATGCCAACTTTCCTTAAATATCCAGACAGAATAAACATTGTGTACCAAATGGTATTATCCTTTGGACAATGAGGATTTGGCGGTGAATGGGTTCTTGACTTCCTGGGGTTTAACCTTGTTAACATACAGGAGATAATTTCAATTGTAGGTCAAGGAGGGGGAGACACCTCCAGAATTATGCAGTATTTGACCTTATAACTTTGTTACCATTAGTTTTATCAACATGGGAAAGAGACCACTATACCAGTCGCACAGAGACCTCTTAAATGATATCAAACACATACAGTTGCATTCTTTGTTTTCATGTTATTTGTTATATTTTTACATGTAAATCTTATGTCTTTGTGTTGGTCCAGAGCTGGAGAAGGGGAGAGAGAAGGGGGGGCAGCAAGGTGATTTGCAATTTATCACACTGTGGTGATGTTCAGGTGTAGATTTCAGCAAAAGGCGATTTGCACTTTATCACACGTGGTGATATTCAGGTGTAGATTTCAGCTTTTGTGAGAGAGTTCTATGACGTTGATTCTTGCAGAGTTCTTTGACTTTTACCGGAAATGGCGCCTTTTGGTTGTAGACATTCTGGTGTCAGCCTTACAGTCATTATGGCCAAACAGTTACATTTTTGTTTTATCAGACCAGAGGACATTTCTCCAAAAAGTAAGATCTTTGTCTCCATGTGCACTTGCAAACTGTATTCTGGATTTTTTTATGGCGGTTTTGGAGCAGTGTCATTTTCCTTGCTGAGCAGCCTTTCAGGTTATGTAGATATAGGACTCATTTTACTGTGGATATAGATACTTGTCTCCTCCAGCATCTTCACAAGGTCCTTTGCTGTTTTTCTGGAATTGATTTGCACTTTTCGCACCAAACTACGTTCATCTCTAGGAGACAGGATGCATATTCTTCCTGAGCGGTATGATGGCATGGTGTTTATACTTGCGTACTATTGTTTGTACGGATGAACGTGGTACCTTCAGGCATTTGGAAATTGCTCCCAAGGATGAACCAGACTTGTGTAGGTCCATAATTCTTTTTCTGAGGTCTTGGCTGATTTCTTTTGATTTTCCCAATGATGTTAAGCAAAGAGGCACTGAGTTTGAAGCTAGGCATTATAATACATCCACAGGTACACCTCCAATTGACTCCAGCCAGTTAGCCTATCAGATTTAGGTAATTGCCTAAAGGCATGGCATCATTTTCTGGAATTTTCCAAGCTGCTTAAAGGCACAATTAACTTAGTGTATGTAAACTTCTGACCCACTGGAACTGTGATATAGTCTATTAAAGTTAAACAATCAATCTGTAAACAATTGTTGGAAAAATTACTCATGTCATGCACAAAGCAGATTTGACAAAACTATAGTTTGCTAATATGAAATCTGTGGAGTGGTTAAAAAAATTAGTTTTAATGACTTCAACCTAAGTGTATGTAAACTTCTGACTTCAACTGTATTTTTAAAAGATGATTTTGTCCTCTTTATTTTTAGTAAGCAAGCTTAATGAAACCTTTTTAAGAGCCAATGATTAATCGTTACAATAATCGCTGAATAGCTGAATAATCGTTCTAATAATCATTAGATTAATCAATTATAAAAATAATAATTAGTTGCAGCTCAAATTCAGATGTACAAGCAGTCAGTGATCATTCCACGTTGTATGTAACTGTATAATAATGCCGTGGCCATGGGTTTACACACCTTTTAATACCGCGTGCATGAATTTATTGCAGGAAACAAAGTTTCACTTACCCGAATGTTACATTATTGATAAAATGTTGCTTTGTGCGGTTCAATTTTTTAATTCTCACTGTGATTGTAATGACAACAGAAAGGTTATGGTAGCTGCACATTCATGCTCCAGTGCACAACATATCCACCGCTGCAAATAATGAGTACAGCTGTATTCCACTGAAGCGTTCAGATTTATTTCCTTTAACAGCAATATTTTGCAGTTTTTAAAATGTAAATCTAAGGGTTTACATTGGCTTACCAGCGATGTAAAGAGTTGACTTGCACTCTTTACATCGCTGGTAAGCAAGCCTCCCACTCTCTAGAACTACAGTACCATCATGCACTACCCAAACATACTACAATATCTCCTCCCACACAGTTTGCTCACTTTTACTCCTGATTTCTCACAATACAGGGAAAGAAGAGGTGTACAGAAGCAACACGTTACTTGTTTAAAAAGTAACTCCGATATTATGGTCTAAAATAAAATAAAAAAATATTGCATTACTTGTTACTCTAAAAATTATTCTGATTACGTAACACACATTACCCCCAACACTAATGAGCACTAGTATTTAATGCTACTTAAAGTGGTGCTATTTTAGTGCATTTCTATTTTTATACTGTGGAATGCTTTGTTTGGAAAATGTTAATAAAACGTTACATATTGTTTTCTTTTCTAGGAGAAAAAAAAACCTAAATGTATTTTAACAGAAAAAGTATATATAGAGTTAAATTACAGCCCTTTCTAAATCTGCAATTAATTGCGATTTACTATGCAAAATCCTGCAAGTAATTACGAGTAAATATTTTAATCGACTGACAGCACTAATAATTTGCAATGAAATTTTTTTATTTTGTACCAGAATCACCACCTGATTTTATGGGTTCCCCCAACTCCGAAATCCCAGTTTAATCCCTGTTTACAGACTGTTTGTATGACAATGCATAATTAAAGATACACGTTCACAAGATTTGTTGTGATAAATGGTATTTAAATAAAAAATATTAAAATATGTCACAAAAATAGTATTGTTCTGTTTAGTTTGCAGTCAATAGGTCCAATTTTATTCTGGTTGAGTGAGAGAGGGAGGGAGAGATAGAGAGAGAGAAATTCTATTTTATACCATTACACATGCTCAATCCTCCATTGGTACTTTGGTATGATGCCCTCTGAGATGAGCAGGAGATGAAGAGAAGGTAGAAAAACAACTGCACATGCAATGCATCATGGGAAGGAGTGCAGTTAAAGAGCACAAACTGGCAGCCTGTTGACCAATTGTTGAAAGGATAGATGGGGTGGTTTCAAATGAGCTTTGTTGCAGAAGGCAGGGCCCAGAGATTTGCATATGAAAACCTCTAGATGGATGAGAGAGAACGTGTGTGTGTGTGTGTGTGTGTGTGTGAGAGAGAGAGAGAGAGAGAGAGAGAGAGAGAGAGAGGCTTGGCAGGGTGACTGTGATCATTGTCAGAGGAACAGAGTGTAATATCTTGTATTCACACCTGGGTGGTGGTAAAGGTTTAGTTCTCTCACAGCTTACAGCTTTGAGACATCATGTGGCACCAACATTTCTCTTTGGGTAGACAAGATGAAGTGTCCTAAATGGAAAAACTTACCTGAACCTACATGAGGCCAACTCAACTTCTCCAGAAGTGCCGGGGAAATCTGTTCTGCATGACTACAGAGCAATAAGCTGACACAGCGGATGTTTTTGTATCCTAGTTAAGACTTTGCCTCAGCGGGTTAAACGAGTGAAAACAGCAGATTGGCCACACATTAAGCCTACTCAGAAAGAGTGGCAAGAGATCAGGAGACCGGAGGCGGCAAACAGGCTACCCTTCACCTCCCTCCTCTCCCCTCATTCATCCATCTAAATGCATGGACTGTGAGCTCCCAAATGGCCCTGATTCTCTCTCTGTGTATGTCCCTATTTCTCACTTCCCTCTCTCACTCGAGCATACTTGCTCACTGGATTAAAGCCTCCTCATCAAGGAGAGCCACTGTGCGTTCTGATTGGTCGAGAACCTCAAGCCCACCGCTCCCTGTCTAGTGCCCTTGTCGAGTGCCCTTGCTGTGTTGTCTGGGGCAACCACTCACCGCAGCAGCAGAGACTGGCAGCCAGGGCTTAAAAAAACAAGAGGAAGGGAAAGGAGGGAGAAATTAGAGGATAAAACATGACAACAATAAAAAGGGATTAGCCCATGGCATCGCTGAGCCATCAGGACTCCCACCGCACACAGCTGTTTGTGAAATAGGGAGGAGGGATGAAGCGTTTCAGATAACCTCGCTGAAAGAGCCAGGTTGAAAAACAGCTCGGATAAAGAGGATGTGCGATCTGCTTTGTACACAATAGAATTTGGAATTGCTTGTTGACGTGATGGACTCTTCTAACTGATAGTGTGGGATCACACACAAATACACACTGACATGGCATCAAGGAACCAGGGTCAGCAGCCCGTTAGGAGGAGCAGAAGTTAGTGCCGTCCCCTGTGTGTAGAGGAATAGGCCACGTCCATGTCGATTTGAACAGGAGGGCTGACAATTGACGTGCCAGGACTCTTTGTTTGACCTTAACATGGGGGACACTGCAGAATACAAGCGTCTGCCAAGCGATTGCGATGAGGATGAGGTATTACAGCTCTTTGAACATGTCGTCAGACCATCCAGATATCCAATAACAGTTTTATTGGGATGTCATCTGTTTTGAAAATGCTTATTTTCTGATGGTGGGTCCATGAGGCATTTTTCTTACCATCTGTGTATTGTAACCACATATAGTAAAAATGAGATGCTCAGGAGTTGATTAAATGCACTAGAAATGTGAAGGTCTAAAGTGTGTCAGTGTGTCTGTAAGACGTTACATTAACCCACATGTGGATGAATTGTCACGTGACTTGCGGTACACTGTGTCTAACTGAGTGTGTGAGGTCAGACGCAGCTGAACAAGGCTGTATTTTTTTTTTACAGCAGTCTCAGTCTGGCAGTGTGTGTTTACAAAGCACTGTTTTCTCTGGATGCTGTGTACAAAATGGAATGCAGAGCTTGTCACGGGAGCTGCAGAAAAGGGACGTAGCTGTGACAGAAATTACTAGGGCTTTAAATGAAAAGGGTTTGTGCGCATGTTAGGGTTGCAAATTTTTAACAATTTTCTTAATCTCCAATCGTTAATGTTAATGAATGAAAATTGATTAATCATATAAACAATAACAATAATAAACTGTAAGTGGTAAATAGCTTGAAACTCAAATGCAAGACACAATTCTCTTCAAAATTTTGTTTATACAAAGTTTGATTTTTGACTCCCTAATCGTTCTAATGCAAACTTAAAAATGTCAACATTACCTCTGAGAAAAATTACTTACTGTAGAAGGAAACATGAAAACATGAAACAGCCACTGATGCAAGTATGTGTATGTAGCCTACTTTTTTAAATATCATTCAAATAAACGAAAGTAAGAAATGGGAGTATTGGAATTTTCCCCTAAATATATTTTTAGTTCAGATTTTTTTTTAATCAATTCAGGCTGTTTTAATTAATTTTCTATTAATATATTACTGTTAGTAACAACTTGTATAGAAGATACAGATTCGATTTCATAAAAAATCCACATTGTAGATCGTGGGATATTTCTTGATGGTGAGATTTCATGAGAAAGAATGTAACTGCATGCTCTCCTGAACCGATGTGATTGTCTGTGTGGATGATAAAGGGAGGCCAATGGATCAGCAACGCTTGTTGTCATGTTGTACTTAAACACACAATCACGGTTTAGGCAGTAAACGTAATGTTCATATATAGAGAAATGATTGACATTGACACATTGCTTTCTTTTAGTGGTAAGGTTTGGGTTAGGGTTAGTCTGTATTCATAATAATTAGCTTTATGTATAAAGAAGTTGTTTATTGGCCTAAGTTCCGCTACTTGCGCTCCAAACACGAAGCAGCGGTTTGTTTAGAGATGCACATATTCCATCGCATTTTCTCTGTATGTCTGATCATACACAAGATAACACAACAGCTTGTTCAAAAACAGAACGCAATAATAAAAATCGAAATCTCAAAGTCATGTCAACTCTTTTTTGTTTTTTTTTTCTTTACACTGTGCTAAAGTTACTGGTATTTAGACCATGTTATTCTAAAGGTCTTTTGTTGTTTGTTTTTTAGAATAATATCATATGGAAATGTCCTGACTTTTTATTAAATTTTTCTGCTGATGCAACCAAGGCCACACAGGCAGGTGAAAAATATTAACCAATATTGTAGCCCACTTTTCACAATTCAATTAAATCATGTAGGATATTTGATCAAGTCTACATTTAATCCCATTGAAGGTTCTTTTTTTCACTCAGTTTTGTCTTTAAAGCCGATTACTGGTGAATTCAGCTGCATATTCATTAACATTTACATAGCTGAATTGTGCAGCACCATGGGATTGTTAAACAGAAGCATGTGGTTGTCTCTTTAGCCATGTTCAAGCATGTATTTTTCAGAGTCTTCTGACTTTTATTAGATTTCCAGATGAGCTTTAAAAGAGCCAGTTACGGTTACTGCTGTTGTCCTTTATTGTAAAATGCTTCATGGATGCAAGAGTGATGGCTTCAGCTCATCTCCATTCTGGCTGTGAGTGACAGAGAAAGAGAAAGTACTCTGGAGTCCCTTTAGTTCTGTGTATGTGAATAGGGGTGCAAATGTGGACAATTTATCACAACTACAAATGCTAGATGTAATACAAAGGACCTATGACTTCCTTGTTAGGCTGTGGTTACTAAATTTCTGTCGTATCGAATTTGTAACATAATTGACTTTTTAAAGTGGAATATCTTCTAAAGATGGTCTTAATAGATGTTTCCAGGTGCCATTCAAATGCCACAGGTTACAACACTACTGTGTGGTTGCTGCCCCCTGGTGGACTGTTAGAACACTGCAGCTTGGAAACATTTGATCTGTAAGACAATAATAACAAATCTGGTTAAGAAGAACAAGCAATACAATAGTTAGTGGCTTAAGCCCTGTTCATACCACAAACGGCATCGCGCGACGGAGCAGCACAATCCCATTCATTTTCAACGAGAGCATAGCGACTTCCGGCGACACGAGCTGTTGCAACCGTTGGCGACAGAGATCACCATGGGGAGCGACAAGTTGAGAAAATTTCAACTTTATACAAATGATGAGTGACATTCGCAAGCGACTACCAATGAGAGTAAAGACAGAGGAGCTTTCGTCATCCGTCTCCAGGCAGGGTGAGTGTGAGATACTGCTTTCGACTCGAGTGCAGGCAAGACTGAGAAGTTAAAAGTTTCTGTGAGCGATTTCACTGTTCTGTATCATTTGTCTGTAACCACATACATAAATATGGCCTAATAAAATGATGTGTGGAAAACAGTGTCGGCATTCTGAGTGAGTTTGATTCATATATTGATATAACGTTCGTCTTGTTTAATGATATGATGCATTAAAGGAATAGTTCATCTAAAAATGAAAATTTGCTGATAATTTACTCACCCTCAGGCCATCCAAGATGTATCTGAGTTTCTTTCTTCATCAAAACAGAATTGAAGACTTTTAGGATTTCATTTCAGGCCTCCTCTAAACAATGCAAGTGAATGCCCTCCATTTTTTGATGGTCCAAAAGGAATATTTAGGATGCATCAAAATAATCCACACGACTCCAGTCGACAAATAAAGTTCTTCTGAATGCAAACGATTGATTATTTTAAGAAACAAAACAATACTTATATACTTTTTAACTACAAATGTTCGCTTCTGTACATCTCTGTGACGTGCGCTCATGAGAGGGATGACGTAAGCTCGTTGGTAAGGTCACGCACCACGTGGAGGAGGAGGCAGGAAGCGTGTCATTGTTTACAATAGAAACTTCCACAGACCAAGCGCCGTTCACAAACCAAAACAGTCCAAAACAATTTCAAAACAATATAAAATAAAAAATTATTTCCAAATAATAATAATACAAAAAACCCAATGTAAACAATGACGCGCTTCCTGCCGCCTTCCCCACGTGATCATATATCATATATCAACGAAAGCTGGTGTACAGATGTAACAACGTTAAAGAGGATGTGCTGTCCTAATTTGGAAGCGCTCTTTATTAACTTTAAGCCTTTCTACTCACCGCGGGAATTTTCCTCGTTTATTCTGGTGCGTGTGTATATCGCACAAAACGCGTGTTTGAACACAGCGCTGCAACAGCTGGCTGATCAAATCACAGACACAGAACAACAATACCCGGACTCAGTTATTATTATTCTTGGGGATTTTAACAAAGCAAATCTCACACGTGAACTGCCCAAATACAAACAGCACATCACATGCCCCACCAGAGACAGGAACATACTGGATCATTGTTACACAACAATAAAGGATGCATATCACTCTGTCCCTAGAGCAGCTTTGGGACTCTCTGATCACTGTCTGGTTCATCTTCTTCCAACCTACAGGCAGAAATTAAAATCAACCAAGCCAGTAGTAAAGACTGTAAAGAGATAGACCAATGAAGCAGAGCGAGAACTACAAGCCTGCTTCGATTGCACGGATTGGAGTGTTTTTGAGGCTGCAGCCACAGACCTGGACGAGCTCACAGATACTGTTACATCATATATCAGTTTCTGTGAGGATATGTGCATTCCTACTAGGACTTATTTAAAGTTCAACAATGACAAACCGTGGTTTACAGCAGAGCTCAGGCAGCTTCATCAGGCCAAAGAGGATGCTTACAGGGGTGGGGATAAAGTCTTGTACAATCAGGCCAGGAACACATTGAACAAGGAAATCAGAGTGGCTAAAAGAAGATACTCTGAGAAGCTGAAAAACAAGTTTTCAGCTAACAACCCTGCATCAGTGTGGAGTGGCATGAAACAACTCACAAATTACAGGACTCCTACCCCCAACCCTGTAGGGAACCAACAACTGGCTGACGACCTGAATGTGTTCTACTGCAGATTTGAAAGGCCCAATCCCACACCCCACACCCACTCTGACCTTCACTTCACACAAACACCAACACCTCCTGCAACCCCCCTCCTCCCCCCTCCTGCTACTCAACCTGCACTTAAGATCTGTGAAGATGATGTGAGCTGCATCTTTCGGAAACAAAAGACGAGGAAAGCTTCGGCCCAGATGGCGTCTCACCAGCGTGTCTTCGATCCTGTGCTAACCAGCTGGCCCCCATCTTCACACAGATCTTCAATAGATCACTGGAGCAGTGTGAAATCACATGCTGCCTCAAACGCTCAATCATTATTCCTGTCCCAAAGAAACCAAAAATCACAGGACTTAATGACTACAGACCTGTCACCCTGACATCTGTGGTCACGAAATCATTTGAGAGACTGGTGTTGGCCCACCTGAAGAACATCACTGGACCCTTTCTAGATCCCCTTCAATTTGCTTATCGAGCAAACAGGTCTGTGGATGATGCAGTCAACATGGGATTGCATCATATCCTGCAACATCTGGACAGACCAGGGACATATGCAAGGATCCTTTTTGTGGACTTCAGTTCGGCTTGCAACACCATCATCCCAGCTATACTCCAGAATAAATGACACCAACACTCTGTTCCCATGTCTATCTGTCAATGGATTACCAGCTTTCAGACAGACAGGCAGCAGCTTGTGAGACAGGGGAAACTCACTTCTAGCACCTGTACAATCAGCACTAGAGCCCACCAGGGATGTGTGCTCTCCCCACTACTCTTCTCCCTCTACACCAATGACTGCATCGCCAAGGACCCCTCTGTCAAGCTCCTGAAGTTTGCAGAAGACACCACTGTCATCGGCCTCACCCGAGATGACGATGAGTCTGCATACAAAAGGGAGGTTGAATAGCTGGCTGTCTGGTGCAGTCAAAACAACCTTGAGCTGAACATGCTCAAAACAGTGGAGATCATTGTGGACTTTAGGAGGAACACCCCAACACTGACCCCCCTCACCATTCTAAACAGCACTGTGGCAGCAGTGAAGTCATTCAGGTTCCTGGGCACTACCATCTCACAGGACCTGAAGTGGGAGACCCACATTGAAAAAGACCCAGCAGAGGTTGTACTTCCTTCGCCAGCTGAGGAAATTCAACCTGCCACAGGCGCTGCTGATACAGTTTTACTCAGCAGTCATTGAGTCTGTCCTCTGCACTTCAGTAACTGTCTGGTTTGGTTCAGCTACGAAATCAGACATCAGAAGACTACAAGGGACAGTTCGGACTGCTGAGAGGATTATTGGTTGCCCCCTGCCCCCCCTTCAAGAACTATACACTTCCAGAGTGAGGAAAAAGGCTGGAAAAATTACTCTGCCCACTACCTTTTTGAACTGTTGCCTTCTGGCCGACCCTTCAGAGCTCTGAGCACAGAACCGTCAGGCACAGGAACAGTTTTTTCCCTCAGGCTATCCATCTCATGAACAGTTAAATTGCTCCATTGAGCAATAACTATGTGCAATAAACAGGTTTAGTCTTTTTTATATTTGTCCAACACATCCAACCTCTTCTGCCATTTCATTCCTCTGAGAAAAAAATAATAAAATAATAATAATAATAATAATTTGCACTGTACATAACAGATTTGTATTTGCACTGTACATAACAGATTGTATTAGATTTGCACTACCCATGTGTATGTGTGTATGTATGAATGTGTGTGTCTGTACATTTGTGTATAATTATTTTTTTTAATTTATTATTATCTATGTGTTGCTGCTGTTTTTGTATTGTTTTTGTATTGTTGTACACTGGAAGCTCCTGTCACCAAGACAAATTCCTTGTATGTGTAAGTATACTTGGCAATAAAGCTGATTTTAATTCTGATTTATGAGATTAAGCTTTTGACACTTAGGACAATTGAGGGACTTGTTCACAACTATTACACAAGTTGCAAACATTCATTGATGCTCAAGAAGACAATACACTACTATATGCATACTATCTGTAAATGTCTGTAATGTAGATTCTGAAGAGCAGTACTAAATATAAAATATCTTTTATCTCTTATATTTGTATAAATTATTAAAGGGGCATGAACATTTACGAGACAAAAGGGGATGCAAACTTCTCAACTATATATACTGTTTATTAAACCTCCGATTAATGGGTTATCAGCTGTCTTCCTTTTCTTCGGCTTTCTGTCTTGTTTCTGTTCAGCAATCTAAATCGAGCAATTCTGTGATTTGGCCACTAAAAACAGCCATTTGGCTCCTTAATGTTTCAGTTTAGGAGCCAGTGGCTCCCAAGTAATTTTTTTGGTCTGGAGCCCTGTATGGCCAGTTGTGCAATCCACCAATAACGTTAGAGCAGTGGCAGCAGTGGGAACTCCCGCCAGCGACACAGATTACAAAGTCTAGCGACATGCCGCCCGCGGTGTGAATGGGGCTATACGGGTTTAACAGACTCAGTAAGTCTCTAATTGCATCAGTCAGATTTGGACACTTGCTCTGTGTTGACACTGACCATCACTGAATCCTGAAGGCAGACATGAGAGTAAGGTTGGATTTTTCTTCTCTATGAGGTGCTACATATGGAGGTGTAGTGTGAACATGGCTCATCCGGTCCAAATGTGCAAAGCTCCAATCTGGTCACATAGAGACACGTTGAAGTAAGTGGTCCTTGGCGAGTATTGTTACCATGTTTCTTTGGTTTATAATTTTAAAGAATTAGCAATGGCCTCAAGAATGCATCGGTGTGAAGATAAATATTCAGGTCCATTATATTGCAAATTGATTGTTGGTATCATAGTGTCTGGTCTGCAGCTGGTTAAAATGTACAGCCAAATCTCTGAGCCAAGTCACAGGAACCCAGACTTTCCCTCATTTACAGCTGGCATTACCAGATTTTTTTCAAACTCTGTCTCTTAAAATAAAGCTCCTTTTTCAGTAAGTCTCCATAACATTCCTGCTGTATTATCCACATGGTGTGAAGCAGCGCTGGAAAATATTTGTGTTAGGGCAGTAATTGGAGGCAGACTGTTTATGACAGGCAGGGCCTAGCTTTATTGTCTCTGTCCCTGCTCACCTCATCTTCCCTCTGGCTCCGAAAAAAAAAAAAAACAGCTCAACTGGCATCTTACATTTTATCGCTTAAAATGCTGCACATCTGGTTTAGTCTATGGGCTTGATGAATCAGTGGGGAATGAGGGAGAGGGGTTGAATGTAAATAAAACATAAACGGTTTATTCTGCTCGTGATGATGAAGCCAAAAGTTTGAGAACGAGGGAGGAGAAAAAATTGAGAATGGGTTTGTTTACAGGAGGTTGAGATAACATTTTTAGAAGGATTGAGACCGTAGAAAGCTGTGAACCAAATAAAGAAGAAAAGTCGAGACTTGTGGGAGTGAAGAAGAAGAGTGGGAGAGAGAGAGTGAATATAAAAGGGAGTTGTAGTGGCTTGGAGAGAGGGAGAGAAAGATAGGAGGGGATATGGTAGTGTTCAGGAGGGGGATTTGTTAAGAGCCCAACATATGGGAGGAGTACAGGAAATGAGCTCTCCATCCTGCAGTTAAATCTGACCTTTTGGCTCACGATCAAATGCTCCTCCATCCGAATACCATAGAGTCTCTGTCCTGGGCATGGGCTGACGGAGGGAGGGAAAGTGGGAGGGAGAGAGAAGGGACACTTCCCCAGCATCTGTTTGTAAGTTGCAGGAATTACACAGGCACACAGTAAAAAAGAGAGAGTTCTAGCCACTCCTCCTGCTCCAAAACAACATGCCCCCTCTCTGACACAAACATGCACACTGATGAAAAAAGCCAAGCTACCTTTTCTAGCTAAACAGATCTTAGAGACGCTAAGGGATGGAATTGTCTCTCGACTTTGCTGCTCTTCCATTTCTCTTATCACCTCCACTGTGGCTGTCATCTGAGTGAGGGAATCGGGGAGAGAAGAAACCATCCTATTAATAGCTGACCGGTGGACTGAGTGGATGGACAACCAAGGGAAATGACTCCAATATCTTCATGTTTTTCAAAATCCTTTTCAGCCTTACTTTAAAACCCTTCTTGCATAACAAGGAGGTCTTTATCTTAACCTGCTTCTGACTCACAGTGTGGAGTGTAAACTTTCTAGGCTGCCAAGGAAACACTAACCCTGTGGCATACCCCTTTTTTTTCTTGCCTAGCCCCACACGGCTCCCCAAACTGAACTTTGGTTAAATGAGCTTAATGTGGATTGTCCCGTGATGGAATTTAGTCTGTGGGCTGCACAAGCTGAGGAGACCTTTGAACTGAGGAGACCTTTACAGTTCTGGAGCGGTCTCCCTGTACCGGCTCCCGTCTTGAACACTGTTCTCCAGCAAAAGAATCTGGGACATTTAGACCGAGCTTGACTTTTTGTGGATTTTCATGTGTCTTTGAACGATTCAAGATGCGTCGTTTTGACAAGCTCAAGAAATCATTCCCATTTCTTGCTCATTTCCATGTTTACAGAGTAAGTCTAGTTTTGGTTGTCTTATGTGTTTCAGTATGGGAAATGGACCTGGACTTTTCTGGACTGACACGTGTGCGAGTGTACGTGTCAGTGCAGGTTCATGACAGCATCTGTGTTGGTGTGAAACCACATTATGCAAGATCTTAGCTGTGCACATGGATATCATCAGACCATACCAGAGCCTGACCCCAACCATACTGTGCATCAAACTTTCACATTGCATAACTTTAGAGCATCCTGTGTAACACAGTCCACGCTTGATTTATAATGCACATGCTGTCAACAGTCAGGCCGTTATGCACTATATCTATTAACCCTCTGGGGTCTTGGGCCCTGGAGAAGTTTTGACATGCCTTGACATTTGTGCTTTTTTCAGTTGCTTAAAAACATATTAATGGCTAAAGTCTGATAACACTGTATTCAGCACAAACTGGGCTACAATAATATGTGAACAACATGTATGTACGTGTTTGTATTTTTGAGAAATAACGTTTATGCGTGGTTTTTGAAAAAACAAACATTTTAAGTCACTGAAATAAGGCCATATAACACATACTAAGCATTTGTTCACAAAACTTTTGAGAACTGGATCTTGTAACCTAGAGTTTTTGCTACAAAATTATGTGAAAACCATCCTGATCACTCATTCATACAAAACAATATAGTCATTTAACTTTTGTAAGACACTTTTAGTGTTAGAAAGGCCATATGCGAGGAGGCGTGGATGATCATGAATATTGATGTGATTCACACCTGAGGAGACAAAGACCCCTCCCCTGAGAGAGAATGAATGTGAGGAGACTTAATGATTGAATGTATTGTTTGTAGCTTATTCACAAAATCAAGTTAAAAGAAGTAATCTGACTATACATTTTCTTTACATAAAGACTTTACTTAAAAACTTTAGACCTACACTACCGTTTAAAAGTTTTAGATTGGTAAGATTTTTTTTTAATGTTTTTAAAAAAAGTCTCTTCTGCTCACCAAGGCTGCATTTATTTGATCCAAAATACAGCAAAAACAGTGATATTGTGAAATATTTTTACAATTTAAAATAACTATTTTCTATTTGAATATATTGTAAAATGCTATTTATTTCTGTGATCAAAGCTGAATTTTCAGCATCATTACTGCAGTCTTCAGTGTCACATTATCCTTCAGAAATCATTCTAATATGCTGATTTTCTAATATGGGCATATTTACAGCACATTTTACACATTTACACCCAAACAGATATTTGCAAGCACAAGCTTCATTGATGATAATGAGGCAGCATAAACACTTGTTAAAATATAATCTAAACATTCATATTATTTTTATATCATATTACATATCATATTTATATCATACAGCATACAATTTAAATACCTGCTTTAGCTGAAACAACATTTAAATGTAACTAAACTTGCCTATTAGGACATATTTCAAATTTCAATACTCTGAATCCTGGCTGGCAAATCTGGAAATAGTCCAACTAGTAAAATATGTCCATGTTTATATAAAATAGCATGTCAACTAATATGTAAGTAAAACTAAATGACTTACTCATCCGAAATTGTATCCTCGGCTGGATCAAGTCACTCTTCAAAATGAAAACGTTCATCGTCGGATTTCCGCTTTTCTTCTGAGGAAAATGTGAACACTTCGTCACTATCCAGGAGCTTCCTCACCTGTGTAGCATGCCATCTTCCAAACGCGCAGAAAAGTGAATGAACTTGATGTTTTTTAAGGCATTGTTGGGGGTGTTTACCATTTGCATTGATCGCCTCAGCACATTACCGTATGAATAGCGCGCTCTGCTGGTGGGTGTGATCACATTAGCGATAATTAGCTGAGCCAGGAGAAACTGTACATCATTTTGTTTCATACAGATTACATTGCAGGAGAATAATTGTTTTAAATTTGAATTGTTTTATTTAAAAGTAGACATTTTAAGCTTTCTTTAGACATACGTTTCATGTTTGTGTGATAAGTATTCGCAGAGTTTCAGTTCATTTTTGTGACGTGTTTCAGAAAGATTCTCGTGGAGACAGAGACGGCTGAAAGCGCATCCTGTTTATTTTCTTTATTTTACAAAAGCACAAGTTTTTGTTGTTATTGTGAGTGTACACAAATAAAAGTAGACCCTTTATAGTCTCTAATGATGTCTTACACTTATTTGTATGCCCAAAAATGGAGTATTTTAAGTTGTTTCCGCTGATATGAGGAAAAAACTCCAGCAGGACGCGCCGGTGTATCCGTCGACCCAAGAGGGTTAAACTACACTTGTTAATCTGTCTTAACAGCATCACCATAATATCGACACAGTCTTTAATGTAGTTGATTTCTTGTATGTCATTATAGCTATTAAATTCTAATTCTTGCTTGGTGCGCAGGGTGTAACCACTCTTGGTTGTGACTCATGGCCTTTTTCCAAGGACCATGGCAATAGTTCCTTTGGGATTAGAGACAGCAGCCTTCTAATACCATATGCATTACTTCACACTGCTCATGCTTCACTTGATACCACTGGACTTTGGTTCTGTTTAATTGTTTTTGCTATGTTGTTTTGCAATCAGACATCTTTCCCTACTCTGGAAGACACTAGCTGGCAGTAAAACAGACATCATTTAGTTTATTATCATTGCTCTTTCTTAATGCCTGGGTATACCTAATTTTTCTGGGTTCCGGATCGGATAACACCTTTAAAAGTGTACTCTTGACTGTGAGCGAATACAAACGCATTCGACATATGCACACTATGACTACTCTGTGATGATACTCATTTAGTACAATCAACGTGAGGTGCATGCACCAACGCTGCGCACAGATGAGGACTGTGCGCATGAAAATATTCCTTCCTCAAGGAAATTTGCATCATGCATACTGTGCGAGGAGCAATCTGCAACGTGGACAACCGAAGTGTAGTTTGGCCTTTAAGGTTAGAGTTTTTTTCAAAGTTCAAGGAGGGATTTGAGCCATATGTAGAGACCAGAGTATCATAGGATCTTTGGGGTGGGCTCTTTTGTCCTGGGCCAGTAATCAGCCAGCTGCAACTGCATAGCAAAGCCCTGGCAAGGCAACAACCCACAAAACTGTCTAGCTGTTGGTTGGGGTTGGTACACAGTATGTCTAGACCATCACTCTTTAGCATGTTGCTGTAGAGATGTATTGGAAAAGAGTGCCGAGAAGCAGCCTTCAAGACCAGACATCATCCTTCTCAGGATCAGGTACCAGTGTTGTAGTACTCGAGATCGGTCAGTCTCGAGACCACTTTTTGAAGGTCTCAGTCTCATCTCGGAATCAATCGCATTTTTAACGGTCTTATCTCGGTCTCTGACAAAGAGGACTTGGGATTTTATTTCAAGACCGGTCAAGACCACAGCTGCGGGATGTCACTAAATTGCATGTGCATTGTCTGATTTATTTGTTAACATCATTACTGTGATTGGATGTAAAACTTCTTGCTTCAAATGCAGGCAATAACTTGACTCATTTCTAATTTGAAATATTTGTTACTGTTAACGGCTGTCATCCCTCCCCATCCCCCTTCACACGCTCCAACAAAGTGAATGCGGGAGACAGGAGAAGAAACTGTGGCTGTCTGAGAGATGTCAGCCAAATCTTCTGTAATACAATTTGGCTACCTGTGTTTCCCAACCACTGTGCTCACTAGTGTGCTGTGAAAGATTGTCAGGTGTGCCATGGAAAATTATCAAATATCTCTAAATAAATAAATACAGTTTTTTCCTGGTATTTTAGTGAAGGCTTAGAGATGGTAGAAGAGTTTTAAAGTTGCCAATTCAGTACATTTTCCATTACAAAGTATTTTACGCAACCAGTTTAAATATTTTGTCCTTCATAAAATTATTGTTCTAACAAACTAGTCTGCTGTCAAACACATCTCCTCACATGCCCACAAAATGATGCTTCATCACACTTGTAGTAAAAACATTAAGTCAATGAACCGAATGAATGAATAGAATACAACAGGTGTATTGTTTTACTCACAGACTAAAAGCTGTTTATTTGTGCACAGCATAGAGTTACAGATGTTATGAACACATGTGGCTTACTTATCGCGTTTCTCTCATGAAACATAAAAAAGAATATGAGAAACTGTTACCTACGATTACTAAAAGCAAATTCTCCCGTTTTAAACAAGTCCAAAAACACGTGATATGATGTGTAGATTCTGAGGTACTGTAATCTTCACGGAGCGTGTTTAACATCTGAACCAGTGAATGGAGGCCAGGCAGCTGCTCCCAGGTCCTAGTGCCTGCCGAATCCAGCCTCCGTCAGTGCGATTTATGTTTTTTTCTCTCTATCAACAATGCAATTTTGACCCGGTGCAACTTATAGTCAGTAAATAAATAAATAATAAAACATTTATTTGTTGGTTTTTCATTATCCAGTTAGCGCTCTTGGCATCTGTGACCTCATTAGACAGCTGTTTTTTTGCATAGCCGAATTTCAAACATTACGAGTTCACGCTACTAAGACAGACAGAAAACATGGACACGTTCTTAAAAAGGAAAACTATCGACGATGGTTATGTGGGATAGTGGTGTGCCATGGAATTTTTTTATCGTAAAAAGTGTTCCATGGCAGAAAAAATGATGGGAAACACTGACCTATACCACAAAGTGTTCATCTGCAAAAAAGCGTCCAAAAGAAAACACACAGCAGTATGTAAATTCTGCAATGCAGTGTTGCCGAGACGGCTGGGACCACGTCAAACATTTATCGGCACTTAGAAAGGAAGCATAAAGAAAGATGAGCTAAGTGTAAGTGATGCTAGCAAAGCTAGCTAGCTAACGTTAGCAATCTGCCTCTTGCTGCAATTCCATTCAAATCGGAAAGTTACTATATTGTTTAAGAAAAGACAGAGAAAAGTGAAGACTTGAGTATTGAATAATTGTTTGATATAGTCTGTACTTAATGATGGTTTCTAGGGGAAGAGTCATCTAGAAAACCTGATGTGATGCTTGCACAAAAATGTAATTGTTTTAGGTGGATGGTAAAAATCGCATTTACACACCGTCACATGCAAACTGACCCATTATAAAATTAATTAATTTATTTATTTAATCCCCTTTTCTCCCCAATTTGGAATGCCCAATTCCCACTACTCATTGTGGCATGGTTACTTGCCTCAATCTGGGTGGTGGAGGACAAGTCTCAGTTGCCTCCACCTGAAAAGGAGTGTTAAATAAAGATGGTCAAGTTGATTTCAGCTCCTTAGTTTTTGTTTGTATTTGTTTGCTCATAGAAAACAAAGGAAAATTCACACACATACAATTCACCTCTGCAATGCCTTTTGGTTATTTTATCAAGACATTTCTCATGGTACACTGATACATACACAAACACACATATTGTAATAAAAGAGGTGAATGAAGAGGAATCTTCATTTGTTTTCTGTGGGTGTTTTTATGGGAATGTGGATCTTTCAGATCAATTTGAGGAGTGCCTATGGTTAGCGTGTTCCATATTTTATCGTAAGTGTGTCAAGCAATGTGGGACTCGCACTGGTCTGGTCTTGGTCTTGACTTGGTCTCATTTTAGGTGGTCTTGACTACAACAATGTCAGGTACTGTAGATCAGATAAGATAAAATTTCATGGATGCTTTGGCACTGTGAGGACAGATTACTGCTTGAGTAACAGTTGGGTTTGGTATAAGAATTTGCACATAGTTGCAGTCGGACAAAAGCAGAAGGTTGTAAGTAATTTTTTGTAATTTTGACTCCTCGCATATCTGCTTGCAGCCACTACACATTTACTCTCTTCCACTTCCAATCTGATGACCCACTTTGCAGAGGGCAAGTGTTGTTTTTTTCCACCATCAGCTGCTCATCTTAAAAGACACTTTTTCAAAGGCTCTGAAGAGGTCTGGTTTCCTCCTACTCATAGGAGCAATGTTTCCTGTATATTCAGAGGTATGTTTGAACTTTGACGTCAATGCCTTTCAGTGCCTGTCTATTTGCAAGCCGGCAAAGTAGACAGGAAACAGTGAAGTATATTGTGACATCATGTTGGCTCTTTTCCCAGCTTAAGTGTGAAAGGTTACAGGAAAGTTCACTGTTAGGGGAGAGAGATGTGTATGGTTGAAATAACAAATTTGGATTTGGGAATCAGTATATTTCAGTAAAACTTGTTGACAATATGAACTCTTAAACCCTATTCGGATGGGATTAGTTGTATATGGGGACATGGGGTAATGTAATAATTACCGGAGGTTCTCAGTGATTTTATTTCCTTTCGAATCAGTATGTCAGTAATTTTTCAGGACTTTTCAAGGACTGCGGGTCCATTGCCAGTAAAAATTACAGCGTATTTAAAAGCCCTGTAAAAATAATCCCTTGTTATATTAATCTCATTCAAATTGACTTGCTGGTAAAAAGCCTGTGAATCTGCACTTTCCAGCCTGTGAGCCCTTTAAATATCACTGTTTCTCAAGTTCTGTGTCATGTATACTATTTCCTGCTTAATTAACACTGACTACCACCCCTGGAGTAGCGAGTTTGAATCCAGGGTGTGCTGAGTGACTCCAGCCATGTCTCCTAAGCAACCAAATTGGCCCGGTTGCTAGGGAGGGTAGAGTCACATGGGGTAACCTCCTGGTGGTCGTGATTAGTGGTTCTCACTCTCAAGCGTGGATCTGCGTGGATCGTGGAGAGTAGCATGAGCCTCCACATGCTGGGAGTCTCCGTGGTGTCATGCACAACGAGCCACGTGATAAGATGTGCGGATTGACTGTCTCAGAAGTGGAGGCAACTGAGACTTGTCCTCCGCCACCCGGATTGAGGCGAGTAACCATGCCACCGCGAGCCATCTGTGTTTTATGAACTTCAGGTGTGCCTGTTCATTTGTGTATGTGTGTGTGCTGACCAGATGTGCGGTACGGTCGAACAGAGAAAGCCAACTGTAGCTATCTTTTTTTATGAGCTGTTTTTGTAGCACACTCTGACCTAAATCATATCAATAGCATGATGAATGTTCAATCACACTTTTGGACTTGGTCACTTGTTTCTGTCCAGGTGGACACTACTTTATTTTTGGCTAAAGGGTTGGGGATTGTTAATTTGCTGGGAATGGCATGACTATTTTTGTTTCCAGGCTTTTGGGAGAGTCATTTCTCTTGCATGTTTGTGACTTTGTTAAAAAAAGATTGTAATGCATTGTGTGTATAAAGAATCAGTATTGCCCCTCAGGGTATAGCTCAGTGGAGTTCATTGGTCAATTTCTCTCTTTGCAGAAGCTGGGCAGCAGTATGCAGTGTGAGGAGGGCACTGAGTGGCTGCTAGAGCTGCTGATGGAAGTACAACTGCAGCAGTACTTCCTGCGTATGCGGGACGAGCTCAATGTTACACGCCTCTCGCACTTTGACTATGTGAAGAATGAGGACCTGGAGAAGATCGGTATGGGCCGACCCGGTGAGTCCAGTCCACGGTTTATAACAATTATAGCTGTTCTTTACATTGTCTGCACAAAAACTCAAAATCTAAACTGTGACATTGTTATGTACAGACGAAAAAGCAATAGACTATTTTGGGGGGTGTTCGCATTAAGCCCAAAGAATACTTCGGTCAGACCGCATACAGGATGCGTGACTCAAATCTCGTCATCAGCGGAGTGCTTGAGCACTGCACGTGCAGCCCGATTTTTCTAACCGCACATCTTTGAACGCACAGAATGCACATGAGTCTGGAGTTATTTGCACTAATTAGTGGGTCCACAAGGTGGCATTGCTAACATTTGAGCCATTGCTGTCATGAAGCGTTAGAAGATGTAATCGCCATCAGGAGATGAAGGTAAAAATAACAGTGGATGTGCAAGTCACGAGCGCGTGTGCAAGTACAAGTGTACAAGTGTGCTATATACTGAATTTTGCTATGTTGAGCACTGCGCGAAAGCCTCTGCCTGCCATTCACCAGACGAGAGACACTCCTGCTTCTTTCCTTTCTTTCTGTCTCTCTTTCCCATTAATACCTCTTCAGTCATAGCTGTTACTGTTTTTGTCCCAGCTCTGAATACCAAATCAGATGCACTTTACCTCAATGTCCGGTAGTTGTTCTCCAGGACACAGTGCTGCGTGAAGCTATAAACAAGAAATGGCATTGCATTTGTCCAATTCCATGTAAATTTCAACCATACCATAATAATAATAATAATAATAATAATAATATGTTTAATTTATATAGCGCCTTTCCAGAGCTCAAGGACGCTTCACAATAAAGAGCAGTAACATAACAAACATATAGACAATCATATGGACAGTGGACAGTTGCCCAGTCCAGAACAGAAAGCAGTTGCATATAGTAGATAACAGATCATACAAACAATTAGACATTTCAATCCAATACAAGTAAGCATATAAATACAATGAGCAGTACATGATGCATATACACATTATAACTGATAATATTGAGAGAACAAATAGGTTTTGAGCTGAGTTTTGAATTCAGAGATAGAGGTAGTAGTTTGGAGTGCCAGGGGAATTGAGTTCCATATCTTAGGTGCCACAACAGAAAAAGATCTGCCACCCATTGATGAAAGACGGAATCTTGGAACAAGAAGAAGATCACACCCAGAAGATCGGAGTGAGTGAATAGGAGTATAGGGAGAAAGTAAATCAGAAAGGTAAGAAAGAGATAGACCATGGAGTGACTTAAATGTAAGCAGTAGAATTTTGTATGCAATACGGGATGCGACAGGTAGCCAGTGAAGGTTAAATAGGATGGGAGTAATATGTGCAGATCATTTAGTGTAAGTTAGTACTCTCGCAGCGGAATTTTGAATATTTTACAAGCAGGAGATAGAGTGTGCCAGTAGTCCAGAAAAAAGGGCGTTACAGTAGTCAAGGCGAGATGTAATAAATGCATGGACTAATGATTCAGCATCTTTCGCTCTTGGCATCTGTGACCTCATTAGACAGCTGTTTTTTTGCATAGCCGAATTTCAAACATTATGAGTTCACGCTACTAAGACAGACAGAAAACATGGACACATTCTTAAAAAGGAAAACTATCGACGATGTTTATGTGGGATAGTGGTGAGCTAACGTAGGGACGAATTTGGGCGATACGACATGCTGCTTTAGAGCAGGAAAAATGCTGCTTTAGAGAGTTTGTTAATATAGGCATGTAGGGTCAATGAAGGGTCAAGAATGATACCTAAGTTTTTGACTGTGGCAGATGGGAAAATTAGAGTACCATCAATGTCACAGCTAGGGATATTAATTAGATTTTTTGTTAGTGTTGATGGTCCAATAATTATGATTTCAGTTTTACTCAAGTTTAATTTGAGAAGGTTGGAGTTAAGCCAGCCCTTCAATTCATTGACACAAGAGGATAACGAGGCAGTCTGGTGGGCTGGCAAGCTGTATATATTTGTATATCATTGGCGTAGCAGTGATCGTTAACACCATGATGTCAAATAATTTGTCCAAGAGGCATAATGTAGATAATGAAAAGTAATGGACCAAGAACTGAGCCCTGAGGAACACCTTGTTTGAGTGGGACAGTGGGGGATTTGTAATTGTGCATAGAGATATAGTATTGCCTATCCATGAGATATGAAGAGAACCAGGATAACGCAACGCCTGCGATAAGGCGAGAAAGTAGTAGTTTGTAACAGTGTCAAAAGCTGAGCTGAAGTCAAGTAGTAAAAGAATGGAGAGATTGCCCGAGTCACCAGAGAGTAAAAGGTCATTGACAACCTTTACTAGAGCAGTTTCAGTACTGTGATGTAAGCTGAAACCAGATTGAAATATATCAAACAGATTGTTGTGAGCTAGAAATGATTGCAGCTGAGTGGCGACAACCTTTTCCATGATTTTAGAGACAAATGGTAAATTAGAAATTGGACGATAATTTGAAAAGTCTGCTGGATCCAGATTTGATTTTTTGAGAATAGGAGTAACAGCAGCAGTCTTAAGTGATATTGGGACAGTGGCAGAGATAAGAGACATGTTCACAAGGTGTGAGATAGGAGCAGAAATAACAGAGGTACAGTGTTTTAGAAGAGTGGAGAGTGTAGGATCTAGCCGGCATGAAGAGGAATTGGATTTCTGTATTATATCACTAATGAGGGAGGGGTTCGTCGGGGTAAAATTAGTCAAGGGTCGGATAGACTGATCGAACTCACAAGTAGAATTAGTCAGTTCATCACCAAAGGTCTCACATAAAGTGTCCAGCTTTCCCTGAAATTGGTGCAAAAAGGAACAGCAAGTGTTATCAGATTGGCAAATAATGTGGCTGGGTGCTTGCACTAGTTTGTTTACCATGCTAAACAGTACTTTAGGCCTATTATTAGATTTATTAATGATGTTGGAGATATAAGTAGAGTGGGCTGCACTCAGGGCAGTTTTATATTGTCTAACATGTTCCGAGAATGCTAAGAAATGTACAGTTAGGCCCGACTTCCTTAAAAGTCATTCAAGTTGTCGGCCTTTTGCTTATAGAGCACAAAGCTCTGGATTAAACCAAGGAGAGGAGTGAGAAGAGGGAACATACCTGGTCCTAATAGGAGCGTACTCATCTAAGGCATTAGCAATAAGAGAATGGTACTCATCCAGTATCATAGATGGACAGGTGAAATTGAAGACATCAGAAATAGCAGAGGAAGCAATTGAGTCATTGATGTTACGATATGATATGGTTGTGGTATCAATACATTTTGTTGAACAGGATAATGTAAAATCAAAAGTAATAAGTTTATGGTCAGAGATAGAAATAGCCAGACCACAGATGGAAACATTATTCAAACCAGATGTACAGACCAAATCAAGCGTTTGACCATGAGTGTGTGTTGGGAAATTGACATTCTGAAGAAGATCAAAACAGTCCAGGACAGTCTTTAAGTGAGTCCTGTTAGAGCATGCAGCATCAACATGTTGATGTTAAAGTCACCAAGCAAAAGGACCTGAGATGACACAGCACAAGTTAAAGTTAATAGTTCACTGAGTTCAGAGAAAAATTCAATTTGCTGCTTAGGTGGCCTATAAATTAAGATAATTATAAGGGGACGGTTAGAGCCAACCTTCAGAACCATGTTCTCAAATGTCTTAGTGTTGTGAAAATCCAGTTGAGTAAGTGGTATTGAATTTCGATAGATGACCGCAAGTCCACCCCCTTTTCCATACGAATGCGGTTTAAACAAGTGCTGATATCCATGTGCTGTAAGCAGGTTAAGGTGCATGTAATCATTAGGCGTCTGCCAAGTCTCTATGAGAAATAGGATGTCCAGGTTGGTGTCAGTAGTTAGTTCATTAAGATAGGGGCCCTTATCCGAGATGGAGCGACAGTTCAGGAGAGCAGAGTGTTTTTGCAATACACCAAGTTTGCCTGTAGAGGTATAATTCGAGTTTGTCTTATTTATGTTGACAAGTGATCGCGGTGTCCAGCGATCCCTTTGTAAAAGCTTTGGTTTACTTAATGCTCTATTAATTGACCAAATGCACGGAATCTCAGTAGGTGCTGACTGTTGAATGTTGAAAGTCCTTCGGGGTGAGCGATGCACATACCGCGGGCGCCGGATGATACCAAGCTGGCAGTGCTAGTACATCGCAGAGTCGAGGCGCGGATGCCCGTTTAATGCCTTTACAGCAGATGACAAATACCCAGTTTCCATGTTGGATGTTAATCCAAAAATGAGGGAAACCAGAGGCAGGATGCGTGCTAAAGCTTTTGATGTACTAGCGATAACCGTGAGAAAGCCAGCCATTAGCAAAACCACGTTAGCCAAAACCTCAACCATCATAACATCTATAAATAGCTCACAGAAAGGAAAGCAACCTGAGGTGACAGTAAGCAAATAGAGTGATTGATAAGGAGAGTGTTAACTCACCCCACAGTCAGTCTGATAGATGGAGGATCGAGGAGGGAGAGAGCTCGCAGTAAGACAGCAACCAAGAGTTCACAGCGGCAACAGAGATACACGGCAAGTTGAAGCAGAGGAGGTAGATCCAAGTTGCAGAGTGGCATCCGAGAAACCAGAGGGGTAGCAGAAAACACAATAACTGTTGTAGAACAGAAGCCAGATGATAGCAGAACATAACAAAGTGAAAAATAACAAAAGAAAAAGAAAACAAATAACACAACTGATCACAAACAATCATCCCAGTGTGGAGCGGCAGCCAGACGCGCACAGCGTTCCCACACCGGAACAAAATGAACAAATACATTTTTGAAGCAAAAGAACAAAACCCTCATTAAATTGTTCATACTGTACTACAATGCTATAATGGATTTTTTTTATTTTTTTTTAGGAAATTGCATTATTTACCATACATTAGGGGTTCACCATATCTAAAACAACATTTTCAACCATCAATATTTCATGGATGCAAAAGAGGGATCAAAGGACTTTTTTTTAACTTTCACTTTATGTATTTTTAATCAATTTCCAGAATGATAAGGAAAGGTCTAAGAAATATATATACACTTACTTTCTTATAACAGCACTTTTTTTATTTTATTGTAAGAGCCACATTTATGATGTTTCAGTGCTGTGCCAAGTTTATCACTCATACAATATTCATACAAACAAGTGAACAAAGCTAACTTATGTCGATGTTAAGTATGATGAACAAATGGTCTCCCTTCTTTACTTTAAGTACCCATAATTCTGCGTTACAGACACATCAAATCGTATATATATAATTTAGGGGTGTATTGGTTCAAATTTCTAACAGTTCAGTTTGTATCATGGTTTTAGGGTCATGATACAGTTCAGTATTTACTATGTTCAGAATTTTTTTTTTCTTCTGCCAAATCCAAACTAAGAATACTCTATATGGTAACAAACACTTCAACAGGTTTGCCCTTACTTAAAATTGCCATGGTTTTACTACAGTAACAATAGTTTACTACCTTGATATTTGTAGTAAAATCATAGTAACCATAAAATCAACATGGTTACTGTCATGGTTACAATATATAGTAAAAGCATGGTTACTATATGGAAACAGTATTACTGTTGTAAACAAAAATGGTTAATTGTATCAAAACCATGAATTATGATGAGAAAAAATTGGTTACAGCAGTCATGGTTACTACAGTATTAGTAAATTACATGATAATAGTCTTAGGAGTGACAACCCTTTTACATTCTGTGGCTATTCATATTTCTGGATTGTGCATTTCAATTCAAAATTTATACAAAGTGTGCAAGCTCTCAAAAACTCATGTCAATTTGTTTCACATCCATAACTCTTTTTCTTTTCCTGATCTAAATTGAAGAAATAATTGTCTATACTGAATTTTCTGATGTCTGGACTCTGCAGGGGGTTATGATTATACATACAAATGGTTTGATATACTGGCAATGAGTACATTTATGTACATTTTCTCTGCAACTGTCACTTCCATAATGTTGGAATTAACCATTTGTGTCTACCAACACAATAATGGAAAAATTCCCCCAAAATTAAAAATTCTCTTTCTCTTTTCTTCTCTTTTGAAGAATATCCTGGTCATTCTTTTCCATTTAATGACAGAGAAATGGGATTAGGGCTGTAACACCCATTACCTAACCATTCCTCAAGTACACAAAAGCAGGTAGTGAAAGTGAATTTATGAAACTTCCACTATCATTACTCTGTAAAGCAGAGGGATGTTTTTGACTGGTAGCATAAGCTTTGAGTGTCTGCCAAATCCTAATCAGCGTGTCAGTCCACACTCAGTACTCGGCACTCAGCCTTTGTGTGAGGTGTAAACTCTACTAATGCAATTTCACTTAAGCCAGCCTGATCACTGCTCATATTAAACTCATTACAAGCCTCTCCTAGCACGCTCTCTTTTCTCTCTTTTTTGGTCACACTCCATTTGCCTCGCATCTTCTATTGCACCCTCCCTTCATCTGTCTCTCGCTCTCTTTCTGTCTGTCTCTGTTTGTCTTTTCTTGATGGTGACACATCTTTTTATCTCACCAGTGCCTTCTTTTTACCTTTAGGAATTCTGTTGGCACAAGTAGATAAAATAATTGTACCAAATCAAATGTTAGTAATGTTAGGAATGCTAGTTAAAGATGCACTCAGTATTTTTTTATATTTTTAAACATTTACATAGAAAGAAATAATTATAGTAGAATAGTGTTTTTGATTTTTGAAAGGATGTTTAAAATGATGGACACTCACATGTGATGAAGACATGTTAAGCTCATATGACCAACCGAAAATTACTTGTTTCATCTCTGTAATCCCCTGTAATTGGACACTTTGTCTTGCGAAAAACTTAATTTTGGCTGACTGCGAAAAGCACATTTTAACAAAGACATCTGTAACTGAGAACTATACAAGAATATTACTGAGTGCACCTTTTAAGCTTTATTGACAGAATTTGTGACATGCTTTTGATTACCACCACATTTTGTTTTTTTTATTTGTCCATTTTGTAAAATCAAGCAAAAATCGTGTTTACAGTAACATGCTTACAATGGAAATGTATGGGGTAAGGCATTCTTCCATACAAAAAGGTTTTATTTTAGCTGTAAGGTTGTCTGCCCTTTTAGCAGCGGTATTACTATTCTAGGCAGAACTTCTGGTTATCCGTTACTGACATAGGTGGAGTGCTTCGTGTCAACAGTATTTCACAGATAGTTGCGTCACATCAAGATCAATGTCAGTAATTTTGAACAGGCCGAAGGGATTTTATAACACTTTTTTTTTTTTTTATATATACTTTTTTGTATTTCAACATTTTTGCCCTATAGACTTGTAAATGCATTATTGTACACACTTCTTGTTTTTGTAAAAAGAGTAATGTGTCAAAATAATTTTCTATATCAACTGCATGTCACAGTTGGAGCATAGAGCATAACTTGTTTTGAACTTGCAACATTCCTTTAACAATAACATTCTGTCATTTGCTTTCTCTGACAGGGCAGAGACGACTGTGGGAGGCGGTGAAGAGGAGAAAAACCATGTGCAAGCGCAAGTCTTGGATGAGCAAGGTATGTCAACAACCTTCCTTGCACACTGACCGATCAATGAGGCTTCTGGTCCAGGATCATGTCTCACACACAAACACACACTCACACTCTCCCTTACAAGCATACACACTCAGTTCAGTTCAGCCGGACAAGGACTTTGTTTCATTCACAGGAGATTCAGATCACAATTTCCCTCAAGCGCTTTAGAGTCTGTGACTTTCACAGTCTCTTATTGAACCTGAATTGAATAAATCAAGAACTAATGTTTAAAGCACTTGACCTAGACAATTTCAGCAGCCTTTCATCTTTTATACAACATACATGATCGCTTTTGTCAAGCTGAGGTCACAGTCGTGATACTTTTCAGAAGATAACTCACGGTTCTGGAATTGAGGTTTCTATACAAAAATCTTTGAAATAATGACCAGGAAGATGAAAACATATTCTTTTTGTACTACACTACATTTGAATGAGTCCAAAGATCATCCTACTATCCGCTAAAAAGTGGTCTGTTTCATTTCTTTTAATGTGTTGCCTCATTAGCCTTTTATTTGCATTCTTATTTTCCCACTACTTTGCACACAGAGGAGCTGAAATGTGCTCTCTGTCCTGTGCGTGCCCTGTTGGCAGTTTCTCTGTGGATTTTTGTCTGATCACTGGGATTTAGGCAGGAAGTGACCACTCTGGCCTGCCGCTCATACCTCTCAAGCACTAACCTGGTTAATGCTCCATCAAATGCTGCAGGCGGAGTCTCAAATTGGTCTCAGTCACAAGCAATAAATGCACAATGTGGGCTATTCTCTGAGGTTTGTGTATGTGTGCATGCTTGCAGATAGATTCATAATGCAGAGGAAATTAAGTAAGTGTTTGGTTCTGTGAGCCAGTCTGAACTTGATGTGTAGCTGCAACATTCTGCACAAATGAAATATGGCACGTTAGGTCTGGGCAATACATTGAATATTTATAAGATATTCAATGGTATTTTGTTTGACAATACAGAGGGATTTTGTAAATATTGTGATGATTTTAACATGCTTTCAAGTTTCCTGGAGAGTGCTGCAGTAGACTAGTTTTACAACTCGTGAGTACTCAAGAGCAGGGTTTCTCAACCACTGGGTCATGATTGTCTGCTGGGTCGCAAGACCTTTTCTATCATGAGAACAGATTATCAATTAGAAGCATAGAACTGTACATTTGCAATGTTTGGAGCAACAGTAACCTCTATTTATTCGAATCATGTTAATATCTCCAGGTTTACGTAAATGACCGTAAGTAAGATGCTACATTTCTCTGACGTTAATTATTAGCTGTCCAATCACAGTAATCCATCAATGCTACAAATTTTTCTTTTTGGACAAAGTCTCTTTACGTAGCGTTGCATGCGCTAGCTCCATGCATTACCTGCTAGCCTGAATGCAATCCAATCTCTGGACATCATCATTTCAGAGCGCCAGTACTAAGTTATGTTGCCACCCGTACCGTAAAATACAGGATCGTCCCATATTTAAAGATGAAATGATGCGTCATTTATCGAATCAATACGGGACACAGTTTCCCATATTTAAGCTGATCTGATGGCGTCACCTGGAAATCGTTTAAGATAATTCATTTAACCTTGATATTAGTTTATATTATACTTGATATTAGTGATAAATTGTGCCTACGGTGGGTAAGGGACCATCAGAAATGTCTTCACATTGTGCTAAAACGGTCTAAAACTGTGGAGGGTGTGGTAAGGGACCATCTTAAAACTTCAGCCAGCAGCACCAAAGCTACAAATATTGGGCTATAGATATTAGGCCGCTATATTATAAGCATAAAAACATAACTAGATTAATTAAGCACTATTAATTTATTCTGCCAACCACAGGAAAAAAACTTTGAATTAAGTTTAATTCAGTAAAAAATTCACTGCATAAAAATAAAAGTTCTTTTATGAGTGTTTTTGTCTCATTTTCCATTAAAAATATCTAAAAATCCTAAAAAAATAAGATACATTTACCTAAGAAACAACATATGAGATATTTAGACTTGTTTTCAGAATATACTGTACCTTAAATATAAATGTATTTTGTATATACAGTAAGTATATTTGTTCACTTGTTTTTCAGTTTTTTTTTATTTTGTTGCAGGGTATACTGGGCTAAGACTACCCACTCTCACCTTTTTGTTGATTTGATTTTGATCCATATTTAACTCACAAAAAACAAATGTTCTTCATAATAGAGCTGCGTATCACTGATTTCTTCACGCTGAGATACACAGTATATTACATACAGTATATTATGATTTAGTGCATTGCATCACATTATCATCTGAAACTGCAGCAAATGTGCATGAGACGAACTTCTCCGTGTGAGAAAGTGCATCAGCTGGGTGCAGTTTCAATCTCTCGCTCTGTTAGCGTCACTTCACTCAACTCGTAGAAGCGGCTCTGATCGCACAGAGAAATGCCAATTTCAGAGTTTGTGCTTACTTAGATGACAGGCTTCCTTATTATTTGACCTTTAATAAAGGATGCATTAAAGATATAATGCTGGGGGTTTCCTTTTTGATGCTCTAACATAAGTTTTGCTCCAGCGGAACGCCAGCTCTGCTTTATTTCACGACAACACTGCTTCTGTATTTACATATTTTGTATTTTTTTATTTTTTTTATTCCCTCATACTTTGCAGTATAAATCTTTAGCCGTTTGGAATGTTTGGAGTGCATCTGGACTGAGCTGTGTCATCTTCCTCTCTGTCCGCCTCTTCCATGCACTCAAGCTGCAGTGCTCATCTGCAGCGCTCTTGCGCATCATCATTAGAGTTAAACGACATTAAACGAAATTAAACGACTATTCGACAACTATAGTTTTTGTAGACAATTTCATGTCGACTAATTGTTTCAGCCTTAATTATATATTTTAACAGTCTCCCATTTAAATCTCAGCAAACATTGGGAAATTTTACTAATTTCTGTAAATCAGTTCGTTTAAATGAATTGTTTCAAAACACCTGATTCAACAATTAGTCAGCTTCGTAACTCATAGTATTTACAGTGTCAGCTGTGACTGTGCAGCATTTTGTTTTAAAATGCTTTAGTAAAAAATAGTATGTAGGTAACAGTACTGTTTATTTCTTTATTTATTTTATTATCCCCTTTTCTCCCAATGTTGGAATGCCCAATTCCCACTACTTTAGTAGGTCCTTGTGGTAGCGCAGTTACTCACCTCAGTCCGGGTGGCGGAGGACAAGTTTCAGTTGCCTCTGCTTCTGAGAACGTCAATCCACGCATCTTATCACGTGGCTCACTGTGCATGACACCGCAGAGTCTCACAACATGGAGGCTCATGCTAAACTCTGCAATTCACTCACAACTTACCATGCGCCCCATTGAGAGCGAGAACCACTTAATCACGACCATGAGGAGGTTACCCCATGTGACTCTACCCTCTCTAGCAACCGGGCCAATTTGGTTGCTTAGGAGACCTGACTGGAGTCACTCAGCACACCCTGGATTTGCTACTCCAGGGGTGGTAGTCAGCATCAGTACTCGCTGAGCTACCCAGGCCCCCACAGATGAGGTTTTTAAGGTGAATGTTCTATCAAGATTTAAATCAACAAAACCTACCTCTCTACCCTAAACCTTAAACCTAAACCTAACCGATAGTGTCATAAAAAGCAAATGTGTGATGAAAAACACAATTTCTGAAGCAACCACGTCATTTTGTGGTATTTCTATGAGACTTTTGCCTCACATGTCGACTCGCATGCTCTTCAGGATTTGTACCCCGGTGCTTGTATCTCATATGCAACACTATCAGTTGAGCTACCACAATTTGATCACACTTAAACAAGCTTGTAAATGTAGTTGGTTATGTAATGCAAAAGTTTAAATGAGTGCTATAGTAAAAGTGTTTATATGTCATAAGATAGCACATTGTGAAAAGTGTTTATGAACTTGTTTTACTCGTGATTTGAGTGAAAGGGGATAAAAGTCATTGTTGTTTTAGTGCCTCTAGTGTTCATTCCACAACAGACCACATACAAATAATTTTGCAAAAATGTAGGCTAGTTATTGTAAGATGATTGTATGACCAGGTTGTGAATGCCACTAGGGGAAAAATATGACAAACAAACATATAGAATTTAACAACATCCTCTCTCACACAATCTTCTCTTTTGATTTCATTTCAGCTTGGAAAAAAGTTACTTTTTACTTTTGTAGTATTTAAGTACAGTTTAATGTGAATACTGTTTTACTTTCACTCTAGTATGTTTTTGGCTAGATACTTCGAATTTTAATTGAGTAAAATTTTCACTCAGTATCCAAACTTTCACGTAAGTATAATTTCAGAGTACTTTTTACACCCTTGGTGGTGTATTTCAAACATCTTTTGAATTTGGCATTACCAATATTAGCACCTGCAGTGTTCGCCTCATTTAAGTTCAAGCAGCAACAAGTGAAAAATGAACTAAATGAAAAGGCAGGGAAGGAATTAAGAAATATAACAATTCTTTATACAATATTAAGATACCACAATATAATGTATTAAATGTAATGCAAATATAAAATAGAAAAAAAATGAGGAATAATAATAATAATTATATTAAATAATGACAATGAATCAATAACCAAAAATGTCACAATAAGTTTAATTGTACCTTTGGATTATCAGTTTGACACTAAGCATTTCATTTTTTATAGGGCTATCTATCTTAATATAGAGAATATTTTGTTAGCCTGTACTTGTTTTAAAGTCTTATTAAAAAAAGCTTTTTTAATAAGCCTTTTAAACTTTAACTTTTTTTGTCTGCAAAAACTAGGCAAAGTGTTATTATTGGGAAGAGGAAAATTCAATTAATAGTGATCATGTGCAGAAAGCTTACATATAGCCAGTTATGACAGAGATCTTGATAAAAGGTGAAATGATCAGGATCGGTATTGGATGATCAGTTGAAAAGAAGATCGGTGATCGTATCGGCTATAAAAATCATGATCGGAGTATCCCTACATATAATAATTAATTGTTCAAATAGTACTTAGTTATTAATTAGCTAATAACAGTGTGGAAAACATCATTGTATTTTACTTCTCCCTTTAAACACTTTGAATCTACCTGACAGCAATGGCTGTTTGGTCAAAATTATAAAGTTATATTAAACATAAATAAAATCAATCAGGGCAAATACATACACTGGTGGCCAAATGTCTGGAATAATGTACAGATTTTGCTGTTTTGGAAAGAAATTGGTCCTTTAATTCACCAAAGTGTCATTCAACTGATCACAAAGTATAGTCAGGACATTACTGATGTAAAAAACAACACCATCACTATTTGAAAAAAGTCATTTTTGATTAAATCTAGACAGGCCCCATTTCCAGCAGCCATCACTCCAACACCTTATCCTTGAGTAATCATGCCAAATGTGCTAATTTGGTACTAGAAAATCACTTGCCATTATATCAAACACAGTTGAAAATTATTTGGTTCGTTAAATGAAGCTTAACATTGTCTTTGTGTTTGTTTTTGAGTTGCTACAGTATGCATTAGACTGGCATGTCTGAAGGTCAATATTAGGTCAAAAATGGCAAAAAAAGAAACAGTTTCTCTAGAAACTCATCAGTCAATCATTGTTTTGAGGAATGAAAGCTATACAATGCTTGAAGTTGCCAAAAAACTGAAGATTTCATACAAAGGTGTACACTACAGTCTTCAAAGACAAAGGACAACTGACTCTAACAAGGACAGAAAGAGATGTGGAAGGCCAGATGTACAAATAAACAAGAGGATAAGTACATCAGAGTCTCTAGTTTGAGAAATAGATGCCTCACATGTCCTCAGCTGACAGCTTCATTGAATTCTACCCGCTCAACACCAGTTTCATGTACAACAGTAAAGAGAAGACTCAGGCGTGCAGGCCTTATGGGAAGAATTGCAAAGAAAAAGCCACTTTTGAAACAGAAAAACAAAAAGAAAAGGTTAGACTGGGCAAAGAAACAGACATTGGACAACAGATAATTGGAAAAGAGTGTTATGGATCTCAAATCAAATCACTTTTATTGTCACTCAACCATATACACAAGTGCAACAGTAGGTGAAAGTCTTGGGTGCAGTTCCGAGCAACATAGCAGTCATGACAGTGATGAGACAGTACCAATTTACAATAAACAGATTTACACAACACAATTTACATATCTGATATACACATAATTACACACAACACAATATACAAATAATAATATACAATGTACAGTATACAATACACACAATATAGAATGCACATTATAGAATAAAAATAGTATATATAAAATATACAGTAGGTTGTATTGTGCTGTATTGACATTCAGGCTGTCAGTTGATATTCAGTTGCCAGTGTGTTGTTAAGAGAGAATATAATTTATGACAGTCCAGTGTAAGGTTAATAAAGTGCAGTGCTGATGTATATTGATCGTGAGAGATCAAGAGATCAAAAGTCTGATTGCTTGGGGGAAGAAGCTGTCATGAAATCGGCTGGTGCGGGTCCTGATGCTCCGATACCGCCTGCCTGATGGTAGCAGTGAGAGCAGCCCATGGCTCGGGTGGCTGGAGTCTCTGATGATCCTCCGAGCTTTTTTCACACACCGCCTGGTATATATGTCCTGGAGGGAGGGAAGCTCGCCACCAGTGATGTGTTTGGCAGTTCGCACCACCATTTGCAGGGCTTTGCGGTTGAGGGCAGTGCTGTTGGATCTTAACCCTATTGAGCTTTTGTGGGATCAGCTAGGCTGTAAGGTGCGTGAGAATTGCCCGACAAGACAGTCACATCTATGGCAAGTGCTACAGGAAGTATCTGGACAAACTGGCAGCTAGAATGCCAAGGATCTGCAAAGCTGTTATTGCTGCATGTGGAGGATTTTTTTGATGAGAAATCTTTGAAGTAGGTTAAGAAGTTCTGAAAAAAAAATTGTTTCAAATTGTAATAGTAATTATTCATGTTATTAATGTCCTGACTATACATTGTGATCAGTTGAATGCCACTTCGGTGAATAAAAGTACCAATTTCTTTCCATAAGAGCAACATCTGTACATTATTCCAAATTTTGGCCGCCAGTGTAAATACTGAAATATATTGTGCAAATCAGAATCAGCTTTATTGCCAAGTATGCTTACACATACAAGGAATTTGTCTTGTTTACAGGAGTTTCCAGTGCACAACAATACAAAACAGCAACAAGACATAGATAATAATAAAAAATAATTAAAAATGAAATAAAAATAATAATAATAGAAAATAATAAATAAAAATGTAATAGAAAATAAAGTATATAGAATATACAATAAGACTATATTAAGACTATACTCATTCTTTATTATAATTTTTTTTCACATTTTAGAATAAAAGTCATTAAAACTATGGAATAACATAAATGGAACTATGGGAATTATGTTGTGACTAAACAAAATCCAAAATAAATCAAAAATCTGTTATATTTTAGCATCTTCAAAGTAGTCACACTTTGCCTAGAATTTGCAGACATGTACTCTTGACATTTTCTCAACTAATTTCTTGAGGTATCACCCTGGGATGCTTTTTAAACAGTATTGAAGGAGTTCCCATCTATATGCTGGGCACTTATTGGCTGCTTTTCTTTATTATTTGGTCCAAGTCATCAATTTCAAAAACTATTTTTTTTTTTATTACATTTTAGATTTAGAATGAAATAAATTAATATGGTGGCACAATTATATTTTTGTCTACAAAACTAATTTCAAACATTTAAGCATACACCTTCAGATCAAAAGATTTTTAAGATCATGGGAAACATTTCGGTCAAGTGTTTCAAAACTTCTGTCCGGTAGTGTATACACACACACACACACACACACACACACACACACATATATATATATATACACACACACACACACACACACACACACACACACATACATACATACACATATATGCATATATATACACACATACACATATGTAGTGCAAATCTAATACAAATCTGTTATATACAGTGCAAGGGAATGTAATGGCAGAAGAGGTTGGATGTGTTGGATAAATATAAAAAGACTAAACTGTGTATTGCAAATTAATTATTGCTCAATGGGGCAATTTTAACTGTTCATGAGATGGATAGCCTGAGGGGAAAAAACTGTTCCTGTGCCTGACGGTTCTGTGCTCAGAGCTCTGAAGCATCGGCCAGAAGGCAACAGTTCAAAAAGGTAATGAGCTGGGTGAGTGGGGTCCAGAGTGATTTTTCCAGCCTTTTTCCTCACTCTGGAAGTTTATAGTTCTTGAAGGGAGGGCAGGGGGCAACCAATAATCCTCTCAGCAGTCCGAACTGTCCTTTGTAGTCTTCTGTAGTCTTCGTAGCTGAACCAAACCAGACAGTTATTGAAGTGCAGAGGACAGACTCAATGACTGCTGAGTAGAACTGTATCAGTAGCACCTGTGGCAGGTTGAACTTCCTCAACTGGCGAAGGAAGTACAACCTCTGCTGGGCCTTTTTCACAATGGAGTCGATGTGCGGGTCTCCCACTTCAGGTCCTGTGAGATGGTAGTGCCCAGGAACCTGAATGACTCCACTGCTGCCACAGTGCTGTTTAGAATGGTGAGGGGGGTCAGTGCTGGGGTGTTCCTCCTAAAGTCCACAATCATCTCCACCGTTTTGAACGTGTTCAGCTCAAGGTTGTTTTGACTGCACCAGACAGCCAGCTGTTTAACCTCCCTTCATCTCGGATGAGGCCGATGACAGTAGTGTCATCAGCAAACTTCAGTAGCTTGACAGAGGTGTCCTTGGCGATGCAGTCATTGGTGTAGAGGGAGAAGAGTAGTGGGGAGAGCACACATCCCTGGGGGGCACCAGTGCTGGTTGTACAGGTGCTGGAAGTGAATTTCCCGTCTCACAAGCTGCTGCCTGTCTGTCAGAAAGCTGGTAATCCACTGACAGATAGACGTGGGAACAGAGAGCTGGTGTAGTTTAGTCTGGAGTATAGCTGGGATGATGGTGTTGATAGCCGACAAAAAGGATCCTTGCATATGTCCCTGGTCTGTCCAGATGTTGCAAGACATGATGCAATCTAGAAAGGGTCCAGCGATGTCCTTCAGGTGGGCCAACATCAAATGATTTCATGATGTTTCATGAAGGGCGACAAGTCTGTAGTCATTAAGTCCTGTGATTTTTGGTTTCTTTGGGACAAGAATGATTTATTTTTATTTTTTTATTATTTATTTATCACACATTATACAATTGCACATATACAGTGAAATTATACTTTTTTTCACATATCCCAGCTAAGCTGGTGTCAGAGTGCAGGGTCAGCCATGATAGGAGCAGATAGGGTCAAGGGCCTTGCTCAAGGGCCCAACGGTGGCATCGTGGCGGTGTTGGGGCTTGAACCCCTGACCATCTAGTCAGTAACCCAGAGCCTTAACCACCAAGCCACCACTGCCCCTGATGATTGAATGTTTGAAGCAACATGGGACTTCACACTGCTCCAGTGATCTATTGAAGATCTGTGTGAAGATGGGGGCCAGCTGTTTAGCACAGGATCTAAAACACGCAGGTGAAACGCCATCTGGGCCTGAAGTTTTCCTATTCTATTGTTTCCGAAAGACATGGCACACCTCTTCTTCACAGATCTTAAGTTCAGGTTGAGTATCAGGAGGGGGGAGGAAGGGGGTTGCTGGAGGTGTTGGTGTTTGTGTGAAGTGAAGGTCAGAGCGGGTGTGGGGTGCGAGATTGGGCCTTTCAAATCTGCAGTAGAACACATTCATGTCGTCAGCCTGTTGTTGGTCCACCACAGGGTTGGGGGTAGGAGTCCTGTAATTCATAAGCTGTTTCATGCCACTCCACGCTGATGCAGGGTCATTAGCTGAAAACTTGTTTTTCAACTTCTCAGAGTATATCTTCTTTTAGCCACTCTGATATCCTTATTCAGTGTGTTCCTGGCCTGATTGTACAAGACTTTATCCCCACCCCTGTAAGCATCCTCTTTGGCCTGATGAAGCTGCCTGAGCTCTGCTGTAAACCATGGTTTGTCATTGTTGAATGTTAAATAAGTCCTAGTAGGAATGCATACATCCTCACAGAAACTGATATATGATGTAACAGTATCTCTGAGCTCGTCCAGATTGGTGTCTGCAGCCTCAAAAACACTCCAATCAGTGCAGTCAAAGCAGGCTTGTAGTTCCAGCTCTGCTTCATTGGTCCACCTCTCTACAGTCTTTACTACAGGCTTTAATTTCCGCCTGTAGGTTGGAAGAAGATGAACCAGACAGTGATCAGAGAGTACCAAAGCTGCTCTAGGAACAGAGCTATATGCATCCTTTATTGTTGTGTAGCAGAGATCCAGTATGTTCCTGTCTCTGGTTGGGCATGTAATGTGCTGTTTGTATTTGGGCAGTTCACATGTGAGATCTGCTTTGTTAAAATCCCCAAGAATAATAGTAACTGAGTCCGGATATTGTTGTTCCGTGTCTGTGATCTGATCAGCCAGCTGTTGCAGTGTGGCACTCACACGCATTTAGCGCGATATACACACTCACCAGAATAAATGAGGAAAACTCCCGTGGCGCGTAGAATGGCTTACAGTTAATAAAGAGTGCTTCCAAATTAGGACAGCACATCTTCTTTAACGTTGTTACATCTGTACACCAACTTTCATTGATGTAAAGCATGTTCCACCGCCTCTCGTTTTCCCCTTTAAATCCGCAATGTGATCCGCTCTGAACAGCTGAAAGCCCCGCAGAAGAAATGCGCAGTCCGGAATGGCTTCACTCAGCCAGGTTTCTGTGAAGCACAAGGCAGCAGAGTTGCTGGGAAAAGTCCCTGTTTGTACGGGTGAGGAGATGTAGTTCGTCCGTTTTGTTAGGAAGAGAGCGGAGATTCGCTAGTTGAATGCTCGGCAGCGCTGTTTGAAATCCGCGCCAACGGAGCTTGACCAGCGCGCCTGCTCATCTCCCTCGCCTGCGTCTATTGAACAGCAAAGCTGCGCCTCCGACTAAAATGTCCAGCAAAGCGTCCGAATATTCAAAAACCGGGAAAAGATTGTCTGGTATATGCTGCCGAATGTTCAACAGTTCGTCCCTGGTAAAACTGACTGGAAAATAATTACTAAACACAGGACAAACTAACAAAAACAATAAAAGAATAGGAGCGCTCCACACCGAGGCGGCCATCCGCAGCACCATCGTGATGCAAAAAAAAAACAAAAAAAAAAAAAACTGTCAAAAGCCAGAAAATATATATATCAAATATCAATAAATAGCCCTAGTGGATATGTATGCCTTGCTAATACCTGTATAATGTGTAATAAGAAAGACCTGTTTTTAGAGTTGCTGTGAGCGTGCGACTCTTGAGTGTTGATTTGGTGTGGGGAATAAAAACAGGCGATGAGCTATATCAGAAAAATAGCAGCTTGATACGCCCAAAATATTTTATGACATAGCATAAACTGACCTGAATAAATTTATGATTTCCTCTGAGCTGTTTCTGTGTGGCTGGTTATAGCGTGGCCTTTGCGTGAGACTTGTTTTCATAGGGCTGGATGTCTGGTTGGTACTGACCAAAGACATTTTTGGAGCCAGAGGCAGTTTAAACCTGTGTAAACAGCAACAACAGTTACTGCATTTGTAGTTGTAACAGGCACATCTATTCATTTCTTTCTTTATGTTTGTCCACCCTCATTTGCTTTTTATCTTTTTAATGTACCTACAGTGTTTATGTGTCTGTGTTTATCTGCTAGAATGTACAATATGTGTGTGTATGGGGGTGTGTGTGTTCTGTTTTTGACTGGTTGCTCATTTATAACACTGCGTGTACATAGCGCCTAAGCTAGAATTAGAGAGACCACTGAATGAGTCAGTCCCTTTCCTGCTCATTTTGATGTTCCACACCATTAATCTCCTATTCCCACATATATTTAAGGATGATGGGCTGTTGATGTGTGTGTTCATTTACAGTGTGTTTGAAGGAAATTGTGTATGTGGGAGTGATATACACGCAGGTTGGGGAGTGGAATGATTGCTCTTGTCTAAACCATCAGTGCGCAGGGCACATTCCTCTCTCTGTGGGATGAGAGGACATCTTGAACTTTGGCCCCAGAAACTGCATGTTCATGTTAACTGAAACACACATACTGTACACTGATGAGCCAAAACATTATGAACACCTGCCTAATGTGCTGTTGGTCCTCTGTGTGCGGCCAAAACTGCGCCGACCTGTGAGACATGGACTTTACAAGACCCCTGAAAGTGTCCTGTGATATCTGTCACCAAGACATTAGTAGCAGATCCTTCAAGTCCTATAAGTTGTGAGGTGGAGCCACCATGGATTGGATTTGTTGGTCCAGCACATCCCACAGATGCATAATCAGATTGAGATCTGAGGAATTTGGAGGCCAAGGCAACACCTTGAACTCTTCATTATGTTCCTTAAACCATTCTTGAACAATGTGTGCAGCGTGGCAGGGTGCACTGTCCTGCTGAAAGAGGCCAATGCCATCAAGGAATACCACTGCCATGAAGGGGTGTACCTGGTCTGCAATGTTAAGGTAGGTGACACATGTCAAATTGACATCCATATGAATGGCCGGACCGAGGGTTCCCAGCAGAACATTGCCCAGATCATCACACTCCCTCCACTGGCTTGTCATCTTCCCACAGTGCATCCTGGTGCCATCAATTTTCCAAGTAAACGGTGCACACGTACACGGCAGTCCAAGTGATGTAAAAGAAAACTGGATTAATCGGACCAGGAGACCTTCTTCCACTGCTCCGAGGTCCAGTTCTGACACTCACGTGCCCATTGTAGGCACTTTTGACGGTGGACAGGGGTCATCATGGGCACTCTGACTGGTCTGCAACTACGCAGCAGGGTGCGATGTACTGTGTGTTGTGACACATTCCTCCTGTAACCATCATTAAAATTATCTGCGACTTGAGCCACAGTAGAACTGTCGGTTCGGACCAGACGGGATAGATGTTTGTTGAATATTCACTAGTGCCCGACCGATATGCACAGATATGTAAACTTTTTTTCAGAACATATAATGCAAAAAACAATACTTTAGAATTGGTGTCATTACGCAGTTTGTCCAGCAGAGCACGCGCCGTCTCCATTGTTTACAGAGCTGACTCTGAGCTGACGGTGGCTCTGCAGACAGGGTAGAGTTGAGCGGTGACTTTTCAGTAAGCTGCTAACTAGTTTGTGAAATACATACTGGAAAGTTAATAAACAATGACCCCATCATATTCCCTTTTCAATATAACTAATATAACATTAACCCTGTCCCTGACAACCATGACACTCCTGTTTAACACATCTGTTTGCTGTTAGCCAGCTATAGTTTGTCAGTGCAGTAAGTAATGTAGCAGATTGAAAGGTAAACATCAGAGCATCTTTTTGCAGCTCAGCAGACAACGGTGCGGTGGTGGATTGTGTCTGTTGAGTGTTGATTTCACGCTATGTTGTTAGTTGGTGAGACGCAATGCTGGAAAGTAAATAAACAACGTCCATTTTTTACTCTCCGTGGCAACGAGCTTATAGCTAACTAGCTAACCACGTAGCTACTTTCATTGCTTGTCAGCTGAGTGGAAGCTAACGTGTAAACGTGTTCACCAAACTGTTTTGTTCAGGATTCACAGTTTGGTACCCCCTTCAACCAAACAAGTACAGTCATTGCATTTATAAAATGTAATATTTAAAAGTCTGGTTTTCCACCGTTGAAAGTTTCCACTGAACTTGCATAGCTGCCACTGCTGCTGTTTATCTCGTCTCGGCAGCAATAAATGCTTCTTGTTTTACAACCTGCCCCTAATTAACTGGCAGTATTAAAATAGTCAGCATTTGACTGATACTAAACAGTAATACTGATGTTTATTTAGCTATTTATTTTATTTTTGTTTATTCTTTATTTTAATGGTCAGCATTTGACTGATACTAAACATACAGCACTGATTTTTATTTAGTTATTTATTGTATTTTTATTTATTCTTTGTTCATTTCAAGAATTTGTTGACAATGTATAATAATAATAATGTCAAATATTTTTTGATAAAAATATTTGTTTAAGAAAGCAGCCTCCTGAGTACCTTTGCATAGTCATATCGGTGCAAAATTGGTGCATAATCCACATAGAAAAGGTCTGTTTTCATTCCAGCTCAAAAATTAACTATATCGGCCACCATATCGGTAATCGGCGAATTTCCCCTCTCTAAAATCGGTATCGGTCTCAAAAATCCAATATCGGTCAACTGTTCCTTAGGGACCATCTGAAAGATCCACACAGTGCACTAAAACATTGCTGGCTCACAATTGACTTGACAATTAATGTTTAGGGATGTGCGAGACTAGTCGACTAAACGCTTCTGATGCTGCTAGTCGACACTGGAATTACTAGTCGGTTAATACTTCCCCCATTAAACTGATCATAATTTTTACACATTTACATTTGGCTTTAAATTTTTACAGAGGCTGCACTTAAATTACTGTCATATTAATGTTACATATTTTAAATAGAATTAATAATACAAATATTATTTAAAAAAGAGGATATCTGGAGCAGATACAGAGTTTAATTTCACCTCAGGCTGCACATGCTTCTTCCCTCTCTCACTCGCTGCACGCGCAGGACAATGTCCTCTCGCTAGACAAGCAAACTCAGCAAAGTAGTTATGAAATCACTTCGGTGGTGCAGGAATCGGCTTTCCAAACGTTTGAAAGTCCCTATGGATGTTTTCACATTTGAGTCTTCATTACATCTGTGCATGCTTGGATGTTATTTTTCCACTGAGCAGGCTTTTTTAAGCACAGGATAGATGCCTCAGGTGAGTCAAGTCCTGTCTTTCACCGGACCATGTCGACGGGTTAATTTCGCTCATCCAAAAATTTATGCTTTTGAGTAAGTAGCCTAGAAAATAACTGTTTTAGACTAGGTATGCCATTTTTTTAATCTGCTGATTAAGAATGCTATTTTCAACAAGGTGCCGACTGCTTAACGGGTTAAACTATCTTTTATTCTGTGTACACGTCATGTTTATAATACATTTGGTTTATTGTAGGCTAAATCACAGGCCTATTTTTTCTATCCTATAGCTACTATTTTTATTTATTTTTTTTACATCGTAACTGTTATTGGTTAACGTTCTTTACCGAACAGCTGTCATATTAGATCAACGGTTAATGCACGACTGCACGTCTTACGCACAACTTTTCAGAGCATTTTTTTTTCTCTCTCATAGATTTGGCTTAGTCTACCTGTTAATTATTTTCAACAATGTCCTGACTGTTTTAATATGTTAAGTAACTTTTACTTGGTGATTTCCATTTAGAACAGGCTTTTAATGGTTGTTCCATTGATCCTGCACTATTCATTCAGCTGTTTTCAATAAATATGTCTGTTAAATATTTGCTAACGTTGATTCAGTGAATGCATGTCATGTTCTATATTTAATGTACAATGATCATAATTCAAGGCGAGCACGTTGCAGATAAATGCCCCTTTTCAGTGGAATTTAGCATCGGATTTGGAATAGATTAAGTATTTTAAATGGGTCGCATAAACACACTTTTTTTTTTTTTTTTTTTACTGTTTTCTGAAGGTTGGTTTCTCTTTAGACTAGTCGACTAGACGGTTACAAAACTTCCGTTTAAACAACAGTCAAATTAATCATAGCGCACATCCCTAGTTTACAAACCCTGTTTTTAAAACAACATTTCCACATTTTATCTCTAACTTACATGTCAGTTAAATGAATGCTTGGACACCACTGACGTTATAGCGCTGTGCATGGAATTTTTAGATCCCTTACGTACAGTAGGCAATGAAAGTGCATCAGAGTGTTTTCTGGCATAATGCTGCAGCTACAACAAGCATGGACTGCTTTATGTTCAATGTTTTATGCCCGCCCATTTGATACGTTTTACACTCTTACATCTTTGTATGATTGTCCCTGCAAAGACCGCGGTAGGAGAAACAGAATGTCCAACGAATATCGAATCTACAACTAACTTGACTGCATTCTGAAAGCATTGGTAGCAGTTTATGCGTTAGCTGAAAACACTGTAATAATGCACAAACACAATACAGACAGAGCAGTGCGCATAAACTTAGAAGCGAGCAGACTATTTATTTATTTAATAAAATTGCAGTCCTTTGAGGTTTAATAAGGCCGTATCGCAATTTCATTTTTATTTTAACTGTGCAGCACTAAATATATACAGTATTGTGCAAAAGTTTTAGGCACTTGTGAAAAATGTTGCATAGTGAGGATGTCTACAAAAATAATGCCATAAATAGTTTTCATTTATCAATTAACATCATACAAAGTCCAGTAAACATAAAAAAGCTAAATAATTATTTGGCGTGACCACCTTTGCCTTCAAAACAGCCCCAATTCTCCTAGGTACACCTGGACACAGTTTTTCTTGGTTGTTGGCAGACAGGATGTTCCAAGCTTCATGTAATCCCAAACTGACTCGATGTTCAGTGGGGGGCTCTGTGGGGGCCATGCCATCTCTTGCAGAGGGCCCTGTTCTTCTATTCTAATCTCTTCTATTTGCAAAAGTGATGTTTGGGAGTCTAAAATGTATTTTTAATTTGACACACTAAAGCTGAAGGTATAAATAAATCTTAAAGTGCCTAAAACTTTTGCACAGTACTGTGTGTGTGTGTGTGTGTGTGTGTATATATATATATATATTAGGGCTGTCAATCGATATATATTTTTTTTATCGAATGAATTACATAGTATGCCAATTAATTGCATATAATAAATGTTTGCTAAGAAAGTCCCTCATATACCAATAATTAAATAATTATTAAATACTAATAAATAGTTATATTTAAATAATTATAAATAATAATAATTATATATATATATATATTTATATATATACACACACACACATACATACATACAGTACTGTGCAAAAGTCTTAGGCACATAAGATGTTTCACAAAAACATTTGTCTTAAGATGTTTTTTTTAATATCTTCAGCTTTAGTGTGTCAATAGGAAATATATATTTTAAACTCCCAAACATTACTTTTGTAAGTAGAATAGATTAGAATAGAAGAACAGGGAGCCCTACAACAGATAGCATGGCCCCCACAGACCCCCTACTGAACATCGAAAAGAGAAGCTTGGAACATCCTATCTGCCAACAACCAAGAAAAACTGTGTCCAGGTGTACCTAGGAGAATTGGTGCTGTGTTGAAGGCAAAGGTGGTCACACCAATTATTGATTTAGCTTTTTTAATGTTTACTGGACTTTGTATGATGTTAACTGATAAATGAAAACTATTTATTTTTGAAGACATCCTCACTAAAACTTTTGCACAGTACTGTGTGCATATATATATATATATATATATATATATATATAAAACAATATAGATAATTAAAATGCTTTACATCATTGTGGCACAGGAGTAAAGCATTAAAAAAGATGGTAACACTTTACAATATGGTTCCATTGGTTAACATTAGTTAACATGAACCAAAAGTGAACAATAATTTTACAGCTTTTATTAATCTTAGTTAATGTTAATTTCAACACATACTAATACATTACTCATATCAAAAGTTGTGTTTGTTAACATTAGATAATGCACTATGAACTAACATGAACAATCAAAACTGTATTTTTATTAACTAATATTAACAAAGATTAATTTACAAAGAGTAAAAAATATATTGTTAATTGTTTGTTCATGATACCTAATGCATTATCTAATGTTAACAACAGAACCTTATTGTAAAGTGTTACCAAAAATACAATTCAAAAAGTGGCTTTAGTATGCAATATTTTGTTTCCATATTATTGAACTTATGTTATCTGCCTATAATTGGCCTAACTGAATTCGTCAATCAGTCCGAGATCAATTTATTATAGGGGCTTTTCTAAGGACGCGTCAATGTACACCTGCGTCACACTTCAGGGCTTCAGATGCTTTTGCAGCGCCTCGGTTGCGTCGCGCCATAAACATACCGTTTGTAGGTTACAGTGTCAAGTTAAACATAGTTTTTAAACTCAGAAAAGCACGTCTTGAGATCCCTCCATCAGCTGTATTTGAACGCAAGAACGTGTTTTCATCTTGTGTTGTCTGTTGTCGGATTAGTGTGGTTTGTTCTCTTGTCTGTTCGAGCTGTGTGTTGCCCAAACAGCTGAAGTTTCGCTTACTGCCCCCTGGTGAAAACAGGTGGTACTTCAAGCTTGAATTGCTTAGATGGAAGGAAAATTACTTGTCAGGGTACGGAGACATGATTTATTGCGTACATTTTTACCGCTCTATTTTTTATATAATTATATAAAGTGTGTGTGTGTGTAAAAACAATAAAATCTACGATATGTCTATGATATAGATGGCAAGTAAACCTGCGTGTGTTTGGATTTTCTACACATTGAGGCATTTGCCAGTGTGTAATGTATGTTTCCTATGTGTATGGTTATCAGACTATCGTCTGGGGTTCAAGGCTCTGTCTAGATCCTCTGCATTCACTCGGGTCTCTGTTCAGTTCATCTATTTTCAGCCTGTCCATCAAATCTGGGCTCACTCTCAAGGCTGCGGACATTGCATTCCATTCTCCTCTATTTCTGTTTACTCTCTCATTTTTTTATTTTTTATGTCATATCTCCCACTAATCTGATGTTGTTTTGTTTCTTTATTTATGATTTAGGGTTACACTGCAAAAAATGTTTTCTTATTGAGTATTTTTGTCTTGTTTTCCAGTAAAAATCTAAACATTCTTAAAACAAGATAAATTGACTTGCGAATAAAAATGGCAAGATATTTTGTCTTGTTTTCTGAGAAATCTAACAAAATTTAGTAACGTTTATGCTTATATATATATATATATATATATATATATATATATATATATATATATATATATATATATATATACAAGCCAGTGGGGTAAGGAAAAAAAACTTGATTCAGGGCAAAAACAAGTTATTTTCCTAATCCATTCAAGGTTATTTTCATTAACAAAAATGATTACTATGATGAAAACTGGCAGTGAAAAGATACTTTTGTAAACTAAAATAAAAATAAAAACGGGAGTTTTCAAAAATCAGAAACTAAAATGAAACTATAAATGTGCACTACAGTGTGAACTAAAACTAAATATTATAAAATAAATTCGAAAATAACTTAAGTTTTTTATTTTCAATCTATGTTGGATAATCTTTTTTAAATAATCTCTTAGGCTTGATTTCTCGATGTAAGAACTGAGCAGCCATCTGACTGACATGTAATAACAACCATACATGATGTTTAGTAAAGTAATATCACACTCGCAATTGTGCTTTATGTCACTATATCAGTAGGACTGTGATTCGGAAAGTTCGGAAAGTCTGGTAAACTTGTATGCACCAGTATGCTCCAGAGATAGGATAGTGCACAGCAGATCATTGGCATGATTCTAAGATGGCTCATGCGATACTCGTGTTAAATCAGCCTTCAAGAGCAGATGCGCATCTTAGATGAGAAGCATATTTAGTGCTTATAAAGCATAGGGGTTTAAATCGAACGTTTCATCATGATACGATCTTATATCGATTCTCTTGGCCTGCGATCCGATATTTGCCGATACTTCAAAGTCTGCCGCGATACATTTTCGATCTGATTCGATTCAGGGCCCTGCGATCGATATTCCGATATTATGTGCCTATTTTTCACAATCAGTAAGAATTTTTTTGCCCTCAAATGCAACCAAAATATAATTTGAATATTTTATTGAGCTCTCTGAAAAGTGCAAATTTAGTATCCACATTGGGACATCCACAACAAAATAAGGTACTTCAGATGTTGAAAGAAATTATACAGATAATAATATCTGTATAATAGATAAAAATAACGTTACACACAAGTGATCATCAATCGTTTGATTACAGCTTATTTTTCAGTTTAATTTAATTCAAAGTACTTACATACCCATGACTTGTTTCCAACTATCCGTGCTATCTGTGGTTTTCTTGGCTACAACTTCCACAGTTGTAATGAAAAATTCTGTTACCGTTAACTCTGTGTGTTGATGTATAGATGTGTAAAGTCTTATAACTGATGCTAATGCTGGGCAGCAGGTGTTTCTCTTTCCCTCATTAGTGCTGTTCAGAATGTCGGCATTGTCAAGACGTTTCACATGATGGTTGAACTGCTCCATGGTACTTATAAATAGCAAATTGTGTTGTAAAATTCAAATGGGTCACATGCACAAAGATATAGATGGAAACCCGAATTAATCGCGCACGTGAGCCGCTCTGCGTTTGTCACGAGAGCTCGCATTTTAAAGAGCGCCCGGTTGACGTGCTCGCACTGATCCTGTCACTGGAGCTCGGGTTTCGTGGGAAGCCTGGTTGAAGCATGCGCATGGATAGCAGAGCACAATTTGGATTCAAAGACCCAGCGCACATCTGTGTCCCACATGAAAAGCATATTTAGTGCTTATAAAATGAAATTAATGTAATAAGGTTGCTTCATCGCCTGACGGAAATACATACGGACGTGGCTGACGGTATTAAAATAAAGGTACATCTTTTCTTTTTTTTTTTAATCCCTTTTTTCTCCCCAATTTGGAATGCCCAATTCCCACTACTTAGTAGGTCCTCATGGTGGGGTGGTTACTCACCTCAATCCGGGTGGCGGAGGACAAGTCTCCGTTGCCTTCGCTTCTGAGGCCATCAATCCGCGCATCTTATCTCGTGGCTCGTTGTGCATGACACCGTGGAGACTCCCAGCATGTGGAGGTTCATGCTACTCTCCGCGATCCAAGCACAACTTACCACGTGCCCCATTGAGAGTGAGAACCACTAATCGCGACAACGAGGAGGTTACCCCATGTGACTCTACCCTCCCTAGCAACCTTTTGGTTGCTAGCAAAAATTTGGTTGCTTAGGAGACCTGACTGGAGTCACTCAGCACACCCTGGATTCAATCTCGCGACTCCAAGGGTGGTAGTCAGCGTCAATACTTGCTGAGCTACCCAGGCCCCCAAAATAAAGGTACATCTTAAAAAAATGTCTATATCGATATTTACACGTTGTATCGATAACATTGGATTGTTGGTTATTGGATCCGTGCATCGATCCAGATCATTGAATCGTTATACCCCTCATAAAGCACAGAATGTGAGATGAATATAATTTAATTTGCTTTTGCGGCCCAAGATTTTCAATACAAGAAAAACCCTGTAGTCACTCCTGCTTCCTTCCCCTGCCCTTCTTGTCACTTGAGTTTGCTGGCTCTGGCTTCCCTCAGCCCACACCCTGGTTCTTGATAACTCTGCTCTCCCTGGCCGACCCACAAGCTTCTCATGCAAAGTGCCTCAAAAGCTGATAAGGAGTTGAATAGAGCAGCACTATCTGTAATTGCCTTTCTCTTTCTCCGTGATTATTACTGCTATCCTTCTTTTGGCTTTGGGATGTTAACTATTGGTGGATTTCATTACTGCAATTGAAGAGAGACTAGCCAGACTCAAGTTTCTAGAACCCACACAAAAGCGGCAGATGAAATTTAGTTACGGCTGCTCACAATTATAAATTTAGATTCCTATTCTTATTCTTAGCACAGCAGTTTTGTGGTGCAGGGCGTTTTTTTTATTTTTATTTTTTATCTCTACATCTTGAATTTGTTGTTTTTTCTCCTTCAGGTGTTCAGTGGTAAGAGACCAGATGGAGATTTTAATCCCCAGCCAGCCAGTACGTTCCGGAAACTTTCCCCCACGCCGCCTCCGGTGGATGGCCAGCAACAGGCTCTCACCTGCCTGATCAGTGAGAAGGACCTGGCCCTCTTTGAAAAACTGGGCGACGGCTCCTTTGGTGTGGTCAAGCGTGGAGAGTGGTTCACGCCAAATGGGAAAGTGGTGAGTGGATGAGGAGAGAAAGAATTGAAGTGTTTGGAAAAACAGAGGGAGCATTGTTAAAAACACAAGCTTTGCAGATGCAAAATTTAGGCACCTCCTCATTCACGTACTGGGACAGATTCAGGATAAGGATTCAGGTTGTGCTGTTGATACATAAGGGATATGTTTATTTCTTTGAAATATGTGATAAACACCATCTCACACACACACACACACACACACACACACACAAACACTAATGACTGAAACACATTTTTGGCAGGAACATTGTTTGTCGCACTCAGAACCCTAGATCAGCACAAGATTAGCTTTCAGACACTTTGTAACTACGGTCCCACCTTTCCCTTCAAATGTTCCAGGGCTCCATGTGTACATCCTGTTTCAGATCTGATCTCTGTGTGTCATTGTAGCAGCTGCGTTCTCAAGAGGAGGCTGGTGGGAGAGACGGGCCTCTAATGGCCTGATGAGGGGGTCAGATGTCATGTGAACTGAGCCGGAGGCTGTAGTGATAGTGCGTGTTGCTTACCAAAGGGTTCTTTGCACATGGTACACAAATGGGAACATCTTTCCTTTGGCCATCTGTGCCGATCAAACACTGATTTATTGCGCTATACTGAATAAAATGAATGTAGTACAAGATGTATGTAAACTGCCTGCTGTTTTGATGCATGTTATGTTCTGTAACCCTCATTTAACTGTTCATGATTCAAGCTTCACGGTTATTGTTAAGGCAAGGATCAGTGTGCACACTCCTGCAATTAGCCCCCACTAGTCACAGAGGTTACGACAGAATACAGAGCTGTTTGAAATCTGCCCGACAAGTCGTCAGGTGTGCACACTGTCCCGAGTTGTGAGAGACCATCTGATTTTTGAGAAAATAAGGTTTATGCGTGGTTTTTGAAAAAATAAAAATTGTAAGTCACTGAAATAAGGCCATATAACACATACTAAATATTTGTGCACAAGACTTTTGAGAACTGGATCGTGTAGCCTAGAGTTTTTGCTACAAAAATGATGTGAAAACCATCCTGATCACTCATTCGTACAAAACAATATAGTCATTTAACTTTTGTAAGACACTTTTAGTGTTAGAAAGGCCATATGCGAGGAGGCGTGGATGATCATGAATATTGATGTGATTCACACCTGAGGAGACAAAGACCCTCCCCTGAGAGAGAATGAATGTGAGGAGACTTAATGATTGAATGTATTGTTTGTAGCTTATTCACAAAATCAAGTTGAAGTTAAAAGAAGTAATCTTACTATACATTTTCTTTATGTAAAGACTTTACATAAAAACTTTAGACCTACACTACCGATTAAAAGTTTTAGATCGGTAAGATTTTTTAATGTTTTTAAAAGAAGTCTCTTCTGCTCACCAAGGCTGCATTTATTTGATCCAAAATACAGCAAAAACAGTGATATTGTGAAATATTTTGACAATTTAAAATAACTGTTTTCTATTTGAATAAAATGCAATTAATTCCTGTGATCAAAACTGAATTTTCAGCATCATTACTGCAGTCTTCAGTGTCACATGATCCTTCAGAAATCATTCTAATATGCTGATTTTCTAATATGGGCATATTTACAGCACATTTGACACATTTACACCTGAACAGATATTTGTAAGCACAAGCTTCATTGATGATAATGAGGCAGCATAAACACTAGTTAAAATATAATCTAAACATTCATATTATTTTTATATCATATTACATATCATATTTATATCATACAGCATACAATTTAAATACCTGCTTTAGCCGAAACAACATTGAAATGTAACTAAAACTTGCCTATTAGGACATATTTCAAATTTCAATACTCTGAATCCAGGCTGGCAAGTCTGGAAATAGTCCAATTAGTAAAACATGCACATGTTTATATAAAATAGCATGTCGACTAATGTACGTAAAGACTTACTCATCCGAAATTGTATCCTCGGCTGGATCAAGTCGCTCTTCAAAATGCAAATGTTCATCGTCGGATTCCCGCTCTTCTTCTGAGGAAAATGTGAACTCTTCGTCACTATCCAGGAGCTTCCTCACCTGTGTAGCGTGCCATCTTCCAAACGCGCAGAAAAGTGAATGAATTGGATGATGAACTTTTTAAGGCACTGTTGGGGGTGTTTACCATTTGCATTGATCGCCTCAGCACATTACCATATGAACAGCGCACTCTGCTGGTGGGTATGATCACATTAGCGATAATTAGCTGAGCCAGGAGAAAATGTACATCATTTTGTTTCATACAGATTACATTGCAGGAGAATATTTGTTTTAAATTTTAATTGTTTTTATTTACAATTAAAGCTTTCTTTAGACATATGTTTCATGTTTGTCTGATAAGTATTCGTGGAGTTTCATTTAATTTTTGTGACGTGTTTCAGAAAGATGCTGGTGGAGACAGAGGCGGCTGAAAGCACACCCTGTTTATTTTCTTTATTTTATAAAAGCACAAGGTTCCCCTTCTGTCACTCACTCGACATTGTGTCGATGTAGTGACACTAGGGGTCGCTCTTGAGAGCCCCGATTACCTCAGATCTTTGAGAAAAGGCCAATGAGAATTGGCGAGTGGAATTTGCATGCCATTCCCCTGGACATACGGGTATAAAAGGGAGCTGGAATGCAGGATTCATTCAGATATTTTCTTCAGAGCCGAGTGGTTGTACTATCAGCGAGCTGAATACTACTGCTGTTCCATTCACCTCTTAAGAAGCGTATGCTGTTGGATATATGGCGCATTTCCAGCGGCTTTCTCTCCTTCTGCACGACGAGTGCAGATTTCGCCCCTGGGCGCTTCGACAGCGTTAAAAGAGTGTATATTCCTGCTAAAGAGTATATTTTCTCTATTAGAGCACACACATTGACGTTGAACGTCTTTTTAAAGACGCGTCTTTTTAAAGATGCCTTTCCGTCTTTGTGTGATTCCTGGATGTGGTCGTTATCGCTCCGCCTCTGACGGCCACAGGCGCTGCCTCACGTGTCTGGGCAGTGATCACACTGAGGCAGCATTTGTGGATGGTTCATGTTCTCATTGCGAGTATATGACCATGGCATTGTTGTGGTTGCGGCTTTCCTTCTTCTGAGGGAAAGCCACTCTAGCCACCCCCTGCGCTGTGCCTTCTACCAACGGGTGTGAGGCCGGCCTGGCTGGCGCTGGAGGCGATTTGGGGAGTTCAGTGGGCGCGGTCTCGACGGGTAATTTCCCACGGAACTCCCGTTCCCCAGCACGCTCCTTTGCTCCCGTCCTGTTCTGAAATGAGACCAGCCCGCCTCATGGCCGGCTTGACATCTCTTTCGGGGCCTGCGAGCAGGGGGCTCCCCTCCCAGTTCCTTTCTTCCCGGAGGTGCATGACGAACTCACGAGGTTGTAAAGGGCACCTTTTGCTGCCCGAAACAGACTTCCAGATTCGTCCGCTCTCACTACCCTGGACAGTTGGGTCAGTGCTCTCATTTCTGCAGGAGAGGGTGGAGGGGCAGCTGTCCCCCTCCACCTTGAAGGTTTATGTAGCCGCTATAGCGGCTCACGATGACGCAGTCGACGGTAAGTCCCTTGGACAGCACGACCTGATCATCAGATTCCTCAAAGGCACCCGGAGGCTTAATCCTCCCAGGCCATGCCTCTTACCCTCATGGGATCTCACCGTGGTCCTCCTGGGCCTTCAGAGAGCCCCATTTGAGCCGCTAGAGTCAGTGGAGCTGAAAGCCCTCTCTTTAAAGAAGGCCTTCCTGATTGCGCTCACCTCCATCAAGAGAGTGGGGGACCTGCAAGCATTCTCTGTCAGCGACACTTGCCTGGAGTTCGGTCAGGCAGATTCTCACGTGATCCTGCGACCCCGACCGGGCTATGTGCCCAAGGTTCCCACGACCCCCTTCAGGGATCAGGTGGTGAACCTGCAAGCTCTGCCCTGGGAGGGTTAATCAGAGCATTAAAATAACGTGAAAATGAAGAAATTTGTATATTTTACTATTACATAATATAATAAAATATATGTAAAAAATATTTTTTTATAAAATGTAAAAAAAAATTTACTGAAACTAAAGATGACCAAAAAGACATATTTTAAGTATTTGAAAGTATTTTGATATTTAAAACATAATTGTTCATGTCATTCATAAGTTTTTAAAGTCTTAAAAGGAAATCACTTATTCCTATTTTATTTTCTGATTTATATATTTCAAGTTAAATATGTAAAATGACTTCTTAAGGTGTATGAAACACACATGCAAAAAAAAACACACCTAAGAAATATGACAATTTATAGGACAATTAATCGTGAAAGCCCTTAAAAAGACAATTAATCATCATAGCCCTAAAACAGACAATTAATCGTCAGCCAAATTTCATAAACGTGACAGCCCTAATTAAACCTCACGCACGTCTCATGAACTGCTCTCTCATTATTAATTTCAGCTGTTTTTCTAGTTTTTTCTCGCTTTGTGCAAATTAGTGCAATACACGGGCACCAGCTCTTTCTTGTTGTTTGCTGACATGTTATATGTATATCTCCTGTTGCTATGTGTGCATGTTTGTGAAATAATTTCAGTATTGTATCTTTAAGATGCACTAGCATTGTGGTGGCAATGTTTGCATGGTTGAGCACAACTAACATTCTCTTCAGAAAATAAAACAATTAAGTTTAACATGAACTCAAGAAGTAATGCGGAAGGGTCTGGTCATAATTTAGCTTGAATATTGACAAATACAGTTGTTGCATTATTTCCTAAAAATGTGAGATGGAACTACAGGGAATAATTTTGTTCTGTTATTGTGCTCTGAACTCCAAAGACCAGTAACAGTGTAAATGTAGGTCTCAGAGGGGTCATTAGCATGTGTGTGTGGCAAGGTTATTATAGTTTTGCATTTTCAAATCAGTTTTTATTTTATATCGTTTTCAAATTTGCTATAAATTTGAGTTTAGTTTTAGTTAGTTTCGTTAATGATTTTGTTAGTTTTATTTTGTAAACACATTTCTATTTCGTTTTATATATATATATATATATATATATATATATATATATTAGTTTCAGTTTTAGTAATTATAGTTTTGAGAGTTAACAGAGCACTTCCAGAGTGTAGACCAAAGCAAGACATTTGAATTTATTTGGCAGACTTACACAGTACACTTAAAGCAAAACAAAACAGTTGAATATTTGCACAGTTTACTTAGACTCAGCATAATTGTGCATAATAACAATAACATAATGGTTTGAGATTCAACAAAGTCACAAAGAACAAAACAAAAGCAAATCAAAAGTATAAAAGTTAAATGTATGAACATTTCAAATGAACTCAAATTCATGTTAAACATAAAATCTTGTTAAACTGTTGATGCTCACTGTACCGACGGTGGGCATTCCGTCACTTTGTTTATATATGTTTACATTTACTTTATACGATATGATGCTTGTCTCGTATAATCTTGAAATCCATGGTCGTCTGTTAAATATAGTATTTTATCCATTCAACCACAAAGCCAGAAGCCACTGCAGCGCAGAAATGATCCAAATATGAACATGAAGAAAAAAGTGTATCACATTAGAGACCACATGAACAGACTTCCTCATTTGGATCTATATGTATAAACTCTGTGTAAAGCGAAAAAATAATGTTTAGTCTGATGTAAGATGTAATGAATATATAGATGACTACGAAAAGGTATGGTTTGTCAATATTTTCCAAGCGATCGCTGGTATTTGTATAGGTTTATTGAACAGTTCTGGATCTGGCACTGGACAGGCTGCAAATTCTAGAAATATTATGCTTCCTGCTTCATTCTACGAATGGAATCCACATGAAATCTGTAAAAGAAGCTGTTATAATAACTTGATGATGATTGAAAGATATTTGCATTAGATTATGTGTAATTTGTAATGTTTACATGAGCTAACGCTAACACGCTAGTGCCTTTGCCATAGTATTGCACCTGTTACCCCAGTGTGCCAGCCTTCGCCACAGTAGGACCTGAATATATTTATAGATTAAATTACTCTGACATCACACTGCAGGAAACCGTGCTTCCGGGTTCTTTTGAGCAGCAGATTTCAATGGTGGAAATAGGCAGCACTGCAGTTTTAATAATCTTTTAAGCTTTATAGAATGTAATAATATCTGTAAATGTTAATAAAAGTTATTATAAAGGAATATTTATGGTTTACAGCGAAGAAATGATGTGGGTTCTTTTCTGAATTATTGGCAAAACAAGTTTAAACGTGGTTCAGTGAGCCTGTATGATTATGCCGGACATGTAACAGGTTGATGAATACACATCCTCACACGTTTAACATGCTTCTAAAGCCTTAGAATTTGTGTACTTAGAATGAAAACTACCATCAGACATACAATATGTGTCTTAACTGCTTAAATTATTAACCCACATACAATAAATAATAATATTTTTACTTCAATATGATCATATATCCATATCAAAACATAATATTATTCACTGCATTCAAAATGATTGCAAAGACATCATTTTAGCAGAATGACATTATTTTTATTCACTTATCCTTTCACAAACAGTAGTCCATGTGCTGCTGTGGTGGAAATGGGATCTGTTCCCCCTGTTACATCTTGTCAAATAAGATCATCGTTAGATTATATTGGACCTCATATCTGTCACAGTGACAGCACTTTGGAAATTAAAAACAGCCGTTTGTGATCAGAGTTTGCTTGATTTCTTCGCTAAAAAAGTTAATATCCACCAACAGCTGCTGCGGGTCATTTGTGTCTAATAGAGCTGACGTGATAACAATGACGGTGACCCGTGAAATATCATCACTGATGTAAAATCCTGAGTTTTCCTGATGCAACGATCAGGTGGAAATTTGAAGAAGCCCTTATCTCCAATAATCTGTGGAAAACAGGGTGTTTCAACCCCACAAACAGCACTTTTTGGGCAGTTTCAGCACAATTTGAGCGAAGTGTCCATAGACAGCAGCTTTTTTCTGGGCAACCAAAAGAACCCGGAAGTGGCTGGGTGGAGCATTTGTTTGTAAACAGTAACTTCATCTATAGAAGATCGTGAAAGTTTTGTTTTAGACTTGTTTTTAAATAAAGACTTGCTACCTGCCATAATTCATGTCCGAGTCGTCTTCATATATCAGTCTTTCAGTATCAGCTAACCTCATGTGCATTAGATGCCACAACACCACCTGCAGGTATTTATCTAAACAACCCAATAGTGTATGACTCTGCGGCTCGGAAGATGAACATCTCAAACACACACGCAGATTAGATTTTTCCGACATGTGATGAGAGCTCGTTGATTACGAAAACGATAATTTTATTTTTGAGCATTTGTATTTTATTTCAGTTTGTTTTTTAATAACTGCTGTTAGTTTCGTTTAGTTTTAGTTTTTCATTTATTTAGAAATTTTTTTTATTTTATTTTATTTTTTTTTTAAGTTTACGAAAATGTTTTTTAATCAGTAATTTTAGTTTCAGTTTTAGTTTACAAAAATAACCTTGGTGTTTGGGGAATTGTGATGTGTATAGGTCAGTCCAGCTGCTGAGAGCTCTCCCTGGCAAAGGCAGATGCCTTGGCCCTTAAATACAGATGCAGGGTTTTTTTTTGGTTTTTTTGGTTTTTGGCAGAATGGAGCTATTGTGAATTTGTCTTAATATTATGAATTTTAGTCTGAGTTTCATTCTCTGAACATGTCCTCCTCAGCTTAATGTAGCAGTGAAGTGTCTGAAGACAGACATGCTCAACCAGCCAGATGCTCTGGATGACTTCATCCGGGAGGTCAATGCCATGCACTCTCTTGACCACCAGAACCTCATCCGTCTCTATGGAGTCGTTCTCACACACCCCATGAAGATGGTGAGTGTGTATGTGTGTGTGCACTCTCATCTAAATCAAATTGGTGGCAAAGACAGGGTGCTAAAATATCAAGGTCTTGAAAAGGGAGGGGGTGGGCTAAAATAAGGCCTGACATTTGTGTGCTCTCTCAGACTCTGATTATTTGCTGACGCTCACTTCTGGAGTTATTCGTGATTGGCAGTGTTCATTGTCTCCGATGGCAAGATGCTTCTTGTCGGGTTACTTTTTCAATAGTTATGAAATGAAATTGAATATTCTCTCCTCTTCTCCCCCTTGCTTTTCTACCCTCTATGTCCCATCCATCTTTCTGTCTCTAAGGTGACTGAGCTTGCACCTCTGGGCTCAATGCTAGATCGTTTGCGAAAGACCCTAGGCCATTTCCTCATTTCCACCTTGTGTCAGTACGCCATCCAGATTTCCAATGGTATGGCTTACCTAGAGTCCAAACGCTTCATCCACCGAGACCTCGCCGCCAGAAACATCTTGCTGGCTTCCAGTGAGCTGGTTAAAATAGGAGACTTCGGACTGATGAGGGCACTGCCCAAGAATAATGATCATTACGTCATGCAAGAGCATCGCAAAGTCCCTTTCGCCTGGTGAGATGATGGGTTGAGGGGTAAGGGCTGGACTGTTTAAATGACTTGGTTGATTTCTGGCAAGCCATAGCTCAGGATTCAGCTTGCAATTGTATGAGGTTATTGTTTGTGGCACCTTTTTTGAATAAATGAATTCTGCATGACATTTAGGTCATTCATTTACAAGCATATTGTTCTTCTGACCTACTTTCTACATGCTGTGTATTTTTTGTTTTTGTTTGCATGGGTTTTACCAAGGTGTGCCCCAGAGAGCCTGAAGACGCGCACGTTTTCTCATGCAACAGACATATGGATGTTTGGTGTGACACTTTGGGAGATGTTTACCTATGGCCAGGAGCCTTGGCTGGGCCTCAATGGTAGTCAGGTGCCTCCTCTTCATTCACTCACTTCCAGTCACTCATAAACACTGACCTAAATCAACCTTTATGTGATAAATTAAAGTAAAACAATATCTGACATTGAGAACCTATTATCAGATTTGCTTCTATTTATTTTAACATGTCATGGTAAAATTAATTTACTGAGTAAGACAGCCACAAAAATTTTAAACATCTCTGTGTTTGTGACAGATCCTCCACAAAATCGATAAGGAGGGTGAAAGACTGCCTAAACCAGAGGACTGTCCTCAGGACATCTATAATGTCATGATGCAATGTTGGGCTCAGAAAACAGATGACAGACCCACCTTCGTGGCTCTAAGGGAGTTTCTAGTGGAGACCATGCCTACTGACATGAGGGCCCTGCAAGACTTTGATGAGCCCGACAAGCTTCAGATCCAGATGAATGATGTCATTACCATCATAGAGGGCAGGTGAGCCCTTACAATACACATCTTCATGCTTATGTTGTTATTGTTAGGAAGTGATTAGATCTGTCATACTTTTTCTTTTTTCTTTTCTTTCTTTTTTTTTTTTTTTTTGTCAGGAAGAACCAAACAAAAATATGAAATAATCTCTTATTATGTTCAATATGCATGTGGCAATTCATAATGAGAGACACCTATAATGAACCCTCCAAACACAGAGAGCTTTTCCAGTTCTTCTCTCTAGAACAGGGGTCGGGAACCTATGGCTCGTGAGCCACAAGTGGCTCTTTGTTAAATATGAAGTGGCTCGCTGGGTGTCTCATCATTCACCAATACATGATCGTTTAAAACTTTTTAGAGATCATTTTCCTGCAGAAAGTGTGGGTGCGATTGCAAAGCTTGAAGTCAGTGACACTGTTTTGATTTCCTTTCTCCCGAATTTGTCATACAGCCTACTCCTGGTGAACAAGTTTTCAAATTAACACCCGGCAAACACGGATTTGTCATGCTCAGTGGCGGGTAATTTTGCTGATTTACCAGCCACTGTGGAGGGCGACCTGTAAGATGTCTCGGAGTGATATATGACAAGAAATTAGACACAAAGACGTGCATTTGAAGAAACATGTGTGATTATATTTTTAAGAACCAAATGCAGGTATTTCATGCACGGGTTTTGCTCATCTACCCGCAACAGGCGGGTGACCTATAAGACGTCTCGGAGTGACGCGTGATGTTAGACACAAGACACGAGCTTGAAAATTTTTTATTATATTTTATTATATAACAACAGTCAAAGGAAAAGCCATTATTGCTCGTGTCTGATGCTTTTTGTTCAGAGGCTTGCAGCGGGACCCTGTCTCGTGGAACACACGCATGTAAAGAGTTATCACTCCTTTTTCTCTGTTTTATTCGTCTGCAAATTGTTTGCAAGAATAATGTCGTCTACGAGAATGCTGCAAATGATGTCAGATCATCTCAGAGGTGCTCTGAGTTTAGTTTGCTTTATTTCCACGGAGCAGTTCACTCTTACGCAATGTGAACGCAACTCTGCAGGTTGAGTAATATACATCTTTCTGTTAAAGACACAAAGACGAAAGTGATAAAATCTAAATAATAAGACACCTTGAACCTAAAATTTAGTTCTAATTTTTTCTTTAGGCAGCATTAACTGTTTTACCAAAACGCAATACAAACACATTCGATAAGAACACACATTTGGCAGCATTATTTTGGGAACACAAGGGAATTTATTAGGCTTTTTTTATTATTCATTCATTGACAGATGCTTGATGACAAATAGGGCCGTTGGAGACGGTAAATGTTTGGATTTGGGGAGGTGGTTATAAAAGATTTTTTGATCACTTCATTATTTTAATTGCATTTTTCGTTTAGTTTAAAGTGCAATTTGAATTTATAAATGTCTTTTGTTTAAGTTTTTCGTGTTTCAATAAATTAATTACATTTTTAAAGCAAAATCAATAAAGCAAAACATTCACTGACCCTGGGCAGGGGTGTTGACGATATAATTGAATATCACAATATTTAAAATTAAAATTAAATAATTTTATGGAGACCCGCACAAACGTGTACTCAATTCCATACTGCAACATGTTACTTTTAATTGTTGCATATTTGTTTGTTTTTGTGATTTTGAGTAGTCTATGGGCACAATAAACATTTTATTTTATTGAAAAACTTTGTAAATAGTAAATGATTAGTTTTTGCTATGGCTCTTGTGAAAAAATGCATCAACCAAAAATTAAAAAATTTAATTTAATTAATTAATTAATTAAATTATATTTATTTATCACACATTATACATTTGCACATATACAGTGAAATTCTTTTTTTCACATATCCCAGCTAAGCTGGGGTCAGAGTGCAGGGTCAGCCATGATACGGCACCCCTGGAGCAGATAGGGTCAAGGGCCTTGCTCAAGGGCCCAACAGTGGCATCTTGGCAGTGCTGGGGCTTGAACCCCTGACCTTCTGATCAGTAGCCCAGAGCCTTAACCGCTGAGCCACCACTGCCCCATAAATTGGCTCCATAGTGAGAAAAGGTTCCCGACCCCTGCTCTAGAACATTCTCCATTTCTTCTGCAGGGCTGAGAACTACTGGTGGAGAGGTCAGAACAAGCGTACGCTGAAGGTTGGTCAGTTTCCCAGGAACACAGTCACATCAGTTGCGGGCCTCTCTGCCCATGACATAAGCCGTCCACTGAAGAACAGTTTCATCCACACGGGCCATGGAGACAGTAACCCTCACCGCTGCTGGGGCTTTCCTGACAGGATTGATGAGTGAGTCCCTAAAATGTTACCTCATACTGGCACTCTCTGTATCTTCTCACTATTGGTCCTGGCAAGCTTTTCTGTGGTGGTCGACCGACATGGGTTTTTCAATGGCCGACACTAATATCTAGAGAGCAGAGTGGCTGATACATAATTAAATTTAATCATAACAAATAAGATATGTGCAAAACTGCTTAATTTAAATGAACACTCATTTTACAAAATATTTTTTCAAGTTTTACTCAGGACACATGCACTATTTCTGTGTATTCTGTTAGCCAATCTAATGCTGATAAAATGGCTAAATCTTGTGTCCTGTTCCCGTTTCAGTGTTTCATGCCAAAATTTAGAGAATATGGTGTTTGGGATAATGCCATATAAAAATATGACACAAAAAAGTTTAATTATAGCAAATGAGACATTAAGTTTTATTGTACACAATATTTACAAATATTGTGTTAATATCAAAGTTCACTCAGAAATGTTAAAAAACTGAAAATTTGTGTTATTCTTCAGCAAGGCTCTCTGTAAATTTTGGAACTGTAATGATCAACGATGAAGTGAATACAATATCTTCCCTGGTTGATGTATTGGTCTGTCACTAGTTTGAATGTGTCTACTATATCACAGTCACATTGTTGGTTATGTACTGTCCTCACATATCATGTTCATTCTGTAATTCTGAATGCCCTGCTGTCCTCCCACAGAACCACCTTTCTCTTTTATAATTGGCCTTCCACAATACTACAGCATGTTTTAATGATAATAAATACCTCTATAACCAGCTAGATGCTGATTTGCAGAAGAATTTGAGCATAATGTATTTTTAGTTTGTAGAGGGTATACAGGAATAGCTGCTGCAGTGATATAATACCTCATCATCTATGAGATTAAATGTTGTGGGTCACACATTAGATGACAGATGCCTCTGTTATGGCCAATAAGTAAAGTGTCACATTCACTTACACTACCAGTCAAAAGTTTTGAAACACTTACTCATTCTTTATTATAATTTTTTTTCTTCACATTTTAGAATAATAGTAAAGTCATCAAAACTATAGAACAACATAAATGGAAATATGGGAATTATGTTGTGACTAAACAAAATCCAAAATAAATCAAACTGTGTTATATTTTAACATCTTCAAAGTAGTCACCCTTTGCCTAGAATTTGCAGACATGTACTCTTGACATTTTCTCAACCAACGTCTTGTGGTATCACACTGGGATGCTTTTAAAACAGTATTAAAGGAGTTCCCATCTATGTTGGGCACTTATTGGCTGCTTTTCTTTATTATTTGGTCCAAGTCATCAATTTCAAAAACATTTTTTTTTTTAATTAAAATTTACTTTTATAATTAAATCAATTAATATGGTAGCACAATTATATTTTTGTCTACAAAACTAATTTCAAACATTTAAGCATACGTCTTCAGATCAAAAGATATTTAATATCATGAGAAACATTTCAGTCAAGTGTTTCAAAACGTTTGACCGGTAGTGTATGTGGAGCCATGGCCCAAGTCTTTACAAGCACTTTGTTTCATCAGCACAAGAGGGCAGTAGAGTACAGCACACTTTGTCATTTCCATAACCCCGACTTTATCAACTGATAATATCACAGCTGTAAATACCTCGATTAAACATCCAGTGAAATATATGTTTGGTAGTTAAAACCCGAAACGTCTTTGTATTACATTTGTTATACAGTGTCATCAAATCTTCTAATGGCAAGGTTCCAGAGCCTGGTTTTGTTGTAAACTTAGGGCTAAAATATGATATCATATATACACTGGTGGGCTGCTTCTGTTTTTCTGCTCCTTCTGCAGTCTATATCTTGGTAACCCAATGGATCCTCCAGATGTGCTGGGGCTTGAGCTAAACTCTGCCAGACCAACACAGCTCCCTGGACGCACTAAGAGTGAGCGAATGCTTTTCAATTACAACTGTCTGAGCATTTGCAGGTTTTCCCTGATTGTGGGTACCCTGTGGATTAATATCATGTCATTTTAAAATTGTGTTCTAAGTCTGGAAGGGTCATGGAAATTAACAAAATCACGGTCATGGAAAGTCATGGAAATTTCTGTAGTGAATAAACAGTACATTTTTCTAGTTATGCTCTGCACTAAAATAATTAATAAACAGCTAGATATTACTCTAGTGTAGAGTAAAACTAGCTTGCAAACCAGAGTGATGTCAGCTTTTTGAGCAAATCATTCTTTTGAGTCAGTTCTTTTCAGTACATTTTTGAAACAGTCTGAATGTTTCATTAGCAGATCAGTCTAAATGTTGTTTTTTTTTTTAATCCTAATGCATTAATCACAAACAAACTACAGCTTACAAAAGCAAAAATAGTTTTGGTGTTTTCAGTTCACTGCTTTTTTTTAAGACAGGTCCTCGTGCTTTGTGCTTCTTACCCACTTCTATTATGCTTTGTTCCTGTTTTTCCTTTTCCTACCCCCCAAATTTCTTCGCATATGCTCTCTGTCTCTCTCTCTCACTTGCTCCCTCGCTCTGCAGAGGAGTCTCCCCCTCGGCCCCCTCAGCCATCTTTGCTGATTAAGAGTAAGTGTGGACCCTCATTTCAGTTTAAGCACTGCTCATGCCCCCTCTGTTCACTCCTAGCACCCCTCCTCAAAGGTACAGCACATCTGTATTGAACAACGTTGTTTTTTTTTTTTTTTTTTTTTTTTTTTTGCTTGCTCCCATTTTTTTATTCCCTCTCTTTTTTTATTTGCTCCTGTTTTAAGCTCTTTTTATCTGATTGTTGTGTATTTGCTATGGTCTAACTGCATGGAAAAAGCTCCTACGAGTTGGTGTTGGGTGTATCATTCTTTTTTCTTTTTTTTTTTTTCTTTTTATGTGGAACACCCTAATGACTGTTTCCCATCTTTTTACTCTGAAATAATGAGTTGGGAAAAATAGTTCATTGTTGGCCACATGCACACTGCAGCTAAATACAGTTGCCACACTTCTGTGTGCTTAGTTCTGTTCTGTACACACAGAGTTCAGATATTTACTGATGTCAAAACTGCATTCAGACACATGGAGTCGCGAGTTCGAATCCAGGGCGTGCTGAGTGACTCCAGCCAGATCTCCTAAGCAACCAAATTGGCCCGGTTGCTAGGGAGGGTAGAGTCACATGGGGTAACCTCCTCATGGTCATGATTAGGGGTTCTCGCTCTCAATGGGGCACATGGTAAGTTGTGCGTGGATCGCGGAGAGTAGCATGAGCCTCCACATACTGTGAGTCTCTGCGATGTCATGCACAGTGAGCCACGTGATAAAATGCGCGGATTGACTGTCTCAGAAGTGGAGGCAACTGAGACTTGTCCTCCGCCACCCGGATTGAGGTGAGTAACCACGCCACCATGAGGACCTACTAAGTAGTGGGAACTGGGCATTCCAAATTGGGAGAAAAGAAAACTGCTTTCAGGACCGCCACTTCCTATACGCAGATTGCGCATTCTGCGTAGGGCACCAACCTCTAGTAGGGGGGCACCAAAAAGTCAGCCGGCTGTCCTTCCTCGCATGTTATATGTTATTGAAGGACCCAATAGCAGTCGCGGAACACTCTTCCCATCAGACGATCGCCTCACGCACCCCCCATCTGACGAATGCAATCGTGATTGCCTTAAATGCGATTGTCAATCCCAAAACTTTGCAGTTAGTATGTGGCCTTTGTTGTAGTGACACTTGTATTCTCTGAGGATTCAGTTTCCTCTGTCACTACTTTTTTTGCTCAACAGATAATGTTAGACATTTGATTGAGCCTTTTTTTTCTTCTTGTGGACAGAACCATGCTATGATGCTGTTGCTGAGGACGAGGACCAAACATCCTCAGGCCTTCAGCGACTCTCTTTAAAAAAAAAGGGCCTTAAACTCAAACCAGCTGCTTGGGTCTCTGCTACCAAGATAGGCGATCGTTCCACTTATGGTTTTCGGACTCCAGGGGGCAGCACTCCCACAGAGGTATCTCTTATAGACTTTGGGGAAGAGCTCCCATCAGCCACACCTTCCCCTTCTCCTGTGGTGGAGGTCCAAATCCCCACCCTTGCTAAACTTGCCCTGGATGCAGAGAATATTTTAGACAGAACTCCTCCTCAGAGCCCTTCATGCTCTTTACCTCGCCCCCTTCACCCTACACCAATTGTGGATTGGGACGCTCGACCCCTACCTCCACCCCCAGCCTATGACGATGTAGCACAAGACGAGGATGACATTGAAGTAAGCTCCATCAACAGTGCAGATTGTGGAGCTGATGAACCTTGCTCTCCACGCACGCCCTGTACTCCCATCGGAGAGGGCAAAGCTCATGTAGAAGACAATTTATTTTTGCCCTGCAGGCAGAGCCATGTCTCTACCTTTTCCCAATCTGTTGAAATCTTCCAAGAGCTGCAGCAGGAGTGTATGAGGCATCTTAATGTACCCGTGAGCTCTACCAGCCCTGGGCTGGAGCCACACCGACAAATTGTCCTAACCTTTTCTGAAGACAAACCCCAGATACCACCACGCATCCCCATCCCACCCCGTCCAGTCAAACGCACAGGTGGCGAGTATGCACGCTGGTCTGGTGAGTTCTCCCCAGTCTTGGGAAATGAGGAAGACAAAGAGCGTCCACCCCAGATCCCCCCTCGAGAGCCCCTCTCCCAACCAGGCTCACGCACGCCCAGTCCACACGTGGGTTCCCCGCAGACCCATGGCAGCTTCTGCTCATCCGCCTCCATCTATGGCTCATCCTACCTCTCCACCTCTCCCGCTAAATTCATGCCAACCACTCAGAGCTTCGCCTCAGATCCCAAATATGCTGCGCCCAAGGTCATCCAGGCGCAAGGCAAAGACAAGGAGCCAGCCAAAGGGCCCTGCATCCTGCCTATCGTGCGTGATGGCAAGAAAGTCAGCAATACACACTACTACCTCCTGCCAGAGAGGCCTTCGTATCTAGACCGCTACAATAAGTTCTTCAGAGAAGCAGAGAGTGGTGAGGAGAAGAAGCATTTTAACACAGCCACCGTCAAGCCCATGGTTCAACAACCAGTGGATCTCAAGTCCAACTTCTCTTCCAATAACAACAGCAGTCTGACAGTCTCTGGATGTAGAGGGGGGTTGAAGAACTCTCTCAGCGTGTGCAGAGTCAGCACTGATGGCTTATTTAGCAGGACTGACAGCATCGGCACCCACGACAAAGTCAGACTGGTGAGTGATTTGAAGATATTGCACAGGTCGTTTATTACACTCTTGAACTTTCAGAAGTGGATGTGTATTCACCATAAACATGCATGATTGCCATGCATTACTACTATTTATGTTAGACAGTGATTGATGGTTGGCTTAGATTGTCTGTGTGTGGTGCTGATTGAGGGAACCTGGTATTTGACTCGAGCATGTCTCATTGTTATCTCATTATAGTGGGCAGCATTCCTATAGACAATAGCTCTGTTCCAAAACGTATTGAGCTGCCTTGCTATCTACTGCCTGCATTTGCCAGTGCTTAGGCAGCATCCTAAATTAAATGGAACCTTATAAGTGACTGATTTGGAGTGCTTTATATAGGCAGCAACTGTGCATTCTACAAAAATAGTGCAAGACACACAGGAGACTTGATATCAGTATTTAACTGTTAGCATGATGCTAAGATAAAAAAACATTTATAAAAAAACATTGAACTTTTTTATCTCTACTTTTGAGTACTGAAAAAAATAATAAAAAAAAAATAAAAATAAATATATATATATATATATATATATATAAGAGCTGCCAGAATGAATGTGTTAACTCATGAAATTAATGAAAGTTTCACACGTGAATTTTTCTTAATCGTGATTAACACATTTCCGTTTACACACAACAATGCTTCTGTGTCAGTGATCAAATGATGGAGAAAGACACATTAACGCAATTTGATGTACAGTTGAAGTCAAAAATGTACATACACTTAGGTTGAAGTCATTCAAACTCCTTTTTTAACCACTCCACAGATTTAATATTAGCAAACTAGCAGACAGAGATCAATGAGGTGCATCGCAGTTCAACTGGCGGGTCATTTTGGTGAGGTTCTGTGGGGTTCATCCTAAGTCCAAGTTTCAGGCAGTGGCATATGAAGTATCAGATGTCTTACAGTTGGAGTTGGCATTAGTTCATCCTCTGAAGTCCATTGTAAAAGACCGAAGTGATGTCTGGCTAGCACCAGCTGTAGTTTGTCTTCGTCACTCAGTGGACATAGCAGTGGAGTCCGACACCAAGCAGGAACGGAGCTGGATCTGGCTGGCTCTGGTAACCTCGGGATATGAATCCCAGCGTTGAGACAGGGAAACAAATATAATAATATTAGCATAGATGCCATTCAATTTATTGCAGAGTTATAGATTATGAGAAATGTTTCTGAGAAATGTTTCTGGTTCTGGCAGACCTAACTAAAGCAACCTAATTGTGAGTTGATGGATAAATTAGGTGTATACCTGGATAAAAAGATGAGTCTTTAGTCTAGACTTAAACTGAGTGAGTGTGTCTGCATCCCAAACAGTGTTAGGGAGACTATTCCATAGTTTAGGTGCCAAATGGGAAAAGAATCTACCTCCTTTTGTGGATTTTGATATTCTAGGAACTATTAACAGGCCAGAATTTTGTGATCGTAATGAACGTGATGTAATATAACATGACAGAAGGTCACTTAAGTACTGTGGAGCTAGACCATTCAAAGCTTTGTATGTAGTTAACAGAATTTTATAATTAATATGAAATTTAAAGGTAGCCAATGTAACGACGATAGAATGGGGCTAATATGATCATATTTATTGGTTCTAGTCAACACTCTGGCAGCTGCATTTTGAACCAGTTGAAGTTTATTTATTGAACTTGTAGTGCATCCTCCCAGTAATGCATTACACTAATCTAGTCTTGAGGTCATGAACGCATGAATTAGTTTTTCAGCATCAGCAACAGTGAGTATGTGTTGTAACTTACTAATATTTCTGAGGTGGAAGAATGCTGTTCTACAAACACTGGAAATTTGATTTTCAAAGGACAGATCTAATAATCACACAGTAAAGATTGTCAAATATTTAAGTAGTTTAATTTTGCATTAAATTACTTTTTTATGTTTTTATATTATAATTTTTTTAATGTTTAATTACTGTTGCTGAAAAACTTAAAGCATTGTTTACTCTGTTTTCTATTTAATTACTGGCTCTTGAATAATTCCTTTAAAAGCAATTCCTTGAAGCAATTTTTACAAGAGACACTGAAGGCCACATTGTTTTAATGATAATTATATGTTAAAAAATGATATATATATATATATATATATATATATATATATATATATATATATATATATATATATATATATATGTGTGTGTGTGTGTGTGTGTGTGTGTGTGTGTGTGTGTGTGTAATGAAGCCATATTAATTCATATGATCACTATCCTTAAATAAAAGACTTTATCCTTTTTTGCATGATCAGTCATATTTTCAAAATCAATGCCAAAATTTCACAGTTTCTGCCAGGGTATGCAAACCTTTGAGCACAACTGTCTATATATATGTATATGTACATTACGTTACTTTGTTTAGTACCCTTATGTCCAGGTTTTGTAAATCACATAAGCATTTTTTTCTTCAGAATCATGAGAGAATTGTGGTCTTTATTCTAAGCAAAATAATTGTGATTCTCAATTTATCCAGAATCGTGCAGCTCTAGCATGGTGTAGATTGGGTGACATTAGCTGATTGCAGCAAACAAGAGACGAGGCAATGATCTGAGATGTCATCGCTCTGCGATAGAATTTCTATAGTAGGTCCTGTCACATTTTGTCTGACTCCAAGAGAGTTGAGAATATCAATAAATGCTAATCCCAATGTGTCATTTTCGTTATCTATGTGAATGTTGAAGTCACCAACAATTAAATCTCTATCTACAGTAACTACAAGATCTTATAGAAAATTTGCAAATTCACCAAGTAAATCCGAGTATAGCTCAGATGATCTATATACTAGTGCCCGACCGATATTAGACTTTCACCGATATATCGGTATCGGCGTATATTTTACCGATATGCGTCAATATGAAATCTATAACATATAATGCAGAAAACATTGCTTTAGAATTGATGTCATAATGTAGTTTGTCCAGCAGAGCGCGCTCTGACTCCATTGTTTACAGAGCTGACTCTGAACTGACGGTGGTTCTGTGGACAGGGCGGAGTTGAGCTGTGTCTCTTCACGGTAAGATTAGTTTGTGAAATACATACTGGAAAGTTAATAAACAATGACCCCATCATTTTCCCTTTTCAATATTACTAATATAACATTAACCCTGTCCCTGACAACCATGTCACTCATGTTTATCTCATGTGTTTGCTGTTAGCCAGCTATAGTTTGTCAGTGCAGTCAGTAATGCAGCAGATTGAAAGGTAAATATTAGAGCATCTTTTTGCAGCTCAGCAGACAATGGTGCGGTGGTGGATTGTGTCTTTTGAGTGTTGATTTCACGCTATATTATTACCTAGTTGGTGAGAAATGAAATGTCCGTCTTTTATTCTCCATGACAACGAGCTTATAGCTAACTAGCTAATCACGTAGCTACTTTCATTGTTGTCAGCTGAGTGGAAGCTAACATATAAACATGTATTCACCAAACTGTTTTGTTCAGGATTCACAGTTTGGTACCCCCTTCAACCGAACAATTCCAGTCGTTGCATCTACAAAACATAATATTTAAAAGTCTGGTTTTCCACTGTTGAAAGTTTCCCCTGAACTTGTATTGCAGAATACAGTGTAACACCATTGCCGCTGTTTGTCTCTTGTCTCGGCAGTATTAATATAGTCAGCATTTGACTGATACTAAACAGTAATACTGATGTTTATTTAGCTGTTTATTTTATTTGTATTTATTCTATATTTTAATGGCCAGCATTTGACTGATACTAAACAGTAATACTGATGTTTATTTAACTATTTTATTTTTATTTATTCTTTATTTTAATGGTCAGCATTTGACTGATACTAAACAGTACTGATGTTTATGTAGCTATTTATTTTATTTTTATTTATTCTTTATTTTAATGGTCAGCATTTGACTGATACTAAACAGTACTGATGTTTATTTAGCTATTTCTTGTATTTTTATTTATTCTTTATTTTAATGGTCAGCATTTAACTGATACTAAACAGTACTGATGTTTATTTAGCTATTTATTATATTTTTATTTATTCTTTATTTAAATGGTCAGCAACTGACTGATACTGAACATACAGTACTGATGTTTATTAAGCTATTTATTGTATTTTTGTTTATTCTTTATTTTCTCAGTGTTCATTTCTAGAATTTGTTGACATTGTATAATAATAATGTCAAATATTCTTTGATAAAAATATTTGTTTAAAAAAGCAGCCTTCTGAGTACCTTTGCATAGTCATATCGGTGCAAAATCGGTGAAAAATCCACATAGAAAAGGTCTGTTTTCATTCCAGCTCAAAGATTAACTATATCGGTAATCGGTGAATTTTCCCTCTCTAAAATCGGTATCGGTCTCAAAAAACCCATATCGGTTTGGCTCTACTATATACTGTAGCAAGGGCAAAAGACGAAAGAGATTTTTTATTTATATCTGACGGTGTCACATTAAGCATCATTAGTTCAAAAGACTTAAATGTATGTCCTGTCCTCTGAATAACACCAAAAACTTAACTGTAAATTGCAGCAACACCTCCTCCTCGACCCTTCAGACGAGGCTCATTTTTATAACAATAACCTGGGGGAGTAGATTCATTTAAACTGATATATTCATCCAGTTTAAGCCAGGTTTCAGTCAAGCAGAGCGCATCCAAACTATGATCTGAAATAATTTAATTTAGAATTAGTGCTTTGGTTGAAAGCAGTGGTGGCCCATGCATTTAAAGTCTAGGCCTTCAATGTGATTCATGCCATTAAGAAAACACAGTTTCACAATGAATAATACACTATACGCCTATCATACATTACATGGCAGTCAACTAATAATACCAACTGACATTTTAAAAACACGTCCACGCACGAAAGGCAGGACCAAGGAGGTCTAATACCAAGAAAAAGCTCTCTAATAATAGTTGCAATTTAAAATTTGTGTAGGGCTTTACTGGTTGTTTAGATCAGTGTTATTATCAGAAATAATTATTAATTATTTCTTTAGTTATTAATTAATATTTAAATTAATTAATTGAATCTAACTCATTAAAACCTCATATGGGGCTCCAGTAAATGTAGTGCGCTATGTTTAGGAGTGGGTTTGGTTATTAACAATAATTAATAATTATCAAAGACAAATATTAATTATTAAAATCAATAGAACATTAATAATTAAAATTAACACTAGCTTACTGATCATTCAAATTCAACAATCATCAAAGATAATTATCAATTATCAAAAATCAGTAGAATATAAATAAGGATTAACATTGACGTGGCACCACCCTGGAATCAGGGACTAATAACCAGATAGTATAACAGTCTCAATATTAGATTGTTTTATTAGGAAAATCGACATCCGAAGAATATCGATTTTCTGGAAAAAAAAACAATGAATGAAGGCTTGAATCCGAGCACTGACATCCCGTCAGCATGACACAGGTGTATGCAAAACAAACCAAAACACTTCTCTTTGTAATATAAACAAAGTTTATTTATGCAGTAATATCAATTAATAATTAATACAATGCAGTCAGTAAACTTCTGACTTACAACTACAAACTAAACAGTGATATGATTAGTTATGGAAATCAAAATAATCCTATAACACATGAGGGTGTGTGTGTGTGTGTGAGAGCGAGTGTGTGTGTGTGTAAGGAGGGACGCGCACAAAATGGCGGACGTGACTCTCGTGGAGAGTATGTCACGCGAGACTTCCGGCCAGAGAATATGGCCGTGAATGTGGGCGGAGAGAAACCAGTCAATGGCGTCTACCATTTACCGCGTGTATCCGCTTGTACGAAAGCTTAGGGACAAAGCTGAGCTTTATCACGAAGCTATCTACGAGCCAAAAATGTGTGCCAGAATGTTTGTGAGGGGTCGCGTGTGTGTGTGTGTGTGGTTAGTACGAGAGAGAGAATTAAGTGACGGTCCCAAAGCTGATTTCGCGATCGTGGGAGAGAAAGGAGCTGTTAGTTTATCACTCAGAGACGCGGTGGACGGCTCGTAAACAGTCCCGTTATTCTTTAATGGATAAACTCAGTTTGCCGGTCTTACCCGCGATGGCGGAAATGCACAACAGCCCACTGTGGTTGGACCAAGATACAGCAAATCAAATTCATCATAATTAATACCCTGAGTATTAATAATGAGTGGACATGGCGGTCCGTAAACTGTACAAGCAAAAACCTTGAAACACAAGAATAACACACTATAATATTCTATCTCTGCCCAGATGTAAACCTCTTACTTGAATCGCATGAGGATGCAGGTGGAATGTGTGTTCATCCGTCCTTTAACTCAGACTCGGTTCCTCGAGGCTTGGGTGATGACAGGAGGCCGTTTCCTCACTCTGTCGGCGGGCGGTACGGCTGCTGATTCTCGGCGGGCTGGCGGAGAAATCAGAAACGTCGACTTGATTGAAGATGGAAGAGATATCTTTAATCTCTTCAATTCTGCAGGCAAACGGATGAAGATGCGGATTGCTCGGCGGTCTCCTTCGGATCCGTTAGTGTTCGGTTGAACACAGAGTAATCTCAACTCGTCCAGTGAGATGGAGATTGTATGGCCGCAGTTTCAAGTCGGACGTTACTTCCTTGTGCCACGAGACTGCACCTGAGAGCAGCGATGAGCTGCATCTACCCACGGCAAGCAAAGTTGCTGGAAGCAAATCCTGGAAGCATTTCAGAAGTATTTCTACTCTTGATGATGTCATGGTTGAGGGACATTCTGTTGTGTGCCTCATCCAATAGGAGTTGAGAGTTCGATCCTTTAGTGAGCAAGGCTTCATGGGATTTGTTGTCTGTTTTGGACTCCCTTTGTTTGATTTTGGTGCGATTTTTATCAGTATAATTTATGACCTGGTATGTGGGGGCCTGAGTTAGGTTTTACGACTGTGTAAGGCCTGCCTTTGTCTTCTATCTGAATACATGAGGCCCAGCATTCCCCCCTTTGGTCTGAAGAATTGGTTGTTGTCCAGCATCTTTAGAGCAACTGAAGGGCCGAACAGTTCTTGTCGGTTCACAGTAATCTGTGGGTTACGCCATCCAAGTATTCCTGATAGGAAAGAAAAATGGTTGCACAGTCCATACAGTTCATTAGAGTTCACAGAGGTTTTATCGTCTGGACAGAGATTGAGGCACATCTGGGCATAGAACTTCTAGCTAAATCTAAAACTACATTCATCACACATTTGCCTATTAGAAGGCACAGCATTAACCGTAACACAATCCTTTGTTGTTCTTTGGTCATAACACAAAATCAAAGTAGAACCTGACACTGGTTACTAAGAACAAAATGTTAGAGGAAAGGAGGGTTAAAGGTTAAAAGGCTTATCCTTGGAAATGATTGGGGTTAACCTGTGGGATGGGCTCGGACTGGTGTGTTAAATGCGGCTGTACGAGGAGTGAGTCCAGTCTGGCCTGTAGGTGTTGAATGTACCTGTACATGGCGTGTGCAATAATTGCAACATTTGCAATTAGTTTATTACTGCAAACTGATAGGGTGTTCTTGGTAAGATGACGATCTGCTTATGTGATTAGGAAATATAGTGGTCAAGCCAGTCGGTTTGAGACTGAACTTCACTAATTTCATCCCTTCAACCTGAAGCTGCTGTTGAAGGGTGTCATCAACGGTGAGGCTGTGACCTCTAAATGTGTCCATGATCTCAATTTCTGCGTCATGTTTGTCGACGTTGAGATGATGGAGGACAATATCGTCAATGTGCTCGGTGGCTTCTTGGAGAACCATTAAGAACACCGTTTGGTTTGGTAATGTTAGTTTAATGGCTGTATCATGGCGGTTGTATGACATTGGGACTTAGGTGGCTAGTGTGTTAACGAGCCAGCGATTGCCTGCTCACTCTACCCTTGTCTCTGTTCCTTCATCTTTGATGGACATGCTACCATGACACTTGTTCAGGGAATTCGGCTCTTAGGCTGCAGAGGTAGGTAGTCACCTCTCTAACAAAGGGGTTGCATTTTGATAAACCCAATGAATGTACTTTGTCTTGGTATACATGTTTAGATTAGGGATAAGGTAGAGCGAGGGGTCCTCATCATGGTAGGCGAGTGTTGGTGGTGTTTTGAGGTGAATGTGTGCATTACTTCTGTGAAAACCCTGAAGGGTTTTATTCAGGCCCTGTAATTGTTCTTATTGGAGTCGTCGCTGGATTTTTGGACGATGGCAACTTGTCCATCTGAAGCTGGCAAACTGTTTTCTGGACCAAGTGGTCTCGGTATGTCAACCTGAGCCCACGTGTGTCCACGACGGCAGTCAATGAGCGGAGCCAATCGGTTCAGTAGGTCCTGGCTAATTAACAGTGGTTCCGTATTAATGGGACATACAGTATGTAAACAGGGTCTATTAGCATCATCCCTTGAAAGGTGTCAATCCAGGCCCGTTTTGTGATGGACGACCTATCTTGCGTGTAGCTTGTGATGCTTACGTTGCAGATCTCTGTCTATAACGGTTTGCCAAGGGAGAGCTTTGCTCTAGCCACCTCTGCGAAGGTGTTGGAACCCATTAAACTTATTTCGGAACCGGTGTCGAGTAGTGCGTGGGAGCTGAATGACCCATGTGCCAGGCGTTGCCCTTACGGTACAGATCGCCCAAGAAGGTCAGAAAATGAGGGTGTGGCATGTTAGGAGTGACTGTTTTGGGGAGCAACTTGGACCCTGTTCCCCTTTTCCCGACCTACATAGTAAACTTTGGCGTTAACGGGAGGGGATACATCGTCTAGTCAAACTGACGGGGTTTCAGTGCCTTGTTCCTTTGAGGAGGTCGATGGAAGTGGTGAACAACGGAGCACGTCAAGCTTCGTTACTAACTCAGTCAAGCATCTCCTTATAATCCTCCATTTTTTTTCTCAAATCTTTTTCTCTGAGGGGGTTTGAAACCTTTTCTACCCACCCAGTTTTCGTTCAAAACGCACCTTTCCTTTTGGCTGGCGGACGTTTTGTTGTTTAGGCCTGCCGTGACCCTGGGGGGGGTGTCTGGTTACCACCCCCCTGATTCTGTTGCCTACCCTGCTGGCGGGGTGATCGGTGCCTCTGGGGTCCTGTTCTAGCATTCACCTTAATGCGAGGCATTTCATTGCCTTCAAGCGCTAGGTCTGCACATTCTGAGGCTTGGATCCCCAGAGCTCTGGCGTCGCCTTCATGCCCTCGGGCAGGGTGCACGCGTGTCTCCCATGCCAGTTGCGCGTACCTTCTAATTTCCTGCATGGTGGGGTTGCCCATTCTGCAGTGCATCGTGACGTCATATCGCACGCACTCGTGGAGGTTGTGAAGGAAAAGAGACTTGAAAGCTTGTTCCTCTTCCAGACCTGGTTCTTTACTTCCTTGGAAGTACGCGATTCTCGGGCATCTGTAATACTCACGCAGAGGCTCGTGCCTCTTCTGGGTGATGGCGAAAGCAGCTATGGTAGCGGAGGCTTTGTTGATATACAGCGAATACTCCTCGCGTAGGGCTTTACACAGAGCTGAGTAGCGGTTTCGTGTACCAGTCGGTAGCGTTTCCATGAACGCATGGACACTCCTTACCGTGGTCTTCCATATAAGCTTGAGTTTTTCACGTGACAAGGCATAAAGCAAGTCAACCAGGCAGTGCTCAATTTCCCTAAGATAATTGTCGATGTTTGAATCTCGATTACTTGGGTCAAAGCGTTCTGTGTCCCCTGCGAGGGACTCGAGTTGTCGGATGCGCAAGCGTTGGTGGCGGTATGACCATGGGTCGTCTGAGTCATCCGAAACACCATAGTCACTCAGATCACTATAGCGATGAGGACGACTTCCTCCCCTTCGTGGTGGGGAAGGAGTCCAGTCGACGCGTGGGGGTGGACCCGGGTTGCGTACAGCTCCCTGGCTAATGGGATCTTCGAGCCACTTACACCACTCTGGGCTTGAAAATAATTGTTCCCCCATCCATGGTGCGGAATCAGTCAGTTTGAAACGCACGGTGGCGTGACTGAAAACTGACTGGGGGGGGCAACTGTAAGAAGGGGCACCTGCATCCAACCAACCGGCCGCTGGAGGAGCTTGAAAGGTGTCTTTGAGGACGAAGTCAGAGACTGTACCACTAGGGGCAGCTCGGCTCCTAGTGTGTGTCCCTGGGTTTCTCAGGGGCACATTCCTACATGTAGCGCTAAAGAGGGGGCCCTCTTCTATTTCGGATGTTGTGCTGTGCATTTCAGCTGCACTTACCTGATCTGACTCTACTTTTAGCTGGGCAGCTTGAAGCTGCCTGCGCAGGGTTTCGTTTTCCTCCTGCATCCGGGCATTATCTTCCTGTGCCTGGACTTTCTCAGCTTGGGTGCACCTGACGTCTTGGTGCAGGCTGAGATTTTCCCTCTGCACCGCTTGGTAGCTGCTCTGCAGCTGGGCAAGCTGGGCCTGGTGCTTGGCGGTTTGCAGTTGGGTTCTGCGGTGATGAAGAAGGAACATTTGGCCCACTAGGTCCGGGATTGTGTGCTTTGGCTTCCCGACCGGGTTGTTGACATAATCAACTAGTTCCTGCAATGCTTCATCACAACGACTAATATTGTAGCCATTAAGGTTATCACTCTCCTCTACGGAGAGATGGAAGACAGCAGCGACTACATCTTGCAGTGCTGGGTCGACTAACCTGGGTCGACAGCTCCAGTCACGTGGGGCGATTGGTGACTCATTTTACTGGGGCAGTAAAAATTATTGCGACACAGTGGCTCTGATAGCTTGTTGTTTTACAGTTGCTATAATGCTGACACGAACGCACAGGTGAGAGGCTTCGACCTGTGGCTTACGGTCTACTGTTATGTAATGTGCAAATTTCACTGCGTTCTCTCTTTGGTGGACGTCAATGAAGTGACTTGGCACCTCTCTGTAACATCTAGATGAAAGCGTTAGGAGTAAAAAATAACAACAGCAGGTTTTAAGCAGACTATCGTAAATTTACCAACCCCTAATTCACTCTTAAGAGCACTTTCACACCACACTGGCTTATGTTTGGCAAGTTGTGAGAAGTAAATTGTCAAACAGAACCAAACTTTGAAGTAATGATTCAAGTTATTACTTTGGATTCTTATGCATACGCATTGTGACAAAGTAGGATTCCTCACACGGGGCACCAATACATGAGGCCCAACATTTGCTTGCAATAAATTTAGTTTCATCAGGGTATACGGTTACTTTTCAAAACTTGATCTGACACTGAATGTTCAAGCAGCCTAATTTACACTTAGAAAACTCCTGATGTTGCTATAACAATGCAAAAAGCACTTATCAATTTGCTTGAAGTGAAAATCAGCCCTCGTTTCCTGTTTAATAATCAATCGCACGATAATGCAGAACATCTCAGGGTTTTAAATCCATAAGGATCTCTTTCTAAACGGCAATAACAGCAGTGATGACATCCGACCTGTCAGCGAGATCTTGCACTCTTCGCTTTCAAATTACGTACATCACTTAAAGCATGATTGCGACTCTCATGGCCAGCTAGAAGGCCTAGACAGGGACATTTCCTAAAGACCATAAGTGATTCACTTATGAATCTGACAGTCTGACTTTAAATGCCTATTCACTGCAGTGTTGAGGGATTCTGTGGAAATTCTGAAGGCTTGACTGGGTGGAGCTCAGACTCACGTGCTGTTTCGGCTAAGGAGCATGGCTTTGGGCATGCGATTTGTGAAAAAGTTGTCACACTTTGCTTGTAAGCATCGAGAAATAAATTCTGATTGGATAAACTTTTAGTTTTTTGCTATTCGTTTGTAGATGAATTAGAAGTGGAAAGTGATTGAAAATACATAGGTAGAAAGGTCAATGAGAAGGAAAGGATGAAAAAATATTTATTTATTAGGCATGTTACACTAGCAGAGAAGGCTTTGCTGGCCCTGAGAAATCGCCACTGGTTGAAAGAGATCTAATGTTTGTAGCCCTACCTTTGTATGATGTTTATCTGCAATTTATTTATTTATTTATTTATTTATTTTTCAAGTTTGACCTTAATCAAATTTTTTCTAAATTATTTAGTGAGGGGTCTGTGTGATGTCTCAAGGCAGCTAGCAGATGTTTGGATTAACCAGTTTGTCTGCTTCCTGACCTGGGACCCAGTTAGTCAAATACTATCACTATTAAGACTGTGAGCCAAATTACTAGAGAGGAGAGCCTTCCCTGGAGGGATGGTGTCCGTCTCTCTTTAGCATGTCTGGTCTATCCCAAAAACTCTTCCAATTGTTTATAAAACCTATGCTATTCTCCGTAATGTAGTAATGTGGATAGCCTCAATCTATCTGGCAGATTAATATTGTGGAGGATGAGAGTTTAAGAGATTTAATGCCCATTGCAATGAAAATGCAACCTATGGGGAGACCAGTTCTTTCAATTAGTCAACCTCCCAATTAGACTTTGGGAAACATTTAATTTGATTTGAATTGGTGTTATTTTTGTGCATTTCTATCTTTATACTGTGTAATATAAAGATTTATATTGTTACATATTGTTTTGTTTTCTTTCCTAGTAGAAGGAAATACATGCATTTTGACAGGAAAAGAAGTATATATAGTGTCAAATTTCAGCACTTTCAAAATCTGCGATTAATCTCAAATAAAACTTAATTGACTGAAAGCACTAATATATATGCATACAATTATGCTGCCTACTTTTTGAAACAGCCTTTGCATAAGGGTTTTGAACAGAGCTCGTATTTCTGTTAAACCAATATATTGCTTAGGATTAAACTTTCTTTACTCTCTAAAATCATTCCAACACTATACCTTACTTACTATGGTTTTATTCTCATAGCATGACAGAGCTGATTGGTTGGATTTGCCCTGTTTAGGTGCAGGAGGCTGTCCATGGAGTAACAATTGAAGAATGTCAGACAGCTTTACAGAACCACAGCTGGAACGTGCAGAAGGCTATGCATTACTTGAAGGTATCAGCCATTACTGCTCTGTCATGGCTCACTTCCTGGTTAGTTTTAATCTAATTATAATTAAATCAATAAGTGATCAGCCAGAAAAAGACACTGGAAATGTCCCTCCTCCTCTGTCTGTAGGACATTTCTTACACAAAGGCTGGAGGTAAAATACTAATATAAACCAAAACAAACTAAAGGATATATGCAGGCAGTGATAAATAGGGTTCTTTTAAGCCAGAAGCTCTTTAAGTTCATTCATGTTGAAACACATTAACTGGTGTATTTTTGCTAGTATTTGTTAACAAATCATGTTAATAAAACCCATTTATTACATTTATGGCCACTGGACTAGTTCATAAACTGCCCGGTGAGCACCTGGGGTTCATTGAGGACTTTAATGAGGTAAATTAATTAATTGCTTTCTTCTCTTGCTCTCTGTCCGTTTCCCCCATTCTGGTTCAAAGGTGGAACAGCTCTTCTGTTTGGGGCTGAAGACAAGGGTGGAGTGTCATAAGATTCTAGAGATGTATGACTGGAACCTGGAGTTGGCCAGTACCCAACTGTTGGACTCCTATGGCTCAGTCAAGCTGAGGTAGGGCTTTCTCTCCTGTTGGTCCATGTTTTCCCCAACTGGTTTTTTAACCTTTCTAAATTCATTCCTTACATGAACCTTTTTTAACATACAAGGTTCATTCCTACAATTCGGTGACATTTGAGTCCCTACAAGTTGTGGCATTCATAATGTTTTATTTCATCAGATTATAATTGTAATAGTCTTGGTAAGAAGAATACGGACTATTAAGGAAGAATTTAAAATAATATAATGTAATAAAATAATATAAGTTTACAATTATGTTAGCTGGATAGCATTTATGGGCCATGGTGTAATGGTTCATTTATCCACTGAATGTCCACCCTGTTATTTTCCACCCTGATCCTGCTTATAGTCATTTAGCTTTACTCGTTTGAATTATCAAATCTTTAACATGCATCTTAAATGAAGAATTAAAAAGATACTTATAAAAGTACGTTTCATTTTTCAAAAGTTTCAAAGCCGACATGTTACCGAGTTGTAGGAATGACCCACATAATGTATTAGAAGAAAATTTTATATTTTAGGTACTGTATCTTTTCAGCATTTCTTTTCAGTTTTCACAATTTATATTTTACATTTATATAACTTTTTTGTAGTTCACTTAGAGAGTCCTACACTGTAACAAATTCATTTTTAAAAGTAGAAATATTCCATGCAGTCTCAATAAATACAAGGTAAATAATACTTTTTCAAGAATTAGAAAAATGCTTTTAAAATAGATCTAGATAGAGAATAGCTTGTCACACCTGAGGACACTGCTTGACATTTCATGTCAGCTACTCCAGAACGTTTATGAAATGCCATCCTAGCTCTGCATAACATCATACCCCTTATGTTACTCCCACACCAAAACTCTACCATTTCGCTTGAACAGATGGCAAAAGTGGATTTGTCATAAACCGATTCTATTTTCTGGCCAGGGTTTTTTTTTATTCTGTTTAATTCACCTCACTCCAACCCCAATTGCTCATGTTAGAATTCATCAAAACAGTGTGTGATCCTTTCAAACTTCATGCAACATACTGCTTTTAAAACTTTCATGGAAATAATTGGCCATCGGTACAGCATTAACTGTGTTGTACTCAGACTGTGGCAAAATCAGCCCTCAACCAGGATAAGAGGCAGATTCGTCTTCTGAGCCTGCGGGTAGTTTCATATTAAGTCTATTTTTGAGAGCTTAACTGTACAGATGTTTTATTAACTCTAAATTAATTTCAGTAGGTAACCTTTAAGGGAGCAAATATATCCCGGGGGCCAGCTTTTCCTAGTTTCAATCACTTTCGGCTCCTACCCTCGATTGCCATCTCTTTTAGACAGTTCTGAAACTTCCAGACAAGCAGCTTTTACAAATAAATAAGTGTGTGTGTGTGTGTTATTTTGAAGTCAGCTAAATTCATTTTATTGCTGCCTGTAAAAGAAAAAAATAAGTTTGTATACTCTCACTACTTATTCGTACTGGACTGCACTTCAGGATGCTTTCCTGGCATTTTTGTGTGGCTTTTAATTTTAATGTGCAATTTACAATTTCTCTTTTTACATTTATTTATTGTCCTCTCCTATTTTTGATAAAAAATCTGCAAGTCTGTTGTGCTCTACCTCATCTGCTTGTGTATTAGTCTCGCTGCCCATTCTGATGTCTTCTGATTTTTGTCAAATGTAGTGAAAATTGTATGCATCAATCATGATTTTTTTTTTTTCCTCTTTACAGACGATGATGCATTAGACAAGCCTTGTGCCCTGTTGAGATATCCCCATATGAAGAGCAAAGAGGGGCTGAGAGCCGACCAATACTGAAGCACTCACTCCTAGCACATTTTACCTCCACTCCAGCACCAGATCTGACTGTGTATGCATGCATAAGACAGTGAGTGTGCTCCTGCAGGCCTCTTGTTGTCTGGTCAGAGATCCTTCTCTAGGGTGCAATACTAAGTTCACAGGTCAAAGTTGAAAGAACCTGCTCTTTTCTTCCAGTTTATAGCAACTGATGGAAAACAAGGTGCTGCTTTTATTTTCATAAATAATTTTATACAAGAGAGGTGAGTAGACATTTATGAAAGCCTGTACGTGTGTATATATTGTATTGTCAAATGTTTTGGCTAAACATTTGCATCTTATATGTTTGAGTTGTTGGTCTTTGTCAGATAGTTGGCTATTTTACTTTTATTGCTTTTTGTATGGGTCACCTGCAACAAAGTAAAGTTCAGACTCTTGACTCATGACTTGTTATTAAGTTGAGTTCAAATGAATTCAACAGGTCCTTTATGTTGAAAAATCATCCTGTCTCACCCATGTTGACATAAACATAAGACCCTCTCTGCCTTACTTTTAATTTTTGCTTTCTACCTTTCACTACTTTGCTCATGCATCACTATGAATCACAGTTTTTTTGCTCATTTATACCCATCATCAGTAAAGTCACACAGCTTTGGTAATATTTCTTATGTTGATTTGCACAATGCTGCTTCCAATCTGAATAATTAATAAGAGACAAAACCTCTGAAATCCAAAGACCTCCAAAACACAAATAAGCGACTGAACATTTTCTTGTTACTGTTTTTTTTATTTGTATTATAGCTATTATTTAATCCAGGCTATTGTCTGTTTTTATTAAGCACAACTATAACATGACAGTTTTGGTTTGGTTCACTCAGATACTGTACACCACAGCACTGGTCTCAAATGGTAGCTCCTGTACAGTTTTTATTCAGAACTCATGAACTGTCATTTTTCTTTCTGTGAGAATATCATAACACTCAGGTGTTGAAGATCTAACCTTCATGGTAAGGTGTTTTCAACTTACCTGTATACATACTGTAAATGAATCAGCTTGAAAATTGACCAGTGAATAACAAACTTGAGACCAGCACACAACCCAACAGCAATGTAAGTAATAAATTGAGACATCTTCTTTTTTTTTCCAGTACAACACATCATCCACATGTATATGGCCAAGTCCAACGGTATTCTGAGTGTATTGTTGCACCCGTCTTTCTGTGTGAATGCTTTGTGTAGTATATGCGGGTATCATGTAGAAGCTGCTTCTGTGTACATGAAGTAACATTGTCTGCAGTCCTTTCCTCTGTCCTAGCAATCTTGGAAGGGGGCTTATAGAATTTGTTACCATGGCAACCTCTGTGTTGTTTTTGATGGGACACCATTTGCCCCTTGAGGATATGTACTGCACCTTGCTGCTTTCTAGCACAATGCCAGCAAAGACTGCTTCTGTCACCATCTGAAGATTCAGTAAACAGTGGAGACTTGCCCTAGTCTTACCTTATGCTGTTTTAGTTTTAGGTTGAGGAGTTGCATGATAACCCTGTGTTTCTATTGATGTGTTTTACAATTTGTTTCTTTTCTCCTCAGTCTAGTCTACCTATGTGCTCAAATGGGTTTACTATGAATAGCTTTACAAGTTAGATCCTTGGTGTCCTAATTGTGTATGTGAAGTTTATAAAGTATATAATATAAATATATAAATGTATTTTTTATTAAAAAAAAATTTTTTTTTTAATTTTGTTCTATGAAAGTGTCTTTATATTTTCTTTCTTCCTCTTGCACTTGCAGAATCCCAGATTGACTGAAGTTTCTCATAGTTTTTCTACATTGAGGACGTCATGTTTTAGAGTAGCTTTCGTGTCTCAGATTTTCCATCTGTCACGCCATGGCTGCATCTTCAAATCAAGCTTTCTATTGATTACATGGGCAGCTATCTACATAAACATTCTGATCAAATAAAGCCTAAAATAAATAACTGATTTGATTGAGATGCTCTTCAAAGGCAGAAACTTCCTTAACAGCTTCTCACATGTAGCAGGTGAATAGCTCCTCTCACATATACTATGAGAGATTTGAGTAACACTTCCCATGTTCTAAGATTAGCGTGTATCTAAGCGAACAACTTGATACTTTAATAAGCACAGAAAATATGTGCCATACACAAATATTGTGTAAAATTATAGACTTTTATTTAGATGTACAGTACTGTGCAAAAGTTCTAGGCACTCGTGAAAAATGTTGCATAGTGAGCATGTCTTCAAAAATAATGCTACAAATAGTTTTCATTTATCAATTAACATCATACAAAGTCCAGTAAACATAAAAAATAAATACTTGGTGTGACCACCTTTACCTTCAAAAACAGCACCAATTCTCTTTCTTGGTTGTTGGCAGATAGGATGTTCCAAGCTTCTTGGAGAATTCACCACAGTTCTTCTATTTAGGCTGTCTCAATTGCTTCGGTTTCTTTATGTAATCTCAGACTGACACAATGTTCAGTGGGGGGCTTTGTGGGGGCCATGACATCTGCTGCAGGGCTCCCTGTTCTTCTATTCTATTTGCAAAAGTAATGTTTGTTTGTTTGTGAAAATTCTCAATTAACTACCCCAGCCCTGCTCTCTCTAATATATGAATCAGCATCCCATGTCCTATTCTATTCTGTAAGGGCATGAAAATAAGGTTGCACCTGGTGTGTTACCTGTAACCAAACCCAGCATATCAGGGCACAAGCAAGAATTATATTATAAATTATTAAGAAGTCCAGATGTTGGAAATTATTATTGCCTTGTCATTTCAAATGCTAATTTTTGTTCCTGAAGTACATTATTGTAATTGTATATGGGTTTACATATAAAATAAAAATGAGAATGTATTATTTATTCACGTTACATTCTCTCCGTAGGCTGTAAGAGGTTAGCAATAAAAGGAAGGCACTGTCAATGCTCATGTGATGTGTACATGTTCACATACTGTGCAACCTGACAAAAAGTTTAGATATGCACTTGTTTTTTTTTAAGCCACTAGAGAGCCAGTAAATTCTTTTTGTTGTTGTTTTTGTTGTTTACTACAGGTGAAATAACACAGTTAATCACTATATTACTCACAGTTACTCAGTAAGGTACTTACTAATTTGTGTACCATATCAAGCTTAGTAACTTAGTACTAGACAAGCTAACTGACAATTTAGCTATGGAAATGTATTCCCTGTTCTTTGAAGTAAATTGCATTTAAATGAAAAAATTGGTTATTATTAAAATAATGAAATGTGTAGGTAGTCTATTAAGTAATAACATTGGTTAATGTTCAGTGTGACAGGTGTTACAAGTTTTCTAATTTAGTTTGCCAAGTACCAAAACCTAGCTATTAACACATCTTTTTTTTCAACTGTAAAAATATACACCAACCATTGATGAACCAGATTTTGAAATCCCCAATTTTTAGCAGAAGTGTCCTTCCATTTACAATGGCAAGATAAAGTATGTGAACCCTTTGGAATTAGCTGGTTTTCTGCATTAATTGGTCAATAAAATTAAATGTGATCTCATCTTCATCAAAGTCACACGTATAGACAATGTGCTTAAGTTAACAACACACAAAACAACTATAATTTTTGAAACAACTTCCATCTGTGACATTTGCTGACTTCCTGTTCAGGCTGCTGCCGGTGTCATGATAAATTGAGTACACCCGGTTAATCGAGTGCCCATGGGGGTAACCATTTGTAATGACTGAGCAAAAACCATTATGTTATCGTGATAGAATGTCATTGAAGTCTAGTCTAACTGAAAAACACAAACAATGACACATCTTTAATTTCACAATCTATAACTTAAGTTATATACTATTATGTGCAACGTATGGTTTAAAAGTCATTAAATGTCGTATTTACAAAGTTATATCGACATTCAAACGATTTTAAAGGATTTTTACTCAGGCAGTGAATATAGGACCCATTAATAGGTCCCTCAGCCCTTTCTTTTTTTTTATTCACTTGTCCACATCTCTCATCTCGACTGCGTGGATTTGTTTTCTCCACTGTGTTTTACACTGATTATTGCATCAATCTCAAACCTCTGCTGATCAGGAACCCCATCGATCTCAAACCCTCCCTGCACAAGAACAACCACAACAACAACACAATTGTGGTAAGTCATGGCATTCTCTCATGTTATTTCTTCCTACATTGCATGCCACATGTTTACCTTAGCTTCTTCCGTCAGCAGTGAGAGATTTACATGTGATAAATGTAAGGAATTAGTCAGGCTGATGGAGAAGGTTAATGAGTTAGACACATGCATCCGAATGCTAGTGGAGGTCCTTGAGAAAGAAGCTGGTAGATACTGTTTCGGGTACGGGTAGTACAGTACAGAAACACACACACTTTGGTTCCGGCTGTAGAGCTCCCGCAGCAGTGCGTTTTGATGACATCTCGGCGACACCACTCTCCCATTGTTGCACTGTGATGCACCCACTGAGAATAATTTTGAAAGAGCCTTGGTTATAAGTGATTCTATTGTAAGGAACATGGAAATATTTCCGGGGTTTGAGCGTCTGACATCAGATTAAATTTACAAGTGCTGGCTAATGCTAAACGTAGATTTTATGAAATTGTTATTCATGTCGGCACTAACGATGTCCGGCTTCACCAGTCGGTGATCACTACAGATAATGTTAAAGGTGTGTGAACTTGCAAAAACTATGTCAGACACTGTAATATGCTCTGGCCCCCTCCCTGCTTGCCGTGGTGATGAGGTTTATAGTAGATTAGTGTCACTGTATGGCTGGATGTCTGAGTTGTGTCCGGAGAATAGCATAGGATTTATAGACAATTGGAAGAGTTTTTGGGATAGACCTGACCTGCTAAAGAGAGACAAACCCCATCCCTCCAGAGAAGATGCCACTCTCCTCTCTAGTAATTTGGCTCATAGTCTTAATAGATACAGTATTTGACTAATTGGGGCCCAGGTCAGGAAGCAATTAAACTGGTTAATCTGAGAGTTTGCTAGCTGCCTTGAGATGTCACACAGGTCACATAAACTACAACACATAGAAACTGTATCACCTAGATATCATATAGAGACTGTGTCTGTTCCCCAAACGACCAAACACAAACCCCTCACTTAATCATTTAGAAAAATTAAGGTCAAACTTGAAAGAAACAAACAATTGAAGATTAACATCATATAAAGGTAGGGCTACTAAACATTAGATCTCTTTCAACCAAAGCATTAATTGTCAAATAAATTATTTCAGATCATAGTTTTGATGTGCTCTGCTTGAAACCTGAAACCTGGCTTAAACCAGATGAATATATTAGTTTAAATGAATCTACTCCCCCAGGTTATTGTTATAAACATGAGCCTCATCTGAAGGGTCGAGGAGGATGTGTTGCTACAATTTACAGTGAAGTTTTTGGTGTTACTCAGAGGACAGGATATAAGTTTAAGTCTTTTGAACTAATGCGTAACGTGACACCAGATATAAATAAAAAATATCTGTCGTTTTTTGCCCTTCCTACAGTATATAGATCACCTGGGCTGTACTCAGATTTACTTGGTGAATTCGCAGATTTTTCTATCAGATCTTGTAGTTACTGTAGATAGAGCTTTAATTGCTGGTGACTTCAACATTCACATTGATAACAAAAATAACACATTTGGATTAGCATTTATTGGTATTCTCCACTCCCTTGGAGTCAGACGAAATGTGACAGGACCAACTCATCACCATAATCATACGCTAGATTTAATTCTGTCATATGAAGTGAAAAATGAAATTCTACTGCAGATTGATAACATCTCAGATCATTACCTCGTCTCTTGTTTGCTGCGATCAGCTTATGTCACTCAATCTACACCACGTTATCGTTCAGGTAGAACTATTCTTTCGACCACTAAAGATAGCTTCACTAATAATCTTCCAGAATTGTCTCTCATACTCAATAAGCCAAAAAGTCTAGAAAAGCTGATGTAATAACAGAAAATATAAATGCAGTCTTCTCTAGCACTCTTGATAGTGTCACCCCCCTTCGATTAAAGAAAAAAGCCCCACACTATGGTACAATGATCACACTCATTCTCTCTCAAGAGAGCAGCTCGGAAATTGGAGCGCAAGTGGAAGAATACAAAATTAGAGGTATTTCACGTGCATGGAAGGATAGTGTCTGTAGCTACAGACAGGCACTAAAAACTGCCAGGTCCGCATATTATAGCAAACTCATCGAAAATAACCACAATAATCCTAGGTGTTTATTCAATGCTGTGGCTAAATTGGTAAGGAATAAAGCATCGACTGAACCAGATATTCCCTCACAGCACAATAGTAATGACTTCATGAGTTTCTTTACTGATAAAATAGAAATCATCAGAAATAAAATTGGAATTATGCAATCAACTGTCACTGCACCTCAGAAAACAGTCTCATAAATTTCCTCACGAGCAACTTCAATCCTTCGCTGTCATGAAGAGCTAACAAAACTTATAAAAAAAATCTAAAGCCACAACATGTATGTTAGATCTAATACCAACTAAGCTCTTAAAGGAGGTATTCCCTGTAATCTCAGAACCTTTTCTTAATATTATTAACTCCTCACTCATCCCAGGGATTCATATGCTGAGGTTACCAGAGTTGGCCAGATCCAGCTCCATTCCTGCTTGGTGATGGACTCCACTGCTACATGTCGCTGAGTGATGATGACAAACTACAGCCGGTGCTAGCCAGTCATCACTTCGGTCTTTTACGATGGACTTCAGAAGATGAACTGATGCCAACTCCAACTGTAAGACATCGGATTCTTCATATGCCACTGCCTAAACCTTGGATTTAGGATGGACCCCACCGAACCTCACTGAAATGACCTGCCAGTTGAACTGCGATGCACCTCATTTATCTCTGCCTGCATCACTTTTGTCTATTGATGGACTACACTCCTGAAATGGAATACATAGACTATCAATTAATTGCCAACAAAAGCCTTCATCAGCCATCTAACAAAGGACAATGCATCTATGTGAACTTCTGCAGTTAATCCAGGATGGATTAGACATTAGTCATTAATCTTACAGTTCATACAAAATCATTGTTTAAGCACTGGACATTTACACTTACTTAGTTTACAAATTTTAAACCATGACTTGCACTGCTCACAAATAATTAATATTGGCATTAAATTCATACTGTTTAGCCAGAGGGGAACTGGCCCCCACAGTGAGCCTGGTTTCTCCCAAGGTTATTTTTCTCCATTAACCAACATCTTATGGAGTTTTGTGTTCCTTGCCACAGTCACCTTCGGCTTACTCACTGGGGTTCTAGATATAATTATTATTTAATTATTTATTTTTTATACACAATTTTCAATCATATTTAATCAAATTACACAATGATGACTCTAAGACTTTATAGATATTACAGTTTAATTGTCTGTAAAAGCATGATTTTCTGTAAAGCTGCTTTGAAACGATGTGTGTTGTGAAAAGTGCTATACAAATAAAAATTACTTGATTTGATAATCTTTCATGTCTTTATTGAACACATCCCATTAAACATTCACAGTGCTGTAGAAAAAGTAAGTGAACCCTTGGATTTAAAAACTGGTCGATCCTCTTTTGGCAGCAATAACCTCAACCAAGCATTTCTAGTAGCTGCGGATTAGACCTACACAATGTTCAGAAGGAATTTTGGACCATTGTTCCTTACAGAACTGCTTCAGCTCAGCCATAATCTTAGGATGTCTGGTGTGAACGGCTCTCTTGAGGTCATTCCACAGTATCTCTATTCGATTAAGGTCTGGGCTCTAACTGAGCCACTCCAAAAGGTGGATTTTCTTTATTTTTAAGCTATTCTGTAGTGGATTTACTTCAATGTTTAGGGTCATTATCCTGCTGTAAAACACAGCTTCTACTGAGCTTCAGCTGGCAATTTGGGAATTCCTTTTTCCCTCTGATGGCAAGTGGTCCAGGCCCTGAGGCACCAAAGCACTTCATCTAAACATACTTCTCTGTTGGGATGATGTTTTCATGTTGGTATTCTGTGCCCTTTTTACACCATACGTAGTGCTGCGTGTTATTCCCAAACAATTCAACATTAATTTCATCAGTCCACAAAACATTTTCCCAGTAGCGTTGTGGAGTGTCAGTGTCGTCTTTGGCAAACTTCAGGCGTGCAGCAATGTTTTTGTTGGAAAGCAGCGGCTTCCTTTGTGGTGTCCTGCCATGGACACCATGCCTTTTCACCATGCCATATAGTAGACTCATGAACAGAGATGTTAACCAGTTCCAATGATTCCTTCAATTCTTTAGCTATTTATAATTTATTATTATTATTAATTATTTATTCTCTAGGTTTCTTTTTTACTTCAATGAGCATTCTGCGGTGTGGCCTTTGTCATCTTGGCTGAAAAGCCACTTCTAGGGAGAGTAGCCACAGTACCAAATCATCTCCATTTATAAACAATTTGTCTAACTGTGGACAGATGAATATCTAAGCTCTTCCAGATAACTTTGTGACCCTTTCCAGCTTTATGAAAAGCAACAAAACTGTGCTTTTTATAAGTCAAAGTAGCTTTAACCCACACTCCCAATCTTGTTTCATTATTTGGATGCCAGGTTTGCCAACTCCTGTCTCTAATTAGCTTTTGCTAACATCATTAGCCTAGGGGTTTGCATACTTTTTCCAACCTAAACTGTGAATATTTGAATGATGTATTCAATATGTATAAGAACAATACAATAGTTTGGGTGCTATTAGTTAAAACTGATTTTGTTTGTTCATTATTGTAACTTAAATGAAGATCAAACCAGATTTTAAGACACATTTATACATAAATATAGGTAATTCCAAAGGGTTCACTACTTTTTCTTACCACTGTATCTCCCATGATTGCTGAAGCGATGCATTTACTGTATAGGTGCTATATAAATGTATTATTTATTGAATGGCCAAAGTTTTTCAAGTTCCATATGTGCTGTATTGCGTTGGTTCTAGTTAATTTGTTAAATGAGCTTAGCTAGTGACAAAAAGGTTAATCCGTAACCTGGTTCCATCTGTAAACAGTGGTTCCTGTCTCCTTTGTACCTTAATGCTCAGTTTCTTCGAGACTATACGACCTTTGAATGACATTAATGAGAGGAAAACAAAAGGTTTGCAAAGACAGCTCAAGACATTTTTGGCATTTCTGTATAATCCGACAGGTAAAAAGCCCGTATTATTTGATCCAAGTTGTTCAAGCAATTTATTGTAAAAAAAAAAAAAAAAAAAAAAAAATTAATGTGTCTGTTGCCATTTCAGTGAACAAATGTTTCTTTTTGTAAGATATTAAGTTTTATGAGGAGACAGTTCCAGTCTCACTGTTCACATGATTGCTTAATTCTTTTTGTTTTTCTTTGTTCATATGATTGAAAGTTCTTTTAAGAAGCAGGTAAAATTTAACCTCCTCCATGCTTCAAACAGTAAAATGAGAGCATACTGTACAACAACATTGAAATTCTAGTTGCATCCATGTCTAACATGAGGCAGGTATTGACAGGGTGGGAAGGGTTACTTTTGAAATGTATTCCACTACAGATTACAGAATACATGCTGTAAAATGTATAGTTGTGCTCAAAAGTTTGCATACGCTGGCAGAAATTGTGAAATTTTGCCATTGATTTTGAAAATATGACTGATCATGCAAAAAAATTTATTTATCTTTTATTTAAGGATAGTGATCATATGAAGCCATTTATCATCACATAGTTTTTTGGCTCCTTTTTTTTTTGTGGATTTTTCCACTTTTTCTCCCAATTTGGAATGCCCAATTCCCAATATGCTTTTAAGTCCTCGTGGTCACGTAGTGATTCGCCTCAGTCCGGGTGGCGGAGGACGAATCCCAGTTGACTCCGCGTCTGAGACCGTCAACCCGCGCATCTTATCACGTGGCTTGTTGAGCACGTTGCCACGGAGACATAGCGCATGTATAGGCTTCACGCCATCCACCGTGGCAACAACGCTCAACTCACCACCGAGAAGGAACCACATTATAGCGACTCAGTGGATGCACTGAGCAGGCTAGATACTGAGCCATGGGGAGCAGAAAAGAACTGTCAAAAGTCCTGCGTAACAAGGTAATGGAACTTTATAAAGATGGAAAAGGATATAAAAAGATATCCAAAGCCTTGAAAATGCCAGTCAGTACTGTTCAGTCACTTATTAAGAAGTGGAAAATTCAGGGATCTCTTGATACCAAGCCAAGGTCAGGTAGACCAAGAAAGATTTCAGCCAGAACTGACAAAAGAATTGTTCGGGATACAAAGAAAAACCCCACAGGTAACCTCAGTTGAAAAACAGGCTGCTCTGGAAAAAGACGGTGTGGTTGTTTCAAGGAGAACAATATAACGATACTTGAACAAAAATAAGCTGCATGGTCGAGTTGCCAGAAAGAAGCCTTTAATGCACCAATGACACAAAAAAGCCCGCTTACAATATGCCCGACAACACCTTGACATGCCTCACAGCTTCTGGCACACTGTAATTTGGAACGACGAGACCAAAATAGAGCTTTATGGTCACAACCATAAGTGCTATGTTTGGAGAGGGGTCAACAAGGCCTGTAGTGAAAAGAATACCATCCCCACTGTGAAGCATGGTGGTGGCTCACTGATGTTTTGGGGGGTGTGAGCTCTAAAGGCACGGGGAATCTTGTGAAAATTGATGGCAAGATGAATGCAGCATGTTATCAGAAAATACTGGCAGACAATTTGCATTCTTCTGCACGAAAGCTGCGCATGAGACGCTCTTGGACTTTCCAGCATGACAATGACCCTGAGCACAAGGCTAAGTTGACCCTCCAGTGGTTACAGCAGAAAAAGGTGAAGGTTCTGGAGTGGCCATCACAGTCTCCTCACCTTAATATCATCGAGCCACTCTGGGGAGATCACAAACGTGTGGTTCATGCAAGACGACCAAAGACTTTGCATGACCTGGAAGCATTTTGCCAAGACGAATGGGCAGCTATCCCACCTGCAAGAATTTAGGACCTCATAGACAACTATTACAAAAGACTGCATGCTGTCATTGATACTAAAGGGGGCAGTACACAGTATTAAGAACTGAGGGTATGCAGACTTTTGAACAGGGGTCATTTCATTTTTTCATTGTTGCCATGTTTTGTTTTATGATTGTGCCATTCTGTTATAACCTACAGTTGAATATGAATCCCATAAGAAATAAGAGAAATGTGTTTTGCCTGCTCACTCATGTTTTCTTTAAGAATGGTACATATATTACCAATTCTCCAAGGGTATGCAAACTTTTGAGCACAACTGTAATTTGTAACGTCTTCCATTAGATTACACAAGGTCAGTAATGTATCCTAAATACTTTGGATAACTTCTTCAGCACTGGTAGATTTATTCACTTGTTTTGACTATAAAAACTCTGCCAGTACAGTAAGACAAAATACACATGTTAAAAATACATTCTCTGAAAAACCTAAATAACTTATGCAGTGTTGTTTCTAAAACAAGATCAATCAAACTGATCTTGTTTTAAGGATTTTTAGATATTTTTACAGGAAAATACAAAAATTATTATCAAGAATATAACTTTGCCCTAATATCAAAGGTCTTACTAGAAAAAAAGAAATTATGATCCAACGTGAATTTTCTTGATAAAAAAATATGATCGTGCCTGGTAACATGTGCATGTAAAATGGCTAGAAATAGCATTTTAGCTTAGTGTAAAGCTGACAATTTACACAAGGATTATTTCTATTTCTTCTGCTCCAAACTTACTTCAAACGTACTTCTCTGTCTGCTCATATGAATGTAACACATCATAAGAAAGTGTTTCACTGCTGTTCAAATGCACTTTGGATCGCATCATTTATATGTACACTACCGGTCAAAAGTTTTGAAACACTTACTCATTCTTTATTATAATTTTTTTCACATTTTAGAATAATAGTAAAGTCATCAAATCTACGGAATAACATAAATGGAACTATGGGAATTATGTTGTGACTAAACAAAATTTTTTTATTTTTTTATTAAAGTTTCGTTTTATAATGAAATAAATTAATATGGTGGCACAATTATATTTTTGTCTACAAAACTAATTTCAGACATTTAAGCATACGCCTTCAGATCAAAAGATTTTTAAGATCATGAGAAACATTTCAGTCAAGTGTTTCAAAACTTTTGACTGGTAGTATATAAGTGTTTCCATCTGAAAGGACTAAATATTAAATGAAACAAATGACAATAAAATGCAAAGTAATCTCTTCATTAATCAAAATACTTTTTGAATGTAACTGTATTCTAATTACCATTTATTAAATTGTATCTGTAGTGGAATACAGTTACTTATATTTTGTATTTTAAATACATAATCCTGTTACATGTATTTCATCACTCCCCAACCCTGGGTATTGTTACAGGTGAAGTGATCAGAAAATATATTATTTTGCCACTTGAGCCAATAACTAATTAGTATGCATTTATTCTCAATATTTTATACTGTAGAATGCACTGGTGTCATTTACCTTGAGGGAACCAAGCCACAAATTCAGTTTCAAAAGTTCCGTAAGAGAACATTCACCCACTACACACTTTAAATAGTTGAATGTGTGTAGGTTATTAAGTTGTTAATAAAATATCCTTATTGTTACTCAGGAAGCTCCTTTCTTATGTTTGCGATTGTTAGTGTGGCTAAGGCTTTCCATTAAGGCCTTCCATTTTGTGACAGATGTGGAGTGGAGTGGCTATGTGTAATCTTTATTCTTTTATAGGCATTATTTTTTATTTTAGACATGGCTTACCTTACATTCATGTAAGTTATGAAAACTGAAATACAAAATCAATTACTCACTTCTTTTTCAATAGCCTTAGGTGAAATTGTGCAATTGTGTTCTCTCAATATCAGCAACAAGAAGTCCAAAGAACCAAAGGTTAGTTGTTTAAAACCCACATATCTTGGGTGGGTTTGCTAAGTTGTGCCACTGGTGTCAAAATAAGTTTCATATAACATGTAGAAGTGCAAGTGATGTTAAGTCTTTCTGAAGTCATTCTATAAATCATAATATTATGGTGTCATAACAATCAGCCATAATAATTCAATATCTTTTAGCAGGATCCGACATAGTCTCATGACAGCTATGGCAAAATCGTAAGGCATTGTATGACTTGACTTGTATGAAAAGGTATGACTTTTGTTCCTATAGAGAGCAACCAATTAACAAACAAAATTTAAAATCAATACAATACAGGCATCAAAATTTAGCTAGCCTCCTATCCAACACTTTATTTGAAGAAAGGAAATGTCTGCGAACAAATTTGTTTACTCATTCCATATTAATTTGGGCAGGATTGCCATCAGCAGGGCTTATTTTTGTGATGGAACAACCTGGAGTCTTATCATGGCTCATATGCACACACAAACACATTAGTTATCAAAACATAATTTACAAATGAAGCACTGCCCATCGGTTTTCCACCTCTAAAACACTATCGTATCTGCACCCAACAGACTCAAGGGAAACCTAGGATTCAGAAAATTTCTTATCAATTCCCAACTCACTGATTTAAAAGTGTGCTCTTAAAAAATGTTCACTATGCAGATTTCTCTCCTGTTATTTTCTATTCCCTTAAGTTACCCGGTCTATTGATGGTGAGTGATTACTGGGCGGTTGCACAGACTGATCGCAGAGCAGGTGGTGAGGACAGAATCGTTTGACTGTGAAATGCACTTTGGAGGGATCACACTTTAAAAACAATTGCGCTCTCAGACACAGAGCTTGATGTGTAGATTAACAGTTACTGCCACACATATTTCAACAACACATTGGACCATAGCAACAGCAGGCAGTTCACACAGAGGTCAACTCTATGTTCCTTTTTCTTTGCTTTGCTTTGCTTTATTTCCCTGCTTCACTCACTCTTTTTAACAGTTTATTTTCCTAAAGCTGCACTGTGGAAATTTGTACTCTCCAGCTAAATCTGTGGTTGAAGCAACTTGCAGAAGAACACTTTACGTGAGTTGTGTTTCAATACTGCTCTTCTGCGGGGATGAATCTCATGGTTTGAAGTTACCTGGACATCGCCAGTGATCACTCAAAGATTTTCACCAGCGGAGCCGGAGTTATGATGTGCTATTTTCATGTTGATATTATGTTATTCGATTAAATGTGAAACATGACTTGCTTTAATGAAGATAAACAAAAATGTACACTGCGCTTTTCTGACACTTCACTCAAAACACTTTTACATAGAGAACTCCTCGACCACCACCAGTTAACAGTATATTTAAATATGATTATGCAAGTGTTTTATCTACTATTTATGTTTGTTCTACACGTATCAATTTAAGAGGTGAAACTGGTGATATGGATGATACAAGTTAAATGGAAGACTTTATTATTTTTATATTATATTGTACAGCCTCAGTTGAAATGCAAGTGAACCGTAATACTACATTAGTTTGTCAATGCACTGCACACAACAACACCGTAATCTAAAAACATAAAATGAGGATTCAGTAATGATGGGGATAAATATATACTTTATTAAAGATGAAAATAATATGCAGAAATTTGCAATATAACAATTACAATAATAAGTTCTATTAATAATTTCTTTAGCAGTAAAATTGTTATAGAGAGATGGTTATACGCTTGACAATTTCATATATAAATTACTGTGCTATGAAATCAGTACATTATAAACAACTTGAGACGATTATACATAACTACCTTGTAGTAACTTGTACCGATAGTGGCTTTTAAACAGATTTTTAAACAAACTGCTAAAAGGACAACGTAAATGGAAAACTTGTGCAGTTCTGCGACTAAGGTAAAATAAATTAGAAAACAGCGGCACACACACACTTAGGGAACCTCAAAACTACAACAATGTTATAAAATACTCAGACGTCAATAATATTAGTAAACATGTTACAGTAACTTCTCTGGAAAGAGTAGATACATACACCGCAATCGGTTAACACACGGGTAATGTTTGATTAATTAAAGCATGACATAAGATAATATAAGCTTCAACAACCCTACCAGAAAACATATCCAACTATTATAGCAAGTAATCAACTTTGGCAAACAGTGAACAGTAGTTAATAGCTTACTGTAGTGAATCGGGGTAAGGCAGGGACATTGTTTTAAACACTGTTTTTGATGTACTCAATCAGTAAAGGCATTTTGTTCATTTTTAACTATAAAAATCATCCGTAGTGCAGCTTTTAAGGGATAGTTCACCCAAGAATGAAATTCTCTAATTCTTGTTACTCTCTAATGTATTGTTACTTACTTTAATTCTGCCTAATATATTACTTTTACTTAAGAAAGAATAACTTATGGGTTTGGAACAACTTGAGGGTGAGCAAAAGATGACAGTTTTGGTGAATTATCACTTTAGGTAATTCATTTTATCTTTAAAATCTCTGATTGTCTAGTTCTGTTTTTATTCTGTTGGCATTTTATTGTCTTCTCTGTATCAGTGAGTGTAAAGGTGACCTCAGGTGTTTAAGATGTCGTTTGATATTCGAGCAAATGAGCCTTGCTGACTTGAAGAAAAATGTAAGCGCACAGTCTTGTCCATAAATAATTCTGAGCTTGCCTGCTTGTCTGTTCCTGCCGTGCAAAGCTAGTAGCTCATCAGTTGTTGCTGTTGGTAATGCTGTATTCCTGCAGGCTCAGGTGCAGTGGGTGCTGCGTTTATTGTCTTTTGAGGGAATGTTTTGTACCTCATTTCCAACTGTGCATCAGCTCATCAGTTCTGCTATGTGTGTTTGTGTGAACGTGCGTAACTATTTTTAGGGACACATACTATAATTAGCTTTATATAAAAACAATAGATGTCTTTGGAATGTCTTAATTTAGGTAGCTAAGTGTGTGTGGGGGTCAAGTTTTACTTGCCTTGTAGGAAAAAAAATCAAAAAGTCCCCACAAGGATAGTAAACCTTAATATCAGTTACTTTGTGGGGATAAGGCAGCAGTCTGCACAAGAAAAACGGCTTAATAAACATAATTAATGTCTTAATGAAAATCTTGTGTGAGGGTTAGGTTTCAGGTGAGGTTTCATTAGCTCAGTATAAAAACAATAGAGATCAATGAAAAGTCCCTACCATGATAGAAAAACAAACATGTATTTGTGTGTGTGTAATATCAGTGCCGAAGCTATTTAGCGCAACAGTCAGGTTCTGAAGGTATAAATCCCATATTTTTTTTGTGAATTAATTTTTGACGATAACGTACACTATATTGCCAAAAGTATTCGCTCATCTGCCTTTAGACGCATATGAACTTAAGTGACATCCCATTCTTAATCCATAGGGTTTAATATGACGTCGGCCCACCCTTTGCAGCTATAACAGCTTCAACTCTTCTGGGAAGGCTTTCCACAAGGTTTAGGAGTGTGTTTATGGGAATTTTTGACCATTCTTCCAGAAGTGCATTTGTGAGGTCAGACACTGATGTTGGACGAGAAGGCCTGGCTCGCAGTCTTCGCTCTAATTCATCCCAAAGGTGCTCTATCGGGTTGAGGTCAGGACTCTGTGCAGGCCAGTCAAGTTCTTCCACACCAAACTCGCTCATCCATGTCTTTATGGACCTTGCTTTGTGCACTGGTGCGCAGTCATGTTGGAACAGGAAGGGGCCATCCCCAAACTGTTCCCACAAAGTTGGGAGCATGGAATTGTCCAAAATCTCTTGGTGTGCTGAAGCATTCAGAGTTCCTTTCACTGGAACTAAGGGGCCAAGCCCAGCTCCTGAAAAACAACCCCACACCATAATCCCCCCTCCACCAAACTTCACAGTTGGCACAATGCAGTCAGACAAATACCGTTCTCCTGGCAACTGCCAAACCCAGATTCGTCCATCAGATTGCCAGATGGAGAAGCTTGATTCGTCACTCCAGAGAATGCCTCTCCACTGCTCTAGAGTCCAGTGGCGGCGTGCTTTACACCACTGCATCCGACGCTTTGCATTGCACTTGGTGATGTATG